>NC_073699.1:1977274-2602274 GCF_023634085.1 Falco cherrug
TAAAAAAAAGGCAAGGAAAAATACCCCACCAAACCTCAAAGTTTATGCACACCCTTTCTTTACCCATGAATGACTTTCTTGGAGTCTGTTGCTGCTTCCTTCATCACTCTGTGCATACCTCCATTCTTTGCTGCTTCTGTACACTTCTTGGAAGGCTTCCCTGGGCTCTCTGGTACCATCACATTGTCAACGATGACCAAGAAGCGATACCCAAAATTTAGCTAAGGGGATGCAAACGGAGGATGTGAATTCAGCCAAGGCTGCTCAAGGCTAGTAGCTTGGAGCGGTGAGGACACAGCTACAACCAGGAGAGCCTCAAAGGAAAGCTGTCCTGATGCCTGTGCATCCTGCATCCATGGCAGTGTCTTAAATACACCTTCAAAATCCCAACTTATTAGCAGGTAGAAAATATTCTGCTTAACCTGTAATCATTGGTGTGATGTGGATGCAGATGGAGCACGGATGGAAATAGTGTAGAAAGGCAGGTATAGCTGTGGGTCTGGCAGCAGCCAACATTGCTGGGGCAACCCTGCGAGCACACAGACAGGCAGCCTGGGGAAGCTGGTGTAGCCATACTGGTTTTGTGGGTTTTCTAATTTTTTTTTAACTGTTTTTAAAAGATAAAGAGGGAATAAAGCCCCATGAGAATCTCTTTTGCACAGCTAATTGTCTCGCTGCAGCAGTTCGGAGGCATTAATACTCACACAGTGCTTCCCAGCTATAAGACATTGTACAGAGATTAATCCTAGCAACACTCTGGTGGGGCAAATCCAGGTAATCTTCATTTTGCAGGCTGAAGGAGAGGTTAAAAGGAAATCATCAATTTAAAAAATGCCTCCTCAGTCTGGAAAATATGGCATTATTATTGTTATATTTAATGTCCTGCAATTACTACGCTTCAAAGGGAATAAGGGGAAGAATATAGGGGCTTTCAAGAGTTTGGGCTTTGTTTAGCGATTTGTGTCTGTCAAAAAATTTGCATTCACAAATATGAATGTAGTGTGCCTATATTATGTAAAAAACCACAATAATAGGTGTATGCCAAATTGTATGATTTCTGACTTCCATGGCTGGTATGGGTCACCTCCATGCTGCTCTAAGGAGCAAAGACCCTGCTCCACCAGCTCTGTGTGCATTTGCTTCTGGCTGCAGGATGCTTGCAGCTTGGCAGAGCACATTGCAGTGCTTAGAGGGACCCATGATCTTGGACCACCTTCAGATCCATCTGTCCTCACTGTTGGAGACCCTGGAGCTGCAGCCCAGCTGGACGTAGACAGGGGCTGCCAGGGGGATGAAGCAGCCCAGGGTCAAGTTCTCCCAGTGTGTCCAAGGCTGATCTAAATGTCATGCTTGCACCCAAGCAGTAGAACACCAGGTGGGACTGGGCATGTAGCAGGCAGTGGGACTGGGGACTGGGACCTGGACTGAGTCTAGTACCAACTTCTGCATCTATCTGGTAGCTACACGCTACCTTCAGTGAGCTCAGCCCTTCGTATTGCTTTCAAAGCATCACAGGCAGCATCCCAGTTATAAAAAAAATATTTCTGATGATCAAAGTATTTGGGCATATTTTCTACAAAGAGCATTCAAAATGCATGACTCGGGTGCCAAGTAGCTCTGCTGCTGTCTTAAAAATAAGTGCAGCTTCCACAGCTTCCTTAGTGCATGTGTTGGGGATGCCCTTTTGTGCGCTGTCTGGTTAACAAATCTTTCAGCCACATATTACATTTTTTCCTACAAACATAACAGCTAAAAGCTAACATTTTTGTTTAGATAGGCTAATCACATGGCCCCAAGAGCTGAGCTTTCTTCCAAAAAAGAAAAAGAAAGCAAACCCCTCAACACCATCATAAGACTCAAGATAAAAATTGTTCTAATGTGGTAGTTTATGAACAATGTGCTACAGATAAGTTTGCCTGGGAACTCTGAGCCTGATGTTACTTATCACAGCTTTAGTCCATCAACCTCAACAACCTTAATTTAGATCTAGAATAGCAGCTTCTGATCTCATATTTTTAATACTTTCTGACCACCAAAAACAATACTACCCCACCCTGCCCCCCCCCCCCGAGAATAAACCAAGAAAACTATAAATAAATACTATGCTGTGTTACAGCATAGAATTCTTGCTCTGTTTCCTTATAGATAAGTTACTAAATTTAGTGGAAATGCCCACAGCATTTGAGTCATGGAACAACAATGAAAAACTTGCAGGTGAGCCAGCTGATGGAGGTGGGAAAGAAAATATAAACAGAAGGAAATGCATCATGTAACATAAGGTCCCAAGTTCCAAAACACTAAGACTCTTCACAGCCCCTGAGTGCAAGATGTGGGAAGGCAGATGAACAGACAGAGACAGGGAGAGTAGAAGAGAGGGAGGGAGGAGGAAAGGAAGAAATTTCTAACGAGCTGGTTACAGTACAGTCTGGAGTATTGTCAATGCCCACATCACCTCTGAGAGAGGAGGACTCCAACTTCCAGTCACAAAATGCACCAAGCAGTTGCAGGGGTGTACCCAGGAGCATAATTTAGGCCATTCTTTGTTACCCAACTAAAGTAACCAAGGGACAGTCTATCAGCTGGGTAGATTTAAGCAAATGAAAAGCAAATTAACAGCCCTGACAACAGCCCCCTTGTTTCTGTGAACACAGAAACAGCCACGTAGATGTTCAGGTGCCTCCTCCAGAAGCAGCCCTGCCTTGTGCAGCAAGATGAGCTGCTGCAGGGACGGTGGCACTGACCTGCTCTTCCCTGCTCTTTCCCACCTGTACAGGTAGTACTGCTAACTCCAGTACAGACACCACGATTTTATTCACAGCAGCCAGGAATATTTCCTTCCAAAAAAGCACATCCTACCAAGCTGGAAGAGCTTAAGCCATATATTCTCCAAATGAACCACAAAGTGACCTGGTAGCCATGTGAAGAGCTGTAAGCAAGCGAAACCACCCCAGCCTTTGGCCCCAAAGATCACTGCATCTCAAATACTGGTCATTAGGCTCTGAAACCAGTCCTTGCTTTCCTAGAAGCGGAGGGATACTAATGCTAAAGGACTATTTGCATGAATAATACTTATTCACATACACAGCAAATACATATACACATATGTACATGACAAATACATGTACACATATACAGAGTTCATGGGAAGGGAGGGCAGACAGCCTGGTAGGCAGACAGTTTTCTGGCAAGGGCTCTGCCTGCGTTTAGTCTAAGCCCATCACATGGGTCTCCCCGTGACACGAAAATCAGCCTCATAATAAATAGCTCCAGTGCAGCCACCATCGTATCAGTTACAGCATAACGAAACCACCACGCTTCTGTCAGTTCCTGAGAGAAATGCACAGTCATTTCTCCCCTGAAACAAATTTCAAGTGATCTCATGTCTCCTCATACCTCATCTTTTTAAGTACAAATATAGTAAAAAGTCACAAATTGTTGAGTTGGCAAAGCAAGCTATGGTAAAACATGGCCATGAACCATGCTTTCTTTAAGACTGGCTGAAATCTCAGAACCACTTTGAAGGCGAGCCTAAAAATGAACAGTGAAAAGGCAGTGTGGTCAGGATGCACAGCAATGACACCGACTGCCTCAGAAAGCAACATGTATATAGGAAATAGGTTGCAATGAGGAGCCGAGGCCATGTCACGCTTGGGTTTACCCAAAAGCATCTTTCAGAAGAGTCAGGACACCTTCTCCATCTACCATAGCTTAGGGCAAGTATTTTCAGTAAGTAACTGATTTCCAATACACAGTGCAGTTTTGGAGGACACCAAAATATTTCACATATTCTGGTTGAAGATAACTTCTGGCAGAAAAAAAGAGTATTGAAATCTTAGAAGATTTATTTTTACCATCCCAGAAAAAAACCTGCTTTCATTATATGTTCTGAAGTGGTGTATTCCCTTTGAACTTGACCTGAATTCCAAAAAATGAATGAAAACCTAACAATAGGGTTAGACAGCCCTGAAAATTAATGGACAGCTTTTATTTGGGGAAGGGGGGGGGCCAAGGAGAATCAGAAGTTCAAACTTTTGTACTGAGAGTCTCAAGCTTTTGCTTCCTTTTTATTTATTTTTTTTTTAAGGGAGAATGCATTCAAACCTGATGTTGAAATCAGACTGGGGTCAGAGCACAGAACGCAGTACAGCTTTGCTCAGGGTGATGTGCAAGGCCTTGGGGGCACAGCCCCCTTAGCAGAGGCACGCAGTCCACCCAGCTGTGTCTTGCAGGACTCCTCCTCAGCCTGGGTGCTGCAGGAGCACAGCCCCAGCACCGACGGCAGGATTTAGGATTGATCATCCCACCTTCTCCCCATCACCTTCTTGAGGTGCTGAGTGCTCCTGGTTTCTGTATTCAGAGGCACTCAGGAGGTACTTTACAACCAGCCTTAATGCTCCTGGTGTCCATGAACAACCTCATCCTCTCAACTACTGAGTTCAATTTGGGGTACCCCCCCCTCTGAAAACTGCTGGTTGTTTGATCAGCTCCCTGGTGAAACCTCACCCCAGGGCAAGGGGAACTACAACCTGAGCTTGCTGTCTTCCCTTCTCATGGCTCCAGCAAAGCCCAGCTAGGAAATGTATGGACCAGAAGGAAAAGTGTCTGGGGGCTGCAAAAAAACCCACAAGCAATGGATGGGAAATCTGAGTCACGGTCAAGGGGCAGGTGAAAGGATCCAATGCCTGGAGTCTGTGGGGCACATAGCAAAAAGGAAGGTTTCGCTGTAAGGTGAGGATATAATTTATGCAACAGTTAAAGAACTGGAGTTCAGTGGCATCTCTTTTTCACCAGTAAATGCAACAGCCAGCAGAAGTGATAAATCAGATACAGTCTCATTTCCACAGCACTTGACACCTCCTCCAAAACATAAATGCCCCCACTGTGAAAGTGGGTGCCTGCCAGAGGGGCCTGCCAGGGCACCAGGGAAGGGCTGAAAGCCCCAAATTCAACATCAGAGGTTGTGCTCACAGCAGGACACCAAGTTGCAGGCTGTTGTGCGTTCCAAGAAAGGCACAGGGAGACTATTTTTTCTGAAGAGGGAAAAGCAAGCCACAATGAAACTGCAATTTGACTAGTGTTGCTGCAGCCAGAAGCTGCGCTTTAGCAGCTCGGCTGGACAAACCATGAGCAACTCATTTAATCAATGTCTTGTTTCAACAGAACATAAAAGGGGCTTTGATTACACAAAACATCAGGATACACCTTCCTTCCTATGCTTTCCAAGCAAGGTATCTACTAGCTTTCATGATGCTTGGATAGGGCTCATTGGACCACCCTGCTTGAGGATACGCGGGGACTGCTCCTCCCCAGTGACCCGCGGCCACCCATGCACTTTACCATTAAACAACATCAGTCACTACAGAGACTGTATTCATACACATGGAATTAATCATTTTCCATTGAATCCTGCTAATTATTTACATGTCTTGTGATAGGAAGAGCCCCAGGGGAATTACACACTTCCCAACGAGTTTGCTCTGCTGCGAGTTTGCTCTGCTGCCTTGATGGATGGCAAAAGCCATTTTTAACCATCTGAAGCAAAACAAGCTGGTTTACAAAGTCTAATATTTTGAAGAGAAGGGAGAAAAAGGCAACATTCACATGTCCAAATCCTGGATTCACTGCCTAACTCTGCCAGGGACTTTTCTAGCTTGGAGCAAGTGAACGTGCACCCGAAGTGCCTGCAAGCTAAACAGCAGCACAAACACCCGCTTTCTTCCACCTCTGCCTGCTCTGTCAACTGAGATGGCAAGTGCTTTTGGCAGGAACTGTCTCTCGCTATCTGCTTGGCATGACTCGAAGCCTGACACTGCAACCCTCGCACGAATGCTGGGCCGTATCCACACATCCCACTTACCAGCCACCACCTGTAGCTGTCTTCTGGGATCAAGGCATTTTGTGAGGTCAGGAAAGGTTGCATAGTTGAATTAAATCTCTGATCAAACCAGAGGGAGCATCCCAGCTCAGAAACACACGTGTGACAGCTGCATGGTCTCCTGGGGTATTTGAAGAGTTTTTGGACTTGCTCTGAAAACTGCATGATGACATGTCTGAGATCCCAGGTGGTTGTGGTCACCTGGTTTGTGTAGTTCAGCAGAAATGACGTTAGTGTGATGAGCAAAAAGGCAAAGGTAAACATTTTCACGTTCCTCCTCCGTACAACAACCATCTTTCTCACTCGGTTTCTGCCGGTGCAGCTGACCAAGTATGATGTAGGATTCAGTGTAAGGCAAAAAGCGAAGGGTGCTGCAGGTGCCTGCCAGTTACCAACCCGGGCTTAGGCTGAACATACCGACTGCACTACCCCCATCCACAAAGGAATAATCTTCATTTCCCCCAAATGGGCTTAAAAAAAGCAAAGCTGGGTATTTCACCTTCTCACAGTGCTTCCAAAGTCTCTTCCAGCTCTTTGTGACCTGCTGCTAACTTCTCCCAATGGGGGTTCAACGAAGACAGACCTTTGTCCTTCCACGTACTAGATGATTTACAGGGGAGCAATATCAGCTTTGAAATGTAGGTTTTCTGTGTGTAAATTAAAGTAAGCAAACTGTAGAAAGAAGAGGGGAGTGCTGTTTTTTTTTTTTTTCTTGGAAGTTAGTTCTTGAAGGATCAGATCATCCAGGGGTGTACATTCCAGCAAAGAGATATGCTTTGATGTCCATTTAAGCCATGGAGAGCAGTTTGCAACCTGGAGACATACACACACACAAAAAAAGAAAAATTATTGTCAGAAATTTCTTTTGCATTCCTCCCTGCCTCATTTCTCTACTTTTCTCTGCCCATCACGAAACTTCTGACCAGCTCAGAACCCTCGACACATCAGCAACAGCTACAATTTCTGCTGTGGTATTTGCATACTGAGAAGTTTCAGGGTGAAATTTCCAAAAGGGCAGAGCATCAACCTGTGGACATGAGACCCTTTGTCTTGAATCAGCCTCTGTGCTCTGGCATTATTTGAATTACAGTTTGTAGCCATTTGAATGGCAATTACTCACCTCCTTCCCTTAGGATGACCTTGGTAGACACAAGATACACAGTGAAGTATTCATAACTCAGAGCAGCTGAACAAAAAGCAGTCGGCAAAGGAGAGAGGAGCAGGACAGGGAGGAAAAGGAATCAGATCCTTTCTCTTCCTCCCCCCAGCCAGCTTAATTTCTTAAGGATTGGGGCTGGACTCATGATTCAGAAAAAGCCAAGCAAGAACAGCTTACACGTCCTGGGACAAACAGGGGAAATCAAAGTATAAATGACCATTGTTTCACGTGGACCATTGCTATTTTTCCTGCCAAGGAAGGGTAGGTGAGGGCAGCCTGTGATCTCCGAGGGTTCCCATGAGACCCCCAGCCAGGCAGAGGCAGGGAGCCGCTTTGCCTCAGTGAGTCAGGGGATACAGAGGGACCCAGAGCTGCTCTCCGTTCCCCTCCTGGTGTCCCCTGCTTGGCAGCAGTGATTTAAACGAGTTTTTAAAAGTCAAAAAAATTGATCCCTTCCTCCCACAATGCTGTTGTTTTGTGGGAAGAAAAACATGTGTGGGTTTTAAAATTTTGGATATTTGCAAAGTGCCCCAAAAGTGCCATAGGTTAAACACTCTTTTGATTTGAAAAAAAGGGATAAAAAAAGAAAAAAAAAGTCAGAGAAGGAACTGTGTCAGAATATGCGCAATTTACGAATAAGCAAATTTCCAAGAAGAGAAGTCTCATTCACCACTCAGCTACAGGATTCAGGCCAGCAAACATAGAGCAAAACTGCAACTTTTAAATAAATAAACTTTTAAATAAAACTTTAAAGTAAACCCCATAATTTTAACCCATTCTGTGCATCACACTGATGCAGGATCCCCCTCATTTCATCAACCCAACCCAATATTTATTGAGACATGGGGGAAGCGCATCTGCTGGCCACAGCTCTGGGCTGGGAACAGCATCCCCAGCTTTGCTTCTGGCTTTTCTCCGGGGGATCCACAAGGAGCTGCCCGAGGCCAAGCCGCTTTTCCAAGAGGGTTGACATGGTGTCTGGGAGACAGCACAGGCCTGGTTTTTAGAGGCGGCACATAAATATTTACCGTGTCCCACAAAACCAAACCCACAGGCCGGAGCTTCAGGCCGTGCTCTTAACCTTTTGCTCTGCTTCAGGTTTCTCATCTGCAGCACGTGAAAGGCAGTGTGTGCCCTTCAGTTAGCTGCTGTTTGCCAAATGCCTTGAGATTTATTTTAAGTCTGGCCCCTACAAATGCATTTACAAGAGCTCAAGGGCTGACAAGTGGGTCAGGCTGGATAACAAAAGGCTTTATTAACCCTAGCTGCTCAGGCATGCCTGCACCAGTCAATTAAACAGCACCAGGGAACAATCCTTCACTACCTTGAATTTTTTAGAGAAAAGTTTTTGGGACTAACTAGAAATCCTTCAAACTGTTCCTGGGTATAATTTAGGAATCACAACCCAAAAGGCAGTGGGGATGCTGCCGCTGTGCCTTGGAGACTTAGAAATGGAGCTTAAGAGCGCAGCCCCCATGCTCGGTCCATCCACGCCAGCTGGCTTCTGTGCCAGAGAGTGGCCCCAAGTGCATTTGCTTTACTAGCCTGGATGTAGTTGTTTGTCTAAACAAAACCACAGCCTCTAAGCCCCCCAAAATATGCCAAATCCCACAGGCAGATTGATTGTCCATTTATGGAGCGGATAATTCAAGAGCTGTGATGCTGGTGGGTCGAACCCCTACTGCTGTTAATGCTGGCCCAATTCAGTATTTGTATATACAGATCCTGCTCTTCTGTTATTTTTTTTAAGTGGAGGAGGGACGGGGATTATCCAGCCTTTCTTGGAAAAGCCTATAAAATGGAGTATTGATCATAAAAGAAACAGTTCTGGACTCCAAAACAAACATCCATTTCACCAGGGTTTTTTTCCCTCTACTTTTTTTTGTTTGTTTGTTTTGCTGTTGTTTTGTAACTGAGCTAAGGTTAAACTTATATTTAGAATCTGAAAAAGAAAAACCAAACCAGTGTTTATGGGCTGCACTGTATCCAAACTCCTAATCATCCTGTCTTTTATAGCATGTGATGGTAAGGTAAGAAAGCAGAGGAACTCCCAAGGCCCTTTTCCAGTGTGAAAGTAAACACTGGCTACCCTATTTTAATTCTCGCTCCTTATAGTTTCCTATGAATGCTCATGTTTCCTATGGATACTCGGGGGGGGGGGGGGGGGGCGGCGGCGACAAACAAACAAACCAACCAACCAACCAACCCACCAACCCATGGCAGAAAGGCTCTGGGGACTATAAATGTGATTTAGGGCCTGAGGAAAAGGAAGGCTGAAATGAATGGAAAATGCTTTTGAGTTCACTGTGACTTGGCCCAGGACCATTTTTTCCCTTTCTTAAAACACTTGTGTGCTGGTTTTGGCTGAGATAGAGTTAATTTTCTTCATAGTAGCTGGTAAGGGGCAATGTTTTGGATTTATGCTGGAAACAGTGTTGATAACACAGGGATGTTTTCACTACCACTGAGTAGCTTACGCAGCAGCGAGACCTTCTCTGCTCCTCACCCCACCCTGACAGCAAGCCAGTGTGGGGGCACAAGAAGCTGGGAGGGGACACAGCTGGGACAGGTGACCCCAACTGTCCCAAGGGATATCCCAGACCATATAACATCATGCTCAGCACGTAAAGCTGGGGGGAGAAGAAGGAAGGTGGGGACGTTCAGAGTAAAATGGCATTTGCCTTCCCAAGCAACCATTGCGTGTGATGGAGCCCTGCTTTCCCCGGGATGGCTGAGCACCTGGCCACCTGGGAAGCAGTGAATGAATTCCTTGCTTTGCTTTGCTTGTGTGCATGGCTTTTGCTTTACCTACTAAACTGTCTTTATCTCAAGCCATGAATTTTACTTTCTTTCCCCCCAGTTCTCTCACCCATCCTGATACTGAGGGAGTAAGCAAGCGGCTGTATGGGGCATAGTTGCTGGCTGCGGTTAAAGCATAACACATTAGATCCAACCCAGACATCAGTACTTTCACCCTTCCCAGCATCTTGCACCCCATCTTAGATCGTCCCTGTGTCTCTCTCTGCTCATATACATTCATAAATCTTCACAAAAGGGTTTCCATAGGATTTGCCAAGGTGCCAGGAAGCAGGAAGGGCCGGGGTGATGCTGAAGCAGCAGCTGGTATGGGAACCCACACAGGGCTGCCAACCTCAGCTGTTGGGAATGTTTTACCTCCTGACAATATTTGTGATAGTTAATTTAAGCCATTACAAGTAAGTAGCGTAGTACCAGCCACGGTCCTTATCAACACACCTTGGTGTGACCTTGGTATGAGTACATCCGTGAACAGGCTATTTTGGCCTCAGACACAGAAACAATTTCTGGGGACTTCAGGTACTGGCATTTAAATTCTGTGCCCAGCTCTTGTCCCTGAGAGTTAAACAGAGTTTAAGTACAGCGGGGCTGCGCCTGTGGGCAGCTATCCCAGCTCAGCTCGTGCAAACTGCAGGTTAAGCTACCTTAAGTGATTGGGTGCTTAAGGTCTTATTTGCAGTCTGGATTTCTCCTACTACCTTCCCACCTCCTCCCCCTTCCTACGTATACCCTTGTTCTCATGTAAGACACCCCTGTACACCCTGGGATAACATTTATGTTGCCAACACGCAGTGACATGCAATGCAGGGAAAACGTGAAATGATGTGTCCCAGGCAAGAGCACAGAGGGGCAGGTTCAGAAGAAGGGGCAGGCTCCTCCAAGCTCTCTCCTTGGCATAGCGGTGAGTCTAGTGAGATTAAACAGTCATAAAGGAGAGCAAAGCTTAATCCTTTGTCTACGTTTTACATCATAAAATAAACTGGAATCAATCCATTGCAATTGTTTTTCTGCATTGTCTTCTCACGTTTTAGAAAGAAGGCACATAAAGAGGGGGTTTATTTTTCCTTTGCTTTAATTTTTTTCCCCCAGTGTAGATCTTTTTTTGTATTGTAAACTCACAATCTGAAGAATGTCCCTGGTCCCTTGCCAGTTTGGCAATTAACAGACATGGATAAAATTCTTAACACCTTCAGGAAATTTTTTTTTTACAAATCCACCTACAAATGTAATGTATTCCCAGTGCACTTGTTAGGTTATGTGATAGAAGCTCATCTGCACACCCACAAAGGAGCACAGAGAGACAAAGGTAGGAGGAGATCCCAGATAACACCCTGCCCCCGAAGGCTGCCAGGCCCATCCCATGAACCATCAGCCCATGAAAGGAGCACCAGCCCAGAGGAGCACAGGGGTACAAAGGCAGGTGGGAACCTGAAATAAGGACTCAGAAGAGGGGCCACTGTATCTGCATCCCTCCCAGGGCTGGTCCAGGACAACCTCAGCCCCAGGCATGAAACCCACCCAAGACGAGTCAACACCAGAACACCTTTGGGACTTTGGGACGGAGGGGACTTGCTGCCTGGAGGCATGAGACAAGTTATGGAGTGCAGGGCAAGAGTGTTTGGGGGTTGCACTAGATCCATGTGGTTGGCCTCACAATATTAGCAGAATGCTTCATTTCTTGATTTTCTTTAAAAGATGCATCTTAAACAAAAAGCATGTAGAAAATAATAACGAAAAAACATTGAGAAAAAAATTACTGCACCACTTCTCATCATCCCCAAGTTGTAAATGTCCCACTACACTAAGGTAGTGTTTGACCCCTTTTTGGTGCCTACTTTACTTAGCGAAGAAGTACTTAGTGCCAGCACCACATTGAGGAGATCTTTGGTAGCTCATGTTAGATGCTGATGGTTCAGGATCCAGCTTTTGCCTTCTGGTCTGTAACTGACATTAAAACCCTGGTGTGAAACACACTTCTCTAGTTTGAAGTTGCCAGCATTTTCCAGACACAGCATGTCAGGCAGAACAGCACAAAGGTAACAGGGAACAGCATCCCTGTACAGAGGTATTTCCAGCTTCCCCTTCATTGCTTGAACAGTTCAAAGCTCCCAAAGTCCTTTAGACTCAAAACCTACACACCTGCCCCAACAGAAGCTGGGAAAGGACAATGTGACCTGCTGCAGCTCTCTTATAACTGATGGTGGCCATCATACAACTCTTCTATGACCCACAGTATTTTCCAGCTGGAAACTACATTTCAAGGAGTAGTGATTTGCTGCAATTCAACTTCAAGAGACTGCTGTGCTAGAAAGCTCTCGGCAGCAGAACTGCAAGTGCCCATTTTCAGAAGCACAGCTCAGATCCCCGCTCTGTAAAACCTCCAAAGATGAATTTGTTTCCCAGCTAAGCCACTGACAGCTATATTGTTATAACATCTTTTGGCAACACGAACAGTATGTCCTCAAGCATCCTTCCTGCTGTTTTGGGACTTCCTTCCCATCTGCACTCGTCATGAGTAACTACTCGAGCAGCCCTTGGTCTCAAAGCCCTGGCCTGGGAGATGACAGAAGGTTAAATCTTGCTTTACTGTACCCACAAAGGTCCAGAGCAGTCTTGGAAGATGTCATCCTGGGGCAGCAAAAAGCCTGTCCCTGGAAAAATACACATAAAATTCCACCCCAGGTCTGTGCTTAGGCCTGGAGAGGAACAACGGAGGGGACTGTTTCACTCCAAACCACAGGCTTGTCTGCCCCGCCCCGGCTCATCGCTGGCTGCCTTGCATTGCCTGGAGCTGGCTGACATTTAGAAGAAACACTCCATTGGTCTGACCCCTTGCCAGAGACCCCTTGCCAGAGACCCCTTAGCGTGAGGCTTTTGCTGGATGAGATAGACTGTGCAGCCTGGCAGCCTAACAGTTAAACATGGGGCAGAAATGTGAATCTCCCTTAACCAGAGACTGGGAGACCTGTGTCACCAAACATCAAAGGCCAGATGAGGGCTGAAGACATGAGGGGGGCATTGCCTGTGCCCCAGCACAGCCTCTGTGACTTCAGCTCGTTCGTGGTGTGACTTCTCACATGCCGCTAGCAACGTGGCACTGGCAGGCCAAGGTGAGCCCTGTCCTTCTCAGACACCAAAAGCCAATACAGGATGCAATTCTGGAAAAGCATGAGCTGCTGTATGAATTTCCCTTTTCATCCATAAATGATTAAAATCAGCCTGTGCTTTGTTTCTCACAGCTAACTGGCTCCTTTCTGTCCATCATTACACCCTCACAGGGATGACAGAGGTGCTACTGTCCCATGTGCCCACAGCCATGGAAAAGCAGCCAAGTCTCACCTGCCATTTAGTCAGAGAGAAAATGATCTGTAACTCTTCTGCCCCATCCCTGACCATGCTGGAAGGCATAAATCTGTTTGATTGCCACTGTCAAACAGGGTCGCAGCATCGAAGTTGGGTGAGCCAGTTGGTATATAACTCTTGGATTTATTAAAATGTTCACCCCAAGCAACTCCAACTAATCATATCAACAGTGCCTAGAAAACAAATCCATTCAGGACCATTTAAGCCATGAGAAAGAGTAGCAGCTCCTCCATGCTTGTTGAATTTGGAGCCAGCTACCGGGCAGTGTTTCATCCATCACAGTAAATAGAAGAAAAATTGGAGGTGGTTTATGGAGTGTAACTGCATGGCATTTTAGGTGTCAGTGATCTGAAAAGAAATCATTACCTGCTTGTGTCTTATCAGTAAGCAGGTTTGCTGGCAGGCTCAGGCTGGACAGTTAGATAGGAGATCTCCTTGGTACTCTAACACAGCCTGCCCTGCCTACGTGCATAACAGGTCTGCGCAGCCAGGGTAAGCAAACAGCTTTTTGTGCAAGATGTGTATAAGACTAACAGGAAACTTGGGTGGGGAATTTGCATTCTGTTGCCTCAAAATAAATCTTTATCTTGGCAGGCTTTATCAGGCATGTTGCTGAGCGGTCTGGAAATGAAAACTCTCTTGCAATGCTTGAGGAAAGGGCTGGGGGCTCTGGCTCGGAAAGGGAAAGTCTGCCGGTACCTTTGGGTGTGGAGAGCTGCCATCTCTGCATCCTCCCACCAGGGTGAGGACATTTTGTCCTTCACCACCTTCTCCCTTGCATACCAAGAGTGAATTCCTGCGAGGCGTGTTTTGCCTGTAGAAATTGCAGTGTTAATATCCAGGGTTAATTGTGCTGTCCTCAACAGGCTACAGTTCCTACTCATGTCTTCAAGTCAAGTGGGACATTTTGCTTTGAATGGAGCTGGAAATGCCATGAAAGATGATCTAGCTCCAAAATCTCTGCCTTTGCCTACCCACCATGTCTATGGCAGAAGCCGTCTTAGGAACTGAGCATGGACAACCTCTCCTCTGGGTCTACAGAATGACTTCTCTCCATTCCTGGGGAGCCAGTGCAGCCAGAAATGGGTCTGAAACAAAGTTTGCTCTAACCAGTGAAGCTTGCATCACGCTCTAAATGAAGAACTGCCCAGGAAAAACTGACAACCTGAGCCTAAGTCTTTGCTTTCCTGGTTGATCCCAAAGCTCTCCTGGATGAATCATCCAGATGGAGATCAATGACAAGTGGTGTCCCTCAGGGGTCTGTACTGGGACCAGCACTGTTTAGTATCTTCAAATGGGATCGAATGTACCCTCAGCAAATTTTCAGATGGCACCAAGCTGAGTGGTGAGATCGACATGCCTGAGGGATGGGATGCCTTCCAGAGGGACCTGGACAAGCTTGAGAAGTGGGCCTGTGCAAACCTCATGAGGTTCAACGAGGCCAAGTGCAAGATTCTGGACCTGGGTTGGGGCAACCCCCAGTATCAATACAGTCTGGAGGATGAAGGGATTGAGAGCAGCCCTGCTGAGAAGGACTTGGGGGTGCTGGTTAACAAGAAGCTTGACATGGCCCAACAATGTGCACTGGCAGCCCAGAAAGCCAACTGTGTCCTGGGCTGCACCAAAAGAAGCATGGGCAGCAGGTCAAGGGAGGTGATTCTTCCACCTCTACATTGCTCTTGTGAGACCCCCCCTTGAGTACTGCTTCCAGCTCTGGGGTCCTCAGCACAGGAAAGACATGGACCTGTTGGAGTGAGTCCAGAGGAGGCCATGAAGATGATCAGAGGGATGGAACACTCCCACCATGAGGACAGGCTGAGAGAGTTGGAGTTGTTCAGCGTGGAGAAGAGAAGGCTTCAGGGAGACTTTATTGTGAATTTCAGTACTTAAAGGGGGCTTATAAGAAAGATGAGGACAAACTTTTTAGCAGGGCCTATTGCAATAAGACAAGAGGTAACAGCTTGAGACCAAAAGAGGGTAGATTTAGACTAGGAAGAAATTTGTTATGATAAGGGTGGTGAAACACTGGAATAGGTTGCCTGGAGATATGGTAGACGTCCCATCCCTGGAAACATTCAAGGTCAGGTTGGATGGGGCTCTGAGCAACCTGATCTAGTTGAAGATGCCCTTGCTCATTGAAGGGGGTTGAACTAGATGACCTTTAAAGGTCCCTTCCAACCCAAACTATTCTGTGATTCTCTGAATAAAAAATGCTGATGCTGCAAATTCATTCCAGGATCCCAATCAAATAGACATATTTTTTATAAAAGCTGTGTCCTCTACTGCCATCTCTTCACATAGCACTTGATCTTCAGCCTTGAAGGAGAAGTGATATTGGGTTTGGGGTGAAGGGCAAGGCTGTGGGAAGCCCGGTTCCCTCCCTTGGTGGCACCAGCTAGGCAGGTATGACATTTACCTGGGTACCCCTTATCACTGGGAAACACGTGGATAATTGTGATTGTATATAAACTCATGGTCAATTTATTTCCAAAGGGAGCTGTAATGTAAATAAGTCACTGTTTTTATAATAGCCCTTTGTTACTGCGGTCAGGCTTAATATCATGACAGGTTTGCTGAAAAAGCGCACTGATAATATACCGAAACTAAGCTTAGACTTAACTTTTCCAGGTTAATACAGTGCCAAGGGACTGCTCAGCCACATCTGCAGACCATGAAGCAACCAGCCCTTGCAAACTGGCCCCTCAGTGTCTTCTTCATGGGGTAAACTGGGAGAGGCCAGTGAAAAGGGAAATTAATTCAAACGTAATGGGCAGCTCCGCTGCTGACCTGTTTATGGCCCATTCCTTTGGCTCAACCCCGAGATCACGTATTTTCAGGACAAAATAGGAGCACCAGAATGAGAGCATTTCCAGAAAAAAGGTGTGAACAGTAGTGACCAGGGCTGGGAAGCTGGAGGCTGCCAGGTCTCACCAGCAATGTGCTGTAAACCAACAGTGGAAAAGCAAGCTACTAGTAGTAATGTCTTCCACAGCCCCTCTTTTACTAGAAAGTACTTTTGGAGGATCCCTACCTCTTTGCATACATGCTAATCAAGAGATGGCACCTCTGCTTCCCTGGTGGTAGTTCATTTTCTTTCATATATCTACTTCCTTCCCCACAGACCCAACGATGTTTTAAATAGCAAATATATCGCTACAAGCTGTTAAAAAATATTATTTTCATTCCTCATCCTGTGGTTTGCAAAGCTGGATAGACACACAGGTTTAACCTGCTGGACTATGAGAGCTTTTCTGTGGTGGGCCAATATGCACTGATGGGTTGGGATGGGACTTCTTGTATTGTCTTTATATATGCTGGCACACCGAGTGCTCAAAGTTGGGGCAATGGAAACAATAATTCTACAGTGAAAATCCTAAACCAAAATTCACTCACTCACTAAAATGTATTCACTCTATCTCTGTGATTTGCTCTGCTTCAAAAAGTTCTTTAAAACATCCGAGCAGACACAACCGGACAAAAATTGCTGTTTCATTCCTATTGACAATCTTTGATGGCAGAGAGTCAATGGTGGACGGAGTGTCCTTGTACACTCACATCCTTCCCATGCCATTAGGTGATTTGTAGGCTGGGATCAAAGCTCTCCTTGGGAAAATGGAGCTACCAAAGGGATTTCCAGGACACCTACGTGTGTTTGCACCTGGCAGAATCTTTAAATAGTTCACTATAGGACAACCCTAGAGCTGGAGATGGCAAGGAGTTCTTCACGCAGTTTATATTCCTTTCTTTTCTCTCTCTCTTTTTTTTTTTTTTCTTATCAGTTTGTCAACATTGAATCTTTCTGTGGATAAAATTATTTTCCATCTTGATTTTCTGTTTCAAGAGACTTTCAAAAAAGATGGATCTTTGACATTTTAAATGAAAAATTCTAGTTTCTCTTTTGCAAAATAACTTCTAGAAAATGTGTAACTTATGGTAATTAAAGGAAAGCAAAACCTTTAGAAGTTCAAAATAATAAAAATAATAAATATAATAAAAATAATAAATGTATTTCCCTCCTGCTAGGAGAAGTGAAAAAAAAACCCCAAAGAAAAAACACCTCTTCTTTTTGGTTTTACTTTTACATTAGACTGTATTTTTTTAAAGTCTTGCTAATTCCCCAGAGGCAGTACAGAGAGCTACTTGTAGGTAATCCAAATACAGAAAGACAAATTAATGATGGCAACAGTAGTAGTAGAAACAAGGGCAAGCTAAAAGCATTGTAGAATCAAATTCTGTACACACGTTAGTTTCAGATTTATAGGATTACAGGTGAGGATATAGGATTATTTCAGATTATTAGATACTCTGAACTAAAGTTGTGTGGCGGGCTGGCCATGCCGGAGGGCAGGTGCCCCCCTGCCCGCTCTGTCCCTGCCCTCCTCAGCCGGGCAGGGGGCAGAGAATGTAACGACAGGCCCGTGGGTCGGGGTGGGGGCAGGGAGAGATCGCTCCCCAGTGACCGTCACAGGCACAACCCAGGTCTGCCCCGGGGAAAGTCAGAGCGGGCCAGTGAGAAATAAACCCGACCCTCAAAGCACCTTCCGCAGCGCTCCCTTCTCCCCGGGCGCAGCTCGGCTCCTGCCCGTCTCTGGGCTGGGGGGTGGCAGCCCACTGCTCGGGGACTGTCTGGGCATTGGTCAATGGGCGGCGAGCAATTACATTGTGCATCACTTGTTTCGTATATTCTTTTATCTTTATTATCATTTTCCCTTCCTTTGCTGTCCCATTAAAATGTCTTTATCTCAGCCCACAAGTTTCATGTTTTTTCCAGTTCTCGCCACCATCCCACTGGGGAGAAGTAAGCAAGTGGCTGCCTGCTGGGTTAAACCACAGTTCTTGGCCAGTGGTGGGTCCACCTTGGAGCCAGCTGGCATTGGCTCCATTGGACATGAGGGAAGCTTCTGGCAGCTTCTCACAGAAGCCACCCTTGTAGCCCCCCACTACCAAACTGTTGCCACACAAACCCAATACAAGGTGGAACTCGATCACATTGACAGCAAGTGTTTTGCTAGACTGTCCACAAGTATCCAGCTCAAAAATATTCACCGATCTATTTCTTGCTTAAAACTGTAGGGAAATGTGACTATAAATACAGTTGTTTGTGTGTAACAGACTTGAAAGAATTTCAAGTTGTGAGGAACCCTGATTTCTGATATTAAGAGAGTGATTATCACACTGCAGGGACCCTCATGGCATATAATTCTGAATGCAGAGAAAGATGAGATGATAATGTGAATAATGATGGTATTGTCGATAATCCCTAAAATCTAGGAAACATGTTTCTGTGCCCATATGAGCATCTCTGACTATGTTCACTGGGATTCCTGCCCTGAAGCAACACCAAGCAGTTGTTGGCACTGTGGAGTTGTTAACTCATGTTCACACGGATGGGCTTCTTGCTAAACCAACAGCATTGCTCTTACAATCTATGACACCAACTGATATGGCTTTGCGTTAAACAGTTATTCATCAGACAGACTGAATTCACTCTGGAGAAGGTTCAATGACACTGCAGGGATTTTCTCCTTCATTAACCTGGGATTTACATTTAGTCTTTATGGTGCTACGAAGATGTCAAACTGTCCACAATTAAATTCAGAGGTGTTTTAGCATCAGTGCATAGTTTGGACCTGGCAGTCAGTGCAAGCTATGGCAAGTACAAAATAATACTCTGAGTTTGCCATTTACTGTGCACACTTCTGAGAGTTTGGCAGCCACAGTAAGTTTATAAGGAGTCAATAAATAATACGTTAAAAATATATCACAGATACAAGTAACACATTTGATAATTAATACACTGCATTACAAGCCAGAATTACAAAGCCATTAGGCAGCTACTTTAATTGATTGATCATTTATATGTTAAATGCACTGTGTGCTCTTGCTCCCAGCTCAGGCAACATCCAGCCTCTGTGCATATGGTGACGTTCCTGATACAGCTTTTGCCCTACATCTACAACAGTGCTGACATTCAAGAAAGAAATGAATGATTCAGACTGCCTTTTATGCAGAGGACTGCCACATCTTAGGCTGTCTCTAATACTTGATGGGTAGAAGTAGCTGCCCAGAGCAGGCAATACGGAGCATCTTTGGTGCTCCATCGGTGGAAACTTTGCTTTGGACTATGTGGTAGACTGAGTACAGAAAAACCACAGGATTTCAGTGAAGAAGAAATTCTCTCTTTTTGCCCGGACTTTTGAAGTGTTTTTAGAGAAACAAAGATTAGCATACATCAGAGTGGCACAGAAAAGGCTTCCCATAATCCCGAATATGAAAAAGTGTCAAGAGCTGCATGCAAAATGGATTTGCATACATCAGAGCTGCACATACAGCTGCTCGACTGGGCATCCTGAAGTGCATTAAAAATGTTAATACTGAATTGTGTGGATGCTGATAATTGAATACTGGAGAAACGCACAGAGACGTGTATAAAACTATGGCATCTTTTCCACTTGTCTCACTTAGATGGTTAAAACATAAAAAGGGAGACTGCTAAGGTAGCCAGGCATCCTTGAATTTTTAAGGGCTTTCTCGTTCACAGAGAAATTCAAAGTATCACTTCTCCACACAGAAATAATTAGCAAAGGAAGATTTAATTTATTTAGCATTAAAATTTTCCGTTCTAAAATAACATCATACTATCATCCATTGATTTTGTAAAAGCAGAAATTTTAACACACAAGAAAGTGGTAATCAATTCAATATTGCTTTGGTCTTGCCCTCTGCAGTGCTTCCAACCACATCCTACCTAGAAACCAAGCTGTAGCAGGCCAGCTTGGAAGACCGGAAACACCAGCCTGGATTTACTCTTTTACCTATAACAAAGAGTGAAAGAGGGAATATCTCTGTCCTTGGGGTCCGATTATCAAACCAGGACAGGGAAGCCCCTGCTGCTTACTTTTCCCCAACAATAATTTCCAACATCTGCCCAGCTGGTGGTACATTAGAAAACCAAGAACTTTTTCACCTGCATCAACGAAAGATAAACATCAGTCCTACATGGGCTGGTTTGGTGCTGGTCAGAAACCCCAGCTTCAGCCCCGGGGTCACTCTTGTTAAGTGACCATAACTATATCAGCGCTATCTCGGCACAAACTCCACAAAGAAGCAACATCTAAAGCTAAATCCTGTCTTCAGGTTTAAGATCACATATCCCGTTCAAACACTGAGAACAGGATCCCACATTCGTTGCAATATCCTTTCCCCATCTAAAACGTCCCCTCGTTTTCGATGGGACAGGGAAGCTTTTTCATTTTTTTGCAAGCTTTTATGCCTGTTAGTATTGCAATGAATGTGGGATCCCGTTCTCACTCTGATGAAAAGTTTCACAGTAACTTTTCAAAAAGGGCTTACAAAAATGTCATAAAGCTCCTGGCAAGTTTTAATGGGCACAGTGTTAAAAACTAATGGTCCCCAAGGACCACAGGCAGCAGAGCCCTAGGGCTTTGAGTTTTTTTTAAAAATGAGCCACCAATTTGTGTCAAAAAACTTGCTTTGCAAGTGGGAGCTACAGGATTTTTATGTGGTTTGCTTTTATTAAGCAAAAGAAAAAGAAAAGTTATTTCACCTTTAATTAAAACCTCTCAGGGATTTGCTGGGAACTGTATATCAGGAAACTCTAGAAAATACACTGTTCTGCTTGGCTTGGTTTTCAACAGAGTAAGATGAGTTTTTAATCTGTTTTATTACATGTCTCTTGCTCAAAACAAAAAAAAAGTGAATGCTGAAAAATAATGACTGCATTCAAAGGGAAGTCATTACAAATAGAGCTTAAATGTTCCCAGAGAAGAACTGACCTATGACTTCTATGGAGGAGATGCAGCATCAGAGGAAGGGCATCCTTGTTTTTAAGTTGCTCTAAGAGGGGACAAGAGTCCCCAGCCCCAGAAGAACTGCCACACTCCGATACAAGGGATCCAGTTTGTGGTGGTGGTTGTTGCTGGGGTATTCCCATCCTCAGGAAAAGACAGTGGCTGCCAGGGGATCCTGTGCCTCAACAGATAGCTGGATCGCTCCTAGATCTTTGTTTAAAAGACAATGTTTCCTGGGACTATCATTGCTGCTGCAGAGATGTTTCCAAACCTGCAGCTGATGGAAACGGTTCTCATTATACAGCCTCCTGTATTTCTTACTTCTGAATTTCATTGACCCTGCTCTGATTTATGTGCACGGCAGATTTGGTGCATTGCTGATTTGTAGGAGAATCAGTGAGGAAAGTGTGGGAGACAGATGGCGACGGGGCTCACAGTGACAGCACATGGCATATGGCGGCAAAAAGATCTTGCCTGAATTTTACAAATATACGTAGTCATTCCTGCTCACGGAGCTAACAGCCAGAACGGCAGCCGAGGAGAGGACTGCTTACCCCTTGCAGCCACTCAGTGAAGTGCAGCTCCTGGCTGACACTTGAAACTGAAACAGTTTGGCTTTAATTCTGGACATTCATTCATAGACTCGTGGGCGGCTCAGTTGGGTGAGGTGCTGAGAGGTTTCGTCCGGTGCAAAGGCAGCACCAAGCAGTTACACATAGCTATTTTAATAGAGGTTTGTGTAACTCCTTCTGAAAACAGCCAACAGACAAAATTCTCCTGCCTCTCTGAGCAATTTCTTAGCAGTAGAAGAGCACCCCTGGCTCAGCCAATGGCAAAAATGCCCTTCCCCAACCTCCCATCTGATTAACAGTCTTAAGGAAAGAATTTGAAACAAGCCCAGCCTCCAGATGAAGCACTACACTGCCAACCTTTCAGCCCCGAATCAAACACAGACTCTTTAGGAACACCTCAGAGCATCACCCTGTAGCATCTGCAAGCATCCACCTGCACCCTGGCTTGCACAGTGATGCAGGGGAGCAAGAATTATAGATTCATGGAATGACAGAATCATTTAAGTTGGAAAAGACCTTTAATATCATGAAGTCCAAACGTAAACTTAACACTGAGAAGTTCACCAGTAAACCATGTCCCTGAGCCATGTCTAGATGTCTAATTTTAAATACCTCCAGGGATGGTGACTCCACCACCTCCCCAGGCGGCCTGTTCCAGTGCTTGACCACCCTTTCAGTGAAGAAATTTTTCCTAATATCCAATCTAAACATCCCCTGGGGCAACACAAGGCCGTTTCCTCTTGTCCTATTGCTTGTTATCTGGGAGAAGATACCAATCCCCACCTGCCTGCAACCCCCTGTCAGGTAGCTGTAGAGAGTGATAAGGTCTCCCCTGAACCTCCTTTTCTGCAGACTAAATGACCCCAGGAAGAATGTCCCCCTGCTTCCAGATATAGGAGGCCTGGGAAACAGCTTCAGCCTGTGACCCCATCCCTCACTTACAGGACGTGACACTATGCTGTGAATGGTCGGAAAAGTCCTGGGATGCTGCTGGCTAGGTGGCCCAGCGGGGAGGAGCAGACTGCACACAGCCATACGCACATAGCCTATAGGGACAGCAAGGACTACGCTGTACCTGGGGGAAACTGGTTTTGCTCTCAGACACATACCAAAATGATTAAAGCGTGCTCTGTAACTTTCCTTCATCCTCACCTTTTTACCTCAAGTAAGTGGTGGAAAGAGGAGAAGGTACAAGAAAAGAGGATTTGCCCGGATTAGCTGGGAGCAGGTTTACTGCCCTGCTGACAGGATTTACACCTGGAATTAACACTTATATGGGTCACACTGCTGTGTGCAAAGCGGGTGGGGGGCAGGCAAGGATGTATCTGCTGTCCAAATTTCTGCTGGTCTGAACCAAACCAGCCTCCCAGGGTGATAAAAACACTCCTCTACAGTCAGGACTGAAACAAAAGAGGCATTGCCCATCTTCTGCCCCATGGCTTGTATTAGAATAACAGAATGGTTTGGGTTGGAAAGGACTTAAAGATCATCTAGGTCCAACCCCCTGCCATGGACAGGGTCATCTTCCACTAGACCAGGTTGCTCCAAGCCCCGTCCAGCCCTAATAAAACCATTATGCCTTGTCCTATTGCTACAGACCCTAGGGTGTTACCGGTATGCTCCCCAACTCATCTTCTGCAAGGCAGGGCTGGGGCTGCGTAGCATCCATGGGATGAAACATGATTTACAGCTCAACTTAACACAGGCAGGATAAAAATGGGATTTGCTTTCAAAAACAGCTTTGCAAAAACCATGGAGGTGAGCTGCATGTTTGGTGACCAGGCTTCATGGCATCACAGCACACAGCGGGAATGAAGTTTTTGCAGTCCCACCAGTGCTATTGGGGAGGAATAAAGCCCCTTTGCTGCCCAGATGCCCATCAACAATGTTCCCCTGCATGCAGGTGAGATTCCTGCAGGCGATACCTGCCCCAAGCCCAGACAATATGGCTTTATGAGAGCACACGTGGCATGTGCATGCTCTCCTGTCTTCAGGCTATCTAGCCTTGATGCATAAAGCCCTTGGTTTGACAGGTGTTTCACCTTACTTCAAGTTGGCCATACATCTTTAAATGACTGTGGAAATACCGAGGTAATTAAGAAATGAAAACAGAGCTGCTTCCTGATAAGCAAGGGGGGAAAAAGAAAGAAAAAGAAACCCCCTACTAGCCCTAGACAAAAACAACAATAAAAAACCCTCCTGGCAATGCCAGATTTGAAGTGACGAAATCCAGGCGGCGTTTGTGGCTGCGTGATGACAAACAAGTAATGGATGGCCAAAGCATTCACTGCTTTCATTTGGGGTACTCACTTGAGACGTATGGGGGCTGAATTTCCAGATATGCTGATCATCCACCCCTAACTGGTTTCCACAATTTTAGCCACTCAACACCCCCAAGAAGCCAAAGTAGAATCCCTCAGGACTGGTCTTTCCTAAACTGAGAAGGCCCCAATACACCCCTGTTTTCAACAACGTCCAGCTTTGGTCCAACAGCATCTCTTCCCACACTCATCCACAGACATTGCACGAAGCTGAGGCGGCTTCGCTACCGCTTTTGCAGCACATTAGAAAGGTGTCACAGAAAAGGGCTTCTTATCTCTGTTTTCATTTCCCAACCCACTGAGGCTGATTTGTTCTGGGAGGATTAACCTGGGGCCAAACCCTCGGAGGGGAAGGTGGCACAAAACAAGTTGCTTATTCAACTCCCGTGACAACTCTTCACCACAAGCCTTTTTTCTGTAATCCCTCCAAATACCACCATACACAACACATGCTGCTGCCAGCTCTACTTTACAGGTGGGCAAGGGGTGAATGAGCCTGCAGACATCCATCTTATTCTCATTCTTCCAGAGCTTGAGGCAGAAATGTAATATCCACCCCTGGCTCTCATCTCTGCTCCTGACTCCACTCCTTCTCTTGCCCACTGCTGCTCAACATTTTGAAGGTAAATCATTAGGAGCAGGAAGCTGGAACAGTAACAGAAATGTTACTTCACCCTCTGCAGCCCCCTTCACGCCTCCGACCTGTAGCTTTTTTAGGGCTGTGTTTCAGCCTGGGTCCTCTGAGCACTTGTTAGGCAGCCGTCCCTGGCAGGGGTAAAAATTAGTTTAAGATTGAGTTGGCTGCTGTTCCCATCACTCTTTGCCAAGTCTGATGCCGCCTTCTGCAAATTTCCTGGCATAATGGGCCACAGTCAGACTGAAAAAGAAGCACAAGCTATACAAGAGCTACTGATAAGGGCAATTTAGTTTGCAAATGCATGGGTAGCTATCTTAACACCAAGCAGGTAACAGGAGATTCAAAGTACAAAAATGTATTGTTAGAGGCTTCTTTTGTCTGATTCACATCCTTGTACATGTGTTTGTGGCCACTCAAGCAGAGTTGCGCTGACGTTCATGGTACGGGAGTGCTGCATCCCATTGGCACTGCTGGCAGCGCACAACCTGCAGTCACAGCGGTCACTCCTCCATCTTCGATGATGGGAGT
Organism: Falco cherrug; assembly: GCF_023634085.1. NCBI lineage: Eukaryota > Metazoa > Chordata > Aves > Falconiformes > Falconidae > Falco > Falco cherrug. Next base: position 2,002,358 of record NC_073699.1, read on the forward strand.
TTGGGGATTCACCGGACACCCTCTGCACCCCTGTCTCCAGCTGTGTTGGGACATTAAGCCTTATTGCCTCTTCCAAAGGCGCTCATTTTGCAGTGGCTACAATGGCTCCTGCTGCAGAGCTTTCCTATTCCCACCCGCCTTCACTCACACCAACCGAGCAGCTAATGTGAGTTGTTGCCCCCTGCCCCCCCCACGATAATCCCCATCTATATGAACCCTACTGTTAAGGGGTCACATGCTGCTTTTTATAACTTTACCACCAACTCAGCTTTTGAGAGCCTTTTCTTCCACTGTTCTGGACAAGATTACTCACTGCAACTTCATTGTGTTGCTATGGCAGTAATAAGAATAAAAGTAATTTCTTTTTCTTAAAAATAAATAAATAAAAAATAATCAATAATTGGTATTACTGTGCAAGGTCCCTGGCATTAATTATAAATAAATGTTAGACCTACTGAAATAAGAGAGTGAATTTACAGCAGTAGGCTGCTTGCTGCTGCTGAAGCCTGTGTGGCTGCCATGATACAGATATGAAATATAAAAAGTATTGCGGACTGCAGCTTGTGTTTTATTGTCTAGGAAAATGAATGTGTAAATAGCAATAAAATGCACAATCATTTAGCACAAAGCCAAAATACTCGGCAGCATTTATAGGCTGATGGATGGCTTGCCTGCCTGCTCTAATTTACCATAAAACAAGGAGACAAGGATGGAGGAAAATAAACAATGGCTTCTGTCAATATGATTAGCTGTGAGATACCAGGTGAGAGCAGGCAGTCTCTGAAGAGGGTAACACTGTGCCACTTCAGCTGGTTTTTGCTTCGGTAATTTAGTCCGAATTGCCGTGCTGCTTGGCAAAGGCAGCATCACAGCAACCGAGCGGGGAGGCAGGGATTGCTGCTCCCAGGGTCTTTACGTACCCCACCCCTGATGTCTCCAGCAGCCACTCGAGGTGGGGTAAGGGCTTCGTGCCTGCGGCAGGAAAGGGTTATTAAGCAAGCCATGTAATAGATGGGAAGGAAAAAAGCTTGCTGGTACAGAACTCAGCTGTCTGGGGCATCACCCGTGACATGAGGAGAGGCAGGGAGAGCCTAAAAAAGACTGGGGAAGAAAAGGCAAAAGTCCTTCAATGCCATCTGTTAAAAAGCAAGGGGCTGGGGGGGTGGGGTATGGGGGTGGAGCTTTTGAACCTCTTTATGGGATAAAGTAAACTGCAGACAGAGAGAGTGCTACCAGCTGGCTTGCTGGCTGCGATTCAGTGACCCGCAGCGATGCCTGCAAAGGAGCTGCAGGCTCCCAGGCAGGGTCCTGGCAGCAGGAGCCGTTTTGCCTGGCAGCAGCCACCACCAGTATCTGCTACCTCCACCTGCATCTAGGAGACACTGTGCAATTGTCACCCACCTTATTCAAGAGCATTTCTGAGTGTGACAGGGGTACATATTATCAACTCCAGGTTTTTATTTTTTTTGTATTCTAACTATGTATCCCTATGTAGGCATACAAGCTCAAATGTCACGTACTGCCTTTCTCTGGGGCAGAGAAGCCCTGTGCACCTACTCACATTTGCGCAATCCTCCTTTAGATCACTGGGGTTGCAGAGACATGAATCTGGTGCTTAGTGCGATATTACTCACCAGTTCTTATGCAGACAGTGGTGCTCCTGCTGAGGATAATGTAAGTCAATTAGGTGTGATGGAGCATGGTCCCCAGTGGGTCTACCTAAGAGCTGGCTGGAACTGGCTCTATCGGACATGGGGACATCTTCTCACAGAAGCCACCCGTGTAGCCCCCCCCGCTCCCAAAACCTTGCTACACAAACCCACTACACTTGCCTTCTCATTTACTGGGCTCCTAATTTCGACATCAAAATTAAGTGCCTAAGGAGATGCAGTGTGAATAACCCAGAGTGCAAGGGAAAGATACATTGGCTGACAACAAACAGATATTTTTTTTTAATGGTTGGACTTACCGGTGTATTTTCAGCCTGCACTAAGTTCACACAAAGGCAGCTGAGTCTTAGAAATTATCTCCACCAGCTGTTTTACCCAAAGTCCCTTTCTCAAAAATCCAGGAGTAATATTAAGATTGCTCCTATTTACAAACATTGGACATGAGATGCAGGACAGCTCCAATATTAAACAGAATCAGGACAAAAAGCTTTCTATCCAGATCTTCTCCAGTCACTGCAATAAGAACTCCAGAAGCAGATCCTGCAAGAAGGATCTTAGAGCACGGGTCCTGTGACGGACTCCTGATGTGACTTGTCAGACCTGGTTCAAAGCACAAAGCCAACAGAAAAACTTCTAGCAACATGTGCCAGGATCTTTTATCAATTACCAAGCTGCAATGTAGAATCAAAAGTAGAACAGTAAACACCTAGCTCTGCCCTTCCCCACACATTTTCCTTTTTAAGAGGAAAAATAAAAAAAATCAGTAATCATCAATATGACAGCCTACTTGGATTAGAAAGCAGATAATAAATAGTATATCCATCTTTCAGTTATTAACATAACTAAGCTTATTGCATAATATCTGGTTATTTTTGGAAAGCAGCCCTTTCTACCTGTCCCAACAGCACATTACTGAGTTGGCAAGAAGCAGGAGCTTTTGAGCAAATAAGAGGATTTTTTTAGATCAAATTCACTTGCCAAAAATTTCATCTCAAAAGTCTGGATCACAACTGGGTCACAATTACAGAACTTTTTGAAGGAGAAAGTCCCCTTGACTTAGAAGTCCCCTTGTTATAGTACCCCTGAACAGCTTTGCCGTAGCTTCCATTTAATTTGGCTGTGTGTGATGCTTGCAGTTTATTTATGTCACAAATGATTACAAAGGAAATTTTGGTAGAGAGGGCTCCTCTGCCAGATCACACTCTCAGGAGTGCTGAGATGACACATCTCCTCCCACCTTTCTTTGCTCATGACAAAACTTGTTGCTCCAAAGCTAGGGCTAGACTCTCAGAAAATGGTCCACAACATCCTGCACTTTGTGCAGGCTCTGCTCTGTGGAGCTGGAGACTTGATCCTGGGCTATGCGGAGGATGAACACCCCAAAATACCCTGACTAGGTTTGGGCCCCAGGACATCTCACCCCTGCACCATTGACAGCTGAGGACTTCCTGCAGTGCTTTGATGGGTTCTCTCTGCTGTTCTGTGCTGGCTCTCAGTAACTGGATAGACTGGTGGTATAGTCTGGATAGCCTGTCCCGATGTGCCTGTCATCCAGTGTTTATATTCCCTAGTTCAAGTCTCATGAAGAGCCCATTTGCTGGTTTTGGAATGTTCAATCAGCATTTCAGAATTTACTTTGGCTTCCATGCAGTGCTATCAATCACATCCAATATATATTCTATAGTGCCTCCCTTCGCCTTAACCTCGTCATTGTACAAAGCGTATCATCGGGCGGGGGGGGGTGTGTGGGTGGGTGTGTGAGTGGGAAAGAACACCACCAGCGTGTATCTGAATACGAACAAGTACAAGATTTTAGAGTTTAAGGTGTTGTGCTGTATCTGTATCTCTGAGTGGAGTTCTCAAGTTTTTATGAAGACAACAAAGCCCCTGCTCTGTGCCTTGGGACACCTTAGCCCTCTTGTGCTCATAAAGCTGATTGATAGAAATAAAAAGACCAAACACATTAACCTTTCTGACTCTGCTTAGTCTAGTTTTGTCCTGCACAAAGACATTAGCCCAACAAATAAGGCACTAGTTGGCAAATTAAGTGGCTCTTAATGTCCCTCCACAACAGTGCAAAGTGCTGTCAATCATGACAAGCCAGGCACCAGATGCCTTTATTTTTAATTGCACTGAAAAGATACAGGTCTCATCCCAGGCTCTGCCCAAGGGCAAAACTGGTCACAGCCCCTCCCCAGGCAAGTGCTGCTCCAAGATGTCCTTTTCCTGCACACTGAAAAATGTTTCTATTTCATAAATTCATGGCATGGGTTCAAATGTCTCTCAGAAGCTCTTTCAGCCACAGCCACAAATATGGTTTCACTCTTCAAATGCTGCATTGGCAGCAAAATCAAAGCTTTGCCACTGCTCAGCTGTTCCAGTTTGGAAACAAAATTTTTTTTGGCTAAGATTTCTCCAGCCAACCTAATTCCCACTAGCCATCAATCGCAATGGTCTACTCAGATGAAAGCAATTGTCTGAATGCTTTGTCTGCAGAGAAGTAACGCCTTGATTTTGATGCTCTTGTAAGCTTTTCCTCAATGGTGAATTTCTCTATGTTAATCATTTAGACAGAACTGTCCTCTCTTCTGGCTTTTTATTGAACTGTCTAGGAGACAGCATTTAAATGCAAGAAGGCAAAACAATACTATTGACTGTCCTTTGTCCGGGTTTATTTAATTCTGTAAAGCAAACAGTTTGCGTGAAATGCATTCCTGGTAATAAAATTGTATTGCACATTTGCTTATAGAGGGTCACCAGGGAGAGCAAATGCGCCTGTACTCAGCAATAAATGTTTGATTCCGTGTTGCACAGCAATTATTCAAAATGAGAGAGACTATTGGATCCAAGACTGCTGCCCTTTAGGACTCAGCCTGTCAAGTTGCATTGCTCTGTACCTTTTATCCAAGTGGATTTCATCTCCACAGTTATTGCTGGGTGATATGCAAGTCTGTAAGGCCAAGTTGCACTGAGCCTGAGAAACAACATTTGACTACCAGACTGCCTTTTCTTTGTTAAAAGGAGCATTGCTTTGGTATTGTTATTATTTATCACTATGCCACAGCATATTAAAGGAGTAAACTTTGAAATGCATGGATGGTTCATTCTGAGAGGACAAAGACAGACATTTCCATTTAATCACCCCTAAAATTGCTTCTTCCCAAGCTTTAAAAATGCTGTAGCTTTAGGCATCAAGGGGAAGTTATGATGCTATCATATATTAGTTTTCTCTCTTTTTTGTACATACTTTGGAAATTTATCAGGAATCTGGTATTTTTCTGTCTTCTGAAATTAAACAAGGAGTCATTAATATATTTCACACATATATCCCTCTATAGACACTTTCTCGACATTTATTACCTATCTAGCACTTGATAGACCTTCACATAGTGCTCAGCAACGAGAAATCTAATGAAATTCCACAGAGCTTAAGCGCATGCAGACATGTGTGCCATTTCCCCTTAAAGTAAGATTTAATCAACGCAGTGCCACCTCAACCCTGACCAGATGATCAGTCAATGCAGCTCTGAGTAATACCTTGGAAACTCTGAGCCTACAGACAATTACAGACCACTTAATCACAAAATTTAATCAAGATAATAATTAGGCACTGCATCCTGTTTAATGCACAAGGATGTGAGCCTTCCAGCTCCCGCTGCCAGATCGGAACTGAACACAGGAATGGCAAAAAGAATCACTGAAGTCAACAGACTATATCCTTGATGACAGAAGAAAAACTAAACTCAAAGAGCTTGCCAAATCCTTCAGAAGAACTCCAGCACTTTGTGCCAGTCAAAAACCCAACCCTACAAGATTCTTTCAAAGATCTAGCTCTTCAGAAGACCAAGTTATTATTTTTTATTTGACCAGGCTTGAGTGATAAAGCTCGGGGTCCTGCCACGGGAGGTTTTCTACTGATGTTTAGTAAGCATTTTTTGCTCAGATAAACCTTGCCCTGCAGAATGAACAAGGGTAGAAATGAAAAGCTCTATTAAATGAATTTTTCCAGGTCAAAATGAAGACTATAAATCTGCCAGTCATCTTAAGACATTGCACTACACTGCCTCTGTTGAGTCACCTTTGTAGGTCTAAGCAAAGTGTTACATGACTCTGTAGTTAATAAATTTTTTTAAGTACCTCATATTTACTGTAAGCTAAGCAGAGTCACTTTCTGGGATAGATGCTATTAAGAGGATTTTTCCATATTTTCCTCCAACTTCAAAGTGCCGTGTGAGTCTCCGTGTTAGAATTCAATAACATCCACACATCACTGAGCTGGAGAAACAGCAGCAGCAGCAATGCATCTGTAAACATTAAAAAGCCCAGAAACATGAAGGCTTTGAAGAAAGAGTGGAGGGGTGTAGAAAATGGACTAGATGACCCAGCAGATCACTTCCATTTCTAAATTCTACAAACCCTCTGGGTTAAAAATAGGATGAAAAGTAGATTTATTTTTTTTCTTTAAACCAGTGGGGATACTGGCTAATGTTTTAAATTCAAAAAGTGAGTAGCTTCTCATAGGACTCAGCAGACAACCAACTCTACAGACTAATGGGGAAGTAAAATCCTTTCTTTACATACATGAGGAAAAAAAAAAAAAGAAAAAAAAAAGTAGAGCTGAATGATTGTAACATTTCAGTTTTCAGAGCCTCTGCTAGCTGTGATACATCCCTTTCGTAAATTCAGTGTCTTGGGCTGCAAATACTTATCAAGAGTGTTATTATCAGCCATTGTGAGCCTGCAAACAAGAATTCCCACTGTACTTTAATGGCTGCTGGCCATATCCATCAAAAAGGGGACTCTAACAGACATACAGTTATCATTGTTCAAATTTTAATGAATATATGGCATTCCCATTCATTATTTAAGTGACATTCAGATGCAGTTTCAGTCAAAGCTGCCTCTTCATAAATGTTATTAGCTACAAATGCGCCTTTAATAAAATATTACACTGTGCAAAAATAAAGCGTTGTACTGATAATCAAAGGAGAATGAATGGAAGGAACTAAAATCCACAGCGATACAGTCTGAACTCCTTATTCACTCAAAAACCTCTTTGATTTTAATGGGCAATTTCTCAGAGCCTAGCACAGGAACGCAGGGTTAGGCCCACCAGGCACACACAAAGACACAAGAAACACCTTCTCCAACTCTTGTGGCTCCCACACAGACTGCTACCTGATTATTTGAGTCAGAACGGGTCTATCTGTGGTCAGTTTGACCACAATTCAATAATACTGTCTGCAAATCCAATATACACGGCCCTTTGGACAGCTTTACATCCATTATCCAGCTGTTTGGACCACACACATTGGAGAACACTCTGTACATCAGTGTTTGGGCTGTTGAATGTGATTCAGTGTATTTAAAGATCTACTTTTCTCACGGGTGTTTATATTTTTTGATAAACTTGTGTGCTGAGGTATCTCAAGTTAGACAGTCGGAACTGAAACAGCCTAAATCTAATCAGGTTGCAAATGCTGGGCCCAGACTGCTTGCTATCCAAGCCAGGAAGCAGTGGTTTATTTTCTCTAAATTAATCCCAGCTCAGCAAGACACTTAAGCACACATCTAACTTTATAAAGACAGAGTGGGTTTCCCACTCACTCAAATAACGCAGATGTAAATGCTCTGCTGAATCAGGTTTATAAAAATCCAACAGCGGTCAGTAATAAATATGGTGACATACAAAAGCAATCTCTGCTCCGCAGCCAGGAGGCTGGAACACGCTGCTGGGATCAGTAATGCTGAGTCCTCACGAGTGCAGCGGGATTGCCTCTGCTTCCCTGCATCCCGCCCTATTCCCCGGGCCCAGAGCCACACACACTCCTCCTCCTCCTCCTCTCTCTGCCCGGGATTAAGATGTGTGTCTATATAGAAGATATCTATTATGGAAGATTTACCTTGGGTTTCCCTGCCCTGCTCTTCTAACCATGCATTTGAGATGAAAATACTGTCAGCGCCTGGGCTGGATGTGTGAAGCAGGAGGGGCAGAAGCAGAGGTGCTTTATTTGCCCGAGCAGAAGGTTTTTCTTCTGCAGCAACTTTGTATTAAATTGTTTTTATTTCAGCCAGGATAAAAGAGCAAACCAACACCTCACTGGAGTTGGGAACCTGACCCCACTAATGGTATGTGAGAAGCACCCCCAAGCCAAAGGGGAGATCAGTCCCTGCTAAACCTGGTCAGCTCTGATAAGACTCTGCTCCAGGAAAGGGTCAGAAAGACAACAAGAGACTAAAAAGGATGCCAAAGTGCAAACTTGCACATCTAACCCCTTCTGGTTAGCAGCCCGCTTCCCACACTGGCATCTAAACTCTGTAGGGTCTTAAAAAATAGCAGTAGTAGTAGTAGTAATGTGGCCAGAGGTACCTAGTAGTAGTATTAGTAGTAGTAATGTGCCCACAGGTACACCTGGGGTGATGTCCCTGCACCTTGCATCTTGGCAGGAGTATTTGCCATCCATCTCTTGTCTGTGCACAACAGGCACCCAAACATCAGGCCTGCGCTTTCTTGGGATTTCCACATCGTATGTAGTGTGCCTAAGACACATGAACAAGACAGGTTTTTGCAGAAAAGTCACCCACAAGCATCAGTTTTGTTGAGAAGGAGACTGAGGGACATCCTCCATTCCCCCTGCTGAGTGCTCTGCTCAGGATCTCACCTGCAGGATTAATAATCTCTGCCCTGAAGGAAGATAGCTAGTATGCTTGTTGGGTTTCTTTTATTGCAGGGGGAGCAAGAGCTTGGGAGATACTTTGGGGTGAAAGTTCTTGTGACCTTAAATAAGGCCTTCAAAAAGACATGACTTCATGCACAGAAAGTCCTGTGGAGGACCTGGCTGTGACTGACGTACGATATATAAATGATACTTAGTGGCTGAAGGAAAAAAAACAACAAACCAACCCTCTAACATTAGCCAATGTAACTTTAGGCGATGGACATCAGCATCAAGAAAGACAGGGCCATGAAGAGATGCTCCAGGGCAAAGTGCAGTTCTATCCCAGTAAATCTGGATTAATTCAGCCGTTTTTGGTGCATATTCATCCCAGAGAAACCCACCAGTTTCTCTATGCATCTGTAATGATTTTTTCCCTACACTTTGGGTAAGCCCTTCACAGACACCCACTGTTTGATCCTGAAAGTTTGACTTCATAAAGAAGTTGCAGTGGGAGGTGGTTATAATCCAGCCTGGGCAGAATCTGTCACTGTTGTCATTTTAAGAGGTGATCATGAGAAGGCATCTCACCCAGGCTGCAAGAAGCAGCATCTTAATCTTGAAAGTCTTTTCTGCAAGATTATTTCCATGGAGCCAGAGGTAAGAAGCACCCTCTCCACTGCTGCTCCTCGGGTAGAGTTAAAATGCTCTCCAAATGATACGTTTATAAGCAAGGTAATTTCTCAGTGCTTTTGCTAGATTTAAAAATGAAAATTAAAGCATTATTAGGGGCTAAGGGTCAGGCATATACCCAGCCAACTAGCTGGCAATGACTCCATCTGGAACAAAGAGATTCCAGAATAACTTTTTTAATGAGAAGGATGGCGGAAAGCCAAGCAGAAGTTGCAGAGGATACCTCGTTAAAGAAATTGATAAGCCTAAGTCAGGTGAATCTGTTTAAGTAACTCAGTTGCTTCAGTCAGATAGGAATAGGTCTGTTCAATTTGCCTTCAGAAAAGCAGCAGCACAGTGGGAGCGGAGGAGGAGCCCTCGCAGGGAGCCATAAGCTTTCCATAAAAGTTGGTAATCATGCGGGAAGTCACATCTGTGGTTTACTCACTTGGAAGACAGACATCTCACACAAAGGGAGTTGAAACAGTTGTAGGCAGCAAGAGCAGCCGCACACGAGGAGCAGATCTGCATTTGGCAGCACGTGCTAATACAGTGGCATCTTCCCGGTAGAGCCACAGCCTGTGACCAAAAGAGCCGATCTGGCAAATGCAAAACATTAAATTTCAGGCTTGAGCCAGAACCAGATTTCTTTTTTACACCTTTGCAGCACTAGGAGAGCTTCAGCAGGAAAAAACAAGCTGGTTTTCTGCTGGACCAAAAAGCGGAGAATATGGTTCTCATTTTGAAAGTCAAGCCTAGGGGCCCCAAATGGGAAAATAAAATTCTTGCAGTTTGAAAAGACCGTGCCGTGAACTAAACAGCACTGCCTGGCCTCCGTCAGAATGTCCGCTCTGCTTATGCTCACCCGTGCTGATGGCAGGGTTATCACTTCAGAATTTCTGTGATGCTGAGAACAGCACAGCCACCAGCGTGCTGTGCATCCGGGCTGGAACCTGCCAGCAGCCAAACAGCATCTTGCTAATGATTGCTGCTCACAGGGCACCACATCAGCAGTAATTAGTAAACTCTGCTAAGCTAGGAGACCTCATTTGCGGGTATCCAGGTGACCTCACCGATACGACTTCGAGGTTATTTAATCACTGAACAGAAAAATAATGTCCTTAAGTAATTGCATGGTTTGGTAATAGGTAAATAAGAGCTTTGCTTAAAAAAAAAATAAATAAACCCAACACTGGTTTTATTGGGAAGATCTCAGCAGCAACCCAGTAGGAGGTTTTGTCATGCTTGGACTTAATCTACCTTTTAGAGATTATAGATAATAAATTATCATAATGATTAAGAGCCAAACACAGCATTAATGGAGTCCCTATCACCCAGGCTTCAACCAAGCATTAAGCTTTATAATGTATGAGCGTACAGAGTAAAGAATGAGTATGTCTCTCAGGCTTTTGTTCCTTGGAGGCATACTGTGAGGGGTTTGGCGCACATCAGCAGTCCCAACCATTAAATACACTCCGGCTGGGCCTCAGAAATCATGAAGATTTGAATTCTTTGAATAGACCTTCTGGTCTTAGCACTGGGAATCACACCTCAAAGCTCTCCTGCTAATAGGAAAATTAGAAAACAATTCAAAATGTGAAGTGAGACATTCCCACATTTCAACCCAACCTGAAAAGGAGGTGTTTTGGTGAAACACCATTACAATAACCATGACACATCATTAATCTTATCAACACAGCAATAATCCACAAGCGTAAAACCTGCAGCTCAAATGTGGAAGTGAAACCCATTTGTCTGGAACTGATTAGATTATTTTTCACCCTGGGAAAAGGTACTACATTCCAGTTGAAGGTTCTCCTGATTTTCCTGAAGGGGCCATGTTAGATAGGCACTTTACCAGGGATGTGGGAATCCCAGGGGTCCCAGCCACTTCTTGCTGCACCAACATCACCTGTCCTACTCATGGCATAGAATCATAGAATTCCAGAACAGTTTGGGTTGGAAGGGACCTTACAGATCATCTAGTTCCAACCCACCTGCCATGGGCAGGGACACCTTCCACTAGACCAGGTTGATCAAAACCCCGTCCAACCTGGCCCTGAACACATAACAAGGACCCTCCAACAGCCCACCACACACACACAAATGTCACATTTGGGATGAAAGGAGGCAAACCCAGGAGCTACACAGGTTGGAGGAATTAGGATATTTTAGCAGGAGCTTGGCTAGATGATTACTATAGACCATCAAGCTGTTGTCCTCTGGCTGGATTTATTGTTGACTCAACAAAAGAAAGTGCAGAGTGCTGAGCACCTGCCAAGCCTGTGCAGAGCAGTTGCATCAAACGGAGAAAAAAAAAACCCAAACCAAAACGGCAGTGTAAAATAGGAAGGAAGCCACAGACACTTGTTCTATCTCACACCTGCAAACCCAAAGCTAACTTCCCTTTTCTCTCAGTGGAAAACCTGCAAATGCAGAGCCTTGAGAGCCACACACACAGAGCCACACACACCCCATGAATACTTACAGTAGATATTAAAAAAAAATCCCATCCCATACTTCACCTTCTGAAGTTGAGCATTTCTTGATTCACCTTCTCGTAGCAACCTGTGGTTCCTTTTCTAGGGGATATGCATGATAAAGCTATGACAAGGGGGAAAAGCAAACCTGACAAATGCCCACGTCACCAAGACAGACAGCTCCGAGCAAGTGGACACAGCAGGAATCACTTGCGGCTCAAAAGCAGCAAGAGATGGGTGATCTGTATCTGCAGAGAGCTTGAGTTAGTCAAATGACTTTTTCAGGGCTTTGTGCCAGAATGAAGCAGAACGTAACCGAGATAATCCACTGAAAGAATGCCCCGTGCAGCAGGGGAACAGCCAGATGCTTCCTGTGCATGACATTTCAGGGTAGTGAAAGATACGTATCAGGAACACAGGTTCAGCATGGCCAGCAGCAGCCAGTCAAAAGGGAAAAAAAAGGTTAAGAAAATGTGGAATATGACAATGCAAAAGCAGAACTACAGGGCAGCAGCTTTGTGCTGAGAGGTTGTCACTCCCTGAGGTCTGGCATTGAGAAACAGCAGCAGCCAGAGCACCAGAGAGGCACCCCAATGCAAAGCTGCACGCAGGCAGATAGCAATTTGGGGGACTGTACGACACCAGATATTCATGAGCGGTTCAGCACAAACCTTGCAAATAAGCAAAGCATCACTGTGAAGTAGACTTAGCATTCACAGTAACCTGAAAGGCAATATTTGATTTAAAAGCTATCAAAATTAAAATTAAAAAACCCAAACAAACAAACCAAACAACAAAACAACCCAGCCTGCTAAAATGTCATATAGTAAATGTTGGTTGGTTTGCTTTTCTGGAAGCATCTGTATTTTGAAAGTCATTTTAGACCTCAAAAGAACTGTCTGCAACTTAGTAGCTATTTGTTTAGGTTTTTTTACATAGTTCCGTGAATGTCCAAAATTGGGTAATTAAGAAAATAGTGCCTCTAACAGACAATTGGGCTTTCTGTGGTCAGTCTTTCCAGTTACATCATGTGCTCTTTAGCAACATCTTTCCTTGCCTCCAAGTATGTCACTGTCTCAGAGGATTTTAGATCACATCTAAGGCTATAGCCGTCCAACTAGTCACAAACACCCAAAACATTATGAGTTGAACACACAGAGAGACACAGAGCGGTGCACCGAGCAGCAGAGGTGCGATGCAGAATTACAATCCAAAATCTTCTGAACGAGAATCATATTTTCACATCCCACAGTGGCATTTGCAAGGCAGTAGTCCTTTTACTTCTCTAGAGAATGACCAATATTTTTAGCTTTATTCTTTTACTTATTTAGTTATTAGCAGAGGAAAGAAATTAAGTTTCTGTACTAAAGAAATTTCACTTCTGTGTGCCCTCATGCCTTCCTGGGAAAAACCAACAAAAGCACTTTTTTTTGCAATGACAGTGGACACATGTAAGAGCAATGGGCTATCAAATTAAAGGCAAATGTGTTACAGTATCAGCTGTGTCTTGCATACACAGCACAGCTATCCTACTGAAAAAAAGAACTCATGAATCCTTTCCTACATCTGACAGAAGCATCTAAACAGTGTGGACAAAGGGAAATTGCCACAGAAATGACAACTGATTAGTTGCAGGAGATTTGTGCAGGAGAAACTCCAATCCCCAGGTTATCGCCAGCAATTGGTGCTTCAAAAGACCACCAGAAAGTCGTGAAAGGCTCTTTAAGACAGCAAAAGCCACTTCCTCCTCAGCCTTTTGGAGATAGCCACACAGCTCAAAGCACAAGATACAACATCTGGCGTACCAGAAATCCTGCTTTTCTGGCTTACTCAAAACTGTAGCACAGTGGCGTTTCAGGGTCAACTAGACTTTGACAAAGCAGCAGTGCCTCACTGGAACTTAAATGTTGCTATTCTTTTATTTCAGAAAAAAAAAAAAATCTAACATTTGCCCTGTGGCAGAGGGCTCACAGCATCCTTTCAAGGGGGACAAGGCCAAGTACTGAATACTTGAGGAAGTTGTTTTCTCATGTGGAAAACAGACACTTTGTGAAAGGGATCCACTTACTGCACGTGCAGGTGCCTGGGATCAGGTCAGTCTGGACCTCTCATCTACGAGAAGGTACAGGGGGTATATGCAAAGGGAAGACACCAGCTGGGTTAGTTTTCAGCTAAGCCGTGCATCTTAGAATGGTTGATTATTTGGGTTTTGACTCTTTGTTTATATGTAGTAAGCTTTTATGAAAAAGAACCTGGGTCCAGGGGTCTGCAGGGCAGCTCCGAGTCAATCAGACCAGTAATATTTTTTTTCCTTCCTACAGAAAGAGGAACAGATCCTGTCAATTTTGGACCATAAATAAGCTTCTTAATTTCTTTCACACTCATCTACAATGGACAACACTTATGTGCTGCATGTTTTTTCAATAGAAACAAATGAAACAAATATTATTTTTAATGGTATAAAAGAAGCACATGGGAACAGCTCTCACTTACATTCAGTAGGATGCAGACAACTCAGTAGTGTTTGGCCTCTGAAAGCCTCCCACCAGCTTTACCTGATGGACACAGCCTTAGGGTTTCAACTCTCCACAGCGGAAGAAAAATCACAAAGCCAGTATTAGCTGCCTTGGTTTAGACGTCCCAGCCTCTGCTCTCTGGCACTTGCATCCCTAGTAAAGGTAACCTCCCCGGAGATTAATGGGATCTCACTCCTAGCCATGCTGGGACAGGACCCATCTGATCTAACATTACACCTCAAGACCTGAGAAAGCCATCAGGGCTTCTTTAATTGTCAACAAGGATGAAGTCCGACCTCCAGAGCCTATTTTTTCTAATGCTTTTTCTAAAATGAGACTTATCACATGCTAAAGTACCTATTTCTCTTACCAGCCTATACAAGGAGAATAGATAACCAGCTCTGACAGCAGTGCATGCCTTGTAGATGCTTGCACTCGGCTGGATGCATCCCACAGTGATCTCCTGCACCCTAAGCAAATTCCCAGCACAGAAAAACACTCCCGCCTCCCCATGCCTGTCCTCCATGTATTCCCTTTCATTTCACAAGGGGAACAGTTTTCTTCCAATTAAAAGAAACTGGAGTATTCTTAGAAGAAAATGAAGCTCCAATTCCCTTGGCAATGCTGGAGAACATACTCCCCTTTACAAGGTCATTTTTAAATTATGGAGTCGCAGCAGCATGTTATTCCCAGTATCAATTCTGCTCTGGCAGCCAGCAGCAGTGAGAGGGGACAGAGGGAGTGGGAGTCTTGCCTATGAAAGCCACATGTGTGCAAGTCCTGGAGAGAGATGTAGAAACCAAGCCCTACCCCCAGCACTGACAGGCAGGGCTTGTCACCAAACACCAGCATGTTTTTTTTTTCATATCTTAGCCATCCCACATGGTTTTGCTTCGCAGTGTACTTCCTAAAGAAATGAACCCCAAAAGCCAGGCTTTTTTCCTGTTTTCTTGGCTGCTCTGAGCACTGACTCCGATGGCTTTCCCTTAGCCTTTCTGCCCTCACCGCCAGCCCAGGACACCCAGAAGGTCAGCACTCTCAGCGCTTCCTTGCTTGAAAAGCCACAGAAGTGAAGAATACAGACGTGCCTCAGAACAAAAGGTACTGGAGCGACCACCACTGGGAAGCCCTGCAAACCTGAACCCACCCTCCCCAGCACGGGTACAATTGCCACATCTCCATCTGCCTTCCCAGTGCTGTGACCAAGAGGAGACAGAAGTAACACTGTTCCACATTTCATCTTGCTAGAGAAGAAGATACAGCTGTTGTAGTAGCGTCTCCCTCCACTCTCCACCACTGCATGTCAAGTGAAGCATGAGAGTATAACATCTCTGAGTAGGTACCAGAGTAGTTGCAGTCCGTACAGCACCTGAGACTACAGAGTTGCCTGGGCAGCAGTAATTCCTCCACCCACCAAAGTTTTCTGTTTGAAAGGCTGACACCTTTGCAGCTGCTCTGTGCCTGGCAGCCCTCCAAAATGTGGTCTGTGGGGCGCTAATGTGCATCTGAACAGATTCATTCCCGTACCCATGCACCCTTCACCACTCAAGGGTCATCATGGCTGGATTTCACCTCTGCTTTTACAGGCAGGCAGCCAGCAGAATCCCACTTTGATACCTACTGCAAGGATATTACACCTCTTTGACAAGCAAGGCCACCAAATCCTGCTGGGGGACACCTACTCTCAACACACTGCCAACCACATCCCGTCATTTGCAACCATGTCTACTACCTATCAAGAGCTATTAATCACAGAATTACAGAATGGTTTGCGTTGGAAGGGACCTTAAAGACCATCTAGTTCCCACCCCGCTGCCATGGGCAGGGACACCTCCCACCAGACCAGGCTGCTCCCAGCCCCGTCCAGCCTGGCCTTCAGCCCTGCCAGGGATGGGGCACCCACAGCTGCTCTGGGCAGCCTCACAGAAAATGAGGCACAGTCAATCTTCTCGTCTAGTATAGTAAGGGTTACGAGGTTGTAGCTTACAAAACCAAAACCGTTTAGTTAAGATTCTCATATACTGAGAGCTCAGGCATCATAAACGACCTGTCCAGCAAAAGGAAGATACCTTTATTTTATAAGTATATTTAGGATCAAGTAAGCATCAAACTACCCTTTCCCCATCCAAACCAGTACTCTAGGAATATTACTTTGGCACATTTTAAGATCTCAACAACCATATTTGTACAACATGGGACACAGAGAATGCTTAAAGAGAGAGAAAAAAGAGCCCATAATGTTATTTATCCTACCAGAGTCTCCTTATACCAAACATTCAAAGGTTTCATGTAAATCTTCATTACTTAGAGCATCTGTGACATCCCCATGGAATAAGCCATCTGCATTTCAGCTCTCCAAGGGCAGATGCCTAAGGAATGCCAGTACTCCAGTATACTGTGCAGACCCATCCAGCTGCGTTCCAAAAACGTTTAGTGTGACAGCACTTTTTAAAAAAGGAGAGAAGAAATATTAATTAAAACTAGACAAGATGTGAAGGAGGTGCAAAGTATCAGCTATGGTTTATAGCCGGCAAAACCACACCGAAGTAGAGTTCCCAGCTCTTCTACAGCAGAGATGGAAATGAAATCCTGCCTTCAATGCACTGTTCTATACAAAGTCTATCCCCTTTTGCTCATGATAAAAATGAGCAGTCTCTCTGTTTACCTAATCTCTATGAACAGGACCCTTTCAAAGGCTGGAATCACAGACCGTATCATGGACTTTTGTTGGAACAAAGATAAATGTTTATCTTGTTTCCCTGAAACTCTAAGTGACCAGTGCTCAGCCTGTGATTATACACTAGTTAAGAATAATCTCAGATCAGTATTGTCACTGAAAGCCATCTTTTCAAAGTAGTGGCTATAGCAGTGCTGCAGGTAGAGGGGACAAGTGTTACCAGCTGTTGTTGGAAAGTGCAGTTGGGGGCTGGTGATTCAGACTTCTGTCAGAAGGATGTGTTACAGACATGTTCTGGACATTTCAAAAATACAGATTTCAGTCAGCCAGGAGTGTTTTCCCTTGATCACGGATGGGTTGATAGATAGTTGTGTATCTCTCTCTCTCTCTCTCTCCTCACCTGCTCCAAGAGGTACCTTGTGTAGGGACAAGCTGTGCTCAGCTTGCCCGAATGCTTCATCTAAACCTGCCTCTATTTTTCTTTCTTGTGTATCAGAAGGCAAGAGAGGTACTCCCATTTTTCTTGTTGTAGTTTGGGACTTCGCAATGTAGACCTTGCTAGCGTTTATTATTCCTCCATGTAGCACAGCTCCCCTTCCCATTGTTATCGACTGACACATTGTTACTGCAGGGGAAGAAGGAAGAAGGTGGTAATGACATGAAACACAAGGTTTTAACCAGACGTTTATTCCTCTCTGACTGTGTGAGGCTGCTCAAAGCATGAATCCAATTCTGCTGTTTAAAAAAGAATTACCCAAGTGACTCACCTATTGCTGCAAGAGACATACTGCTAGCTTGCTCTTCACGTGCCAGCGTTCAGAGCGTGCTGTCTGTCCGTGCTTACAGCAAGAACCTGATTCCTGCAATTTATTCCTGGGTCTGCCGTGGATTGCATGGCTTTGGGGAAATCACAATAAAACCTGAAAAACTTGGCAATTTTAAATTGATGCTTCCCTTCCCAACAGACTCTTCCTGTACAGACTTGTTTAAGTTCAAATACGAAAGCTGAGATTTTAAACTTCTGCTTCCATTTTGCCTTGTTCACATACAAGTCATTAGCAGCATTAAATTGGGGGAGAATCTGCTATGAAATTTAGTCATCTGGTACCATGAAAAAGTGCTGGCACAGTTGCTTGATGTTCTGAGAGGCGCTGGTACTCCAAACTGGGAGATACCAGTTTTTCAAGTCCTGCTCATTATTTGCTTTGCAATGACACAGGAAACAGTAAGGGTTTTAATCTGTAAATAATCTTTCTGACAGGGCTCTGGGAACAATCTACAGGACATAGCAGTTGCCATTTTTTTTCCCCTCCATGAAATGCTTCATTGAAGTACCACTCGCTTTATAACAAGTTTGGAGAAGGGGGGGGGGGGGAAGGAAAAGAAAATAGCTGATGTGTTTTTATGCAAAGCCAAAACTCCTGCACCTCTTTGCTCTTGTTGTACTACAAACAGCTTGCTTGAGTTGCAGGAGATTTGGCTTTGCATAAGAATGTTTCCCAGAACAAGAGGGAAAAACAATTCTTAAGCACAAGGGAAAAATTAAGAGGGAAAATATAGATAAGATGCCCCGATGAGCAGTTAAAGGCTGGGACACCTTGATCTTAGCACATCAAATAGAATACATCTAGTAACATGCAGAGACTGTGCCCTCCTAAAAGCACAGATATTCAACTTCAGATCAAAGCATTCTCAAGGATTTTTTTTTAATCTTTCAGCCACTTTTAGTCACTTCCTCACTCCTGCCTACACCCCTCGATACACCGGATACAAGGCAGCACTTTGGATTCAAGTTTTAACACTGTACATCACCATGATGGATTGGACTTCAGCAAAAAGACTGTGTAATGATAATTTCAGGAAGAGGGAGGATTAATTTTGGTCTGATACTGCAAATCAATCTTCATTTTAGAGTAATTAATTCCAGCAGCTACAAGACTGGCAACACAGACACCACTGCTGCAGGTACCCAGTGAAAGTGCCACCCAGGTACCCTGCAGCAATGCAAGCTATGGGCTTTGTAACCGAGACAGATTTATGATGTGACTCTTCTGCCCAGTAACCCCCAGCAGTGAGACAGTATTACTTCAACAGATTGCCCAGAGAGGTGATAGATTCCCCACCTCTTAAAACATCCAGGATCAGGCTGGATGGGGCTTTGAGCAAGCTGATCTAGTTGAAGATGTCCCTGCTAACTGCAGGGGGCTTGGACCAGATGACCTTTAAAGGTCCCTTCTATGGCAGACCATTCTATGATTCTGATTCTTCGATCCTGCCAGCCCACCCACGATCAGAGGCAAAGGACTATGCTTGCAGATTAGAGGAGCAGCAAATACAAGAAACACGTAAGGAAACAACACTGCTCATCCAGGCAGAATGGGGTAAAAACCTGGCAAATTTGGTAAAAGCTGCATAGGAAGGAAGGCAATAGTTTGATTTGCAGTGGCTGGTTATATTAAGGATACCAGAAAATGCATTGATGATCCTGGTATAATAATTAAGTGCATTAAACTAAAAGTTTGGGCCAAATTGTGTTGCCGTGTTAGTTCATTTAGGTCTGTGAAAATGAACTGAATTACTCAAGATCTTCATTGACGTAATAAAGCTGGTCATTCTGGCATTGCAGTCCGTGGGTACTCATTACAGAAGCTAAACCACAGGCTTGCTCCAGATGGCTTGTCTCTACAACACAGCATACATTCAAGGCACTTCATAAACTAATCACCTACCGATCATATCCCTTCAATTAAAAATTACTCAATATTTCCAAGTGCTGGCATCCATTTTAGAAATACCAGAAGATTATGAAGTGCTTGGCCAATAATATGCAGCTTTTTTCCTGCATAACAGAAATGTCAGCTAAACAGCATTAACCAGTTCCGTAAGGCAGGATAGTTTATATCTGGCATGTGGTGTATTTGGACATTTCTCTACCTCTACATCTGCTGTGGCAATCGCCTTAGTGGGACCAGATGAGAACAGAGATGAATAGGGGAAAAAATACGCTCACCCTACACTGGGGATACAGATGGAGAGAATTTTTAGAGCAGTTTGATTCAATCAAACGGCAAAAGCTGCAAAGGAAGCTCCAGCATCACTCCTTTTTGCTGAAGCGAACCCAGGTTGATGCACATATTGCTGCAGGGGAGAGGACGCCGGAGGGGAGAGCTTTGCTGAGTGGTGCAGGGTTAACCAGGATGTTTCATACCCCCACTAAATCGCACATTTACTTAGGTGGCTCTACTGCTGGTTTATGTCAGGTGAATGTGGAAAAGCAGAGAGGTGAAGACCTGCGAAGATGATGATGATGATGTATTTTTGTGGAAAACAGAAAAATACAGAGAGCTCGCTACACAGTTTTCTGGCTTCTTTATACAAACTATAGACACCAAGCCAAGTGGGTTTTTTGTTTTTAATGCAGACTCCTCAGAGCATCACTCTCCAGCTATTTCAGTTTAAATCAATGAAGTCTTTTCTCCAGGAATACAGTCATTCGCTCCTCCAGTCTCTGCTGATAGACAGGCAGGGCCCACATTAGTCATGGCTAACAACTTGGAGCAACTAGCAATAAAGCTAAAGTATGCCTTCGATGAAGCAGCAGACTTCCTTACTCATTGTAAAGAAAAATAAAGGTATTCTCCATTCAAACAGCTGTGCATCTCAAATTTCATTCAATATATTTAACGTCATAGCCATACTTTCAGCCAGGAAAAGGTGGCAGGAGCAGATGTTCGTATGAGATAACTGAACCAGTGTGAGCAAAATCTTCCTTTTTGACAAGTGTCCCAGAATTCAGTGATTTTTCACTACACTGGGTGAATTATGGGCTGTAGGTATCCTATGGTCCAGAAAAACAGGACCCTCCACAGTCATCTAAATAACCTCCCTCGTATGTTCATCATTTGTTGTACGTGCCTTGTCATTTCCCTTTGTGAATACACCTTGCTAGTCTGCTGAGCCAGCCATTTACCATCTCTTCCCCAAAAAAGCAATTAAAACATTTGATTCAGTCACTCACGTCCCCCACGCTTTTAGCATTTATAAATATTAACAACCCCGATTGCTATATAGCACTACTGTAGTTTAAAGCTTGGAGCATCTCAAATAGTCATGGCAAAGAGGCAGTTACTGGGAAATCAAAGCTGATGACAGAATTCAAGGATAAAATTTTCAAAGAGAATAAGGCAGGCCATCATGTGAGGCCACCCATCTCGCTCCCTGACATACGGCTGCATTCAGGTAATTCAAACACTGTGCAAGTGTGTCACTACACCAGAACTGTGTTTTGCAGCAATGACAAATGTGACTTGTTCATTTAAGAATATGCATGGGTGTATAATAATGTAACAGTTTCCTTTAGAGCAGCCCTATGAAAAGGTGTATTCAGCTTTTCTTTTATCACAGTACAGACAACAACAATAAACACAGCTTTAAAAATGAGCATGTAGACAACCAAAATGTAAACAAAAAGTGTATCGGTTTGGGGCTGTAAAGGAGTTTGCCATGATGATCTAAAGACAACCTTTGCTTGCCCACCCCAAAACCATACATTTGCCTTCTTTGGTACTTGTCTCAGCAAACACCAACTGAACTTGTACTAAAATAAAGATCAATTTTCTTCACAGCAGATAAGTATTCCATAGCCTTTATTCCAGAAACCCAATTTTTTCAGTTAACAGCTTCACCCCATTCTAGGTTGCAGACCTCTTCATGCCATTCATGACCAGAGACCTAGTGTAGTAGCTTATTTTTACTTCATGGCTAGCAACCAGAGACACTGTAAGTCATTAAAGAGACTTGTCTGGCTGAATAACTTCCAGAATCGCAATGAAGAAGTTATTTAATATCCCCAGACTAAAGGTACTATGCAAATATAGAGTACTGTGTTGTACCAAAGAGGGTTCTCTGATTACCATCTCTTATTAGTCCAATAGAGGTAAACGGATTCTAGCCTGAGATTTTGCATTACAGTTTCCTGGATAAAGAGTCTTTAGTTTAAAATAAACCCTGCTAAACAACCTATAGTCCACTTAGCTTGACAAATTTAAACAATTAACTTGCGGGAAGCCAAGCTGCTTTTTCATATTTGCAGGTCAGCTGCCTTGAGACAATGTCTGAAGTACAAATAGGCTTTCTGGGCCAGATTCTGATTTCATTCAGCATGATGTAAATCAGGAATAATCCCTTTAGAGATTATAGGAGCAAGATCAGATTCAGGCTTTTGGAATTAAGCACAAACCATGTGCTTGCTGGGCTTATTCTAATTCTGCTAAGTACAAAGCGGTTCTCCTTCAGTCTGCCCCTCTCCCATTCTATCTAAAGCACTCTGAGCTGAGGAGCAAAGCAAGTGCTGCTGATAACACCCAACAGAAGACATTTGTCATTGCAAAAGAGTTTTGCCTACGGAGTTATTAAATAGGCCTTGCAATTAAAAAATTTAAAAAACCAAACAATAAAACCCCCAAAACTTCAAATTACACAGGCAGAGCAAAGTTGTGTATAAAGAGCCCTCCTGACCCCCGAACCATGAAATGAACCACAATAACCATCTTTTACAAGTAACTAGCACATTTCATTACTTTGATTTCCAGCATCTGGTTCTGGGTCTATATCAAAGGAAAACATACACAGAGCTTTTGCCAGATGCATGTAACATCCTTAGGAAGCATCTTAACAAGAATTCCAGCATTGTTATGAACAAATGCAACATCATCTGAAAGTCATTTGTGTCCTTCCCCTGCCACCATCTCCTTTGAAAGGTCAAGCAGCAAAAAGTCAAACATGGCAGTGAGTACCTTGCTTATTTTTAGATAAGATCAAAAGCCAAGTCACCACCTTGATGAAACTGTGCATCACCGTACAACTATATCAAAAAGATATAACTTCTGCCATTCATCGTCCTTGTGGTACATCCCTGTTCACATACCACACTGAGTGTGCATGTAGAGAATCCTAGTGAAAGAGGCTAAGGTGTAAGTCTCCATCCTATTTAGATTAAGATACAAATTTCAAAAGTGATGGGGAACCAGGAAGCTACCCACTGAGAAGGATAGCATAAGCCTGCATAAATACTATTCTCATTGATGCGGAGTAGTTCAGTCTCTCTGTCATGATGTTTGTATCATTTATGTCTCCCAAAACACCCTACCAAGCAGCCTGAAAGCCACCTTTAATTCTAGATGCCAGTTGTGTTGCTTTGTTCGCACCTCCTGAAAAAAATTAAAAATTTAACTCTCCCCGCACTCAAGTCACTGTGCAGGTTCCTGCTGCATGCCTTAGAGAACACTCATCAGCTTTGAAATGTTTTACCATGTACTGTTGACCATGATCCCTTATCTCATGGCCTTTGAGGAAGAAAACAAGTCTTGGGACAATCTCACAGCCCAGTGAATTTGGACAGGACGTTGAAATTCAATAGGAGCTATAAATGGGGTTGCCACACCTATGTCCTTTGAGAAGCGGAGGGTAACTTGGTAAGAAAGAAAACTTTCTTTACCTTCAGCTGCACCCTTGGGCAGTAATGACTGATGGCTCTAAGTACTCTGAGATCCAGAGTGAAGAGTCCTGTTGGCTTTGGGTAAGGAAACTACCACTGACAAGCCGGTTCGTACAAGTGCTTTAAAGATTATGGGAAGTCACAAGCTTTGTAAGTCTCATTAAGCAGATGACACCTTCAGCAATCAATTCACACACACATGCTGAGCAACATCCCTGTGCTGACTCAAAAGGAAGCATGCTACCCACTCTGTCTCTGTAAGATATTTTGGTCTTGCCTTCAACGGTCCCCAGGTAATGAGCAGATGAAGCCCTAATGAGCTCATTAGATATGATAAGTCTATACTCAAGGTTACTGCGCACAACTGTATTCTCTTTCAGAGAAAGGTGAAACCGTCGTGCAGCATTTGTTGCTGATGGAATACAGGATTAAAAAGAAAACACAGCACTTGGTCTGAGATATGGAAACACCTTAACGTGCTTGAAAGTCAACAGTGTTCGTGCCAGCCGAAGTGAGGCTGCCACATACCTGCTCAGGAGCAGCAATCAGCTCCCAAGAGAGCATGGCAGCTGGAAGGGGAGAGCTGAAAGATTGATTTTGACAGCTATAAAAGCAAGAAGGCTTTTAATATTCAGAAAAGTGTCAGTGCCCTAATAACAGAATTTCCATCTCTACAAGCTACACTTATCAAATGAAACCTGATTAGATACAAAAGTAAAAAAGGCACCCAGGCTTTAACAAATTTGAAACAGTTCCCTTTGTAGAGGTGAGGGATCTGTGAAGGAGATACTCTTCAAAATGAGCAAGCATTGCCTGGTTTTACCCTCAGCTTGACCCTCAGGCACGATGGCAGAATGCCACGTTTCACTATTTAAGTGAGGAGGATGCCAGCAGTGCAGGAGCAGGCGGCACCTGTTTCAATGGCACCCAGTTTCACCCTGTGGAAAAGCTATCTTGCAAAGTCAGTCAATTTCTTCCAAGAGTGGGAAAGGTTACACACCACCCTAGTAATCCCACCCTCAGTGTGTGCACCTCTGCCAAGCAAGCCTGAAAGTCCCATAGGAAGTGCAGCAGGTTGCCTTGGGGTCTTCTTGTTCTACCTCCAGTCTGTTCCATGAGAAGCTCCTCACCGAGGACGCACCCCAATATCTTCTGCATCTGTGCATCACAGCCAGTAAATTTCCAAGCAAGACAGTGAAAGTGTACAATTTTTACTGGCAGACAACAGGCAGACTCATTATTTTCCAAACTGAAAAGTATGGTTAGCAGCTCTGAGAACAACCTCAGAGGAGTGTTACACTTTGACGAAATACCATTTTCCAAAATGAAGCTGTGCTGGGTTGTTTGTTTGTTTGTTTTCCATAAAATACAAAGAGCCTCTAAGTTCCTATGTGGTAAAATAAATCAGGGAAATGACATCTTCAGCAAAGCTTCTTTAAGAATTCACACACGCACAAAAGAGGAGAAGTTGGATGTGTGGGTCCCCGACAGCTTGCCTGAGGAGGATCTAAGGATCGCTTTCTGCTGCGCTAACATCTAACTCTTGGCCAGACTTGTTCCCATAGGACAACTGACCTTTTTCAAAAAGAATAACTTTAAATGGGGAGGATATCTTAGGATTATTTGTCAGTTACTGCGGTGACAGTCCCCACAGACAGGACTTGGGTAGTTTAAGTCACAGGGGAAAAGGGCTACTGTCTAAACTGGGGTGGGGAAAGCTCTTCTCCAAGAAACAATAGAGGCAGCAACCGACCTGAGCGCTTCTGGCTTAATCTGGTAAAATTTTAGCTTTATCTAGCATTCTTTGTCCAGAGCTTTTACAGGTAAAGAAAATGTGTCCTCCTTTTAAGCCAGCAGAAATGAAGCACAACAACTGAGCCCCTCTCTCCTATGCCCGCAGTGGGTCAGAATGCAGCAGAGGGAGAAACAAACAGCCCCTTCCCTCATGCTCTGTGAAACAGAGACATCCCCCTCTGAATAAGCAGGGATGCTCATTCTAACCTATCAATTCTTCTCCATCCAAACCTCCAGTTTTTCCCCTACTGTAAAAAATCCCCAAATTAATTGCAATTACACAGCAACATCCTCTGCCAATGCTTACACTCAAGTTAGTATTGACACGAGAGTCCCGCCTTGCAGGGAGGCAACTTAATCTAAACTCTTCTGTTTCATTACTACTCCCAAACGTTGTAGCCACTGCAGCAGTTACTGTATCACCTTGTGTTTTTCAACAATCTTGTATTTTTTTAACAGCCAGCATCCATCTCCTGCCTCCTTGCTCTTTGGCCTTACAACCACTTACGCAGCTGCTTGAGGCTTATTTCTGTTTGAAGCATTGGCCGTTTTACGCAGCAGAGTTACAGTGCTTTTGGAGAAGCCCAGGTAGAACACAAAATCAGTGTCTTAACTGGGCGTTTACACCCAAATCTTTTTGGTGTAATTTAACTGTATGAATTGTGAGCCTTATGTCAAACAACACCTAACAAATCCGATGGCCTTCTACAACAGGATTACGGCGCTGATGGGTGAGGGAAGGGCAACTGACATCATCTGCCTGGAGTTGTGCAACGCATTTGGCACTGCCTCAAGTGACAGCCTTGGCTCTAAACTGGAGAGGCATGGATTTGACAGACTGACCACTCGGTGGATAAGGAATTGGCTATATGGTTGCACTCAAGGAGTTGCAGTCAGCAGCTTGATGTCCAAGTGGAGACCGGTGCTGAGGGGCACTCCCCAGGGGCTGCTGTTGGGACTGGTGCTGTTTAACGTCAGTGTTGGCAAGATGGGATCGAGTGCACCCTCTGCAAGTTCACAGAGGACACCAAGCTGTATGGTGCAGTTGACACCCTGGAAGGAAGTGATGCCATCCAGAGGAACTTTGACAGGTCTGAGAGGTGGAACCCACGTGAACCTCCTGAAGTTCAACAAGGCCAAGTGCAAAGTACCACACCTTGGTCAGGGCAATCTCAAGCAGAATCCCAAACAGGCTGCACAGAGAAGGGATTGAGAGCAGCCCTAAGCAGGACTTGGAGGTGTTGGTTGACGAGAAGCTCAACATGACCTGGCAATGTGTATGTGCAGCCCAGAAAGCCAACTGTATCCTAGGCTGCATCAGAAGAAGGGAGGCGATACTCCCCCTCTCTTCTGCTCTCATGAGACCCCACCTGGAGCACTGCGTTCAGCTCTGGAGCCCCCAGCATAAAAAGGAAATTAATCTGTGGGAATGAGTCCACAGGAGGGCCACAAAGATGATCAAGAGGGCTGGAGCACCTCTCCTAGGCTGAGAGAGTTGGGGTTGTTCAGCCTGGAGAATAGAAGGCTCTGGGGAGAACATATTGCCTTTCAGTACTTAAAGAGGTCTTATAAGAAAGATGGGGACAGACTTTTTAATAAGGCCTGTAGTGATAGGACAAGGGAAATGGTTTTAAACTGAAAGAAGGTAGATTTAGATTAGATATTAGCAAGAAATTCTTTACTGTG
This sequence comes from Falco cherrug, assembly GCF_023634085.1. NCBI lineage: Eukaryota > Metazoa > Chordata > Aves > Falconiformes > Falconidae > Falco > Falco cherrug. The sequence continues at coordinate 2,029,005 of NC_073699.1, forward strand.
AAGGTGGTAAGACACTGCACCAGGCTGCCCAGAGCAGCTGTGGGTGCCCCATCCCTGGCAGTGTTCAAGGCCAGGCTGGACGGGGCTTGGAGCAGCCTGGGCTGGGGGGAGGGGGCCCTGCCCATGGCAGGGGGTTGGAACTAGATGGTCTTTAAGGTCCCTTTTCCAACCCAAACCATTCTATGATTCTGTGAAATCACAGCAACTGTTCAAGGACCTATATATATATGCATACATATAGTGGGGTTTTTCTGAAAATTTCCATGATTTTAAAGGACCATTGGGAAAAATAGAAGTAGGTGTCTCAGTTATTTCCTGTAATTTGAGTGAAATTCCCACTTGTAAGTGACCTAAGTCACTATTTTTCCTTAGTCTGGAATATGCATCACAGTTCTCCAACATCCTCAAGTACTGTACAGTGCACGTATTGTACAGGTGAATGAAACATTTCCAGTTTCTCAAAAGTGGCCAAGAAACACCTGAATATTGCGCACAACTATGCGTATAGTTAAACAGGTCCTGTCAAACCCAACCTGGTGGTCTAGAGCAAAGCTTTTCTGTAATCAGTATGCTTTTTAATGCGTTTTCTTTATTAGGTTGTCTCCCAGACTGCACATACATCTTGCTGCCCTAGCAGGCTAATGCAGTGGCCATTTGAGATGGCAGGATGGCAATGCTCCATCATTCCCAGTTTTATCACAGAGCTGGGTAGCTGCTGCCGTTTCACACATTCTGCTGCCATGATACAGGCTTTTGCTCTATCATTTCTGGTCTGAAGCAGTTTTTAATTCTGCATATCTATTTTTGCATATTTTTGCGATATTCACAGAAAATCTGCTCTGACAGCCACAGTGAGTCAATGACACTTTATGTTCCTCTATAAGGTCTCAGGAACCAGGCAAGCAAAAGCAGCACACCAACAGCCACATGGAAAAAGGACCAAACTGCATGATCTTTCAGCACTATGGTGATAACCTCGTTGTAGCAGACAAAGAAGAAGTCTAGGTGATTTTTGTCGCATTGGCAGTGCTTTTGCACATCTCTGATGACTGCACTACTCGGAGTGGCAGACAGTAAATTGCTAAAGCCAGCATCCCATCTCTAAAGCTCTTCTGTTTATGTGGTTGAAGATTTCCTGTTAGAGTCCCAACTCAAAATCAAGCTGTTGATCAAAAGGATAATGTTTATATACCTTTACTGGAGTCTCTATGCATTTTCCAGGCTGAACACCTCCAGGAAACTGAAACACTGCCATTTACAGCTGGTGAGACTGGAGCAGAGGAGCTGAGATGGGAGGGGGCTTAGCCCTCCAAGACCACCGCAGGTTCTTAGCCACAAGTCTGTCCTCCCACCACCACTGTGCTTGTCCTCAGATGTAAAGTTTGCATCTCACCAGCTCTCCAGCCTTGGTTCACTCCAACCTTGGCACACAGATGATGAAGCACAGCAGAGGAATGGGGGTGGTGGGAGCTGTGGAAATAGTCTGTTCTGTACCCAGGAGCAGATGTGGAAACAGACTAATGAGAGGAAAAACACATGCAAAGGAGGGACAAAACCCACAGAAGGGTACCAGAACAGCAGGACTGAAGGACATTTTGGTGTCTACTCAGGAAGGTCAGAAATGAAGATGCAACTTGGAAAACTCATCCTGAAGCTCTGAAGAAACTCTCAGTGTCTCACACACAGTTTGTATTTCTATGAGCACCTCACATCGCCATGCTGCAGCCATCAGAATAACGTCAGCAGAGGGAAGTTTTTCACCTGGCAGTGAGATCCTGAAGCAAAGCTGCATCCTCTGGCCCCACAGCTGCACCTCCTCCCCATGGATCCATTAGAGTCCCCATTAGGTGGGTAAGCCACACCCTAGGCATTTCTGGCAGCCCAAAAGAAAGGAGCTGCCCTTCGCCAAATTTATAAAGCATCTCCACTCTACCCTTCCAAACTGTTTTCCTCCTCTTAGTGCCATAAAAGAGGACTTTGATTTCCATATGATATTTTATAAGAGCCAGTTTACATTTGAATATTGCCTTCCTAGACAAGAGAAGTTTTTGCAAGAGTCTGCTTAACTACTGACCTTTTAGAAAGACCAATGCAATTTTTCCTTGCATTTCTGTGTTGCCATTAGAGCACAATCTCCAGATCATGAGAGGTAACTTCATCATAACTTGCATAACTTCATTGCAAAGGTTATGGCATTCTCATACAGTTCGGCAGCTGTGCCTCCATGTCCTGTCTGCAAACTTAGGATCTACCTGCTTTGTGTTTCCACCACTGCTATTGCTCGAACGCCTCAAGATATTAGGTAGCCCTCAGCATTAGCATTTGAAGTTTGATGCTGAACTTTTGTTAAAGGGATACAGGGCAAGCAAAAGTTTAATTCTAGCCTAAAAATTCACCCTGAAATGTAAAAATTAAGCCAGCTGTTTGAGAAGAGCAGCAGATCTGTTTGTAAGATGCAGTGAAGCCACAGGAGACCTGATCGTACAGTCATCACTTCTCAACAAGAACGAATTTTAACTGAAGGGGAAAAGCAGAGGATGTGGGAGTGGGGGATGAGAAGAGAGGGATCAAGAAGGAAGATTCCTAGTTCTTCCAATAAGCGCTAGACCAAGAAGCAGGAGAGATCCTTTCTTTACTTGAAATGCACAGAATTGCCCTTGAAAAGCTGGGTGAACCTTCTGAAGAATAATGACTTTTAAGTCATTTTGCATTTATGCAAAAATAGTTTCAAAGAAGCAAGAAACAAAAACCAAATTCAGGTGTAATATCAGTATTGCTATTGGCCAGCACTGTGTCGCTGCAGGTCACATCAAATTCAGAGGAATCATTCTGACATTTCTGAAGGCAATCTTTCTTCTTGGCCCTTTCAAAATGATTAACTTTGGCTACCTGAGAATTTGAAATGGACCTGGAATTAAGATTAAGTAAAGTAAAAAGCAAGAATGTTTCACTTGATCAAAACCATAGTTATCTTGACCTGCCTTGTTTATTTGAGGCTTGCTTTGACTCAATGTAAACCAATATTTTTCTGAGTTTTGTCACTGGAAAATCTAAGTCAGATCATCTGCACAAACTGATTTAAATCAAGTTCTAGTAAGAGAAAGCATTAGGTGCATGAAGCAATAGTGTTAGCCGCTAAAGTCTTGCACTAATGCAGGCTGCAGCCTGTATACCTACCCAAGGGCAGGTCATGTAAAAGGCATCGCTATATCCCATCAGACTGAAGGAATTTAAGATCTATGCATGGATGCCCTTATCACACCCTGAAAGCTTCGTATGCACTGTAAGATGTCATAAAAGAGACAAATATTGTAAGGTCAGCTCCGATTCAAATTGCAGGTAGCCATATATCATATTCTTTACATATGACTTTGTAGAAGTCTCAGGAGGAAGTAACACAGGTCTCTGCTTCAAGATTAATCCCAAAGGACTGCTTGTAGGACTCAAACTGGTATGTTTCAACCCAAATATTCAGATGATATCTTCTGATTTAATCTACAGTTTTGCGTGCCAGGGTGTAAGCAGGTACCTTAATAAAAAAAATAAAATATATCCAAATCTGTCCACATGTAGGTACACTGGATTTCAGCTGGAGATAGGGAACCCAATTCCTACCTAACAAAAAAAAAAAATGGAAGTGATGCCTTATGCTTCCCCGGCAGGGTCATATTAACTGAGCTGGCAGATTTGATAGAATTAGATTTCTTTGTCGAGCTGGTACAGCACTGTGATGTGTCAGCACACACAGCATTTCAGATAAGTAAGATTAAGTCACTGATTGAAGATCCAGCCTCCAGAAATATTGTAGTGTCCTTTAAAAGGAACAACCTTTGTTTTGTGTTGGTGTACCACAGCCAAAAAAAAAAAAAAAAAAGAAGTCCACCGATCCTTGGAAAATGTCAGCAGCAATTATCTAGTCCAGAGACATTTTAAAACTGCATCAATTTAGTACCTCAGCTTCACTGTGCCAGTTTTTGCTCTGCAGAATGATCTTCCAAAGGGTCGAACAAGGACTGATCTGGCTCAGAGTTTGGGCATTCCCAGAGTATGCGTGGTCACCTCCATGCCAGCAGCAGTCCCGTGTCAGGCACCAGCAAGGTGAGGAAGGTCATGTTTGGACCCTAGGGCTCCGACCACAGCCACTCAGTCCTCCTTCACTGAAACCCTTGGGGGCAGAAAGCTACAGAGGGCTGAGCCTGCATCAGAAACTCCTGCTGGGAGAAAGGACTTCCAAAGAAATGGAAAAGCTAGTACAAAACCCAAAGGCTCTATGGAAATGATGTCCTCAGAGCAAGCAACACAGACACAGGGCACAACCATTTACGCTGTGCCTCTTTTGCACTCCGTGATACCTCGCCATTGTCCGACAAACAGCTGTGGTTTTATGAGGTTTACAGCTTTCCTGAAATTGTACACCCCTTCTCTGCCCAAAGGCTTTGGTGTCTCATATGCAGGACACAAGTCATCTTCTCCCGGAGGAAGGATGCACACGGCAGTCCAGATGAAGCAACTTAATCAAGAGCACTTCAAAGCACAGCAGAGCCAGGAACGAATTGCTACCTACCCTCCTTCCCCTCCCAGAATTGCACTTTAACAATTGCTACAGCCTTTACAACTGATGACATCCCTAATCTTAACTCACACTTCAGAGCAAGCTTCTACCAGTGTTATTGGGAGTTTTATTTTTAAAAGAGCTCCCTGTCACCCCAGACCCCCCCATCTGCCACAATCCACAGCCATTCCACAGCTGTGGGTGTTGCGCAGCCCAGCTTAACAGGGGCTTTTCAAAGCCTTATAGGACATTTTCCACAAAGTGACTTGAGTTTGCTACTTACAAAATAGAGCATGGGACACCCGGCACCAGTGGAAAGAGGAGGCTGGGGTAAGAGTGGGAAACGCCACCAGGAGGGTGATGGTAATTCTTCTGTGATTGCTGTTAATGAGTGCTAGGGTGGGCCAGAGCCCTTACCAGAACAAGAAGTGATGTGAGGTAGGAGACAACTCTTCTCTGGCAAACTTAATTCCTAAATAGAGGCCACTTACATTGAACATCTATTTCATAACTTAAAGGTTAATGCCCAGAAACCAAATCCAGCTCCCACAGGATCAATTCAGTTGCCAAACAGGTTTCAGATGTTACTGGAGATGCACTGGACATCAAAGCCACCTTCCTGAGGTCTCAAATATGACACAAACCATCCAAGAGTCACATCTTTCTGGAACAGCTCCAGAAGGCCAGGACAGATAGTTCAGAGCAATTCAAATGGCACTAAGTGACTATGGCTAAGAAGCAAAGATGCCTGAAGCCTGGTGCGTGATTCACAGCTCCCTGGAGCAGGTACCTGTTGGGCGATACAGAGCAGATACCTACTGGGCGATGAGCTGAATGAACCTTCAAACACCATGCTAGCCCAGAGGGGGATGCAGACATGCTCTGGATGGGCCACAAAGGCATTTATCCATCTCACCAGTGGGACCAGGTGCACCATACCTGCCAGAACTCAAGAGGCAGACGGGAACTACCACATTCCTAGGCTGGCCAAAGCCTCTGTCTGTCTGCAGACACAGGCAATACAGCAATTAAGAGTAATATCAACATTTACAAAAGCAATTTGCCAGTCTGCAATTCTTGCATTAGTTGCAGTGCTCAGAAAACACATCTGTATGGGATGAGGAACTTTCTCGCTGGAGTGGAATTACAACGAGTTGTAAGCTGACAGATAGCCCTTAAGTTATTTTTAACTTGCATACCTCTGACATAACACAGATTTTCACTTAGCAATTCTTAGGCATAGCATAAACTTGACAGACAGGCTTTGATGCAGTTAGGCAGGACTACATACCTGAGAGGGGAAAAGGAACCCCTGCCACACTTTGCTTTATTCAGTGGAATTTACAGTCATGTTTTAACCTATATCAGTAATCTCAGATTAGTTAAAAATGCAGTTGCTTCTCTTCCTCTTGCAAGCCTGACTGTACACAGGCTGTTTGGCAAATATTCTATAGTGATATTTATATCAAAGTTATTAGTACAAAGCTAAGCTGGCTAGCACTGAAAGGTTTCATCAGAGTATCTTGGAAGAGAGGCTGGCTATTAAAAATAATTCTTCCACTTAAACGTTCCTAGGTGAAATCAAATAGCTTCCGGATGTGCCCAGACTACAGTCATGTTCTATGCCAGCATCACATTGCCTTTGGGGCCGAGGGGGGGGGGGGGGGGGCAGGGCGGGAAGAAAAAGAAAAAAGTGGTCTGCAAGGGAAAGACAAGGACAGGAAGAAATTTTTTCTCCTACTTCACCAGTTCAAGTCCATCTAGCTACAGGGGCGCGCTGTTTCAGATAAAGCACCAATAACCCTATGCCTACTTCAGCAAAGTATAGAATACATAGAAGATATAGAAAATTAATTAAGCCTGGTATAAGAAAAAAGTTAAAGAAACTCTACTTGTAGCGTCTGACAGTATTGAAACAAGACAAAAAATACATCGTTGTTCAGTTCCCTCAGCCAGTGCCATGAAAAGCTCCACCAAGTGGTGGGATTAACTGAACTAGAAACGCTATGGAGCTGGACTCGCTCTTACTTCCTTTGCTTTTAAAAGCACATTTCTGCTTCACCATGCTTTTGAAAATACTTCTAAAAAGCTCCTAATAAAAACATATTACGAATTTCATTTAACAACAGCATTTGCAATGCACTTGGCATAAAAGATGCTGTTATAACCTAGAAGATGGAACTGCCTTCTGTACGTCCCCAATTTCCCCTCAAATTGCTCCGTTTACATAAACAGAAAAGCAAATTGATTAGCAGATACAAAGTCTTATATCAAATTATGTTTAGTTTTAAAAGCTACCTTCCACAACTGAGATGCCATCACCGTTATTAATATTGTCAAGTCTGGGAGAAAAACTGCAAACAAGGCCACAAGTTCCTTTCTGGCTGGGATGTGTGAAAAATTTGTAGAAACAGGGCAACTTGCCGTCTCCACTGCACGATCAGGCTGTGCACCAGGTGAGCAAGCCAAAAAATAACGAATTGGATTGTTATCTTTCTCTCATTCAGAGACTATGCTCTCACATGCTACTAGCAGAAAGGTAAAATAAACTTATCTTAGGCAGAAGTGTACTTTAAAAATCCAGAGGTAGCTTTAAAGACCATAGACCGGGACTTTGTTGAGGTACAGGGTTTAAACCTGCTGCTGCTGCTGCAATGTTACCCTACAGCAGCACAAAAATTGAATAAATGAAGTGAGAAACTGGCAGAGGAACAGAGTGAAACAGAGTTCACCATGGACCTGCGGTGGGGTTTTGTTATTTCCAAGATAATCAAAGAAAAACAAGTGCCTTTAACTAATACACAAAGCCAGCTTTTTTATTCACATCCAACCTTTCCCTCCTACCCCCACCCCCACCCCAATCCCCACCCGAATAGGTGTTCAAACAGATGAAAAACTGTCAAATTCTCAGATACGCCCAGAAAGGGCCTCAAGTGCAGCTTCCACCCTGGGAGCAGCTCTCCCAAGGCATTCCAGGGGGCAAAGCCCCGCCAGCCCCGGGGCAGACTGGAAAAATTGAGGAGGGGTGAACACAGCAGCTGCAGAAGGCACTGGCTGGCACGGGTGTCGCAGGACACTGACGGGCACAGCAATCCAAATATTTCCAAGCAGATGCTTCACACAGAGCCGCCCCTCCAGCTAAAGCCCCTAAATAATATACAGGAGTGTGCTGCTAATTGAGCGTCTTCCCAACGGCCAAGAGGCAGGAAGACTCCGGTTAAAGGCAACTCCGCACTTTAACTTAAATGAAGTCCTGAGGACAGGCTCAAACTACAATAGGAAGTTTCTTTTCTTATATCCTTGAATTTCCTGTCCCTTTTCCACACTGAAATTTAATTTCCTTTTCAAAGGGAGCTTCTGGAGCTTATGAAAATTGACCCAAAAGATTACAAGGGCTTTGTCACCCTTCCAATCTCTCTGAAAGATCCATAATTAGGGAGGTTTTTCCTTTAACATGTGTGCCCAGCAGGCAAATATATAATTCAGGCTTACAATTACATGAACGAGCTATTTCAATGTATTGGATACATACAAGCCCAACCATTACAAAAAAAAGAGTTCAAAAATCTCGTGTGTTTCAGAGGAAAAGATAGGCATCAAGGCATGTTTTTAAGGGTTTGTTTTCATTTACGCCAGACTAAATACAATTACAGGAAGGACCTCGGATGTATGTTTCCTATGAAGACGAATATATCAAGTGCAATAAAAACACACCTAACAACCAAACTGCTGACCTCAGATGAGTCATTTATACTCCACTGGAAATTAATTGTGCAAGCAGATAGGTGTGAGTGGATACCGAAGGCAGCTGTTTGCCTTTTTTCCCCTCTTCTAACGGAGCGACACCGGCTCTCCCCTCTCGCCGCACAGCCTACCCGGGGGTGGGAGGGTAATAAAAATAAAAATGAAAAACCACCAGGGTGCGGGACTCCGCCAGGCTGGACCCCCGGGCTGCTGCCCACCCTGTAGCCGAGCGGCCCTGCCGGCAGGTCTGGGGGATGCCGGGGGCAGCCCGAGGGGGTCCCCCCGAGCGGGAGGCGGCAGGGGCAGCGCCCGGAGGTGCGCCTGGCCCCGGAGCCGCCTCGGCACCCGCAGCCTCCCCTCCGCCGCCCGCCCCCGCCGGGGAAATCCCGGCTGCGTGGGGCGAAGCCGCCCCGGGCCAGACTGTCGGGGCATCCGCCGGAGGATGCTGCCAGGTCCGCCGGGGCCGCCCCCAGCTTCTAAACAAGACTAATTAGAAAAATAACAACTTCAGAGACGAACGAGGAGCTGGAAGGGAGGGGGAGGCTCCCGCCGCGCCTTTTGCAGCGGGAGGGAGCGGGAGAGCTCGCAGGTAAGCGGGGAGGAGGGCGGCGGGGGGGGGGCGCGGTACTCACGGTGGGACGCGGGGGGCCGGCGGGCCGGCGAGCCCCATGGCCGGGGAAGGGCGATCGCTGCTGCTGCTGCTGCTGCCGCCGCCGCTGCCTCGCTGTGTGGCGGCGCTGCCCGCGGAGCCTCTCCAGGCGCCCCGTCCCTCCCCTTCCCTCCCCGGCAGGGCTTCCTGCCCGCTCATATAGCGCGCCCCCAGCCACGTGGACGGCGCCGGGGGCTCCCGCCGGCTCCTCCTCGGAGCCGGGCAGGGCGGTACCGGGGCGGGCGGTACCGGGGCGGGCGGTACCGGGGCGCCCCCGCCCCGCCCCCTCTAGGCCACTGAGCGGGGCTGCGCCCGTCGGGGCTGCGGCCGCCCGCGGCCGGGGGGGGGGTGCAGGGGGCAGGCTGCCCCCCGAGCGGCCCCGGGGGAAACCCCTGCGGGCACCGCGGCCGGCCCGGAGGGCCACCGCCCCGGGAACCGGTGTTGTCCCCTCTCCCTGAAACGCCGCTGTCTGAAATGGGCTGCGTGGAGCCCGACGGTGGTCACAGCAGGGGAGGTGGAAAGGAATCCCGTGCTTCTCGGAGGAGAAAACGCACGCTGTATCATTAATAACAGTAAAATAAAATAGCACAGAGTAAATAATGCCTTCTCTCGGTTCAGCACCAGACGTTTTTAAGGTGACTGTAAAACACTGTAGAATTAAAAAGAATACAGCATCATTAAAGAATCCCCCAGACAGAGACATTCAACTGAAAAAGTGGCTGCTAAAACTATTTAACAACAAAATGTTGGCTTTTTTAGTGTCCCTGTGTAAAGACTGGAGCCAAGACAAGTGGGGAGGTTACAGCACCTCCAAAGAACCAAATGATCTCTCTGGTCTCCTCTCCGGCCACCCCAACGCCCTCCACCCCACACCCTCCCACCCCCACACACCCCTTGTAGGCAGCATAAAATGCACAGCGAACAACCGCAGCACATGTCAGCAGGGAGGATGTATTCCTGAGCTCTGAAAAAGTGTTCCTTAGTGCTGGATAGCCGGTGCATAATTCCCTTTGTGAAGAGGATGAGTTTATAGGTTATTAATCTACTTACTGAAACTGCCCACGTTGTTGCACAACATAACTTCCACTGGAAGCTGTAATATGCTACGTAGGAGCTGCAAGTCATCAATCATCACGGAGCTTGTTTCCATAGAGTTATATTAGTAAAAGCTTAAGTATGAATTTAGACCGGTGTCACATCGTGTACTGCGCTGCGCAGATATTTGCGGTCGGGTGTGAGTACCTGTGACAGGCTGAGCTTTCTGCTTGGGAGCATAAGGCGGTACAAAACCTTCCAGGGGCTCACCCCACCACTGAATCCTGGCCCTGGTTACTGCAGAGCAACATAGTATGATCTGCCTCATAAACAGGGCTTGGAAGGGATTTAATCTAAAGGAATGACAGAAGACTAAAACTAGTGTTCTTTTACCAGGAATGTATCAACGAAGGAATTGCTGTGTGGGGGAAACAGTGTATTAAATAGCTCTTCACTGCTTTTTCCCCCAAGAGCTGCTTGCTACTTTGCTACAGGTGGGATAGGGCCCTGGAGGAGTTCCAACCTTTTCACCTGTGACACTTTCTGTAACCCTCTTGACTTGGTAACTCTCATACCTTCAGGCAAATTAGTTGAATTTGCTGCTTTATTTTCTTCCTGATGAGGGTAGGTGAGTGGGTCTGTTTATGAAAAAATCGCTGGGGCGCAGCTCACCAGCCAAAAGGCTGTGCATCAGATTTGGAGACCTCTCCCAAGCATTTTTGAGGTGATGGAGGGAGAGAGAGGGGGATAAGGGCTCTGAAGAATATCCTATGAAAGCAACAGGGTCTGGGGAAGGAAGAGCCTGAGCACTCTGCATTTCACTACCTGCTGTACCACACCTGGTCTGTCCATGAGTTTAACAGAGAAAAAGAATGATTCCAGTAAAACAGGCGATTTCTCATCATACGGTAGATGAAGTTTTACTGGTGTGGCTACAGGTTGTATCAAGGAAAGCACCCTGCAGTCAAGAATGTCCGTATTAAGGATAGTTAATTGAATGACACTGGCCCAGGCTGCCCATGGAAGCTGTGGGTGCCCCATCCCTGGCAGTGCTCAAGGCCAGGTTGGACGGGGCTGGGAGCAACCTGGTCTGGTGGAAGGTGTGCCTGCCCATGGCAGGGGGGTGGGAACTGGATGATCCCTTCCAACCCAAATCAATCTATGATTTTATGAATGAAGAAAGGGAGCAGGGGATAATATGAAGTTTTATCTGCATTTTCAGTCCTATTTCTGCACCGTTTCTCTGGAGTACACAAGGGGTAAAATACGGTGCCACACCAGCCTCGGTTACCAGTTGCAAGGAGGACAAGACAAGGAGGGTGCTTGCCCCTGGGGTGCCTCGAGGAGGCAGGACACAGTGGTATGGGTAGAGCATGGAGAAGTTCCTCAGGTGTCTGCTAGCCAACAGCAGAGAACAAGACCAAATCCTCCTCAAACAGCAAGTGTGGAAGCTATTTCTCTTTTTTATATCAGTGCTACACTCAGCTAACTACTTTGGATGCTCCCAGCTTCACCAGTGCCCCCCAGTGAGTATGCAGGCAGCAAGTGCTCTCCAATAATGCCATAGCAGTTACAGCAGGGTCCGACCTGGGGGGTGGATCCCCTCCCCTTTCTACAGTAGTATTTCCCTAGCAAGTGTCATTTAGCTGTTTTTGGGAAAGAATCCAGGATTTGTTTCACAGACGGCATTTCCTCAACAGCTCAGCAAATATGAAGTAGTTTGAACTAACCATGCAAATCTCACTTGTCTTATGTAGAGAAACGACATCTTTTCTAAACTCTGGGCCAGGACTTTCAACTGATGATAGCGGTTAGCTATGCAGACATCAAAGGAGCCGTATGAGCTTTCACCAAGTGGGGATCCAGCCCTTTATCAGTATTTTACAATTCAGAAACTATGTCTACATAAAGCATTTTTCTCTATATTTTTAAGTAGCCAGTGTTTTACTTTACAGCTGTTCCCTCAGTGACAGGATTGTTTCTCAGTAGTCAATGTTTAAAGGCCCTTCAAGGCTGAAAGAATTAAAAATTAATAATTTAAACCTGGTCTATGATGCAGAATCTTTAACATATGTTTTACAGGCCATGTAGAGTGATTTTTATTTTTTTTTTAATCTTCTCGGTAGGTATTACAAACATGCTGTGCTGGAACCAAAACACTTTTTTATTTAAGACTCAGATTCAAGCCCATTTATGCATCAACACAGGGGTGTGCTGGTGTCTACAAGCCATAACAAGGAAATCATTATCACCAGAACTGATCAGAAAAGAGGAGAAATGAAGCAATTTCACCACCTCTCCCTCTAAACCAGATGCGGGCAGAACTAAGGCTCTGCCATCTCAGAAAGCCTCATCCCAAGGTACAGAGAAAGGGGCTGTAATCTGTTTAACCTAAAGCTGCAAAATAGCTGTACCCAGGCTGGAGGAGGTGTGAGACATGTTGCCTATGGGCTACTTTTTGAAGGTTGACTGGAGTGGTTTTTTGCAAACTTCCTTTTAACTTCCTGAACAATGTAGTGCTAGAAACGCCCAGCTCAGTTACTCTTGCCAGTTTTAATAGGCGATGCTAACTGCTGGTAAAAACCCAGTGATTCACCTTACAGGGATTTAATTTCTTGCCCCTTCCTAAGTCCTTGTGACAGCAAAGGGAGGAGGCACCTTCTCTGCAGGGGCTCAAAATCAGCCTGAGTTTCAGCCTTAGAGACTGGTTTCCACACTCTTCCTTGCTATTCTAGATTGTCCAGCTTTTCATTTCTATTTTATAGTTATTCCAGATTTGCAATTAAAAATACATTGTTTTGATTATGTTAAAAGCTCTTTGGGCCCAAAACCAATTTCAAGTATTTCAGCAAGATGTCAGGTTAGGCACCACACTGGGAGAGTGCAGATTACAGCTTGCATTTGCTCTCCCCTCATTTGCTCTCCCTTTAGTAGGTAATCTGTCATCTTTCAAACAAGCCAATTGCCATTGTGTCAAGGCCAAGAAGAACAAGTTAAAATAGAAAATCAGCATTTGGTGTGTACACGGTTGCCAAGAAGCTATTTCTCCTTGCCTGTGTAAATAAATTGTCATTGAGAAATGGTTGTCTTGCTCTAAAAGATGTGCTAAGTGCTACCACCCCACCGTGCTCCCAATGGGAGAAAGGAGGAAAGCATCCAGGAGGGTGGCCAGCTAATGCCCCAGCCCCAGCTTCCCCCACTAGTTCTGTCAAAGGGGATCGCTTTTTGCACAAGCCAAAATGTCACTGGATAATTTCTGTCCCAATTAACATAGTGGGAGTGATTACTGACCTTTGCAGCTATGTCCCCCGTCGAGGACCAAGTTCCATGTAGGTGGATCCCTTTATCAGGCAAAGTGATCTACCAGTAAACCTATTTATTTTTCTGCAGCTAGACATTCTTGTTTATTACGTGTTATACAGAGACACACCTATTGATTGGCATGGTTAGTTGTGAGATTAGACACTTCCAAGGAAACTTTATAAAGGTGAAATTAAGAACATTGGCCACAAATGGACTCTGTTTATTCTCACTGGTAAGAAGAGAGACAGCTCATCTACATGTATTTTGTCTCCACTGAAGAGGTAAGAGAAGGTCTCTATTTGAACATGTAAGAGGCGCTGCCATTATTATATTATAACTTGCTGCAGCAGCACATTAAACAGAGTGAGAACAAACTTTATAATTCTATCTGATGGTAATGGACTTTGCTGTAATTAATAGATAGTTCTTGTCTGGTTTGGTTGTCTTGGCTTGCTTTTTTTTGTTTGTATTTTTGGGTTTTTTTGGTTTGTTTGTTTTTTTTTTTTTGCAAACAACACCCTGCACTGCTGACAGGTGTCGCAGAACTGTGATAGTCTCCCCTGGTCCAAAGTCTACCAAAGGCAACTGGTAAGAGCTCAGTTTTAAAACGGGCTTTTAGATCATTTCCTTAGCCTCCATACTTCACAGAATCAGACTCCAGCATTGACATGCTTTAAAAGCAAAGAGAAAAGAAACAAAAAAGCATCCAACATCCTTCCCTGCTTGCTCTTGGAGTTCAAATGATGAAGAGCTGCAAGATCTCAGTGGCACTGCCATATGGCCGGTGCTCTCAGCACCTGCTTTGCAGCACCTAAGTGCAGGACTGCATCTGAGAGAGCTTTGACATCAGAGCAGGATTTCTTCTGAGGCCAAATTATTACACAGAGACATGCTTTTACCTTCTAGAACTCATTAGTGCTGTATATGGGAGCACCAGCTGTGGGTGAAGGTTGTGATATGGCACAACCTGCTCTCAATAAATACCTGAGAAAGTCAGAAAAACCTTTCAGTATTGCAGCACATAAAACCACACAGTAAACACCAAAACCTTGATTTGCAGATATATTCAGCAAATCTGGAGCTCAAGCAAACTCACATAAAAAATAATCCGAGCTATGAAATACTTCTTTGCTTTTATGCTCTTAGATAAATGCAGGTTTTGCTATAAGGACAATATAAAGCCTGAGAGAAATAATAAACGTTAAATAAGAATAAAACACTGTGAGGATATTAAAATAGAAAAAAACACAGTATGTCTCTCAGGAAGTTAAATTCATGTAGGAACATTCATTGGCCATCAATAAATTACTGCAGAACGAGTGAATGGCATAAACACATAAAACATAAAAAAAAAGGATAAAGGTAAGTGACTATATGGTAAAGAGAGACAGGTCTGGTGCACTTTTTAGGTGTTTCATACACATGTAGCATGTTTAATCTCCCCAACATAAACGACCCTTCTTGTCAGTTTAGGCATCAACTGTGGAAAAATTAATCTGATTTACCTTCATGCATTTTGATCCCATGGTGTCTTAGGTTCCATTTATCCCCAGCTGCTTCAGCTGAAAATCCTCAGCTTTTCCGGACCAAAGGCTTGAAAACATGTGTATTAACATTAATTTTTTAGCATCATTTCATTTTATTTCATTTCAGCTATAGCCCAGGATAGGCAGAAATAAACTGGAAGGTGAAATTAGACTTAGACTAAGAAAATAAACATTGATTAGGTTGAAATGTCTACTAGGCTTGTGTTTGAGTTTCTAGCCCACAAGAAGAATGGCAAGTAAAGCCTGCTAAAGAAACATTTTGACAAGTATGCATTTTTCTGTGGCTCAAACAAAATAAATATAGTAACGCAGAAGAACCTTTTCAAAGTCAGGCTTATGTGCTTGTCTGATCAGCACCAGCTAACCGTTTCATCTCTCTTGAATGTCACAGAAGCGCACAAGCTGTGCAACCGTGCAGTTTTCAAGATAAATGTTTTTTCTCAAAGGACAAGGCACACATACCAAGGGCTGTACATGCTGCATTAAGTCAAACACACTAACACAACCAAACACTGATTGCATGTGGAAGTCATCCCCTGGGAAAATTATGAGTACAACAATGACCGACACCTGGCAGCTGTTAGTCACATAGCTTAATTTACTACGGAAAGGCATTTCCATAACATAACATAACATAACATAACATAACATAACACAACATAACATAACATAACATAACATAACATAACATAACATAACATAACATAACATAACATAACATAACATAACATAACATAACATAACATAACATAACATAACATAACATGCTAGACAGGGTAGAAAAGGCAGAAAAGTTTTTTTCTTGCTGGACGTGTAGGTTAAAATAACATTTAGCAGTCACATCAAGCTGGTGGGACGGGCTGGGCAGGGATATATAGTGTGAGCAAAACCATTCCAGGGAGGGACACTGAGCGGTTTGCTGGGGTAGTGCTGATGATCTGCTGTTAGCCCACAGCTTGGAGCTTTGTGTAGGACAGAATATCTGAAATGTTACTAAAAAAAAAAAAAAAAAAAAAAGTCTAGAAATAAATGTCCCAGATGTAGACTGGAAAATACTTAGATCACATTATTTCAGTGTGCAAAAGCTAGCAGAGTTCTTCACTAAAGCAGCACTAAGGCAGCTGTAACGCTGTTTTAGATGTGGTATTAGCAAATCAGTAGTTAGAGTTTGTCATCAAAGATAGCTTTGGAGTAACTGATCATGATTTTTTTCCACTGAAGTTGCATGGTAAGTTAAACAAAAGCAGAACTACAAATACGGTTACCTGGTTGCAGAAGAGCAAAGTTGAGTTTCTTTAACGATTAGAGACAAGAGCTAGAGAAAAGATTTCAAAGACTTGAAAATGGTCTTTCTGTAAACCAGATAGGTGCGACATTCAGAACATAACCTACATCTACGAAATTGGGGAAAAATTATTTAGAAAACCAGAGAACAATTGATCTAAGCTTTATACAGTGTGATTTCTTAGAGTAAATGTAGAAAGAAAAATTAATTTAACATCTGGAGATAAATACAAAATGGAATAAAAGGCAAACCTCTGTTTACCAGAAAGAGATCAAACAAGATTAATTTGTTGAGGAGGATCTCATTAGAGATCATTTAAACAGACTTGACACCCACAAATCCATAGGTCCCAATGGGATGCACCCCCAGTTGCTGAAAGAGCTGGTAGATGTTATTTCTAAGCCATTCTCCATCATCTTTGAAAGTTCATGGAGGACAGGAGAGGTGCCTGAGGACTGGAGGAAAGCCACTGTCACTCCAGTCTTCAAAAGGGCAAGAAGGAGGACCCAGGAAAGTACAGGCCAGTCAGCCACAACCTGCATCCCTGGAAAGGTGGTGGAACAGCTGGAGGTCGTCTGTAAGCATGTGCAGGGAAAGATTATCAGGAGTAGTCAACATAGATTCACCAAGGGGAAACCATGCCTGACCAACCTGACAGCCTTTTATGATGGAATGACTGGCTGGCTGGACGAGGGGAAAGGGATGGGTGTCGTCTGTTTGACCTCAGCAAGGCTTGTGACACTGTCTCCCATAACATCCTCACAGGTAAGCTCAGGGAGCATGGACTAGATGAGGGGACAGTGAGGTGGGTTGAGAACTGGCTGAATGAGGGAGCTCAGAGGGTTGTGATCAGCGGTGCGGTCTAGTTAGAGGCCTGTAGCCAGCGGCGTTCCCCAGGGGTCAGTGCTGGCTCCAGTCCTGCCCAGCTTACTCACCAGTGACCTGGAGGAAGGGACAGAGGCACCCTCAGCAGGTTTGCTGGTGATACAAAACTGGGAGGAGCGGTCGGTACCCCAGGAGGCTGCGCCGCCATTCTGCGAGACCTGGCCAGGCTGGACAGTTGGGCAGAGAGGAACCCAGTGCAGTTCAACACAGGCCAGTGTAGGGTCCTGCCCCTGGGGAGGGACAGCCCCACGCACCAGTACAGCCTGGGGTGACCTGCTGGGGGGCACCTCTGCAGAGAGGGACCTGGGAGTGCTGGGGGGCAGCAGGTTGCCCATGGGCCAGCAGTGTGCCCGTGGGGCCAAGAAGGCCAGTGGGACCCTGGGGTGCATGGGGATGAACATGGCCAGCAGGCTGAGGGAGGTGATTCTGCCCCTCTGCTCTGCCCTGGTGAGGCCG
The DNA here is from genome assembly GCF_023634085.1 of Falco cherrug. Lineage (NCBI taxonomy): Eukaryota > Metazoa > Chordata > Aves > Falconiformes > Falconidae > Falco > Falco cherrug. Next base: position 2,046,461 of record NC_073699.1, read on the forward strand.
CATCTGGAGTGCTGTGCCCAGTGCTGGGCTCCCCAGTTCAAGAGAGACAGGGAGCTGCTGGGGAGGGTCCAGCAGTGGGCTGCAAAGATGGTGAGGGGGCTGGAGCATCTCCCTTCTGAGGAAAGGCTGAGAGAGCTGGGCCTGTTTAGCCTGGAGGAGACTGAGGGGGGATCTTATCAATGTCTACAAGTATCTTGAGGGTGAGTGTGAAGAGGACGGGGCCAGGATCCTTCCAGTGGTGCCCAGTGACAGGACAAAGGGCAGTGAGCACAAGCTGCAACATAAGAAGTTCCATCTGACTATGAGGAAGAACTTCTTTATCTTGAGGGTGGCAGAGCACTGGGACAGGCTGCCCAGAGAGGCTGTGGGGTCTCCTGCTCTGGAGACGTTTAAACCCACCTGGAGGTTATTCTTTGCAACCTGTTCTAAGAGGGTTAGCAGGGGTTGGACTAGATGATCTCCAGAGGTCCCTTCCAGTCCTGACCATTCTGTGATTCTGTAAGTTTATATGAGACAAGAAGTAATTATCAGGAAAAGATTAATGTAGTAGATTGTATTTACCTGGTCTTTGATGAATCAGGTGAAACGATTCTGCACAGACAATCGGCAAACTAAGGGTAGAACAAGTCTGGTGGTCCAAAGTCCATGTGTGCTGTGCATGAACTATTAGGAGTTACAGATAGAGCTTTTGGTGCTTTATGCAAGTGTGGATTCAAAATATCTTCTTAAGAAGATACGGGAACCTTGCACTTTTCCCTATCTCCTGCCATCTTGTTGGACGTACTGGTTTTGCCTGGTGTTGAGGTACTCATCCTCACCACTGCAGCTGCTCAATGGATCTGTAAGTCTCTGCGTGAGCCAGGGTGCAGAAATGAGTTTCTCTCCTAGCCATGGAGCAGGGTGCACATCCAGTGTATTTTAAAATGCTGCATAGCTTTTATCTGTGCTATCACACAGGCAGAAGGGTATCTTGTCATCCAAGTCAAGCCAAAAGATAAGCCCACCACTGAGGATGAGGAGGGGAAGAGTTACCTGGGCTGCAGCGTTACCTGCTTCAGAGCTCAAAAGCAGTCAGCAAATTTGAGGAAATTGTCAAGGTGTGTTTTAGACCAAGGTAAGTGAGGTGAACCTCACCCTTAGCAATCAATAAAACCATCTGCCTTGAGATAAGAGCTTTTTACTTGCTTCCAATGAAAGGGTGGAACAACTGTGGTGTACAAGATGACTCCCAGCTGCCAGCAGGATGAGGCCATGAAATGGGCAAATAAGATTTGCTCAGCTTTGCAAAATGAAAGCTGAGGGGGAATCCAATTGCTGCCAATTGATTTGGAAGCGAATGTAAGGGAAGAGGGGAATGTATAGCAGCCAAAGGAGAAATGAGTATCAGCTGCAGGTGGATGTATTCAGGCTGTAAATTAAAATAATGTTGCTAACTATCATACAAAAACCCAAAGAGATGCAAGAAAACCAACCTCCAGTGGAGAAGGGATAACAAATTCTCTGAAGTTTACGTATGGGCTTTGATATATTCCCGGGGAACATTTTATATGGCTTCCTGTATGAGAAAACAACCTACCTTAATGAATGAGACCTACACCTCCTTATGTAAGGAAATGCATCTTGATGTTGCATATGCTCAAAGCTATACATCACTGGCAAGTGGCACCGCTCATATTGTGCTTAAAGGAGTAAGAAACAAAGACATTAAACAGCCTGACAGAGGTTCTGCTGGCTCTAGCAAAGGCCATCCCTCCATGACCCATTCCTAACGTCTCTGATGGGCAAAGGGATGCCTGGTTTGCCCTTGCAAGAGCACTGAGGTTATGATCAGCCCAAAGAAGGCTGAAAATAGGGACCTGCTTGTCATGGGAAGTGCTGTTGAGATCTGGTATTATTAATATGTTCACACAAACAGTCACATGTTATGCAGTGTTGAAGTTTCCCACAGATAAATTGTTCCAATATGCAGTTTCTAAAGGTTTACTTTTGGGCAGAGGAAGGATTTTTCATTGGAAAAAAACCACAAAAAAAACCAAAAAACCCACCCAAACCAAGAAGCTAGCTGGTACAGCACAGTAGTGTTTCCACAGTGTAACATAAGCTAGTGTTCTATTTCCTCTGTTACTGCTAGTTTGTGTCATCAAATATACTTTTATCTTTTTCCTTACATTGTACTTTGAGCAGTTTGAGAAGTCAAAATAAGTTTTGATCAAGATACGGGAGGGGAAAAAAATGGCTGTGATACAGGCTGACATTCTAGTTGCATCACTGTTAATTAAATAGAATGCATTTCAAAGTAAGTTTCATGAATACTTACAAGGTTGCGATGCCTTTGCAGTTACCCCAGTCTTCTACTGTTTCTTCAAGAGGACATTTTTCTCTGGTTAAGAAGTCTCCCACGTGGTGTGCCTGAGCATTGAAACTTGATCTATCAATAACTTCAGACATGAGGGCTCCATCCTCAGCTAGTATAAATCAGCTTTTTGGTACCTTCCATAGATCTATGATGATTTGTATCATCCAGGGATCTACCTTCACCTTTTATTTTGTAAGACACTCATTATGTCTTTCCTTTCTTCTGCCACTCACATCATTAAAAGTTCTATCCAAGTATTAACCCTATGCAAAGTATACATCATAGGAACATAGGTTGAAGAATAGGAGCTGAAAATATACAGTTGTCTAAGAAATAAAACACTGGGCTGTTACATTCCCTTTTTTCCCATGGTATACCCTGTGTGATATACGTTGCCTCTCTTTACTTTGGAAATACACCCATCCTAATGCACATAATATACCGTTTCTCTGTTGTTCTACTTCCCTTCTTTGTACTATATTGAAGCCTATGTGTTGTCTTCCTTGGATGATATCTGTATCATTTACGCTGTCATCATTCCTAGCACAGTCGCCATCAAGTCAAGGACCTATTTAGTACAAACACACATTTCCTACTGCAGCTGGCCTATACTCCAGCCACTCCTCCCTGAAAATCAGTTGCATCAGGAGCTGAGATACCATCCTTATGGGATGCTCTTCTCTCTCTGAACACTAAGAAGAGAGATGCAGCTTCCTGCAAAACTATTTCTTGTTTTATACCAAGGGAAATAAGCAAAGCAGGAAACTATACATATGAAAACATGAGGACAGGGCACAGTGTGTGCATCACCTCCAGCTGCCCCCATGATGCATTAACTCTGCTCCACAAAGGAGTCAGAAGAGCTGGTTGGCAGCAGTTCCCATGAGGCAGTAGAACATATTCTAGTGAATTCTCTAAGATCTGAATTGAGCCTGAAATGCAGGGCTCAGGGAAAATATTTATTTTTATCTCAGAAACTAGGTTTTGGACACTGGTACCACTTGAAAGGGGTGGAACAGTCTCAATCCCTCCAATCTCCGTTTGCCACTTGAAAGAGGTACAAGACTGAAGAACTGTTGCTTCTAGGGGCAGCAGCTCTGAAGACTTGTCCTATTTTTCCTACCTTTGCAGATCAAATCCTTCTGATCATTTCCATGACTGTGTAGAATATAGTAATTTTAAAAAAAAAAATAATTAGCTTTTCTTTAGCAAACAAAATAACGTGCTGAATGTTCCCCCTGCAGAACATACAGAGGAGTCGGTGGAATTTTAGGTATAGAAAAGTATGCAAGCTTTAAAATAAATTTAAGACAGGGATTAGCCAAAAGTTCTGGACAAGTCATCTGATCTGATTTCAAGCAACACAGTCCACAGGGGTTTATTCTGTTAACCCTTATTAAGTGCAACAAGGAGCGTTGGTCTGGACAGGTATTTCAGAAAGACATCAGAGGCTTTTTGAGACCAAAAAGCCACCTCTTCTCTTGCTACTGTTTGACAATGATTTGTCTCACTCATTGTACATAAAACCTCACTTTGTATTTTCTTTGCATGTGTCTGGCTTCAGTCTACAGCTGCTAATCCTTGTTTCTCTCTGCTGGATAACAATGTCCACTGGAAACAGAATTGTCTTCATTTGAAGGTCCTCCATGCTACAATCAAGTTAGCCTTGTGGTCTGCTTCTGGTGAATTAACTAGATTGAGCTTTTTCAGTCTCTCACGTGGGATATATCTGGCCAGATGTGAACTTCTACCCTACAGATGGCTATATAGCACAAGTCACCATCCCTTTGGAGTCAGCACAGAAAAATGAGCCCTTCCAGGGTGAAGTTCATTTCATTCTAAAGTGGATGTTTAAACCAGACCAGATAAATGTCCCTCACAGCATTCCTATTTCTCTCTAGCAACAATCAAGGAAGCCTGTGCTGACTACCTCTCATGTCACTGCCTGTATTATAGACCTCTGTATTTAGGCAAGATGAATCTGACTCTTCAATTAAGTCATTTTCACAGTTTTGAATCATTTTCTTGGCTTTCTCCTCTGTGCATCACACTGATAGGACCTTGCAGCATCTCCAGCAGACGCATGGCATTCGTGCCCACGTACAAGGAGGCCTCACTGGTAAGTTCTGGGAGTGCAGAGTGGGACAGTTCACTGGAGAACTGGTTAGGGAGATACAGCTGGCTTTCAGTTATTTATGTTGTCCATATGTCTACTGAACGTACTTTAATGAGATGCATGTGGCACCGATGAGAAACACCTTAATAATTATGATCTCCCTGGAAAAAGACCAGACTATGTAACTATTAATCTTGATATTTTTGTAACGTATCTGTTTTCCATTTTTCTGATACTAACAATCCCTGAAGCATCACAGACTTCAGCTCCTTCCACCCAGCTTGGTTTCCAGCCTTATCTATTCAGCTGTATCTAATCATACCAGGCTCAGCCACTAGCCCAGCCGGACAGCTGCCAGATGTTTTATTTTTAAATAAATACTTACATCTGTTGAGTTATAAAGCAGAGAGCAATGAATCCATTCTTGATGGCTTTTTTTTTTTCTTTTTTTTCCCCCCTCTGACACTTGTAGAAGAGAAGCTAAGAATTACACAGTCTCTATAACATAAGACAAAGGAGTCCTGTATCTGGGCAGGTACCTTTTAATTTATACAAAAGCGTGTTTAAGTGTAAGTGTGTAAACCATCACTCCAGAGTGGTTTATTAGATCTGAAGGAAAGAGGTGTAATGAAAATCCTCTCTTTTGCCCAAAACCTCATCTCTGTTTTAAGAATGGATGGTTGTAATGCTCTTATATTATAAATATGATCACTATAATATATTTATATATTGCTTACTCGCCCGGGCGGTAGGCGTTGCTGAGTAGGAACTTGCATGTCTTTCTGACTGGGAGAAATGAGGGGTTTTCCCATCAGAGTCCTGCTGTTCCCTTTGGGCATCTTCTACCACAAACTGCAGGAACAGCTCAGGCGTGCCCTGTCCTCAGCTGTCCCTCTCTGCCCTCTGTCTTGCCCACTCTCTCTCCATCCCTGTCTTCTTCACTCGGCCACGGTTACTTGCCCTGATTGCAGACACTTCAAGGAAAATGGACAGCACTTGGACAAGCGTTGCCATTTTTTCTTACCTGTGGCTGTGTTCCCACAGAGGTATAGCCATGTTAGAGAGCTAAGTGTCAGCCTACGCATGCTGTATCATCTCACATCAACCTCATGTTTAACTATAAACTGGTCCAACAGAGATAATGAAGGCAGATTGTACTGGCTGTTGATGGCGTTGCCTTCTCATGTGCTCATACCATAGCTTTCTTTTTGGGATAGCAAGAATGAATCATGGCAAAGAGATTCCTCCAAAGAATTGATTTTTCTTGTTAAATTTTGCTGCATGTTGTTGTGGTCAGCGACCCAAGAATACAGGTGAGACCACAACCCCCACCCCCACCCCCCCCCACCCCCCCCACCCCGCAGCTCCTTCCGCATTGCTCTGGAAGTGATTTGTATCCATTTAGTTTTAGTTGGTAGGAATCAGTTTGTGGTAAATCAATATGATGTGGGCTTCCATTGATTTGAGAAGGTTCACACAATGGGTTGTGCTGGTTTAAATAATAATTTTGAAAACGTTTGGTACCTTTAGTTAAAAACTGGCACATAAGCCAGTTTGAGAGCCACAGATAAAACAAGTATTTTTAGTAGTGGTTCGTCACAGGGGTAGTAAAGACTAGGAAAAAGTAAAAATCTTGTGGGATAAACGTGAAAGTGTTCGAGGCATGAAATAATTCAGTAGGAATTCAAACCCTGTCTGGTATTTTGAAACTAATCTTTACTTAGCTAATATAATCCTGCATTTTAAACAAAGCATGTAGGGTGTTCATTTCTGCCCTTATTTTTCTGCTACTTATATCAGAAGATTTTTATAATCATCTGTTCACAACATCACACAAACAACCCTGTGACAATTGAAATAATGTTTCCTAGAGGATTAGAGGAATATGTAGAAAGAGTCATTGCTTCATGTGGGAACAATCAAACACTCATTGCAGGCATCTTTGTTCCTTAATTTCTTTGTGCCCATACCTTGATTTGTTTCTCAAATTTAAGAAAGAAGGATACAAAGCTACTAAAAATCTAAAATTACAATGTAACCATATGGAAATATTAAGTTTAGGAAGTCTAAGCACTTAAACCAACTGTTCAGGGTATCTTCCCCTTAATGTGCTTACATAAATCACATTAGTTTTTATGAGAGTTATTTTTCAAATTTATAGACTTTTTCAGATGGATCTTCATCTCCCAAGGTAGCATATGCAGAGGCTGAGTGTGATGCTGCAAATTAAAGACTATGGAGTTCAAATTTTAACTCTGACACTGCATTTGCGGATGTCATTGCATACACAAGGTATGCCTGGACTTGTGGAAATAGCTTTTACTTTTTAATGCTCAGCTCTAGATGCTGAACTGTTGTTTCTGAATAACCAGCACAGAAACTACTGATGTAACATGCAATATTTGTGTGGCAATTTTAGAACTGCTCTGTGCTACCTCTTCAGCTATAACAAAATTGGAAGGGGAGAAAAATCACTGCCGCTATTTGAGCAAACGGTGCATAGGACTGCTGTCTGTCTTGGGCTTCTCATCTATGTTTCACTGAAATCCTCCATTTCTGGAAATAGCTGATTTGGGGGTGTTGTGGTTTAACCTCAGTAGGCAGCTCAGCCCCTCACAGCGGGATCGGGGAGAGAATCAGAAGGGTGAAAGTGAGAAAACTCGTGGGTTGAGGTAAAGACAGTTTAATAGGTAAAGCAAAAGATGCGCTCACAAGCAAAGCAAAATAAGGCGCTCAGTCACTACTTCCATCAGCAGGCAGGTGCTCAGCCATCCCCAGGAAGACACGACTCCATCACTCTTTACTTGGCAAGACAAAGGCCGTAACTCTGAACGTCCTGCCCTTCCTCCTTTTTCCTCCAGCTTTATATACTGAGCACGACACTGTATGGTATGGAATATCCCTTTGGTCAGCTGGGATCAACTGCCCTGGCTGTGCCCCCTCCCAACTGCTTGTGCACCCCCAGCCTAGTCGCTGGTGAGGAGCAGAAAAGGTCCTGCCTCTATGACACTGCGTGGCAATAGCAAAAACATCCCTGTGTTATCAGCACTGGTTTGGTCATAAATCCAAAACACAGCACACTATGAGCCACTATGAAGAACATCAACACTACCCCAGCAAAAAACGGTACAGGGGAATATATCATAATTTTGAGAAACCGTATTTCTATCTTTGATGGCTTATATTAATATTTATGTATTTCATTTTTTGTATTTATATAGTAACATTTATATATAATGTAAATGTTCATTAATTGTATTTTTATTCATATATGCTGTTTCTAATTTTGATAAGAACATGTATCGAATGTGCCCTGGAGGTTCAGAAAGCAGAAGACAAATCAAAACTTTCCAACATTTATTACAGTACTGAATGCAGACTTATTTTAACATTGATTTGGAAATTTTGGAATGACCTTGTTCACACATTTTGAATTTGGCATTATTGTGAAAACCAGCAAGAATCTCTTGAGTGCATTCCGCTACATTAAACCCAAGAGAAAAACCAACACACAGCAAAGCTTCCTCCCCATCCCAAAGCCCCAGTGAAGGCTGATCCCCAGCCCCTGCTACTGGTTTGATACCATATGGGCTGACTGGTAGCCCTGCGCAGTGCTGCAGAGAGCTGGTGTGGTGCAGGCAGTGCTCTGTGCCTGCGGACCGCAGCACGTCAAGAGTCTAAGGAGAGACTTCAGATGCTTGAGAAGCAGAAACCACATCAGACAAAGTGAAGAGCTCTGAGCGCCTCACACGTCCTGCCAGCCAAACCAGATTTTGCCTCAGAGCTCTTGAATTCACCTTAACCCCCATCCTTCTCACACCGCTCCGTATGGGTGTAGGCTTTGGAGGCACAGCGTGCCTTATACTTCCTATGTACAACCCCAGCTCCACCATACTCAGTGAGGGCCACTGTTGGAAAGTGTTTCTAAACATATTTACAACATAAATAAGGTGAAAGTTTATCACAACAAGGCTAATGAGGAAGTAGGACAAATCAGGGAGGTATGCTGCTAGCTAGACCTACCTTTGGGGTGGAGGCTGGACCCTAACCCATGCTCAGCACTTGAACGTCTTTCAGCGTTGGTTATAGCAGTCCATCTTGCCCTGGTGAGACTTGGAAATTCTTCAGAAAAAGGAGAACAAAGGCTCACCAAAAGGTCAAAGTAGTCACCAAGAACATTTTTTTTCCACCTGTCATACGGACAGCGACTCACACAAACACTCAGCAACTAGTAGCTGTGGTAGGATGCCATTAGCTGCCACCTCTTCCCAAGGCTGATGATTGGAGACTGCTCCCTCCTCTGCTATAGAACATCCTCCTCAAGGAGGACTAACTTCATGGGGCTGGGGTGCATTGCATACTAGAAGTCTTTTCTCTTGGTTAAGAGACATCAACTAACAGCATAATTCTGAACAAGGTCTACCATCTCCCCTTTGAGACAGGAACCAGGCCAGTTTTTGTGCCAAGAGGTGGTTAGTCCTAGTTAGGACATGACATCAGTGGGTTGAGAGGTTTTCCAGTCCAAAGCCAAGTCCACCGTCTTATATCTCCTTCTTAAGGGCAGTGGGGTGTTATCCACCACTTGACATCTTTACGCATGGCTTAAAGTTTAGGCTGGTTCTGCGGCATCCTAAAGACTCATGGCTTGATGTGGGGAACACAGGTGAAATACTGGTGTGCGTTATGCAGGACTTCAGCAGAGATGACCGTGATGGCTCCTGCTGGCCTTACTACCACTATTGCTCTTCTTTTTGCCTTACATAAAGCTTGTTGCTACCACCTAAGCTTTTGATGACTCAGGGCTCCTCAGACTTCCTTGGTTTCTCAAGTGTCACAGTCCTATCAGCCTTGAGAAAGCTTCAGGACTGCTTGGAACTGGGTTTTAAATACTTTGCCTTCTAGCTGTAGCCTAGTTCCTGCACCTCAAAAATGAGCATGTCCATTTAAGTTCGGGCTTTCTTGACTATGAAGTGTTTTGAATAACCAAGCCCTCACTTTGTTTCTTCTGTGATGTGGGTGGCTTGGATTGGCCAGTGTACGTGAAGAGTCACAGGTACCTGGTTTGCTGTATTACTGACGTGAACTGCCGACTGTGCACCTCACAGAGACTATGTGGACATACAGGCATTGTGTGGTTACACAGGGTGGGGTTTTTTTGCCTGGAGGTCCAGTCTTCTGCTTCTTATTTATTTTGGGGAACATTTTTTTTTTCTTTTTCTTTGCCTAAGCAGTTAAATACAGCTGTAACTCCTGATCTGCAGTGCTGGGAGCAGGTAAGTACGTCCTGTACTGGGCAGGTACCTGTATTACATTTCAGTGACACAAAAATCCCTTCTGTGTGCTAAAGAAAAGAGCAAATGCCTTTCCTGTTTTAATGGTAGGTGACACCTGTACTGCCCAACGAGCTTTTTTAAAATGACTGCCTCTTAGTGTAGCTCAGATCTCATTTCCATCTTCTTCTGAGTTTCTTTTACTGCCACGAGTTTGGGAGGGCTGTGCTGTGCCGGGAGGGCAGCAGGTTTACAGTGCACAGTAACAGCCACCAGATTCCGTCATCTTAAATAGTATTAAAATAAATTCTTTCATTGGAAGAAAAACAAAAAAAAGACGAGTAAGATGAAAGCCTGTGTGAGGGAGCACAGCATGTTAGCTAGCTGGGTCTGTTCTGTCCTGTGCAAGAGGAGGTTCCATGGAAGACAGTTCACTTCAAAATGCAGAGGTGTGACAGACCTGAAAGCTCAGAAACATCAGAGCACGTCCCAGCAGGCTTCTTGTTGCATGATCACTGCACTTCTTTAGAGTGGTTAAAACACTCTGTGAATTTGTCTAACAGTTGTTGGCTTGGTGTTGCTAGAGAACTTGATGTGCTGAAGCCTCCCCTCTTCAGAGGCTTTCCACTTTCTTACTCCTGTCCCATCTCCTGCAAACACCTTTGAAACAGCTTGAGCCACTCATTCCTCTTCCTTCCCATAACCATGGATGAGCTCTTTGTCACCCTCATGGTTCTCCATGAAGAACTCCCTCTGCAGCTCACAACCTCCTCCACTCTCTGTGCCAGGTTTCACGGAGCACCTGAAAAGCTTCAGACTCATCGGGAATTGGAAGAACATTCAAAGATATAACCCTTCATAGATAAAGTCCTCAAATACATCCATAAATCTCAGCTGTGGTTTTCAAAGTTACTTAATACCCACAAATGCAGAAGGAGAGTAGGTTTTTTAAGATCCCCAACTGCTTAGACATCCATCTTCCATTATGCCTCTAGTCTCCCTTTTTTTTTTTCTCTTTTTTTCTTTTCTTTCCCTCAATTTTAGCAAAATTTCTGCATCTACAAACACTTTTTGAAAGTTTTCTCTATTGGTCTGACAATGATCAGTGCTCCAAGCAGCAGGTAAGTCAGAAGCAGATCTGCTGGGAAGACTCAACATCTCCCCATCACCACTGCCATTACCCAGAGCTACGCTTATCAGCAACCATGTGATAGCCCCCACCTCTCTTCTCTGGGCATCATGCTGCTGCAGACAGAGCCGTTTGGGTAATGACAGGGTGCTTCTACAGGCAGCCTGATGTGAAGAAACACATTCCTGTCCGCAGAAAGCTCTACAGATAGTCTCTAATCTCTGAACAGAGTCAACATTTCTGTGCTACCCTGGCAGGGACACTGTCCTTGGTATAGTATATCAAGGCAACTTTATTCTTTTTCATAATATGCTACAGTACCACTTTGTATGCCACAGTGAGCTGCACCACACAAGCAAATCTGCTGACTGAGCCATCAGTGAACACAAAGATTTATTTCTGAGGAAAAGGCTAAGCGAGATAAAATCGCCATGGCAATGTTCAGGTATCTGAGGCTTGAGAGATTATGCACAAGCAGCAAGGTAAAGCCAGACACCATCAACAGCTGAGTGGGTAACGCACAGCAAATCATGGTTTTGATTAACTTCACCCTTTTCCTAGCCACAGACAAATCGTTAAAGCTCTTGGAAGTTCTCTACTTGCTTATGGTAATTACAAGTTGAGCCCTTTATGCAGAAGACCGATGCGAGTATTGTGTGCTTGTTAAATCCCCTGAAGCCCTGGAGATAGTATGTTCCAGCATCCAAGGTATTTCAGAAACTTTGAGGATCTTGTCACTGAGTGAATTCCACCTACTTGGAAGCCCTGACTTTTGCAGTCAAGAGAATACCTCAGAAGTACCCTTGTCTCCTGTGTTTAAGAGAGGAGCCTGGCAAAATAAAAGCAGCGTACACTGGTGCACAAGCAGTGAGGCTGGGAGACACGGGTTGCGTCGCTGCTTTCTTCATGAAGGTCACAGGTCATTTGTGCTTGTCCCCTGTATGTACACGGAGCATACAGGTCTGTAGACACCCAAAGGATTCCGTAGCTACGGGAGAGCAGATGTCTCTGTTCAAGCTCCGTTCACATTCCCTGATCATCCAGCCATGCTTACGTGTTGGCTTGCAGTCTGGTTGTAGGCAGGAGCCAGGAAACTTCAGGCACAGCAAGAACCAGCTCACACACGAGTATGGATATTGCTTAAGACAGTTAGGAAGCCCACATCACCATAGTAACTGCATGCTGTTGCATTAATTTCAGTGAAATAAATGAAGCTTGTAAATCAAAGGGTATCTACACAGAGCAGTGCAATAGCACATAAAGAAACTGTAATGGTTCTGAATGAGACAGGCAGGCTTTCCTGTCTGGTTTATCCTTCTTTTCAGGAGGGCTAATTGCCTGGTTGGAAGACTTCATCAGCATGGTTAGTCTGCTTTGACTATATGAGCTGGCACGTTCAGATATGGCCTGGGTATATCTGCACAGCACTGCATTGAGGTGCATAGGACCCATCAGACGCATGAAAAAGCCTCTACAGTACTGGAGAGATTTTCAGAAACTGTGGTTGTGCTAGAAGAATTTAGCAGGTTTTGGTATTCCTCTTCTCATTGGTGGGGTTTGCTTAGCAGCTCTTACATAGTTAAAAGGAGAAGATGAGTTGTTCATTATGGGGAAAACAAGAAGCTAACTAAGATGGGCTGGGATCCTCATTTTGTTGCTGTTGCCAAAAGCCAAAGACACTCCTTTCTAAAAAAAAAAAAAAAATTAACATCCTCACCAGGGGCAAACACAGGTACAAAATTCTGATTCATCCAAGAACCCTTTAAGGTAGCCCTGCTCGGAGGGGAGCAGGCAAGCATGTGGCTGCTTGTCCACTCTAACAGCCAAAATGCAACGGTGTCTGGCAGCATGTTGACTTCCCCTTTAGTCAGGGGTTTGCAGAAGTGTTATGAAAAGCAGAGTCTGACTAATCTAGGAAGTTTGGTGTCAGAAGGAAGAAAAGCATTAACAAGAAAGAAGAAGGTGATAAATGGAAGAATTGGCATCAGTGATAAACATGCTGTTGATTGTGAAGACGCTCTCTGGTTCAGATTTTAATGGCTTTTATACCATGGGACTGATAGATCACCCAAGTCTGTCCTCCAGACAACCCAAGGGATTGTGTGGCTGAGACTGTTAACTGTCCTCCTGGCAAGGCATACTTGCAGATGTGGGGCAGGACACAGGCTGTCATGCTCACAGCTGCTCTAGAAGTTCCTCAACCCCTGATATTTTGGCAGTGACTGAGGAACATCATCTGGGTGAGGACTCCAGGCAGCCTTAAACCTCTGCAGAACTTCATTGGAAGCTGATCGCAAAAAATGGGAGATGGTCTGAGGACAACTCTCAGTCATGACACTTCTTCGGTTGTTTGTTTGGGTTTTTTTCCAGCTGATTGGAAACTAGAGCTGGATCCGAATAACAGCAAGTCAGGAAATGCATTTTGGGGGGCTTTAGGTGAAGAGGGCATGAAGGCAGTTTGCAGCATCCCTGGCCTGTGGTACCCATGGAGCAGCTGCACTCTGCAGCCCGATCCGTCATTAAGGATCATGTCCTCTTTGCTTATGTGCAATACAAGGAAGTGGGGAGGTTGTTTTTTTTCTTTTATTATAATAAATGCTCTGCCCATCAGTCTGATTTCTTTTCCCTGCCAAGCTATACATTTTCCAACAAGCCCTCCAGCAGCACAGGCAGTGATAATTCAGGTCACAGGTTTTGACAGAGAAACCGCATCATCAGCAAGTCACTGCTAATGAATATGGTTTTTTTTCTGGCTGCTCATGGACTTATTCTTATGTCCAGCACTCCACTACTTGGAGTGGGAGTGAAAGATTTGTTGCAGCAGCAGCTTAGGAACCCTCTAAATCCTTACGTGGGGCTGCCCCTTTGCTGAACTTTTAATTCCACGAAAGAGGGGGGTAAATCCAGCACAGGAACAAGGTGAGCAGCAAAGTCACACCTTGTGCTGGGAAGCCTGGAAGAGGCATCATCTGAGGGAACATCTGAGAGTGCTGCCAGCATCTCTGCAGGGACCAAATACAAGTGTGGGACGGTGGGAACAGCACAGCCATGCCACAGGGAAACTCTTCATTTTCGTGCAGAAGTAGGGGGTGTTTTGGCTGACCCTCAGGTGGGAAGGCAAAGTGAAGGAAGACACTTTCTTCCTGCTGCTGGCCATTTGTATGGGGCTAGGCAAGCATACGGCAATTATTTTACAGCAAACGTGACACTTCAATCACATCATCTTGTTCCACCTCAGGATCAGTACAGCCAATGCTGTTTTGTTTGAAAATTAAATCAAAAAGAACTCAAATGAGTCAGAAGGTAACTAGACAACAGGTCTTGTTGTGCATTGATTTCAACACCTGTGTGAGCATCTCAGGACCTCTAGGCTGACTTGAGGCCACAGGCAGATTATTGCAGTGAGTTGATTGCTGCTCCTAATGTCATCATTATAAATCAGCTATACCTCAATTGATTTCAGTGACACTTTGCTAGATTTATACCTAAGAACGGACACTGACCTTACGAACATGGTCTGAATGGGGCCCAGTCCTTCTCAGCTGAAGCCATTTGGAGCTTTTCCAATATCATTTGATTGGCATTAAGACTAGATCTGTAATGAAAGAGTATATAATAGCTTAAGAATTGAATCAAATATATCTAACCTGGGTCAGATCCTCAGACAGGAATGCTGATGGATCTTAAGACAGCTCAGTGCAGGTTTTAACCAAAAATAAGGACATGGCTCTTTAGATGTCACTGTGGAAGGCCCGTGTTCGATTATGTATTAACAATTTTTTGATTTGAGCTTGTTCCTCAACAGCACACATCTTGCTTGCTCATTAAAATTAATAAGCTGCTTCCTCTGGGAAAGACAATGCCTGCACCTATGTTTCAGGAAGAAGGTGACAAGAAAACAAGGATGACATGACAGTTCAGGAATGCCCAAAGCTCTTCCTCACTTTAATGCAATGCAGAGAACAATTTTGCACGGCTCCTTAGCCGGAGCAGTTCTCTCCCCTGGGCTTTCCCATCTCTAATTTCTATGACCCTGTGAATCTAGTGCACACACAATGTGTGACTGATGCTTCTACATGGAACAAGCCACATTAATTTTTTATTCTCACCAACCACAGAACTAGAAAATTGCTTCCAATATTGTGTGAAAGTTCATCCCTGGAAAGACATCTGACTTTGGTGGGTGGATTTGATCACAGATTAGGTTTCAGGAGGCAGGAGGGAGGGAGGGAGTAAAGCTTTGGCTAGATTTGAAGAGTAATTACACGTTTCCATTTATGAAGACAGGAACTTTCTAGGATGCAGACGGAGGAGGAAGAAAGGGAAGATCTGGGCTATGAAACCCACAGATCAGACAGAGTCATGACTGAGAGATGCAGCTGCTACTGCAGCCTGGGTTTTACAGCTGTGTTTTCCCTTCCCTTATTTCCTTGGCCTTTTCTGCTGGGGCAGTGGGGCTGGGCTGCTAGAGATGGCAAGCAGCTCCCACCTGTACCTAGAGGTGGTGTCATGCCGGTGGTGACAGTTGCTTTAGGGGAGGCTGGATCCAGCAGCCCAAGAGACGTGAGGCTGGGGCAGCTCCATGCCCCAGGTCCCACCAGTAGCCAGGCTGAGTGTGTATTCCCGGCAGGCACACACACAGAGCGCGCCTACACCACCTGTACACGTACATAAACGGCTGGCCACCCGGGTTACACAGAGAACTCAGACACAGAAAGCACTGATGGCTTCATCCTGCTCCTCTCTGAGCAGGACAACAATCGATTAGTGGGAATATGTATATACACACACATATATAGATGGATCCTCCCAGCAGCTGGGCTCAGGCACTCCATCTGCCCAGTAGCTGCCCTGGCTCCCAGTCTCCCCAGTTACTGGCACTTGGACGTACAAGTGCCCGAGGTCACCACCCCAGTTCGATTGCTATTACAGACCATCTCACCCACACAGAAAGCTGTCTAGGACTCCCCTGGTCTCTCCAAGTCTCCTTTGGTCTTATCCCCAGAGACTCACTCACCCCCTTCCCCCAGGCCACGTCACCTACTTGCTGGCTGGTCCAGCTCAATCTTCAGAAGTGACCACCGGCTCACTCCTACACCCACACCCCCTCTGGCTGCTGCACCACAGACACATGGACCCAACAGCTGCTGGTCCCACCGCAGCTGCCGCACCCCGAGCCCCCCTGCTCCCTCATGCACACAGAGAGCCTCTCATCCAGGAAAAGAGCATTTAAATAAGGTTTAAAATGGGGTTCGATGAGAAAACAGAACAGATAGAATCCATGAGGCACTAGACACGGCCAGGCAAGCGTACTGTCCAGCAACTCATTTACACTTGACCAGCCACTTTATCCCCTCATCTCTCTGTTTTCCCATGCTTGTTCCTCCTCAGTCCTGGCTAATGCTTTCATTTCCCTGACTTTGGTTACTCCCCTAACTATCCCTTAATAAGCCTTGGGCAATTCAAAGTTGCTTTTCCCCTATACCCCAGTGTCCAGTACTCCAGTCAGGGACCCTCCTCGGTCACTGAGGAGACCCAGAGAGCTGCTGGCATTGCCCCACAGGGCAATTGCCCACGGACCCAAAACTCCTCTTGGACAGTCCTGGCAGGTGCCGGGGCAGGGGCTCACGTCTCTGGCTGGGGGTGTTGGGGCTCCCCCACTTCCCACCTGCCTCTGGGCTCCTTTGTGTGTGTGGAGATGAGCTTTTTGTCATGTAACAGTTATAAGGAGAGGGTAGAAGAGGGAGTGGATGGGGTGACCTTCCATGGTGGTTCTGCATAGCTTGGTCACTGTAATGGTAAAACCAAGCTGAAGTACTTTATCCTGAACTGGGGGGGGGGGGGGGAGGGGAACAAACCAAAAACATACTTGCACACTTTTTTAATTTTTACACAAATCATTACAGTTTTAGGGAGGAGCCTGATAATCCATTCAGCCTCCACACTTTCATTTGGTCTTATCTGACAACAGCGTTCAAGCGCAGCTTTACAGAATTACGTTGCTTCTCTTGCAAACATGCTTCCTGCCATCCTTCTTACAAGTGTTGCTGCTGTGAGGTGAATGGAGAAAAAAGTCATGACAAAATAAGTCATGACAATGAGCAGAATCAGAAACCCAGAAGTAATAAGGACACTGTGAGCAGAGATGAGGCATGGGGACTGGGGTATTGTTTCTTTCAAAATTATTTTGGCATTTAAAGACTACACTATCACCTTACATGCTGCAACAAACCAAAGTTAATGCTTGAGTTCACTGAGACTCATTTTTCACACCAGCTTGAATAATACTTGGGGCAAAATTTTTCAGGATGCTTAGATACTAAACTCACACTGAAAAAAATGGCTTTTAAAAGCTCTCTCTGACTCGTCATCTTTGTGTAAGAAGAGATTTTGGCCATCAGTAAAATTCTGCTCCATCTTGTCTGTGTGGGACTCCTTTGCTGAGCTGTGGAACACAGGGAAGATAACAAGGAGCAGAAAAAGGGATCAGCAGCCTGCTGGGTCACATCTGTTGCTTTTCTCTCCACAAACAGACATTTATTGTCCTGCCAGCATACCACAAAGTGGTACTAGAAAAATAGTAAAGGTATGAATACTAAATTTTAATGAAAATAAACTGTTTCAGATATCTCCAATCTATGCACAGGATGGCTTTAGCAAACCAGTATAAGGGTTCAGCAATGTTATGCTGCATAATAAATACTACCAGGCTAATGCTCAGTTTAATCAACTCCAGCCTAATGAGATTTTGCTGTTGATTATTCCCCAATCACGATATCAGGAATGACTCAACAAAAGTAAAATGGATGTAAGGACAGTCAAAAATACTGCCGGCTGAAACTGAATTACCAAATTTTACATTCAAAAGCTCTGGCAGGGGACAGGCTGGAAAGCGGGGCTCTTCAGTGGTCAGCCGGTCAGATCTGATCGGCATGTGAGTTTCAGTCAGGTTTGTTTGTGACCCTTAGGAAGTCCATCCTCCCAGGTTGCCTGGGGACATTGGGCTTCTGAGCTTCTGGAGGGCTCAGCAAGATGTCAGGCAACACGGGAAGAAGTAATGTCTCTTATACAAGGACACCTACTGGGTAAGTTTTTTTTCCCAGGGCTCCTAGTATTGGAATCTTGTCTCTTAACCTCCAGATTCCTCCATCCACCTCAGAGAGCACAGAAGGTATGAAAATCCCATGTCAGCTTGGAACTCTCAAGTTTCCCAAACTTTTACAACAGACTTGATAGTGATCCTAAAATTCAAGACAAAGTTTTGTGACTGCTTGGGAACTGATGCTTGATTAAAGATCTTAGTACCTACCAGTACAGTAGAGAGCCCTGGGACCTCCTGTGGTTTCCAAACTCAAAGGTACTGTGCAAGTTAACAGTTTCATGAAAGATTGCTGCAACAAATACATTTCCATGGATATTCCATTTTCTAGCAAACTCAGTTCTATAGACTGCATTATCTTTATTCCTTCCTGGTTGTACTCAATTTACAAGACCAAGCCCTATCCCTCCAATGACTACAATCATGGTATGCAAAGACCAATGTGACCAAAACCTAAGAAAATTAGGAAGTCTTCTAGGAATTAATGAATTTCCTAGGAACAGAAGTGTGTTTCAGTCTCTAATCTGAGATCCCCTAGTCCTGTTTTCAATCTAGAGCTATCAATCTCACATTGCTATTCTGTCACTACTTTATTTCTGGCCCCCTACAAACACTCCATTAGGCTGCTGAAAGTCTGCCTTCACAGCGCTGTTCTACCATCATCTCATAGCTGCAAGGCACAGATAGAGCAAGATCCTCCCTCCCCTATGTATAAGTTACTAGCTGTGCTTGGGCTTTATCTTTCTTTTCCTTTCTTTTAACTTGCCTGGCTTATATATACTTATGGATTATGAAAGATGGAATATAGAGGGGGACCAGGTTGATTATTGGAGATTAGAGATGAAGTACTTGAGGAGAAAAAAACCCCAACATCTTGTTAGAATCCAGATCTTTTTTTGCATCTTTGGGGGGGGGGGGGGGGGGGGGGGAGGGGGGGGGTGCGGGGCTGGGGGGGGAGAAAGAATCCTGAGGAAGCTCTTGCTCTGGTGTCTGGCTTCATATAGGGCAAAGGATCCGTGCTGAAACCGTGAGAAAGAGGCAACTACTGTGCCTTTTGGCAAGAACCTGACAGGCTTCCTTTTCTTGCTAGCTGAACAACAGAGTAAACGGGCACAGGAAAAATTATATAGATTTGCTGTCATACAAATATAGTTTGTACACAGTGATGAATTCAGCAAGTGTAGTAGTGCCTTGGGCCTCAAGGGAGAAGATGAAAGAAACATCAATATTTGTGTTTAACACCCCAAATGAGGAAGACAGACACACTACAGTACTCCAGGGCACCAGGGCTGGTATTGAAAGTTGATGCAGTATGGGATAAAGGGTGTGTGGTAGCACATGGTAGCTAGTCCAAGATTCTGGTCTTCTGTTCCATGCCCCCCTGGAGACTTATTCCATGATGCAGACACCACAGATCATTTCCATATGACCAAGATTTCCGAGTACTCTCTAACTGAACTCAAGCCCCCAGACAGTATCCTCCCAGGACAGTCCTGCCTCTCTCTTTCCTTTTAATTTCTAACACAGCCTGGAAGAACACAGAACTCTCTGTTCCCTTCTTTAAGCCTTTTCTCAACCAAGTCTTTGGCAATATCTCACAACCATAAGAAAAGTGCACAACGTCACCACGCTTCTCTACTCACCCAGTGTATGATGGTGTACACCCAGTAAGTGTCTTACTCAAAGCTGTACAGCAAGGTTACAACACAAAATGCAGACCCCAACAAGCAGTAGGACAGCTCCAGGGACTTGTTCTTGGAATCTCCTTCATCTGATGTGAAATATTTCAGAAGAACTGTACGAGGCTGTGTGATTAAAGGCTCATCTCCACACACACAGGGAACTGAGAGGCACAAGTGCAAGCAGGGGAGCCACACTATCCCAGTCAGAGACACAAGCCCCTGCACTGGGTTGGGACTATCCCAGGAGACCCTCAGCCTCGTGGGCTGGAGGTGGCATCTTCCCCAGGGGAAACAGGGGAAAGAGGAACATCTCCCCAGCTCACCTCAGGGGTCAGAGGGGAATCACTGCCTGGTATGGGACACATTGAGAGATGCAGGGGAAGAGCATCTGGGGATTGCAGAAGACCTAATATGGGATAGGTTAGGGAAGGAACCAAAGTCAGGGAAAGGGAGGGATCTAACTAGTTTAGGAAGGAACACATGTGGGAAAATAGAGGGAAAAGTAAGCAGTCCTGTGCAAATAGGTTGCCAGTCATTGTGCTGGTATGCAACTTACACTCCAGAACAATGGGCCCAGGAGAAGATATTTGTTGGGAAACTGTTAGCAAGGAGGTGGTCCTACTTTACAAGAAGATCTTTCTTCAGGTAATTAATTGCTCCAGCTCACACTTTGCTCGAGAACAGCAGAACAAGTGAGATGTTATTCCCACCCCAAAGCAGCAACTAATGAGTGGTGAAGATGGCAACGCATCTCACTTCTCTGTTCTAGGTTTCTTTTGTGTGTTTGCCGGGGTTCTGGCAACTGACAAACAAACTGAGGAGTTCCCCTGATTTCCTTGGAACCAATTGCACTTCTGGGCTTAAAAACTGCATTGAAAGGAACAAAACAAAGGGAATCATTTGTATTAAACCAGACAGACACAGACCCTAAAACAATTCCATCATGTAAAGAACTTCCAGCCTTGAATAAAATCACATTCAGTTCTGAATTTTGCTACTTTAGAAGTCTGAGAGCTCTTAAAAGAACCTAATCCTTGTCACAAAATACAAGTCCCCATAAACAAGCAAAACACATAAATCCTGTCTGTGCTAATTATTTCGCAGATGATGACTAGCATTGTTACATTTACATGCAAGGGTCTGGCTTATGATCCTGAGGAGCTGATACATACAGCCAACTGATGATCAGAATTTCCTGTTGGTTATAATTTTTTAGGGTTTTCTTTCAGTGTGCTTGGCTCCATCCTGGATTAAAACCATGGTTTCTAAACCTGGAAGCCATCCAATCTTTTGTTTTCCACCAGACTGAAGTTCTTGTCAGGTTCACAACACAGATCAACTGCAGTGAAAGGGAAGCTTTGTGTGTTCAGGATCACACGGACACAGAGAAGACCCGCTGGGCTCAGAGCCCTGCCTTGGGTTACTGCAGGTTTCTTTTCAAATGCCAGATGTTTCCAGTGAAGCAGCCTGGGCTCTCTGGACTGAACCTCTGCACAGAAAGACTTCCAATTAAGTTTTGCTGCTATACGGCAAGCTGTGGGGATGGTTTGACTTACCCAATGTATAATTTCTTCCTTGGATAGTTTTGTAAGTATTTGCAATTGCTTTGGGGATGCCAACTTTTCTATTGCCCAAGTCTCAAACATCGTTCCACATCAGGCTTGCTCCTGAAACAGGCTGATTTATACCACTCTACTTCCATGCATGGTGAAGTGACTCCTTGGATTGTATAGTTCAAGTAAAAATAAAATACGGTGAAAAAAGAAGTATATTTGAGGTCTGTAGGCAGTTATATAACACTCCAAATATCACCCTTCTCCCCTACAGTGATGTGTGCAAGCCCTACTGAAAGACATGACTTCCCAGTTTATCTCACCTGGCATTTGCTTCCTGGGTTTCAAATCATGATGAGGATAAATCCTGTGTATGTAGGAAAAGTTCTTTTGCATCTGAGAAATAAAATTTGGTTATTTGATGACCAAAGCCCCCGCAATGAGCACATGTCCATCCTCACACTGATGACTTTTCTCATGTGCATTAAGTTCCTCAAGGCAATTGAGACTCTCAGCTTGCTCTGGAGTCCACAGGGGATCAGAATGGTTTGGCATTTGCTTGGAGTATTGCAGGATGAGGCATCATTTCATGCTGGTGTATTAAAAGGCCTTGAAGTATTTATTGTTGCATTAAGCTATTCTTTCGTCAAACAACTGGCATCGATGAGTCTCCCTTAGGGTGTAAGTTTGTTCTGATGATATATCTAACACTTCTCTGTAGCAGGTGGTCTTCTCAAAATATCACATTAAATTCATAACCTTCAAGGGAGCATTGTTCCTCACATGATGACTGCTTGGTATTTTATCATGACAGGAGAGTTGTTTTAAGATCTACTCTTCCATCACCTACAAGAGGTAGGTGGCATTCTTCCATCACCTACAAGAGGTAGGTGGCATTCATGTGACACCTGCGCTGGTGGCTCAGGCAACTCTTTCCACCAAGTCCTGTGTCATTGGTGCCTCGGGCAAATGTCCTCAGGCTCAGAAAGAAGCAAACACGATGAGTAGGCATGAGAAATGGAGAAATCCATATGGTCACTCCATGCACACATGGCTAAAATGATGCTTGCAAGTTGCAGCATCTCTGTAAGTACTCTTTTTTTTTTTTTTTTTTTTTTTTTTTTTCAGAAAAAGAGCTACTTTAATTTTGTGAGCTCTGAATTCTTTCATGGTCATTACCCATTTCAGAGAAACCAGTGCTCCTGAGTCAGTTTTTTAGAAGGGCTCACGTTCCCAGTTAAGACTGATTGAAACTGATGTACATATGGGGAGGTATATTCCTTTACAGGTGGAAGACTGAGTTCTGTCACTGCCCAAAGTCTTATCTACCAGGGTTTTTAATTAGAAAAAACAATATCATATATAAGCTAATGAGTGTTTTTCTTAAGACCTCTGAAGTCAATAGACCAGGCCCTAATCCTTACCAGTTTCAGTGATTTGATCATATGCACCCACTGCTGTTGCTCTGTGCTGAGAGCTCCTACATCAGGGGCAATGAAATCATTGTCCTCATTTATAGGGGGACTTGGGACAGTAATGTGGTTTCTGTCTTGCAGACTTACAGTCTTATTGCCCATATTTTAATCACTATATAAAATCTCTGTTTCCTTGGTTATGTACATGTGTCCCACATGGATCATGCTTAAGCATTTCAAAATAATCAAAATGCCTCCAGTCCTAAGTCCAATTTTATTACATTCTTAAGAGTTTATTTTTAGAGTTAGCAGAATGGACAAATTTCACTTCTTCCTAAGCAGTGCATGACCTTTAACTATCTTTAAAATCAGGCTTCTCCATCTGTGTGATCTTTACAAAGCAAAATGTTCAATTAAATCTAATCTTTTGCTTGCACCTCTTGGAGGGTTGCTTCCACTGCCGCTTTGGGCCCAGCTGACTCTTCATGGACCAGGTTCCTATGTGAAAAAAAGCATATGGACTGAGGAGGAGCTTTCTTACTTATTATTTAGGTTGGTGTGCTACACTGCTCGTACTTAGCAGCACTGGACCAGGACAGGGTTAGGTTACCACAACCATAGTGTAATTTTACTAAGATAAACTGCACACTAGATTAGCTTCATGGTCAAGATGATCTTTCTGTTGGCATGATGAAATAGGTGATTGCTACTGACTCTTTCCATGTCCACCAGCACGTAACTTAAATCTCTACTCTTTGAATCATAGAATCACAGAATGGGTTGGAAGGGACCTTAAAGATCACCTAATTCCACCCCCCCTGCTGTGGGCAGGGACACCTTCCACCAGACCAGGTTGCTCCAAGCCCTGTCCAGCCTGGCCTTGAACACTGCCAGGGATGGGGCATCCACAGCTTCTCCAGGCAACCTGGTCCAGTGTCTCGCCATCCTCATAGTTAAGAATTTCTTCCCAGTATCTAGTCTCAGTCTATCCTTTTTTAGTTTAAAATCATTACCCCTTTTCCTATTGCTGCAGGCCTTACTGAAAAGTCTGTCACCATCTTTCTTATGTGCCCCCTTCAGGTACTGGGAGCTGCTCTAAGGTCTCCCCGGAGCCTTCCCTTCTCCAGGCTGAACAACCCCAGCTCTCTCAGCCTGTCTTCACAGGAGAGGGGCTCCAGCCCACTGATCAACTTCATGGTCTTTCTCTGGACTCATTCCCACATATTCATCTCCTTATTATGATGGAGAGTCCAGAGCTAAATGCAGTGCTCTAGGTGGGGTGTCATGAAAGCAGAGTAGAGGGGGAGAATGACCACCTTTGACCTCCTGGCCACACTTTTGATGCAGCCCAGGATGTGGTTGGCTTTCTGGGCTGCAAGTGGACATTGTCAGGCCATATTGAGCTTTTTGTCCACCAAAACCCCCAAGTTCTTCTTCCCAGAGCTGCTCTCAATCCATTCTCCACCCAGTCTGTATTGGTACTGGGGGTTGACCTGACCAGCATGCAGAACCTTGCACTTGGCCTTGTTGAGCTTCATGATGTTCAAGCCGGTTCCACCTCTCAGACTTGTCAAGATCCCTCTGGATGGCATCCCTTCCCTCCAGGGTATTGATCGTACAACTCAACTTGGTGTCCTCTGCAGACTTGTTGAGGTTGCACTTGATCCCAGTGTCCATGTCACCAGCAAAGATGTTGAACAGCACTGGTTCCCATATGGGCCCCTGAGGAATATAACGCATCACTGGTCTCCACGTGGACATCAGGCTGTTTACCACAACTCTTTGAGTGTGACCATCCAGCCAATTCTTTATCCACTGAGTGGTCCATCTGTCAAATTCACATCTCTCCAGTTTAGAGACAAGGAAGTCATGCAGAACAGTGTTAAAAGCTTTGCACAGGTCCAGGCAGATGACATCAGTCACTCTTTCCTCATCTGTCAATGCTGTAATCCTGTTATAGAAGGCCACCAAATTTGTCAGGTGCAATTTGCCTTTAGTGAAACTGTGCTGGATTCACCAATGACCTCCTTATTTTCCATGTGCATCGCCTTCGCCATTTCCTTCCCCAGATCTTTGTCTCAGCCTGCCCTATAATACAAGGGAATTGATGCTAATCAAATTAATGTTTTGATACTAAAATAATTATTATTGTGGAAAAGAAATATGTATATATATATATAAATTTATGCATATATACACATAGCTCATGTCTTTCTATCTTTTCATAATTCAGTGTGTCTCCAGCTGTCTTGTCTATAAGTTTTGTCTTATTTCAGTATTAGTAGATTTCATACTAGGCACCACAGAACCCAAACCAAGTCTATGAGTACTTCCCTTTTTTCAAAAGACATAGATTAGCTGAAAATAATACAGTGGACTTCTGTTCCCAGGGATGTAGTTGAGTATTAGTGCAAGAACCTGAAAAAATGTGCGACAGACTTTTATACCGAAGCTCCCCAAACCGAGTTTAAGCTGTTTTATGATCTGTTTGAATCAAAGTTCAGCGACCTGTTTCTTGCATTCACACTATATACAAAGGGAAGGAACATAATAGGTTTTAAACCCATGGTATAAATCCAGGTCACTAGAAACAACGCCTGAACTAGCCTGGGTGTAGTTCTCCCTGGACACCTTAAAATAGACCCTAGAAATGTGTCTGCATTTGTTTCCAAGAAGACAATTTTCTGCAGTGCAGCCCCTTGTCTTAATTGTTATAGCAGTTGTAGCAAAGCCTCTTGGAGACGATTTGGCAGATGTAAACCATTGTCATTCCTTGAAGGAGAAAATCCTGGATCAAGCTCCACATCCTAGTGATGTATCCTGCTATGCGGAGGAAGGGTATATAAATAGGAGTGCATGTGTAATAATACAAGTAATGGAGTGGTGCCCAGTACAAATTCAATACAACATCAGTAGATAACCTCCAGGACACACAGCAATCTGGGGTTCTCACTGTCTGCACCACAAGAACAGCAGGTGTTCAACACAATCCTAGAAAATAAAATAAACTTGTAAATTGTGAGCTCTGACTCATTTAATCTTGAACCTCAGGTGGCCAGGGAGTTTCAGAGGATCTTAGCCAATACGTAAACAAAATTCTGCTAATTGTCTTGAGCAAAACTAGTTGAAGTAACTTCCTGAATTCTCTTGAGTGAGGAGCCAGAATCCATTTCAGGGGTTTTTGATCAAGCTCCTTTCCTCACAGTAAGATTAGATAGAAAGGTGGCGGGGAAAGAAGTGACCATGGCATCACAGTGGAGGGGGAATATAAACATGCATTAAAGGACAGCAGCAGTGACAAAGAGCCGTTCTCTGCTTGCAGCCAACAGCTAGAGAAATACATGGATGAGGGCTTCTTTAGGGAGCAATAGGTTGCTTCATTCAATAAGGCGATAATCTGCTTCTCTCTCTCCTCCTTGATGGATAAAGTTCCTGTCTGAAGGCAGAGTGGATTATTCTCTATGTGGAAATTGGATTATGGCTGAAGAAAATGGAGCATTCTGCTGTTACGGTTCATTAGACAGAAGCTTAAAAGTCGCCTTCCTGCAGATCTGCTTGGTTCAGGTGCTGGGGGCATATGCTGCCAGCAATGCCTGCCGGTGTGGTGCAGGGTGCAGATGGTAGCACTTCACTGCTGTGGATGTGAAAAAAGGACTGGGATTTGACAGCTGTCCATAGAAAACTCCTCTGCCTGGGGCTTGACTCAACCCTTAGGGTCTGGTTTTTTAACTCCATTACCAAAAGAAGATCCATTTTAGCCTCTTCCCCTCCCCTCTTTCCACCGGATGTTTGAGGTGGCTTAAGTTTGGTCTGAACAAGTCAGTTGATATAGCTGAACAAGATAGCCACTGGGTCTCATTTGGGCCGTTGTGAGCCTTTGCCGTTGTTAACGCGCATTCGGTATGCTGCAGGCAAGGCTGCAGCAAGTCTCGTTACTAGCTCAGAGACTAGGTTATCAGGCCTTCCGCAGGAGTCTCCTCTTTGGGCTGAAGGTGGATCCTGTCAGGATCATTCTGTCTCATCTCCAGCTCGCTTCCAAATGTATTGTAAAGCTGCACTACCAGGAGTGGTGTGAGAACCCTGCATGGAAGCCGCGTGTTCTTCTGCCTTCGCCTGTTTGTTGACATAAGTGTGCCTGAAGGCTGTCTTTCCACCCCCCTTCACTGTGAAGCAGCAGATGACATTTAGGTGATTTCAGTCACATACGGCAAGCAAATCCAAACTATATGCATCAAGGACCAAAGGAAAAGCAGCATTTGATATGTGACTGCTGCTGTATGGCTCTTCTAAAATTGAACACAATGCTCAATGGGCAGCAAATGAGACTGAGACCACACACAGATGAGCAATGAAAGAAGACATGTCCCTCACCTTATGCAAATAAGGTCTCTCGTTTCTTATTTGGAAAGACTATTTTCCTAACATACCTTCCTTGAAGACAAAACTTCCTCAGAGTTTTCTTCCCTTCCCTTCCCTTCCCTTCCCTTCCCTTCCCTTCCCTTCCCTTCCCTTCCCTTCCCTTCCCTTCCCTTCCCTTCCTTCCCTTCCCTTCCTCCCTTCCCTTCCCTTCCCTTCCCTTCCCTTCCCTTCCCTTCCCTTCCCTTCCCCTTCCCTTCCCTTCCCTTCCCTTCCCTTCCCTTCCCTTCCCTTCCCTTCCCTTCCCTTCCCTTCCCTTCCCTGCCCTTCCCTTCCCTTCCCTGCCCTTCCCTGCCCTTCCCTGCCCTTCCCTTCCCTGCCCTTCCCTTCCCTTCCCTGCCCTTCCCTTCCCTTCCCTTCCCTGCCCTGCCCTTCCCTGCCCTGCCCTTCCCTGCCCTTCCCTTCCCTTCCCTTCCCTTCCCTGCCCTTCCCTTCCCTTCCCTTCCCTTCCCTTCCCTTCCCTTCCCTTCCCTTCCCTTCCCTTCCCTTCCCTTCCCTTCCCTTCCCTTCCCTTCCCTGCCCTTCCCTTCCCTGCCCTTCCCTTCCCTTCCCTTCCCTTCCCTTCCCTTCCCTTCCCTTCCCTTCCCTTCCCTTCCCTTCCCTTCCCTGCCCTTCCCTGCCCTTCCCTGCCCTTCCCTTCCCTTCCCTTCCCTTCCCTTCCCTTCCCTTCCCTTCCCTTCCCTTCCCTTCCCTTCCCTGCCCTTCCCTTCCCTTCCCTTCCCTTCCCTTCCCTGCCCTTCCCTTCCCTTCCCTTCCCTTCCCTTCCCTTCCCTTCCCTTCCCTTCCCTTCCCTTCCCTTCCCTTCCCTTCCCTTCCCTTCCCTGCCCTTCCCTGCCCTTCCCTTCCCTTCCCTTCCCTTCCCTTCCCTTCCCTTCCCTTCCCTTCCCTGCCCTTCCCTGCCCTTCCCTGCCCTTCCCTTCCCTTCCCTGCCCTTCCCTGCCCTTCCCTTCCCTTCCCTGCCCTTCCCTTCCCTTCCCTGCCCTGCCCTTCCCTTCCCTTCCCTTCCCTTCCCTTCCCTTCCCTTCCCTCCTTCCCTTCCCTTCCCTCCCTTCCCTTCCCTTCCCTTCCCTTCCCTTCCCTTCCCTTCCCTTCCCTTCCCTTCCCTTCCCTGCCCTTCCCTGCCCTTCCCTTCCCTTCCCTTCCCTTCCCTTCCCTTCCCTGCCCTTCCCTTCCCTTCCCTGCCCTTCCCTGCCCTTCCCTGCCCTTCCCTCTTTCAAAGATGTGTCTAGCAGCACAGGAAGCTGCCAGTTTCTTTCCTTTCCAACATAAGTTAGGCAGAAGATTCGCTAGTGAAAAAGCACCACTGGCAGCCATAAATTAGGTTTCTGGGAAGTAAAATTCTTGCTGCCTTACCCCTGGGGGTGGCTCTTACCACACACAGGGGCTGTGCAGCACTCGGGGAAGGGGGGCTGCAGGGAAGGAAGTGAGGGCAGCGAGACCCTTTCCCAAAGCTGGGTTGCCGTGATTGGTGTGCAGTGGTAGGCACGTATCATCCATTTGTCTTCCAGTGTTTTTTAAACCATCCAAGGCTGTAACTCACTGTAAGTTTCAAAATCCAATTTTTGCCTGCCCTGTCATAACTTCTAATAAAATATAAGCCACCTTTTAGTCGAAATCTGGCCTGGCAAGTGTGTGCTATAAGCATAGCAGAAGGTTACAAATAAGAAGTGATTTAGTTACACAGAATACTCAAAACCTTTGTGGAATCAGCTTTTGGGAAAACATTCTTGAATGTAACCTTCATGTTTCATTGCATTTAAAAAAAAAAAAACAAACAAACAACCTTTCACTAAACCACTGTTGGGGTGAAGGATTTCCTTGTTGACTAATTGTGTGCTGCTCACAGCTGATCCCCAAGGGGATTCCCTACTGGTGTAATGATGATGGTGAGAACTGTTCATCACAGGGAAATGCTTATGCTTAGCCCATGAAAAGCCGTGCTTTCTTCACCTGAAGATTGCCCATGATTGCTGTCTATGGTTTTGTTCTGTGGGAGTGGCTCTGCCTACCCCTTACCAAAAGAGCAGGAAAGCATGACTGGTGTGTTCTTCACTCACCCCATTTGGGAAACCTGATATCCTATAATGTTGTTGTTCGTTCATCTGGGGTTCAGCATGTCCTCAGGAGGGATCTGGGTGTGCTTTCAGGCTTTACAGTACAACCTTGCCAAGATAATATGAACCTGGGGCTTGGAGATGCAACCAGTGTCTGTGAGGCACTATGGTATTTATGGTCCAAGGTGGTGCACAGTGCTCTGTGGGTGCCCTAGGACTCCATGGCGTAAATCACAAATCTGACAGAAATCTGACAGGTCTGTCCTTCCTCTCCTCTCCTCTCCTCTCTCTCCTCTCCTCTCCTCTCCTCTCCTCTCCTCTCCTCTCCTCTCCTCTCCTCTCCTCTCCTCTCCTCTCCTCTCCTCTCCTCTCCTCTCCTCTCCTCTCCTCTCCTCTCCTCTCCTCTCCTCTCCTCTCCTCTCCTCTCCTCTCCTCTCCTCTCCTCTCCTCTCCTCTCCTCTCCTCTCCTCTCCTCTCCTCTCCCCTCCCCTCCCCTCCCCTCCCCTCCCCTCCCCTCCCCTCCCCTCCCCTCCCCTCCCCTCCCCTCCCCTCCCCTCCCCTCCCTCCCTCCCTCCCTCCTTCCATTTATTTCTTTTGTTCTTTCTCTCCTCTCTTTCTCCCTTCTTTCCTTCCATTGCCCAGACCGCTCTCCAACAGCTGGTGCTGACATGCATATGACAGGCATATCCTTTGGGACAGATTCAAGGGAATGGAACTTGACACAGCTCCATGGGTTTTCACTCTCTATCCAGACGCAGACAATGTGATCTATTAACCCTGTGATGAGGTTGAAACTAATGCATTGTTGGATCGATGGATGGCAGTTGCAGGGATGCAGATGAAGACGTCAAGTGTGAGACATGATTAAACCAGGTGCTTTTATTCGGGTCCTGAAAATGTATACAAGGACGACAATTTTCCTATTGAGATGGACCATCCTCACAGCATGTTAACAAAACGTCTCTGAGAAGCTCATCTGAACTGCGGTGCCCAGCACCACCATCTGCTGCCCACGTTAAATGTCCTAACAGTTATGCAACTAAAGTTTGAAGCTGATTAGAAGACTGTGTCTGTACAATATGATGAGGGACGGATTGCTCTCCTGAATGTGCTATCCACGGGCAAGCCCCCTGTTCACAGCCTAAGCCATTAAAAGTCCCACGACTGAGACCCTTTGCAGTCTACAGTAATGCATGGACATTTTCTGTATGGAAATGATTAAAAACGAATGGCAGAGGAAAAGAATGGGAGACGCAAATGTGAATTGTTTTACAGACCTATTTTGATAATCAATAGAAATGCTAACAAAACAGAACAACCAGCCATTCCTCCTATACCTGGATGTTTCTAACACTGCCTACTCACATGCCTTCCCAAAATAAGAAACACCTTTGCCTTGCCATCTATACAGTTCACAGTATAGAAGCAAGGTGCAGGGCTTTTTCTGACCTCCCCTGACCACTGTCTTCTGGCCTCAGGATGAGACATTACACTTTTTATACCTGTATTTGCAGGGCTACCAGTTCCCCAACAGTCCAACACACAGAACTTGGACTTCCATTGCAAAAACACACAGAGGTGGCACTGGAGGCACTGCAAAGTATTAGAAACAAAACTGCTGGTTAACTAATAACCAAGCAGAAGGATTTATTGCATGTAACTTCTGAAACCAATTATATCTCCTTTTGGGGCTTGGGTAATGAAAAGTCTCCTGTGTGCATTCCCAAAGCACTACAAAACTGACATGTACTCCCGTGTCCTCACCTAGAAAATGAGTCTAGTGGTGTGGGCTGCAGCAAGCTGGACTCACTGGTTTCTGCTACCCAATGAGTCTGAACCTGCAGCTTGACAAAGAATTCTATTTAGGGTCTGTAGTCTTTTCAATAAAACGGGGGAGGGGCAGGGGTGCGTGTCAATTTTTGGTGTGGATGTTTTTGGTTTTGTTTGTTCTGTTTGTTTGTTTCCCAAAGAAAATAATGGCTAGTTCCTGAGTTACTTCTTTTGAGATTTAATTTAATTTAATTTCTAGTGCCATTGTACATCAAGGATGCTACGGATTCCGCTCCATGTGTAAACTTTCCTCATAATTGTATTTGCAGAGAGATGGCAGGACAGCATCTGCAATGTAATTCAGACATACCTTTCCAGTTCTTTAAGACTTTTTAGATTGAAGCACCTGAATCTAAGCTGATTGTAAACTTAAATCTCGAAAAGTTTTACACATCAATCCCTTCAAAGAAAGAAAGATAGCAATAGTGAAGATAATTGCGTTTAACTATTATAGTAAGTATTACACTAGATACGTTTTTTCCAGATGGACCTGGTACCCTGGATAATTATTACAGATGGTGACAAAAAAAAAAAAAGGCTGAGAAATTGTCAATGTCTGCAACTAGATTCAGCAAATAAGAGAGGAGGGTCAAAGAGCTGAAACTTAACGGGCAAGGTGTTTGTGCAGGTAGGAAGTTCTGCTTTCCTGTTTTAACTGACTGGGGCAGTGACTTGGAAAGCAGCAGCTCACTATTGTCCCACTCTTCTTCCTTTAATTACCTCCTTCTTCACAGCAGCATTACTTTGGCGTCTTTCTAGATAAAAGCATTTGGGACCAAAGGCTATATTGCTCTGCAATGTTTATGCATCCTACATTTACTGTACCAGGCCTGGGAGAAACCCTGTTCCTCCTAGGGCATGTTCCTTCTCAGCCTTGTTTGCAGGCAGAGGTTCGGGCAGTGCTCTTCGTTACAGCTGTCATCCAACTTTTAATTGCTTCCTCAACTAGACCAAAATGACAGGCTGACATATTTTCTATAGAATATACTCTGTTGGGTGGTATCTGTGGATGGACAGTCAGCCAGGTGGATTTCTAGGCTACAGTGATGCAGTATGAAAGAGGATAATAGAGCTGAGGGATTACTTTTGCTGGGAAAAAGATGCAGTACTGGTTGTGTGCTTAGCTCGTGTGTCTCTTGCTGCTACTGCAGCCTTGGAGTGAAGGA
This sequence comes from Falco cherrug, assembly GCF_023634085.1. Classification (NCBI taxonomy): domain Eukaryota; kingdom Metazoa; phylum Chordata; class Aves; order Falconiformes; family Falconidae; genus Falco; species Falco cherrug. Next base: position 2,078,547 of record NC_073699.1, read on the forward strand.
AATGAACTCAGGATGGAAAAGACTAGGTTTTTTTAGATTGCCTCAAAAAGAATTGATATGGAGACTCTTCCTGAGTGAAGCAGTGAGTAGCCATCACTGCTTTATGTCTTGGTATTGGACGGTACTAACCAAATAATTAACAGTGGAGGATGTTTCTTGACTTCAGCCTCAGCGATCTGCTCTGCCTCAAGCGACAGTGCTGAGCAGCACAGGGAAGAGGACAGAGAAATCTGCCAAGCTTTGGACTCCAAGCTGAAGGGTACCAGTCATGACTTGGTTCCTGTACCTGGTCGCAAAATTTAAAGGGAGAAGGACCATAAAGGCATAAAGCCACCAGGAAGTGGAGATGGATGGGTGGCATGCTTGGCTGACGTGTGAGATTTGTCCGTGCAGAGTGAAACAGGCTTGGGGAAGACATTTTTACATGGGCATCGCAGGATGGGGAGAAGTGCCACCAAAAGCAGAGAGGTCTCTACTTCAGCTTTCTGACTTGGACTGCAAAGAAAGGGGAAGGGCAAGAAGATGACAAACGTGTGTGCACAGGAAGAAGGAACAGGAATAGCATCAGTCATAGGGAAGGCAGGGTCTTCCTAACACTCAAACTACTGAAGGTAGCAAGGAAGTTCACCCTGAAGTAATTCACCTCCCAGCTGTGTTGATTAAGATGATTGCAAGACCTTAAACCATTCCTGACACAGAATAACAATGGGTGTCAACCAGCTTTGTTCATTCTGCTGCCACTACAACCCCAGCTGGGTATAAGACCTTCTAGGAAACCAAGCCTGCGAGGAAAAGCTGTCTGTAAGTTCCTGCTGAGGGAGAAGGGGTCTTTAATTTCTTTCTCTCCTTCCCTCTCACATCCTTGTTTTTCGTTAGAAATATGAGGGGCAATGTGCTCTCAGGCAGTGATTCTTTGTTCCTGGGACAGGCAGTGTCTCTCCTGTAGCACAAGAGAAGCACACTTGATGATTTGGTCCCAGCTATCTACTTGCTGATGGACTGTTCCTGGGAAGGGCATATCTTTACACAAATTCAGCTTGGTCAGCTGGGAGGGTCCATGCCCCCTTCCACTTACATCTTATTTCTATGGATACATTTGCTGTTCTGAAAGTCCTGTTTGTTTTCCTCTCTGGTCCACCGTGTTCTGCTCTTTTCTCCCTCTCTTCTTTACGCAGCACTGTTTCATGCTGCTTTCTTCAAACTCTTTTCCCATTTCATTTCCTTACCCCTCTCTCCTGCCCCAGTTTCTCTTTTCTCTCAGTCTCCTCTCATTTTCTCTCAGTCTGCCTTTTGTCTGTCGCCCTGGTTTGCTGTCCTACTCCCTCCCTCGCCTTACTTATTCTTTGATTTTCCATCACTCTTTATCAACTTTGTCTCCTGCACAATCCCCATCGCTGCTTCTTTTCTTGTTTAATGTTCCCAGACTCCCCTGGCGCAGAGCACTTTCTGCTGATGTGGCTTCTCTAGTGGCTTGAAGCACGGCTGACCTCTCCATGCAGGACCAGAGATCAGAGTTTGATGTAAGAGACATCTTAAGACTTAGATGCTTTCACTTGTGACAGCAGACGCTTCAATTGCCTCTAGAGACTTGACTCTCTGGGTCATTTAAGCTGTCAGCAGAGGTATCTATTTAACTACTGCAGTTCTCCTTGTCTGATCTATAGCTTCAGAGTTCCTTAGCCTGTTGGCTCTTGGACCATTGCCCTGTAAATTGTGGGTGGGAGCAACCTACTTCCTTTCACCCCTCCATCATCAGGAGTAAAAGGGGACATCTGAAGAGAGTTTCAGTCCACCCGTCTCTCAGGGAAGACACTTAGCTTAAAGGGGCACATTGCAGTAGAAGTCTTGGGCCATGGGTGTAGCAAAGAGCCTTCCTGAGCAGTGGGTGTCCTAGGAAATAGGTGTTTTCTTAGTGAGGCCTTTTCTGGGTGGGCATGCAGAAGCAAGGGGCTCTGGGGAAAAGTCTTTGAAGGAGACCAAGATGGAAAGTCAATGAGGAGATGCATTTATTCGACTGGGGGAGTAACTGATGAAATTACAGTTGTGTCGTGTCTCTCAGACCATCCCTGGGCCCTCTGCCTTCCCAGCTGAGCCACATCTGCCTATTCAGCAAGAGTTTTAGACCTTTTTAGCCCTTCAGACCTATGGACCAAGACATAGGATGTTCTCCAAAAGCCTCCTCAGTCTTCAGCTTTCAACTGTTTCATAGCCTAACTTGACACTGAAAAACTCTTTTCCTCATTTTCCAATGCACATCTACAGGTAGGGGACATGTGGCAGCAGCGTCGCTGGGGATGCCCTGCTATTGGAAAGCAGGAGCAACCCCCGCTCTTCTCAAAAGGTTATGCCAAGACTGCAGCCAATTAAGCATAGATATAAAATAATTTCTTTTAGTCTTAATAAAGCCAGAGGAGTTCCCTGTGGAAAACTCTCTCAGAGTTACTCTTACTGACAATGTATGTGCCCAATATAAACCAAACCAGACTCAGGAGACATCATTTACTGTGTAAAAGTTCACAGTTAAAGAAAACCGAACGTCTTATATTTAGACCTGGCTCTGTGCTCTTTCTCCTCCCTCTCCCTAGACCCCACTTAACATTCCCAGAGGATGTACGGAGACAAACTGGAAATGTTCTGGACTGGACTAAAATGACAGCTCTACTCCCAGAAGATGCAGGACTTTAAAGAACATAAAGCAAAGGGCTGGTAGCCCAGATTACTGTAATATTGCTGTAACGTGTACACAGCACAATAATATACAAATTCATCTAATCCATCAACACAAAATTAATAAGGGCTAGAAAACTGAAATATGTTTTAATTTTTCTCCTATTAAAAATGCTTTCAAAATTGGGAATTTATTCAACTGATGACCGCTTTTGGAATTTTTTAATTGGAAAGGCAATGCATTTTCTGTTAGGAAAGCGGTACTATTGCAACTCACCCAGGATCAGCTACAAGGGGGACTGTCCCGAGCAGAAATAGCCATGACAGAAGTCATGGCTCTCCCTGTTTTATTCCAACTGCTCACACCTCCCGCACACAGAGGCACACATGCTCTGCACCCCTGCGGTTCTGGCTGCGTGCCTGGCTGCAGCTGCCCCTCTACAAACCCCAGCACACAGCGGAAGGCTGTTCAACAGCTTGCATTATGTTTGAGTCTTTGGGCACTGGGCAAGCCCCATGTCATTTATCATGAGCATGTGGTCTGGCTGCAGCCATGACCCAGCAGACAGGATAGGACCCAGGCAGCATAGGGTCAGGGAAATAGTCCTCCCTCTTCCTCTAGCTCCTTGCTTTCCCATTAAGCAGTTCTGCAGTAGGGATGTCCCCCGTGATGGATGCCCCACTTGCCCCTGTATTTTGGCAATTCACTTTGTTTCCTGTTGAGTTTCTTCTCTATTTGAAAAGCATTTAAATGTGCTTAGTGCTAAAAGATGGGATTACTTATTAGAATCATAGAATCGTTTAGGTTGGAAAAGACATTGAGATCAGCAAGTCCAACTGTTAACCCAGGACTGCCAAGTCCACCACTAAACCATGTCCCCATGCATCACATCTACACTTTTTTTAAACACCTCCAGGGATGGTGATATCACCACATCCCTGGGCAGCCTATTCCAATGCTTGACCACCATTTCAGTGAAGAAATTTTTTGTAGTTATCCAAATTAAACCTTCCCTGGCGCAACTTGAGGTTGTTTCCTCCTGTCCTATTGCTTGTTATCTGGGAGAAGAGACTGACCCACACCTGCCTACAGCCTCCTGTCAGGTAGCTGTAGAGAGCGATAAGGTCCTCCCAGATAATCCTCCTTTCCTGACTGAACAGCCCCAGTTCTACAAAAGGAAGCACAGATTCTTGCATCTGGTGAAGAACAATGCCATGCACCAGTGCATGGTGGAAATCACCATGGAAATCACAGCTGGAAAACACTTTTGCAGTACATGGCGGTCCTGGTCGGCACCAAGTCTGGCATGAGCCAGATGTGCGCTTACAGCAGAGGGTTAACAGTATCCTGGGCTGCATTAAGCAGAGCACTGCCAGCAGGTCGAAGGAGTTGATCCTTCTTTTCTACTCAGCACTGCTGAGACACATCTGGAGTGCTGTGTTCAGTGCTGTGTTCTCCAAGTGCAAGAGAGATGTGGAGGTATTGGGGAGAAGATCATTAAGGCAATGGAGTATTTCTCACATGGGGAAAGGGTGAGAGCATTGGGACTGTTCATCCTGGAGAAAGGAAGGCTTAGGGAGATCTTATCAATGTATATAAATACCTGAAGGGAGGGTGCAATGAGGATGGAGCCAGGCTCTCCTCAGTGGTGCCCAGTGACAGGACCAGAGGTGATGGGCACAAACTGAAACACAGGAGGTTCCCTCTGAACATCAGAAAACACTTTTTTACTGTGAGGCTGACTGAGTGCTGGCACAGGTTGCCCAGGGAGGTAATGGAGTTTCCCTCCTTGGAGATATTCCAAAACCGTCTGGACATGGTCCTGGGCAACTGGCCCTAGGTGGCCCTCTCTGAGCTGGGGGGTTGAAAAGGATGAACCCCTGAAGTCCTGTGCAACCTCAACCATTCTGCGCTTCTGTGATTCAGACTGTAGAGATGCATGTGCTGCTCTGTAGTTTTTCTTTTACTAAAGGAAAATAAAATAAAATTTAAAAAAAAGTGCCTTTCTAAAAAGGTAACAGCCTGAGATTCCCAGAGACAGAGACTGTCTTCCTCATGTCCATGCCTTTGAGGGACACCTCCGTGCTTCAGGGACGATGGAGCAATTCTGTTTCCATGACCACTCAGACCTTGGCTTCTTTGCTGATTCACCCAGTTTGCAGCGGTCACTGCAGTGTGCCCAGCTCAGTCTGCTCAGCAGCGCTGGGCTGACAGTGTGAAGCTCCCTGCTAGAAACAAGACGAAAATTGATGGCATGCACAGTGAAGACAGTAGCAACTTTCTACAACAGGAATCACAAATGCCTGTGAGGTAAAACAACCTCTCGACCAGCCCAGAGATGCTGCTACAAGGTATAATCAGGCCCTTCTCTACCCCACCTATGGTGGGCCTTTTGGTGTGCTGGAGACAACAGAGTGCAGGATTTTGGTGCAGGCAGATGCAGCTCAGCCGTGGTAGTAATGAGCATCAATGTGGGACCTTCACATCTGCCCGGAGATCACATGCTGGTCTATCTCAAAAATGCCTGCAGTGACAAGGCAGGGCAGCTGGTTTCAACAAAAGAGGCTTTTAAAGCTCAGTTTTCCAGGAAGGAAGAACAGAAAGTAAAAATGTCATAAAGCCCACATGATGCTTCAAGAAAAGCTTGCAGACTGGTAATGCTGTGAGCATTATGAACATCTGCTCTGAGCAAGCCAGCATGCCCCAGCAGCTTTTGCTATAGCCTAGCTTCTTTCAGGGAAATGTCTCTCAGACCTCTGGTCCCTGCCTTGTGCAGAAAACTTCCATAATTTGCTTGAATTTCTAGGCTAATGCTCCAGCTGAAGTGACAGAGCATCACAGGATTCCCAGGATTTGCAGTGCGGAGTCAGTCACCTGTGGTGAGCCCTTCTACTTGGGGAAGTGCATTTCCCAGCTCCCACCTTAGGGCAAAGGAGAAGCTCTTGGGTGAAACCACCATGGGAGTCTCCTCTGACACCACTCCATCAGTGCCAGGTGCTCACTCTCCTGCCAGCTTCTCAGCCCCTGCTCAGCAGGGCTGGGCTGTGTCAGCATCCCTTGTTGCACTGGCCACCCCATCCTACGTGGAGATTTTGGCTTTATCATAGCATGATTACATACCAGAAATAACATTTGTTTATCAGCAAAGCAACAAGCATTCATCCATTGTCTTGATCAGGTGACACTAAACAATATATTTGGCTATTATCTGACTCCAGGATGTGACCTTTTGAGCTGATTAGATTTTGTCTAAGTGTCAGTTTGCCCTGAATTTTCCACAACTATGACTCTGTTATCACTTTGTAGGCAGATGCAGTCTTTCAGAAATACACTAAAAGAGCGTGAGCTTTTTCTTTTTCCAAGCGATTAATGGAAAAATGTAAAAAAAATCCCAGCAGCTCCTCCAGGTTCCAGGATTTAAAACAAATTCCTTTCCTTTAACTACTATCTGAGATGTTTGTGGAAAGTATTAGCAAGCTTGAGCGACCACAGACACTTGTGGTTTTGTGAAAATCGACTTTTGTTTCAGTAAAAAATACTAACCATCGAAAGAAATATTTTAAAACCATGGTGTGTTTTCAAAGCCCACAGAGGTCTCCAGATAAAGGAAATGTTTTTTAAAATGCTATATTTCAACTGGGGGAGTTGGATTTCAAGCAGTTATATACTTGGATATTTCTGGATCAGGAAGCTTCTTTATGAGATATGGAGAAATGATCTCCAGCTGGCATAAATACAAAGCAGATCCAGCTGAGATCTCTGAAATTTATATACCTGCTGCTTGCCGTGGGGGAAGGCTGGACACTGCTTGGGGCTTACTGTGAGGCTGGAGGGAAGGCTGCAGCCCCCCTCCTAATGCCAGCACCCTGGGTGGGAGTGGGGGCAGCTGCGCAGGCTGGGTAGGGTGCGTGGGCTTTGCTTGTGCCCGCGGGCTGGCAGCCCTGCCCGTGCTGGGCAGCTGCTTCACACTCGTGGACCAGCCAAAGCCAACAGCTTTGCCTTCTCGGAAACGGTTCTGCAGCCTCCTTGTGGAACAAGCTGACTCTTGCTTTTTTGCCCTGTTTTGGAACGGTTAGGGTGGTTTTTTGTGGCGTTACCATTTTAAAGAATCTTTAGAAGTTGTTACTTAAGGAGAGGATTCTGTGTTTCCTTCTCTCACCTCTGCTGTTACCTCTCCTTGCTGCCTTGGTTTCCACTGCACCAACTCAATGGCACATTTTGCTCCTAATGCATGCTGTGCACAGTCGCACGATCTTCAGTGAGGCTGCATCTGCTACAGGGAAAGGTGGAATTTCACCTAAAAGCTTCATTTCCCCTACCTCTGAGAAGGGAAGTGCTTCTTTTTATTCTTCTTTTTTCTTTCTTTTTTTCTTTTTCTTTTTTTTTTTTTCTCCCTTACATTTTCAATTCTCTGGCCCCAATGACATCAGTGAGGTCAGGATGTTCCTCCACTGCAACCCATAGACATGCTACAAGACAGTGTGTATATGTATCTGTTTCCCACTATCTCACCCCCACAACTCATAATAATTTTTATTTTAGATTAAATGCCAAATGGGTCACCTTCTACACAGGACATCTAAAATTGCTACAAAACCTCGACTTCCTTAGCAATAACAATGACAGGTATGAAGTTATATTTAAGATATGGCTTTGACTGGATATTATTAACATTTTTTAAAAGAAGAATACACATGAAAGGAAGAGAAAACCCACACATGTAGACAAGTATTCCCAAGAATTCGTGATTCTCCACTTGGATTGCCAGTATTTAACTAAAGTGTAAGATTGCTGGATAAAACTGCATGGGCAGCAAGAATGAGACAGCCTGTTGCAGAACAGCCAGACAGAGGAAATAAAATATTTAACCCCATTTTTTTCCCCTGCTTCACCCAGGAATGTGTAGGTTCAACCTTGACAGATGCTGCAAAACTCTGTTTGACAAGCCAGACCGTTACTGTATTGACTGTGATACCAGTAAGTCACTCACAGCCAGTATGTAACTCTCAAATCTTGACATCTTGGCCAGGTTTTAAAAATATTTGTCTTCCCCTGTGGTCTAGTTTGTGTATCTTTTCCTTGTGCTGGGCAGCAGGGTTTCATGGAACGAATCCCTCTGCAGCTCAATGGGGCTTTTCATGCCTGTTGATGTTCATTACTCCCATGGTTGAACAGACTAATCCGGGATCTAAATTTTTAAAGGATGCCCTAACCCTCAAGGACGTTAAGATCCAAGTGCTTAACTTTTTCAAAGAACATGAATGATGACAAAAACACGACATGATTTTCTGGGTAAGAAATGGATATTTCTCTAGAAGGAACCAACAATGGCAGACAAAACCAGAGCCCTTTTAAGCATTAATATGCACTTTTCTATCCCACATCTTCAAAGCATCATTAGTAATTCTGCGTATAAAACTTCTTGTATCAGAAGCACTTGAGAGAGCGCCGAGCATGGTGAATCCTTAACAACCAGGTCCCTCCAAGGTCTCTGAAGACATCCATCAAAAAATACAGTCAATTTGGATCACATTGTTTTTAAATAGCTGCTGTCATGCTGTACCATATAGATATAGAAACTCCATACCTGCTCTCCCAAACAACTGCCTTTTTGGTGGAACTGTTTGGTAGCAAGCAATACTGTGTGCCCTACAAAACCCATGAAGTATAATAATGGAAACACTGAATTATTTGTGAACTGTCATTTTTGATTTATAGCAAATGACATATTCCCTTTCAATCTTCCTAATTACTAGTGCTTTTTTTTTTTTTTTTGGGGGGTGGTGGTGGGGTGTAAAATAATAGTATTTACTTCATGTCAAATGCCTTATTTATGTCGTTCCACATAATTATCAGATTGGGAGATTAGATCATTTCTGGTTCTGGAGCTGTTGCTTTGAATTATTTGGAAGGTATAAATCTGTAAATTTTAATGAATTTCAGAAGGGTTTTTTTCATTATAAATGTATCACAGGGGTTCAGTGTGTGATTTCTAGAGTCGCATGAGGCATTTTTAATTAATTTTTGAACCTGGCAAAGTGCTTTTTCTTCAGTGTGAAGAAGTTGTCTGCCAAAGGGAGTTTTGTGATGCTCTGAAATGTATGTTAGGCTCTCTAGCTTGTGCTTTGACTTATAAAAAGATATAAAAAAAAAAAAAGGAGGGACACGCACGTGCAGCCATTTCTCTGTGAGTCTAGTGCACAGTATTGCCCATTATGCAAATACTCTCTTGTTACACTGCCCCACTTCATGATTCCTAAAATCTTAAGCCAAATCTCAAATGAACTATGACATGGTCCTCAGTTTCTGCATAGTAGGACATTACATATTCTGTAAGTTAAGAGGCTTGAAATCTTGTTTTAAAAAAATACAGGTTTTGTTGCAATTGAAATCACTGACTCTAGCTTCTTGTTTGCTAGAGCTATTCAAGAAACTTCTGATGCAAATGGTCAAATGATTTTTTTTCCATTTAAAAACATCAGTTTTTCCAAGCCATTTTGATGTTTCACCAGGAAAAGCTGTTTTACAGTCTCACAGCTGTCACAAGAGGACAGCAAAACTGTCATGAACATTTCAGCTAAGGGAACTGCACACAGACTAGGATTAAAGAAGGGATGGTGAATCTACTTACTTTGCTCTCTTTCCAGGAGCAAGAGGAGGTATGAGGAAGCAGTACTCTCACCCTCTGCCCAACGTGGAGGATTTGGTGGGTTCAATTTTCACAAGGAAGGTCTGAGACCCACAGAACTACCATTTGACCTCTCCTAGAATTTGGTTCTAGAAAAACACTGTCCCATAAACAGTGCTGATGGCTTGTTGTTGCTGTTATTGTTGGTGGGCTTTGTTTGTCATTTTTTCCTTCTGTCCAGAACAGTTTCTACTGCACAGAAATGCTGTATTCAGCCTTCATCTGCTACTTTATGCTATATCGAACACAAAGAAAGGTGCTAGACGAGGATGGCCAGGGAGCAGAGCAGGAGTCCTTGCCTGTGTCACTGGCTTGAAATAATCTGCAGGTACTGGGCATCACCAGTCAGCCAACCCACCACACTGGGACCCTTGTGCCATCAAGCCAGATGGGGAGGATATCAAGCTTCCACCTCCCAAAGCTCTGTTCTTGGTGTAGGGAAGAGGATCCAGACTCCCAGCTAAACCCTGCACAAGCTGCTTGCAAACATTTAGAGACATCAGAAAACAGTCCACACAAGCTCTCAGTTAAAAGAGGTGATACGTAGATCTCTTTGTGCTGTTACCTGCAGCCCCTGGAAGATGTAAAATCTTGTGGAGGAAGTGTTTGCTGATCTCTGTCACCAGTGTAGTGAGATGGGTGACTCAGTGTTGCTCTAATTAATGCGTGGAAAGACCTTTTCTGAAATATATTTGGTATGTTTCCCCCTGGAGACAGGAGATATCTACAGCAAGCACATCCTCCCACACCTCTCCTGGGCACTAGAACTTATTAGCAAATCTCCTACTGATGCTCTTTTACTAGGGCAGGTACTGCTGCAGCAACCATGGTGGGAAAGGCAGGGTAAATACAGCCCAGGAAATTTGACAATGTTTTTTAGCTTCGTCCTGTATCAACTAACTATGAATCTAATGGCATATGCTAAAGGTCTGTGATCTCACCTAATCTGTAAATAAAATGCTTCTGTTTGAAGGAAGATGGCTAGACCAGCCAAAAATGATAATATGAACCTCTGCCACCCTGGCATCACCTTTAAGGAGCATGGGGTATCTTTGGTGTATCCTTCCTCCAGGAAGTTGCCATCGTGGAAGTTTTTCAATGTTTTCACAGGGTTATTTGCACAAGCAAGTCCTTAGCTCGTTGAGCAAAAAAACCCCAACAAAACAACCAACCTACCTGATCAAGCTGCAAACAGAGAGAGATGGCTTCAGGGGAATAAAAACCCTAGCAAAGCACTGTGAAACATTTGCACACTAGAGGTTAGCGTCATGCCAATTGTTTCTCACTGGAAGGATTGACAGGGTTAATTTGTTTTCATAAAGTGGTAGAAATTCGAAGCTCTGACATCTGCCAGTACCTTGGGCCAGCAGGTTCAGAGATTATTGATATGGATCACACAGACACACACAGAGCTTAATCAGGCAAACCCAATTGCATTGGTGAAAGTAGGCTTTAAATGAAGGGAGAGACAGGCAAAGAAGTGTTTATCTGGAAACTGGGACTGAAAGAGAGAACTGGCAGTGTAAGATAGTTTCTATTGTCTTTGCCTCACCCCTCAGATTTTGTACAGTTGTTGCAGGGATCCTTTGGCAAGGGTCATTAGCAAGAGGCAGAGCAGACAAATCTGATCTGGGACTAACTCCTTCAAGCCAGGCAGAGGGAGGCCACTGAGACCACCCAGCAGGCAGAGAAGGGCTCTCCTCCTGGCAAAGAGAAGACAGCAATGTGATGCATCTGTTAGCGTGCCTGTTTGCAGCACCCCAATTACGCCTGACCATGAAGTCTCCATTAACGGCTTTACCTCCAATGAGTTAGAAGTGATCCTGCTTTCCCTCGTCTTCCCTTCTTCCTTTGTAGTGATTTTTGGATTCTTTGCTGGGTTTATTTGCCACTGGCCACCTCACTCTGGGTTTTACATGCTTTTTTTTTGTGTAGAGTTCACATGTAATTGACACCATCTCCTGTGTCAGCCACTGTGGTGGGTTGACCTTGGCTGGCTGCCAGGTGGCCACCCAACGGCTCTCTCACTCCCCCTTCTCCAGCAGGAGAGAAAATAAGATGAAAACCTCACAGGTCAAGAGAAATAAAAAATAATTATTCTCTACTTCCCATCACCAGGCAAAGTCTAGCCACTTTTGGGGAAGTAGACCTTAATGTGTGTAGTGGTTACTTCAAAAGACAAATGCCTTAATAACATATGTGTGTACCCCCCTCCACCAGCCTTTATTGCTGAGCATGACATCATATCATATGCAATATCCTTTTGGTCAGCTTGGGTCAGCTGTTCTGGCTGTGTCCCTGCTCAATCTCTTGCCCAACCTACTGGCCTTTTGGGGGGGATTTGAAAGAAAGCCTGGATGCTGTGTGAGCACTGCTTAGCACCAGCCAAAACACTGGTGTGTTACCAACACCATGCTACGTACAAATGGAAAGCATAGCACACAAGAAGGGGAAAGCTATGGGGAAATTTAACTCCACCCCAGCCGGACCCAGTACAGCCACACAGAGAAGATAGGTTGAGCAGGGAATGCAGGTGACGTCACACTGAACTGGCCTGGGGAAATCAGCCTTTTTCTGATTTAAACCAGTTTCTGTCCCTATGAAGGCTGCGAGAAACACCAGTTCCCTCCAGTGATGTTCAAGACACGGCTTGGTGTAAACTCTGCCTTAAATTTCACAAGTGCGTGCTCAAGACGACCTCAGACAAACTTTCCTGGCTGCGTGGAAAACATTGATATTCTAAACAGAGTCCTCAAAAGTGCACTTCGTGCTCAGTGTATGATGTATCACAAAAGCACAGAATCACAGAATGGTCAGGGTTGGAAGGGATCTCTGGAGATCACCTAGCCCAACCCCTGCTCGAGCAGGCTCTCCCAGAGCAGGCTGCACAGAGCCACATCCAGGTGGGTTTGAATGTCTCCAGAGCAGGAGACCCCACAGCCTCTCTGGGCAGCCTGTGCCAGGGCTCTGCCACCCTCAAGATAAAGAAGTTCTTCCTCATACTCAGAAGGAACTTCTCCTGGCACCTTTTGTGTCCTTTTCCCCTTGTCTGATAAAATACTTTGATCTGCAGGATCCGAAAGACAACAGCTACTGCACCTGGAGTGGAAACCTGTTCTTCTTGTTTCTCTGGGAGCAGATTCTTGTGTGGCTTTGGTGCCTTTCCCCACACCTCTGTGAACAAACGCAGGCTGTGAGCTCACCCAGGCTAGCATCTCCCTAGGAAAAGTGTCTGTCAGGTCTCAGATCTTTGTGGGGACACCAAAACTATTGGAGTCTGTTGCTCTCCACTTCCTTTATGGCTAATATGAAGGAACTAGGCACTGGGGGGAGGCTGTTCCTCTCAGTGGTTTTTGGGTGCTGCAAGATTAGATGAGTTGCATCCTGTTCCCCTTGTCTCTACTAACTACACATCCCCCCATTGAATATAGGGTGCTGAGGATGACTTCTTCAGAAGTAGCTTTCTATATGATAGAGATCTGTAGGTTGTCTTAGGACAGGCCTAGCAACATGTGTAGGTAGCTTTATGGCTTCCTGGACATGTTGGACCAGATAAAATGCCATCGCAGCTGATAAACTGCCAGACTCTGCCTGGATCTGCCTATGCTGTTCAGGAATTACTACACAAAACCACCGGTGTTTCTCCTACTCCTTAGTCAGATACTTGTGCTCCTTGAGTTATCTCTCACTTAGTATTGAGGAAGAAGAGTTGAGTGAATAACTGAGAAAACCTTACTTAAGTCATCATACAACAAACCAAATGGTCTTGCTGACCTCACAATATCTTACGTTGTGTCAACAGAGGGCCAGCCAGGCCATTTCTGGGAGATAGTTTTGGTCATTGACAAAACTTTGACCCAGAAAATTTATAACTCCGGTTAAAAGTCCTCAGCTGTTTTTTATCATACTGATTTACACTAGCTGAGTACCTGCCCTGCTGTGCCTCCCAAACCAGTACAGATTTTTTTGTGCACATTTCCTTTCTTGCTTTAGGAGCAAAACAACAAAAAAAACCCACATCCCACCCCATCAAATAAAAATGAGCAGTAAATGCACAAAATAAGCTTGCAAAAGGGAGATGTGTCTTAGAAGAAAATGGAAACTCTTCTGAGTGAGAATGTTATAGCCTATGACACTGTCACGTAGCTGCATTTCTGTAATGGACACAATATAATGAGTGCTACTCATGAAAACTGGTTATTATATCCAAGCTGGAAGTCATATTCTGGCATATACAGAGCCGACAATTTGTTCACAGTGGGAGTTCTGCTGCTCTTCTGGTTTTCTTAGGTTATGTCTATATCATAAAGTATCTGCATATTCAGGCTTACATTGCTCCTTAAACTATCCTGTCACCCACAATTGAGAGATGAGCGGTTGAAGCTCAGTTTCAGCCCAAGCCCTTAAGCTCTACATGTCAAAGCTCTTTCCTTGATCAGCTTGTAGAGCAGTTTGAGTGTGGCTTTGAGGGGGTTGTTACTGAGCTTGAATACAAGGTCTCCCACGGGTCTCAGCCCTTTTGGACTCTTCTGCTCCTGCTCTGTGTGATGTCGGACATAAGGTTTTCCTTATACAGATTTTTTCTCTATAGATTGGAGTTTAAGAAAAAGCTGTCATCAAGCTATTCATTCCTTTTAGCGTGTGGCAGGGTTTGGTCTATCACAAAGGTATTGGCACAGAATCGGTAGGATGGTCACAGGAGGAAAACATTTTTGTCTGATGCTGTCTTGTACGGTCCCACCCAGGTAACCATCAGTCCCCCTTCAAGGGCAAGGTGCAAACCATTCATTTCTTGTTCCACCTCTCCTATGGTACTTCTTGGAGGAGACATGAGCCAGTCTCTGGGTATCAGTCAAATGACACCTACATCAGTGGCTTAGCAATGTTTCTCTGGGCTGCGCCTTGGTCCTGAGAGATGTCGCTTGTGAGTTTGTCACGCAGCAAGAATTCTAGCTGGGGGACTGACCATTGAAAAAAAACCCAACAACTGCTGCTGGCAGGTCTGACTGTGTTCATCTCTTTTGTATGTCTTTGGGAGCACAGTGACACTTCCAGGGTTTTTGTTTGAAAACTTTGTTGTAAGTTCAGCTATGAGAGAAGAGGAAAACAGCAAATATGCCAGTTCTATTGAGGTATAAAAAATCCAACAAGCAATCTAAAATGGCTAATAAAATAGTGCCCTGTGCCCCGAACTACAAGTAAGAAATGTTACATTGGAACTGATACTTAATCTACTGGATAAAGCAGCTCGTGTCTGTACATAAAATTAATTAGGCACAAAATACTCTCTACAGGCAAGCAGCCCCCATTATCCTGAGGTTTTATTCTTTTAAGTAAACAGAAACAGAACCAACATATTAAAAGTGTGGTCTTCTCCAGTAAAGCATATTCTACAATATTTTGCTCTCCATCATGTAACAGCTACCTTAGGTTACTTATTGACTGATGTGTTATGGATGAGAGGGTATCTTGCACCTGTGTTGTCCCTAGTGTCTCCTGATTTGGAGCTTGGAAGGGGAATAGAGACATTTTATGGCTGTGCCCTTTAGTGGGCTGGGTCTGGTCCAGAAGAAACTGCTGACTCTTACCCTCACCAGTTGTCTCAGAGAACAAGAAGCTACAGATCTCCACGCAGCAGTAGGAATATTAGCACCCAAAGTTGTAGCATCTGTCTTCCTTCATATTATTGCCATATGGCAAAGCCAAGAGTAGGGTCTCAAGTGTAAATCAATGAATGGACTATTAAGGCTTCAATTAATCAAAGCTGTGCTACAATTTCCTTTCCTCCTATGTGCCTGCTTCTTTTTCAAGCACACTTGTTATCTCTTCTCCATAGAAACAGTCTTTGCTTCATCTGTGTCTCTTCTCTTCCCATGTCCTCATCACTGCTACTCCCATCCCTGGAGGTATTTAAAAAATGTGTAGGTGTGGTGTTTAGGGACATGGTTTAGTGATGGACTGGGCTGTCCTGGGTTAATGGTTGGATTTGATGATCTCCAAGGTCTTTTCCAACCTAAATGATTCTGTGATTCAACGATTCTTTCCTTCCCTAAACCCCTAGGTTGGTCAAACAACACATGCTGCTTATCTCCATGGCTGGTGGGTTTGTCATGTTGCCTTACATGGCATGAACCACAGAGACCTCAAAATGAGGGCAAACACATTTGTAGCTGCCTGCTCTCTGGCTATGGTTACATACTGTGGGGCAAGGTAGGGTATTCATGGCTTCCTCTGAGCAGAAAGGGCAGCCAGAAATCGTTTTCAGTCAAGTTTTTACATGGAAGTAACATTACAGACTACATAAAAACATAATGGCATCTTTGCATGACAGGGTATACTGTACCGTTGTGTTTACAGATATATCCATTAGCACTACAACAGGCTTAGCTACTGAAGTCTTGTTCTCAGCAATTTTCTTTCTTGGCTAATAAGAAGGCCCACAACACCCATGGGAGCAGGATCCTTGGCAGTGCCCTCGTTGTGCATTTTGCATACAATATTTTGTCATCTGCTTCTGGGAGGAAAGGTATGGGCAGGCAGGTGTCATCCAAAGCCTGCACATAGTTTGAATGTTGCATTGTTGATATCCAAAATGTACATCACTTTAAAGCTAGTAGTTACTTCTGCCATACTTTTGATGCTGGCCTACACTGGGGAAACTTTTGAAGTACATGGAAGAAACACAGTAAGTAGGAGATGGACCATTCACAGGACCCAATTAGTTATGGAGCAAAGACAGTTTCGATTTGCCTCCAGACCACAGGGTCTCATGTCAGGACAAGTTTGTGCTGTTACACTTTTTGGCTCCCGTGGCACCAGAAGAGCATGGGACAAAGTAAAGATACAGAGAAGAGCAAAAATGTCTCCCCTCTGGAGAGTGGGCATGGAGGACAGCATGGCCAGCAAGCCACTTAGCACTAGCGTAGCTCCTGACATTCTAGTGCCGCAGCTGTTCCCAGGGTGCCCTAAAAAACCTGGACTAGAGAGGAAATAAGCATCAATGAACGCAGCTTTGAAGTAGCTGAGTACTGATGTCTAGTTGCAAATCTCCAGTACACAGAGAGATAGCCTTCCTTTATTTGCTTTTTTCTCGAAGGAGGTTGTCATTTAGATATAGTGCAAATGAGCAATAAGTTCCTCCTTGGGATTTTTATGTCCAAAAAAAACCCCCAAAACAATGCACACAATACAGACATTTGTCCAAGAAAACACTGTATTGCCTTGTGCAAACCAGCTCAACATCCCACTTCTCTTCAAGGCCAGGCACAATGATGGATTAAGCACAAAGGACGTTGTATTTCTGTGTGGTATGGGTGCCACCTCCCAGATAGCTCCAAGCCCTTGCAAGACGAGCTGTTCCCAGCAGACAGCAACAGGAGGAGCAGGTCTCAGCTGCCCTGTGTGCAGCATGCCCGGTGGCCTGGGGCAGAGGCAGATGGAAACCTTCACAGCCTCCTATTTTATTTGCTTGTCTTCTTTTTCACTTGTGTAGGTAATTATTTAGGGACTGGTTGAAGGACAGTGTAAACATCCCCAAGCAGCTGAGGGGAGCACTGCCCCAGGGCAGAGTGGAGGAAGCAGTAATGTGGCCAACCTCATCAGGTGTTGCTGTGCAGGTTGTGCCAAGATATGTATATCACACCGGCCACCCACCTCCAGAAGGGCACAGCCACTCTGTTAATACTCTCATTGGGCTGCACTTTTCTGCTACAGTTGGATCATTTGAGTGTGATAAGACCAACATCTTAATGAAGCACAAAGAGGCTGCTCTGCTGGCAGACGGGTTGGTGGTTGGGCAGAGGGCTCCATTGAGATCCAGATCTGGTGTCCGTCAGAAAAGAAATTTTTTCACCCTTAATGGGCTTGGATGGCTGAATTGGAAATGCTTTTTCCAGGTAAAACTATTTTCCATTCCAAAGGACCCAGCAAGGTACAATTTGGGGTTAAAAAGGAGTATTCAGTTGATTTGAACGTCTTGTTTACAAAAAATAGAAACAATGTGTTCAGATTTTGGCATAATGTTTCTTTCACTTTATATTATCATTTCTAAAGAAAAGG
Source organism: Falco cherrug (assembly GCF_023634085.1). Lineage (NCBI taxonomy): Eukaryota > Metazoa > Chordata > Aves > Falconiformes > Falconidae > Falco > Falco cherrug. The sequence continues at coordinate 2,095,961 of NC_073699.1, forward strand.
GAGGACTTCATGCCTATGACACTCTATTTTTTCCATCATCCTATCTAATAAAAGATATTACTTCTCCCTGCAAATCATGCTTCACTATAAAATGAAATGTTTCAAAACAAACAAACAAAAAAGCCATTTCAACCCTTTTATGCTTTTTTGTAAAACCAAACAACTGAATTTTGTATTTTTCTTTGGAACGTTTTTATTTTCTATCTTTTTGTATTAAAAAACATTATGAAATCATTTCCTTTCATTTTCTAGCTCAGCAATGAGGCATTTTCCAGAACAAAAGTATTTTTTACTCGGTTTTTCCTAAAACCCCATCAATTGACCTAGTGCATCCTAAGGACATTGAATCAGTGGTAAACTGGAGGGAGGCTGAGCAATATGATATAGTAGTTGTCCAGATTTCTAGAGCCCTTTACTAAATGTTCAACAGGATCTGTTTCTAGAAAAATTAAACAAACAAACAAACAACAAAAGCCACTAAAGCAAAGGAGTAAGCAAGCCTGTAATTATTCGTGAGACAAGGTAAATAGGTATTTGCAGAACAGCTCAAGTACCAAAGTTCTGTGCAGGCAGTAGACCCAGGAAGTTCTTGTTTGCATGTTCCCAAGTACCTGGAGCAGCAGTGGAAGGATTTAGGAAGCTGCTTTTTATCTCATTTGTGGTTTTGGTCAGGATTTCAGTTACTGCTTCTGCAGTTTACCCAGATCAGCACTTTCCAGTGACTGAGGCTGTAGGTGGCAAACCGGCACTGATGCCTTCTATTTCTTGATTTCAGAAGAGCCTTGCCGTGCATTTAATGATCTTCTCGTGTTGTGCTGCTCTTTCTGTCATCGTCAGTGATGCTAAAGCAAAATGATCTGTTTGTTACTGGTGAAAACTGATTCAGGGCTAAACCAGCACAGGAAAAAGAGATATGCTGTGTCTGTCAAGAGCTCATTATTGAAACAATAGGATATTAATAATTTGTTGCTGCTGGAAAAAGCAGAAAGGAAATGTCAATAAAATTTATCAGTATGAATATTCTCAGAATAGCTGCATATTTAATTACTGCTTTGGATTTTAAAGTCTCTTTTCTTTCTCTCTGAGCAAACACAGTTTATTCAACCAGGTACAGAGTTCCTCTCTCATCAGAAAGAACATGAAAGGTCTCTGATCTGCCTGCATGGGAAGCAATCTCAAATATTTGTGAGGTAAGAGATTGTTGTGGGGTAATGTTTTCAATGAGTTTTGGACCGCTGGACTGGCGGTTTCAGCTTTCCGTTCCTCGCTAGCAAGCCCTGCTCCCATCTCATCTGCTCTAGCTTGAACCTTTGCCACTGCTTCTCCCACCCTCCACCGCCTGGTGAGGACCACCCCGCTCCCAGGAGCCAGCGCAGTGGTGAGGGGGAGGCTGGGGCATGGGCGTTGCTCCCATCACGGGCCACAGGCTTATCTGAGCACTGGGTTAAAGTACAGTGACAAGAGACGGCAGCGGAGCAGCCTGCCATTTTAATTGGTATGAAAGAAAAGTCAGTCTGCATCGCAGCACACAGCCCAGCCATGCAGGTACAGCCTGGGGTTAATAACTGCACTGTCACAGTCTTCTCCATTGAGACTCGAATGGCAGCCGCAGAGTCACCCTCCTGCCTCTTTCTTGGGTACTCCTTTCTCATTTAGCTTCTCCGCACTCTCCGGCTTTGACTTCAGATACGTATCTCTGGAAAACACGCTGATTTTCCTCTGAAACAGCACACCGCTTGCAATATCTGCTGGGTTTGTGCGAGCTGATGGGACTAACAAGAAAGGGACCTGCAGTGCAGCTTGCACTCCAGAAAGCCCCCAGAAAAGACCACATCTAATTGAATATGCCTGTCTATACATAGACCTTGGGCTTAAACACTAGAAGTGAAGCTGTGAGAAAACCCAGGGGAACATTGCAGAGACACGCTTTTGTACTTTAATATGCGCCTGTACTGGGTGAGGTAGCAATCTGCTCATTCAGTGGTGTCAACACCAACTCTGAAATCACACCAGGAGCATCTTATAGCAAGGCTGTAGCTGTAGGCTAGAACGATTCCGTTATTAGTGAAGATAATTAGGACAGCACAAGCTTGTCATTGCTCTTCTTGAGTTTTGCTTCTTTTCTGTAGCACAAGGTAGAGGCTACATTTTCCAGCCCATAGTCTCCAGGAGATTTCCAACTACTTCTGCATGATTTCTTCAGGATTTTGAGTCATTAAGTCATTCATTTTTTCCCTTAGTTTCATTAAACAATATGACACAAACTGTGCACAGAAAACCGCTTCATTTGCTAACCATTAATTCTTTCAAGCATTAAAATAGCACCTGATCAGTTTCTCTTGCAACACACAGTTAACTTGCCTTGTTAATGTTTCAACAAAAAAATTGTTTGAGATGATACGTGCAAAAATATCCATGTATATAGTCTCCCACCTGTCCTACGACAGTCCCGAAGAGGGATATAGGCAATATCTATAAATCATAAAAGACCTGCAGAAAGGGAACAGGAACTGGTTTGTTCAGATGGTGTTGTTTGTGTTGTTGGGTTTTTTTTTAAGCAAAAACTGGATTACATCCAATAACACCATAGAGAGGCAGAGTAAAAGCATGCAAAAAAGTGACCACTACTTCACACAGCATACATCTATGCTGAGGAGCTCCATTCTGTAGATGAATTTTGTGACTGACACAACCCAGGCAATTATTGTTGTAGTGTTTGCACTCAAAAGAATCTGTCTTGTTATTGACATTATGTTTGCGCTGAATGCAAGCTTCATGTGCTTTTTTCTTCTTCTGGCCAAATGAGACCAAGGGAAATTCCTCCCCCTTATGGGAATGTTCATATTGTCTCTTGATCCAAATGCCGTCTGCTCTTCCTTTTGTTACAAGCCTGGACTGTGTCCCCTGGGATACAAGTTTTCCAAAATCTCCAGAAAACCAGTAACACATCTGGTAAACTTTTACCCAATTTTCAGAAAGCAGAACTGAAGCTCTTTTCACCTGCTGTCTCAGAAGAATCTCACTATTTTCTTCTGGTATCTTCCTCTTCAAAACTCCATCTCCACTCAAAACATTTTTAGAGCTTTCATGTTTGCATTTAGACAGGAAAATTAGTCCAATTAGGGCATTATGCTGCACATGAGGAGGCTCAGACTTCATCATTATTAGCTGAATGTTTTTTGCATAGAATGGAGAGGCACTCCAATTTGATGTTTCCTGTTTGAATTATATAAAATCCCCAAAATCACTGAAAATGGGGAGAAATTTCAAGCCGAGTTGTGAGTTGCACTTAAGTGCATTTATAGTAACACAAGGCACCCTCCAGGCCTCTGCTACATTATATTTTCTCCAGCACTATTAGGACTGTCTAGCTCCTTCTTCATAGCAGACTACCAAGAGCAGTGTATTACCATCCATACTATATGTGTCTTGCAAAAAAAGAATCAGCTGGATCCTGATGTGAAGGAACCTTACTTGGATTGTCCGTTCATTGTTGGTGATGTTTTATCACCGTTGACACAATCTGCAAGCACAGAGGGAGAAGGAACAGGCTCAGAATATCAGGATACATCAGGTACACAGGAATACTCTGTGCTTGGAAGAACAACGTGTTCTGGGGTGCAGCAGTTGGGTTTACCAAGCTGGCTCTGAGAGCTTTCTAGTAGCTAACACAGCTGATCAACCAATATGGACCTGGCTCCACCTCAGTGTTGGCTCTTAAAATACTTTGAAGATGCAGAACAGTTGCCATAGCTTATGGGTTAGTAATTTGTAGGATGCTTTGAGAAAGTTTATAATTCTAATGTGAACCCAGCTCTGTGTGTGTGTAGGTGTGTGGTTAGATGAACATGCTGGACCTTATCCAAGAAGATTTTTATAAGTCCTTTCACTTCTGTGATCCCTTTCCGCCTTAACTGCTAGGATTTTCTGAGGACCCAGTAGACACAAGATGTGGCTGCCACAATTCATTGCACCTTGGTAGAAATGCACATTTCCCCTTCATCATCCCAGCCACAACTGAGTGTCTGTGGGGAGAGGGTGTAAGTAAATCCTCACTGCAGAAGACCATGGTCTGCCAGGCTCCATGAATCCTAGAACAACCCCAAGTAACCTGTAGGCGGTTGAAAACACCTATTGATTCATTAGATGGAGAAAACGGTGCCATGACACTTTGTGGAACGGAAGTGCCTGATGGAAGGTGGCTCACATTTCATAGAAAGAGTCATACAAAACAACTGACCGCACCAGCCAGGTTAAAAATATCCATGTGCCGACGTCAGCTTTCTTTTATTTTTTTCTTAGAATAGCAGTAATGACCTTGGCACAAAGCACTGCCTAGAGACAAATGACCAGCTGGGATTAATGGTCCTTGACTTAATTTCTGCCCATCAGCGCCTCCCAGCCAGCCATTAATTCTGCTGAAATGCTCTGTACATCGATTATTATTGATTCATTCATTGATTGTGTCCAGGGTCTGAAGTTAGAAGCTCAAGTACTGAGGGCACCCTGGAGACTCTTCTAATAAGATGAGTTTGTTTAATTCATAGACTATTTGAGGTGCTTTAGAAAGAAGCATCATAAAAAGAGGTAGAAAAGGCAAAGAGCACTTATAGGATAATGAGACCTAGACTTCTCTGGCTATTAGAGCTGATGGTATGTATCAAATTACTTTGAATAGGCCTTGTACAGAAAGCTGGAGCATTGAGGAATCTGACTTGTATTACATGTGTCGCCTCCCAAAGGACAGTAAGGTTTCAAGCAACAAAGCCCATCAGAAAACCTGTACCTAGGGCAGAGAAGGCATTTGTAGGGTTAATGTCCCACCTTTCTTATTGGAGACATCATGTTTTCTTTGCCTCAAGAAACACAGCAGATCTCTCTTTCTGCAGATTACCTGGACATATTTAGTTCCTTTTCCTCTTGCACTTGTTGCTGTCTGACCTCGCCAGTTCTGCAAGGAGCTGTGTCTGAATAATTAATGTAGCACCCTTCAGGAAATCAGATTGATTGGTTTTAATACTGGCTTTATGACAGGATTTTCAAATTGCAAAAGAGAGGAAAAACGGTTTAAAAGATGATAAGATTTAATAACCTGCCACCTCCATATATTCTCTTCAAGTTGCCCTCCTGGGATTCAATGAAAAGGAAAAATTGAAGTGAACAGCAGCATCTTTGGGTGAGTTCTTTCATATCTTTTGATGTTCCAGTATGCATCAAATGGCAGGAGTGTACATGAAAGAGAAAATTTGTGGTTGAAAGTGCTCCCAAATACACATTGCTGAGGTGCTTCCAAAGCGCTGACAGCTGCCAAGCACTCCATGGTGACGCAAACACTTCCGAACAAGTTGCCCTGCTTCTGAAGAATGTGGGTAGAATTTTCGTAACAAAAAGAAATATGGTAATGTTGGCTGAGGAATAGCCTTGGTGTTCCTGATTCACAGAACTTCTAAAAGAACCCAGTTATTATAAATAAGCCCCCATTTTATTCACCACCTGAGCAACAGGAGGAAGTTTTCAGGTCATAAGAGGCAGAGATTCCTAGTTCCTGCCTACGCCTGCCTCCTCATTCATAGCTGATTTAATGAGCCTGTTTAAATCTTACAATTGTTTGTTGTTTCACATGCCTTTAATATTAACGTATTACTATTTTCTTCTTCCATAGGACACTTACATATTTTAATGGTGTAGATTGCACTGAGGTCTTTGCATGGGAAAAGTCTCCTACTGTGTTATTGTGAATAAGCAATAAAGGAGCTTGATGAGACTGTCTCCAAGCATAAAACTGTGAATTATTTCTTCAGAAACAGTCAAATTCATATAATCAATTTCTTATAAAAATACCTTCTTGTGTGGGAGAACAAAAAAAAGGACTTGAGAAAGTTGTGATCTCTATGAATCTGACATCACTTCTCTAGAATATTTATCTTTTGAAACTATGGGTCTATAATAAAAACTGTGATACCTTAGAGAGATTGTGGGTACCCATATAAATACATCCATCAAAGCTCATTAGGCTCATCATCAGTTAATGGGGAGAAATAAGAATTTTCAGGATGTGATTTAATGAATCTGGTTTATGCATCCACCAAGATGAGGTGGCACCTAAGATCTACTGTTGTGTTTTCTTTTAACTCTAATGGGTGCTTGGGGTATCTAGGTTCCTACTGTTATTTTAAACATCCACACTTAGATGAATCTCATATCTAACGCATGTAAATGTTACCAAGACATCCACAGTCTAATGATTAGTAGATCAATCAACATAACAGGGATGCAAAGGAGAGACTGGGTCCAGACTACCTTCTAGAACAGAACACTATCGATTCCATTTCTTATCCCTCCACCTTCTGCAGACCAATGAATGTCCAATTAGCCTGTTGGTATTGAACCTAGGTTTTCAGTCTCATGGATGAGTTTTGTAATCAGAGAGCTATTGGGTAAAAGAATATGATCTGTAATTTGTCCTATTTTAGGAAAAATGTGCAGAGTGGCTGCGGACATTTCTTGGCAATGTTGGTCCCTAAGAATCCGTCCCTGAAGCCCCAGGTTAAACACGTGGATTTGGAGAGCTGTGACACATACGATCATACCCTCCTGGATAGCTCTGGCAGCCTTCTAGCTAGATTTTGTGGATTCCACTCTAAGATGTTTGACTTTTTCTGACCTACAATGACAGCCCATGTGTCTAATGGAGTCACGCCCATGAGGACGAAGACACCTAAAAATGAAGTGCCATCATGGCAAGTTAAGCAAAATACACAGCCTCTGTGTTCTTACCCTTGCTTATTTACCTCTGTAAGTAGCAGCAAAGCCTTGCAATCTCCTTGCAGGGAACTTTTTATCTCTGTGTGCTTGGTTAGCCTCATTTCCACAGCAACATGGGACGGAAACCATCCAGGACAACACGAAAAAGGTAGGAGTTGGCGGTAATGCTGTAGTCCTCCTTTTAACATATGGAGACATCCATGCATAAATATTGATGAATGTGAGCCACGCTTTGTGACCACCTATTTTCTTCCCTTCAGTTGAACCTACTGAACTTTTTGTGGTTGGTCTTTGTTGCTTCACAGATACTACTTCTGATTAATACTGATGGAACTTGGGCATGGAATCTCCATGGGAACCTACTCTCTCGTCTCAGATATTCAGATAGTTTGCTTTTCTCAGTACTGCTTTCCTCCCATTTTCATTTTTGAGAGCTGCTGGAAGGCTTTGTAGTCTGTACAGTCCTGTACAAAGGTATCAGTGACAAAGGCAAGCGAGTGATACTGCTAGTGCCATCCTGAGCAGTCAGCTGCCACATCTTACACTTATTTCCAGTATCTGTAAATCCATAAACCATGAGATTCCCGAAGTAAACAAATGTAATCTTTTTTTGGGAGATGGAATACATTGGCAGGTAAATCTTAATGATAATTGCCTCTAATTGGCACTCCCACCAGATGACAAATCTTTTAGTCACAGTGGAGTGTCACTTGAAAATACATACTCTTGTTTCACCTTTGAAAACATCAAAGAAAAATCATATATATTGGTTTTACTTTATTGCTGTAATTTTTCGTTAGAAGCCGGGGGAAGAAATGAGGGGTGAAAGGCAGGAACGGCTATGAAAAAATGAGAAATGACTGGCAAAATGAGGTCTACTTTGCATGGAGGATTTCAGAACAGATAGTTCTGAAGAAATCATCATTGAATGTAGGATAAGGACCAATGGGTTTCACAGTGATTTTTAATTCCCATGAGAGGAATTTCCATTTAGGCTAAGGGCTGTTGTGCTCAAAAAGTACAGTTACTGATCTCAAGTGGGAGTGCTTATGAAGGGCTGCTGCCTAACCAGCTTGCATCTTGTGGAATGATTACACCTGTCTAAATATGGGACTTGGCTCTCAACTTTACAGAATTATGCTTTATTCTTTTACAGCACATCCTATCCATTTTCTCAGATCTTTCTGAATCCTCATCCTAGTCTCCAAAATGTTTGCAAACATTTTCCAGTTTTACATGACCTGTTAATTCAATGAGGACATTCTATATTTCTTCATCCGAGTCATTAAAGAGAGCATTTAACAGGACCAGATGGCTTCTTGCAGCACCCAATCCAACACCTCCTTTCAGTTTGACACTAAACCATTGATAATTAGTCTTCAAATTAACTTCCCGATCCTTCACTTAGCCTATGCTGTACTCTCTCATCTTCAACTGTAAACCAGGGATGACAGCATTCCTGTAACTCACAGGATTGCTCTGAGGATAAATCTAACTTGTTGTCAGATCTAATATGCTGCAGTGGGCTGAAACCCAGATTTTGTCCACCTTCCTATGATCCAGGCTGTTAGTGACATTTCCCGTCATGTACAATGAAAAGCAACGTGTACATATGCTTATTCAGATCCCATATCTACATCTGGAAATGTTAATTGGAATTCCAACATTAATTTGAAATTCCTGGAATATGTCCAGACAGAATTTATTTTCTTTGTCAGGGGGAACAAGCTCCTTTTTGAGGGCCTAGGCAGGGGTGCTGATTCACCATATTTTCTTATGCCAAAACATAAGGAGCAGCAAATGAAACGAAGAAACAGAGAGCAAGGGGAAAACAAAATGTCAACTTTCTGTCCTACTCTGTCCCAGATTTCAAAAATGTTGAGTACATATCTTCTGTTGGCTTACATGGGGCACGGAGTAGTTCAAATACAGATATGTCTGATTCTTTTTATCCTGACCACAATCTAGCCTTTGTTTTGGGGCTGTAGAATGAAACAATTGACTGTGCTGGATTAAGTATTCCAGTTTATACCATGGCCAAATTATGACATAGTAAACCCCTCAACAGTAAGGGCTATTGTTTAATTAAAGAATGTTAAGAGCATGAGGGCCCCTCATCAAAGAAAAACAGAGTCCTTGTTTCAAGACAAGGGACGAATAGGTTCATCCCAATTAGAAGTTGCCCTTAGGTCAGTTTATAGCCCCCCTCAGGGCACTGCACCCACAGATATGTCATTATTTATCTTGAGCACTACTACTGTTACATGTCTGCTAGAAAGTTATGCACACAAAGGTTGATTGCCAACTCATTCAAGATACGTCAGGCTTCCTGTTTGATGTGATCCAATGTTCAGAGACCACATGGGCTTTGCAGGAATCACAGAGAAGGAGCTTGCCTCTTCTTGCTCAAAGCTCAGATTTATCCATCCTTTTTTTGGTACTGTTGTTCCAAGCTACCACTCTGGTGAACAAAAAGGGACAAACATCTCCAAAGGACAATTGAGATCTTCAGACTGCTGAATTGCCTTTAGGCAATGCCACCTTCTTTCCATTGTCTAGAGAAGGAACACAGGGCAGCTCCATGCCCAATTTAGATTCCTTTGTTGAACACATTTCTTCAGTCCAGGTGAATATGAGACTATCCATACATGCTTTTCTAGGATAGTCAACAAACTCAAAAGCAGCCAGAAACCTCAGATGATGTGTCCTGTGTATACTAAAGTGGTGCCAAGATATTCCATATATCTTAAATAATGTTTTATATAAATTTATATCCTTTCTGTTGCTAAATCCAGCTGGTGGGAGAAGGAAAGCCCGTTAGACCACTTTACATTCTAAACATTTAAATTTTACTGCTCACCAGACTGATACATTTTGATTTTACCGAGGATGTCAGTAAAACAATTACAGGATTTAAAAATACTGGTATTTGATAAATTTTAAGTGTATTTATGAAATTACCTTTACTGTCAGTGACTCCCGATTACATATTAAGACTTCATCAGAGGTTTTCCTAGGGTCCTCTTTGATTATTCAAAATGAAAATTTCCCATCGTTACTAGCTATTAAACCTAAGAGGCTGCACAGGAAGAGCACCAGCTGAGCATACCACAACATGCATCCTCACCCCACAAAGCTATTATCCACTGGGACTACACGTAATGAAAGCCACATTACCATGTTGTCCACACACTACCACTGCAAAAATCTGGAAGGTCAAGTTAATCATGTGGTTCTGCTTCCTTTTCCATCTCAGTTTAATTTTCTGGTTCTGATTTTTGTTAACACGTTGTCTCTATATTTCTAATTCTCCATACGTGAACAGTTGCTTTTCTGTGAAATAGATTTCTTTAGTGTAAATATTTGAAATAAGAACCTTTCCCTCCATATTTTTATATCAGGTTTTTAATTTAAAAATCAACTGTCAGATCTCATTACATTCATAATTTCCTAGTGTTTTTTCCTAACAGCAAAACAGTAGCTTAGAGTACTTGTTCTTTTTGCCTAATGATAAGTCATGGATTTTGCTTCTTGCCTAAAAGCATTTCGTTAATTGCCTTTCTGGTTCTTTTAATCTTTAAAAGATCTTCTGTCTCCTCCCTCTGTTTTCCTCTTTTTTCTCTTCTTTCTTTTTTTTTTCTTGGTCTGTTTTATTCTTTTAATATCTTTGCTCTTTATCTCTTTTTCAGCTACTATGGCTTTGTTCACTTTATTTTTTTATCTCTGTTTTTTGCTGTCATTGCTGGAGTTGAATCAAAGAATATTCTGTCATAGTCTTGAAATCTTTTATTTTCATCTAGAAAATATATGAGTTAAAGTCAGTGGAACTTACTAAAAAAGAAAACAATGTATTTTTATGGCTATGTGAAGCAAAGAGATTTCAGCAGTTACATTCAACTCGAGGCAGTGTTGCTAGCTTCAGACAGCTTATTCAAAATTTAATTTGATTTTATGATTTCTTCCTGGCATACTTAATGATGTCTGAAAGTAGGCAAGTGTGTGTTTTGGTTTTTTGTTTGCTTTGGTGTTTTTTTTTTTTAATTGGGAAAATAGAATCACCAGAAGTCAACGATATTTCAAATTACCTTAAAGAGTGCCGGGATGAGGAGGGCGTTACTCTTCTTGGTTTGGAGTGAGCCTTTATTTCTGCTTGTGTGCTATACGCAAGTTTTGCTTTTCCTAGTGATTTGCTCAGAATACATAGCTTCAGACTCCTGATAAATATTGCTCCCTCATGGAACCTCTGGCTGTTTTCTCGTTCTCACTTGCATTTTAGATGGCTCTGTCTTACATTACCTCCGAAATCCTGACACAGCTGCATTGTTTGATCCGGCTGCAACTCAGCTGAGTTTTCCTGTGAGCTGATGGAGAATCAGATTGCTGTGCGTGAACAGATGTGTCAAGCTGTTCAAAGACAGCATCTCTGGCGATGTAAATTCCTCTTTAGGCGCTGACTGTAGCGCTCGTTACCATAGTACCTGTGTCTCCAAAACATTAATAAAGTAGTCACAGCTCTGAGACAGAGAAATATCACCACTTCAGCTTTTGTGATGCAGGAAACAGAGCGATGTTAAGCTGGAGTCAGTGGAAGCCTGAAAAGAGTAGCCTGAGGTTTTCTGAGGTTAAAGACTGAGGGAAGTCACCAGCGCAGCTCTGTTAAGTTCCCACTCCGAAATTTGTCCTGGAGGAAATTTCCGCTATATGCTGGTTAAGCATAGAACCTAGCGAGACAACGTGAATAGATCAGCATCTTGCTGGTATCCTGAACACAGTAGAAGTCAGCAGAGAGAGTCAGTTTTCTTTTTTCAGAAGCCAAAGCCTACCTTCCCAGGGAACCCGATGCCCAGGAGCAGTTCTGGCTCTCAGGTCACTCTCCCCTGCCCCAGAAGAGCATCTCCACTTCGTATTTCATTACCTGCGAGGCTTGTGGTGGTTCTTTCCTCCCTCTCCCACGTGTTCAGACAGCCAAAGCCAGCAGGTGCCAAGGTCAGCCCCTCGAGGAACTTCTGGCATCCTCATCTTGGATTTTGCTGTTCAGAGAGGCTTGCCAGTGCCGTGGGCTGGCACCCCAATGCTCTAGTTCATTCCATGAAAACAGTGACTATATTTACTCTTCTGATTTAGCTCAAACAAAAGGCGTCACTTATGCCACTTGATTTTAACCAGGAGTGCAGCTGATCTATGCTGAAAATGTTTGATGGCAGTCTTTAAAATCTTCCTGCATAATGCTATAGACAAGAGGTTACTTGTGTGAATACTAATGAAATTTAAATGTCATGAATACAAGGTCTCATTTAGAAATTGCTAAATGTTCAGAACAGTCCAGATCCTCAAAGCCATTTGAATAGTAATTCCTTGAAACCAATAGCACCTATACAGCTAAATCCCTTTGGGACAGATGTAATCTGTGTCATTGCAGGATGCTGGAATGAATGGAGACTAGACAATTTGCTGTCAGGACTAAGAGGAAGCTTATGTTGCTATTGATCCACATGCCTTCCAGTTTTCCCAAGCATCATCTTTCTGTCAATTGCTCATGATTGCAAGTCTAAGCAGTACCAGCAAGTTTCCAGCCCTCACAAAAAACCCACCCAAAATAAATCTTGAAAATAATACCAGGGTTCTTAGAATATAGAGTACAGCTCCACAAAAAAGGGCCAACCACTTGCCCAACTCGTTAGTATTTCTATCTTTAGTGAAATAACACTCACTGACAACCGCTTGCTCTTTCAGTTCCTTTTAGGGTCTTTGCCATCTGGGATGTCTGTTTCTCTAGAAGAAAACATTAACATCTGCTGGCATTGACCTTGACCTTCTTTACATTGTAATATTATGGAAGCATTGCATTCTGCAAGCACTTTACACACCAAATTCAAGCAGTTGTACACTTAGGTTTCTTCTCTTAGGAAATCGTATTTTATGACTAGTCATGTCCTTAGGCTTCACTATCTAGCAGAATAAAAATAAATTATGTTTATGTCACCAAATCACAGATGTTTTGCAGGCTGTTCTGTGACTCCCTCGTGCATTGTATTTCATAGCTAGGTGTAACATGAAATGAAAAATAGGTATATAGGAGGTTTCTTATTTAAAATGCATACTAGGAGTGACTGTTCTTGCAGTGCTTCTTCGCAGCTTTTCCAGGATGCAGCATTGGGGTAAGCAGCCACAGCAGGCAAAATCTGTTTATTTTTAATTTAGTTTTTATTGTACTAATCTGAAATACTTGGCACTCCATAAAGTTTCAGACAACAACATCAAGCACGTCATTGCTAAGCAAACATATAAATTAAACAAGCTTATAAATCTCCACGTCATACTCCACAGTCAGTTCATTGGCAGATCAGCCCCCAAGCTGTTGGGCTAACTGCTTTACCTCTCCATGTCTCGATGCATCATCAATGCATCAACGCATGTCTCATGCATCAAAGAGACCCTATCCAAGGATGGCTCTTCAGCTAGTATTAACTGGTGTCCATATTTGAAGCCATGAAAATACTATGCATCAGGATCTAGCTTTGTGGGGGTTTTTCCAAGCAAATATATATGCAGGCTAGAGGAAAGGGCAGAGGATGCCAGCTGAATAAAAACAGTTATTCTGAATACTGGCACTTTTCATAGTATCATCTCTATATTCCACAAAGGCAAACAAAGTATGACAGGGTGTAATGTTTGGATTAAAAACATATTTTGGCAAGTCCTGAATGAAATGTCATTATTTTAAAGATAATTTTAGTATTTTAGACATGTGATTCCAAAGTTTTTGCCATTTGAGGAAGATAATATCGTACAATGAAAGACTCTGAAATATACTAATAGGGTTCAGTATTACTTTGCAACTACTTATTTGTGCAAAACTGCCAAAAGAGAAACAATTTGCTGATGATCACTCCAGTGTATTCACTGCACCACAGGAGGTGACTCTCCTAATGTCATTTTAGCCAGAACTTAAATTCCACTTCAATGTTTATTTGTAAACATCAAGATGATACGGAGCAGATCTTTTAGATGTTACTGTTCCCGAAACAATAGCTATCTGTGATTACAAGATTGAATTAACTTCATCATCTAACTCTGCTGAAATGTATGAATATATCTCCCTTAATAATAGCTTGTATCATTCATTTCCAGACATTGTATCTTTATTTCTGAGATAGGACAAACAGTCCTCTAAAACCTTTCCAACACACACACACACACACACACACACACACACACTTAAAGAAATCAAGAGAGAGGAGAAAGAAATAATTGTCTAAACAGTTGTCTTCCACTAATATCTTACAGTTCACAGGAACAGGGAGTACTTGTTGCTTCGGCTAAAAAATATCTCTTGCTCTAAACTGACAGCTTGCATGCTGTCTACATACACATGAACACTATTACATCATTTTCTCGACAAGTGGGGGTGATATCCATGCCACATACAGGCATGGCAATATCCATGACCTTACAGCAGGGAAAGGTGATTTTTCTTAAAATACAAACTCGAGGGGAAAAAATGTTTTTTCCTGATTCATGCTTTCAAGTCTCATACTCATGAGCAGCTGCATGTTTGTGGTGATCCGACATCAGTCCAGCAGCCACGCATCACATCATTTGTGTTGAAATATTAGATCCAGGTCCTTTTGCAATGCCATGAAGGACAAGTAACACCAACTGTCAAGCCTTTCTTGGGTCTCCTGAGTTTTATTCACAATACGTAGGTTTCCAGTGTTCATTTTTGTACCTTTTTGGGTCTGGTAGTGATCAGTGTCTTCATCCTGTCTCACCTCTGTGAATCACCAGGCCACCACCATTCTTCATCTCCAGGTCTGGGTGTCTTGTGAAGCCAGAGGTAGATGTGCTGGTGTCTTGATGACCTGCTAATCTGTGTGCCGTTAACACTGCCCATTCTGAGAGCCATGCTCCTGCCGGTGCCTCCACACCTACTCGTCCCTGTGCGTTCTCCATTCACATCAGTAGTAGTCTTCCTACTACAGTGCTGTACACCCTGACTAACATGGAACTGTGTGATTAAATTGCACTGTCAGGTTACACTGACTATCAAAGAATCATGCTTTGCTTCCTGATGATCTTTCAGCTCTCCTGGTGTACTGCATTTCAATCCAATCCAACATGCAACCCAGAAGAAAATTTGACTTTTATGCATTTTTCTATTTGTTTAAAGCCATTGAATCTGTTTTAATTGTCCACGTAAAGTTGATTTTAGTTGTCGTCAGCTATTAAGAATTAAATTTTTATCTAGTCTTTGTCAGCTGGATATGATGACTACAATGAACCACGTATTTGATCAGCTGCCCCATACTAAAATAGATATTTGAGGCAGAAGAAATCACCCTCTGATTAAAAGTATGTTTCCTTGTCACCGACAATAAGGAAAGTTAGACTTGGCTTACTCCACTCAGTTGACTTTTGGTTGATTCAAGTTGTGTAAGAGGAATCCCACCTTTAACAGAAACACAATGGGAAATGCTTCGAGGTGCTCGGTGAACCGTAAAGACCCATAGGATGCTCTTACTGTCCAGTACTTGTCAGATAGCCACTGCTGGTCTGAGAAGGTACAGAAAATCAAGGGAATTCAGGCATGTAAGGCTATAAATAAGCTGTTGAATAAATTCAAATAGTTTCAGACTTAGAATGCTTGAAAATACTGATCTACAAAAATAAGATCCTTCCTGCCTTGTTCCTGCCGATGTAGCAGGATCTCAGAGAAGAGAGACAGCCTACTCTTCCTCAACACTGTGTACCTCCAAGGAATGGGACACTCAGCCAGAACCTACACCTGCCTTAGGAGTGAAACAAACCACTATCCCAGCGCTTAAACCTTTAGGAAGATCAGGGTCTGGGTCTGAGTTTTGTGCATCTGGATCAGATCAAAAAAGAAGGTTCAGCTGACTCGTTTTGTGGAGGGAACACAGGAAGTTGATTAATGAACCTATGATGACAATCCTGCTTATGTCTGGGGAGGAGGGGAACAAACCACTACTATTTCCCCCCCTTTTTATCTTTCCTCAGATGCCCAGACCTTTTCTGTTCAAGCTATGTACTGTAATGGCTTACAGTATGCTTAGCATTGTTGAAGCACAGAACATCAGGAATGACACTGTTGGAATAGTCTCATTCCCTTACTTCTCTTAACGTAACAGTGCTGTCAGCCCTTGGAAATCAAGAGTAAATTGGGTGTTAAATAAATGAAGTAAAACTGGGCAAATAATTGTTAATATTGCACAATGTATGAACTGTTATTGCCAACAGGTGCTTAGGGATAGATGTCCTATGTGAAAAATATGCTGCAGATTGAGATATTTCCTTCCAGAACCATTGATATTTATGTTTCCTGATGGGATGGAAAGGAACCTCATGAAAGCTGTTGCTGCGTTGTCTGGATGAATGGCAACAAGTCATTTACAACATTTATGGAAAAAGGACTCAGCCTCCCATTTAAAACTGCAAGGTAACACAAATACCATGGAAAAGCAGTCTCCAAAACAGAGGCAAACAACTTCTGCATTGGTCACCGCTGACTTGAAAGCCATACAGAAGCAGCTGCTTCTGAATATCCTTTTAAGCCCATCGAGCCTTGATCCAGCTGTTAAAAGTAACAATGTTGTTCATCCTCCGTAATAATCGGATATAGCAGGGCAGTGCTGGAGGAGCAGTTGCATAAAAAAAGCTTTGGTTATGTAACAGAAATGCACGGATGCCCCCAAGTCACAGAGATGCCAGGCGGGTCTGTGCGGCAGCCCCTGAGCGCCCCTTCACAACTCATGCTGACAACAGCATCTGCTGAAGGACTCTGGCCCCCTTGCACCTTTGCAAACAGCTACAAAGCTCTGCCCGGATGTGGTGCTCTCTGCCCTTCCGCGTAGGAGGATCATGGAAAGAGGCTGTGTGTCTGTACCTCCTTAGCTTTACATCATCTTACTGTTCTGGTGACACCAGCTTTGTAAAGCTATTTGGGACTTTGCAGTGGGGCACCTAAGTCTCTGCCATCTCTGCTGCAGTGGCCGGCAGGGAGGCAGGGTATAGAGCTGGGGCAGTCCCATCTCCTGATGTCACTGATGCATTTCACAGCAATCACCTCTCAGAGGTGTCTGGACCTCTGTAGCTGACTGCCAACAACCACCTTGAGATGATGCACCTCTTTCCTTTCTCCTGCCTGCCCAGGAACCAAATTGGCACCCATCTGGGATACATTCCTGAGGTCACATTTTCAGATCAAAAGATCAGAAACTCCCCAGCAGCAAAGCACTTAAGCATGAGTGCAAACTGGAATATTCAAGCGGCCTTTCTAGGAGTCAGTAGGAGACATCACACTGTTAAGTGCTACTCTGGATTGGCCTCAGGCTGAGCTTGAACTTTGTTGATTTTCTTACCATAAGATTAACCAACGATGAATGACAGTGGAAATGACTAAAACTTCCCTTTTGAAGAAGCTGATAATGAAGACAAGTAATTCCCTCAAGATTTACCAACAATAAGGTTGGAGAAACTGGTGTGGAAAATTAAAAGACCTATTTCCACAGAGATTTTATACCTATTTTTAACAGCAAACTTCAGCTGATATTTCTTTGTATGCTCAGAAACGCACTACGTGTTGCAGTTGAGGTTTGCAGGATGTAAAAATAAAGAGGCAACTGGCAAAGTAATAACTGTCTTAATTAAGAGAAATTAATTCAGCTGATCTTAACTGAGCATGCACAGGCAAGGTGGGGTTTGTTCTATTATCATCTTATGCCAGGAAAACTCCAAAGAGTTGAGAGAGAAGAAACTTACCCACTGAAACACCTGATAAATGCATTACACCTCAGGGCATTTTTTGGTCTTTGAAGTCACATCAGCCCTGGTTTGTGCAAAACCCAGTAGAGCCTGGCATTGGCAGGCACTCAGTAAATGTGTTTCCCTCCTCAGAATAACTCTGCTTTTCCAGTGCTGCCCGTGACTGAACCCAGTTTGCTGCTCTGAAGAGTGAAATTGCTTCTGCAAGGACCCTTCTGGCAGATGGAGTGTGTAGAGTACATCCAGGCATTTTGGGTACTTACCTATACACCGCAAGAATGTTGAAGATTTCCCAGTTTGCAAGGTACATGCCAGGTCCACACCCTCTGAACATCTTGAAGAAGAATTTTAAAGAAAAGAAGTTAATTTTCAAAGACTTCATATTAAGTCAAGCAGAAACCCTGAGGTTAAAGCTGCACTATTTGTTTATTTTCCTCAAAGGTGGCCCTTCTCTGGCCTTGTGGTACCCACCCATGGGCAGAGCCTGGAGGAGCATTGCCAAACTCTGTGTTACTGAAGTGTAGTAGATAGAAATGCTGTGCCTGAAGGAATGGTCAATCTGAAGCAGGTGCCTTCAGGTGGGTGAGTGAAGCTGCTGCTTGTCATCTGAAGCCTTTGGAAGAAAGAACCACTGGAAGCTACTGAGCTCCAGGAAATAGCTAAGTGCAAGTAAGGAGGCATCCTAGGATTAGCCAAAAATGCTTGGTAAGTCTCACCAGTACTTAGATGCAGCTGGCAAGTCCACCAATCATTTGTCTTCTCTTTTCAGCTGTGCATGAGGTGCTAGGCTCTGCCTGATGCTATGGCTTCAGTGAAACCTCTGAGAAAGCAAACCTACCTCAAATAACATCTCACGGGTTTTGATCTATCAAAATGATGAGAACTTAAATTGGCACACTTCACACAGTCCTGATATTTCTCTTCCTCCTGCCTGCAGTTTTCCATCATCTAGGGTGCCATTTGCTCAATCTATTATCACGCACTTTTGATTTCAGTTCCTCACTTTGTGACCTTAGTGCATTTTCTTCCTGCAAAGGATCACAATATAAATCACTAGATCAGTCTAGTATTTTTAAAAAGCCTCCCACACACAGGCGGGATATCGGCTGATGGTTCAACAGGTGACGGGCTGAAATAAGGGGGCATCTTTCCCTTTAATTGTTGTTGAAAACGAAAAAAGGAGCAAGGGAAATACTCAGTTTTCTGAGATAAGGATCTTGGCCTTTGGTTCACTAGAATCACCTAATAGGCTTGAGCATAAAAAGCTGGACAAAGCTAAAAGGATAAACAAACTGCTGAAAGACTCCAGAGTGACTTTCTCTTTCCAATCTGAAAACTGGATTAAATATGGTTCTTCTGTTATGTAAACAGACAGTGAGAAAAGGACCTAATGGTCTGTGAACCGAATGGAATGCAGGATCTCCTGGTTTCTAACTCTGTCTCTACCACACCTGTTTGCCCATGACTGCAGGGGTAAATGTTTAAAGGATCACAAACACAAAGGCCAGGAGGGACCATTAGAGTCATCTCACTGAAGCGTTGCAAAACTGATTATCAGGCATTTTTGCCCAGTAATTTCGCACTGAAGTAGCTAGTTCTTTGAGCAAGGTGAGGGTCGTGAAGGACACACTTGTGGCAGGCACGGCCGGCAAGGGCACTGGGTGGATCATGTTTTCTTTCTCAAATTAGAGGTTAAAGATGCTCACATAAGCTTTGTGGAAGGCCATAGAAGCTTTCTCAGAAGCAATATGTAGACAGCGCTCCTGTCAGCAGAACCTGGTGTCTGTGTGAGAGGGGAACTCCCAGTTCCTGCCCAGCCCTCAGCAGGAACAGATTCATCATCTCTTAACAAGCTCATTCCTAACCATAGCGACTGCCAGGTCCACCCCTGGCCTGACCCAACTGCGTCATCCAGGACCTGCATGCATGCCATGTCCAGCTGTTTACCCTACAGCAACCCAACGAGATGTCAAGATCTGGCAAAAGATGTACGGTTCTTGCAGGCAGATTTTGTAGTAACTAATTCTTTTACTGTAAGAGGTAGGGAAATCAAAGAGTCAACCTGATGATTCATGATTTCTTACGAATATTTTTTTTCAGTCTTCCTATTCCTTTGAATAAAAGTTAATAGATATCATGCTGCCAAAAAGGCAGGAAAATTAATTGGGATGATCTCAGAATTGAGTTGCAGAAATGATGTTTTGACTGACAAAAGGTAAAACTTTAAAACACTGTATGCACAGATGTTAAAGCATCTGAAGGAGCCGCCTGGCCATTTTTCCAGTGAGATTACGATGAATTTTTGTAATCTACAGCAGCTTTACGTAACATATTGTTTATTGTATGTAAACCCAAGGAATTCCCCCTCTTCTTCCAATAAGTATCACATATGCTCAAAAAATCGCTGCTTGCCTATCACTTTACAGGAGTTGCTTTACTCCTTGAAACAGACAAAAACACAACAAAACCCCTCCAAACCTAAACCACACACAACTTCCTTCATAGACAAGTTCAAGCAGCCATTCAGAAATTAAAGCTGAAGAACAAAGAATGTATTTTTATTGTTTGTTTCTACCCTGTCCCTGCGTTTTCCTCTCATATTTTACACTCCCCCCTACCAGCTTTCTTATCTGAAGCTCATTCTCTCTCTCTCTCTCTTCTGTTTGACCTGAGGTCAAATGTATCATTTATTTCCATGATATCCTTCAGCATTTTGCATTTCCCTGTGAAGTCCTCAGCCCGCTTGCTCTTTACTAAAGATTAAAGAAGGTTGTTTTTCATGCTGTTTTGAGTAAGAAGAGTGTGAAAATCTGCAAATGCCTCTAGTACATTCTCATGCCAGTCTCACTATCTGCACCCTCTCCTCTTTGCTTCCAGGAGAAGAAACTGCCTCTGGAGTTTCTGCGGTGTCGGTCCTTTGTACATCAAGGGACATAAGCACTTTTGCAGAATTTATGGGCTGTGATGATGTCCCGGTGACCCCGAAAAAGTTACAGATATACTCAGAGACAACGGGGCAAGAGGACAGATAACATACTTGAATTTCTTGAATGCTAGTCGGGCACCTTCTGACAGAGATGCTCAATTCAGAAGTAAACTTAGAGTTGACTGGTCTACAACTTCCATCCCAAGCTGAGCAGAAGGGAAAATCTGGCATGAATCTTGTGTCAGCTGCTCTCTGCAGGTCAGTACCTTCTGCATTTGCAATGTATAGGGAAAGAAACAACTTGTGGACTCTAGCTGTCATAAAAAGTGTACATGGCTCTCAGGATGAAAAGGAGATATTTCTCGGATACTACCTTATACACTAATGCCAGTTTGTAGAAAATTAAAAGCAAATATCAATCCCAGCTAGCTACAGTGGTGATACTGGGAGCCCAAATGTATGCGCATGAGGAAAATATTTTAGAGAGGATTTCTGAGCTCTGCAGGGAGATGAAGTTGAAAGAGCAAATAATATTGTGTGGACTGTAAGGGAGAATTAAAAAGTAAAGTTAGGCACGGAGATGGCAGGAATAGAGAGTACCACAGATCAGTATGTTGTCTGAAGAAGCATCCTACTTTGATTTGCTTTGGTCTGGATCTGCCAGCTGGTTTATTTGAAAGCCTCTAGTTGTTGACTGGCAGGGACTGGGAATAATTTTTCTCTCATCACCGACTCACTGGGACTTGTGATTGCATAGATCTGTCATAGTTCCCTCTTAACTGTTTCTTCTTTACTTGCAGCTCGATTAGCACTAATCTCCTTAGCTGATGTCCATTTCCTCAAATCACATTTTCCTTCCCCTTGAACATTTTTCACTTCCTAGCAAAGCTTTGCAGTCTGCTCAGACATGCATGGTGGATCTGTGTTTTACCATAACAATGTTCTTTGATCTTGTTTACCTATTTTTTCTTTAATGATTCAACTTCTTCTTTTCTTTTTCTTGTTCTTTTCTTTTCTTTTGAGTATTTTGTGGGGGGGAAGGAGGGGAAGAAAGTGGTAGCTCCTCAACATTGAGCTGCTTTTTTCCACAAAATATCTATGACCCAGGGCATGAGCAAGGGCCAGTAGGGAGAAAGAAATGCAGGAATGAGATTGCCTAGGGTGAGACACATGGATCAGACATGCTGATTGCCAAGGAGCCAGGGAAGGCACTAGGGGACAGGCAAGATGTCAAGTGATTAACCTGGATGGGAAAGAGGTTCCACTGAAACAGAAAAGGCAGTGGACAGGACATTGCACCCAACTCACCCAGCCTGGGTGTCAGGAACAACTTGCTCTGCTCTCCTTCCTTTCCACCATTCTGTCTTTTTTTTCCAGGAACTCCTTTCCTCATCTCCACTTCTCTATCTTAAGCAAGCTAAAGAAGCATCATAGCCCATCGCTGATGGAGGGCTCATGGGAAGGGCTAATTGCTTTCTTTGCTTTGTTCAGATGTACAAACAGACCATTACTCAGAATCATTACCCAGTCATCATACATCATATATCATACAAACCAGTTCTCTTTTCTATGCACCAAATACGTCACAGGCACTGTATGTGTCACTAATTGCACAACAGGCGATGCAGGCCTGCTTTAGGAGCTAGTAATTTATTAATACAAGATATGGGACTTTGGTCTTATATCGAATTTCAAAATGTTATTGAGGCAGTTAAATTTCTTATTTGTTTAAGAGGCAGCACAAGCCATACTTTCTGTCACTTTTAATGAACCCATATACGATTCACAACAATGCCCATATTATGACATTGCATTCTGTTATAATAATGCTAAAATTACTAAGTGCAGTTCTGAAAAAGATAGGCATTTCTACCAGGCATATTCAAGTTTTTTCACTCTACTTTTCCTTGTCTTTTTGGTTCCAAACCCATTTAAATTGCATTTCAGAGTTGCTCATTTTGTCTTTCATCAGTGCATGATGGTTTGCGGCAGCAGAAGCTTAAACAAAAATTTGAAAACCTGAAAAAAGGGCTTGGAGGTCCTACTCCCACACTCAGTTACACTTAGGCAATGACAAAAACTGCAACAGAGCTGCAGGGACATTCTAGGGGCAGGAATGGGCCTCAGATAAATCTTTGCAGCCAGAATATTACTAGCTGTTTAATAATTCCTTCACTCTCAGCCTGTAGCAAATGCGTAGAGCCAAAATGTGTGCTTCAGTCCCTGCCCTGCTTTGGGTACTGTGCAAGCTGGGGAGATTTTCCAGCTAGCCAAATGCCTTAAAAGGCATTCAACCTATTTATCTTTACATTCCCATATGAAAGGTATTAGCTACACAGCTAGCTACACTGGCTAGCCACTGGCTAGTGTGAAAAGGGGACAACTTCTTGACGATATCTCCTTGCTTTAGGGATATTTTAGATATTGTCCTGTAGGTTTTGGAAAGCACAGGTATGTCATAACACACTAGAACCTGGTAGTTTTCTGTGACGAGCTGAAACAGTAATTTGAATACACATGTGCCAGTTACCAACCTAAATGAATGCACAAGAAAAATCTCACTGTCAGCATGAGAGAAGTGTAGTGATCCCTGAGCACCTCCAGCCTGGTCTGGGTGTGAGCAGCCATTGTGCAAAGCTCTTTCTGGATCAACATGTTCCCTCCTGACTTAGTAGTTTCTTGCAAGTTATTTTATGGTTGACTCGATGGTCTTAAAGGTCTTTTCCAACCTAAACAATTCTGTGATTCTATTAGGCTCCCAGGGGATCATATCCTACACTTTGCATGAAGATGCACAAAAAAGTCCAATGAGAAGAGCCCTGAGACAGCATCCACAGGTCTGGGAGATCTACACAGTGCCATGCAGCACCATGCAGAGTCTAGCTGTGATGTGGGAAGCGGTATAACCACCAAGCATTCTGGAGCTCATAATTTGTTTGGGTAGAGATCTGCTGAAGTGATTATTTTAAGTGTCCTGCTCCAGTAATAGCTTCGGTGTGGTGAGCTTGGATATCTCTGCACGTAGCTCAGCGATGTAAACGTGGCCTGTAAACAGGGATAACGTATACAGGCATATGAGGACAGGATGCAAAGATGCCCCAGAGAAGGAGCTCATGACTGATTTGTCCCCCGCTCTCGTTGCAGAATCTGCATGAGCTGCCAGTGAGTGGAATTTGAGCACTGATCTGCAACCGAAGCAGACAGCTACGTGGGAAGTACTGAACCTCCAACCGTCTCAGCCTCTGTGTAATATAAATTGTCTGCCATTCCCAGAGGTCTTGTTGTCATTAAACACAGTAATATACCTGCTGTTTTCTGTGGGACATCTGGAGAGGGGTTACCCACCATGTAAAAATATTTTCATATAAGTTAAAAAATGACTTTTCAGCCTGAAGCTGTACACCTACCCTGTCAGCCTGGTGGTGACTTGAGGTCAGCTGAAGTTAGAGCTGTCCTTCAGCTGTCCAGGCTGGTGTGGAAGCAGTCTGCGTTTGCCAGCACAGAGGTCAGAGCCTGACCTAATTTGCCAGGCTCTTCAAACAGGATTTTCTGCCAGTGCAAAATCCAAGCTGTTGCAGCCAGACTGCCATTAGTACCTAAGCTAATGTATTTAAAACTACATTATGCTGTGGTCAATGATAGAAGTACTCAGTCATATCATGGTAAAAAGGATTAAAAAGTATAAAAGGTAGGGTACCAAGAAAGTGACTTTCTTTTTATCTTGTGATATTTTTTGAAAACTCAAATGTTTTTGGGGGTGCAGAATACTGATTTTAATCCTTAGTAGTTGTAAACAAACTGATGCTTAGGTATGGATGGAAGCAGGGAAACCACTTAACCTGGGGCCAGGAGAGAGGATAGTGTCTGCCACATGACCCGGGTCCAGCCCTATAACCCTACAGACACACACACTGGGAGAGGTATGACATCCTTAGTCCCTGGTAAAATCCACCTTGAACCTACCAAGATATGATATGCAAAACAAGATTTGTATGCTGCGCACAGACCCTGCTTTCTGAGTTGTTTGGTGCTGCACAAGTGACAGTTTCAAGCACCCATATTCTAAGGGGAGAATAATTCACATCCCTCTTTGCCCCTTGCTTTCTAGATTATGCTGATATTCTTTTAGTCATGTTTGCTTGTGTCTGTGTATCTGTAAGTCATACATATGCTGCCAGATAGCTTTCAGAGCTTGCTGCAATGTGGCAGAGATCCACTGGCTGAATGAGTGCTGTCAGAGTAGACAAAATCAAACCTTCATCTCTGGCCTTCAGCAGTGTCACTATGATGGATGGGAAACATCTCCTTCCTTCACTTTGCAGGTTCATCTCTTCCATTTAACAGTGTTTGTATAATGCTTACTTTGTGCTCCAGGGGAATAGTTTTCTACAGCGTCCTTCAAGGCAGGGGCAAAATACATATATATCCCAAAATAAAAGCTATCAAAATGATCTAAAAAATTCTAATCTTCAATGGTGCCAACAATGCAAGAAAAGTTGAAGAGAGACCTCAAAAGGACTTTTATCACTGAATTTAGTCTTGAACCTTGAGATCTCTCCTGCCTTCACTGTCATCACCCACACAGAAACTCAAGTTTTACAGGCCCAGAGATGCTACTTTTTGAGGGCCCTGCTCTGTGCCACAAGCTCCCTTGAACTTGCTCACTTGTTTCCTGATCTGGAGTGTACACCCTCCACAGAGAAAACCATTTTATTCCAAATGCCAGTACAATTCTTCCCTTTCCTAAGAAGATGATCACCAGGCAGCTGTGACACACTACTGCCTGAATATACAACCCACTTTTGAGCTCAGAACTCTGTTCTTGCTTTATACCTCCCTGTTTGGTGACTTTCAGAGACTGTTTGGTGGGAAAGGTCCATACTGAGCCAGTCAAAGTGTCACGTTGTAAAACCAGCACAAAGCTCATAGCAGCTGAAATTCTCCTGGTTCAGATGTCTAAACACAGGCATCTGATGTACTTTTGCTCCCTCACATAACCCACCTGCCTTCCAGCTGGCCCTCCAGGAGGGCACAGCCTTTCCACGGGTCCTATGTCATATCTGCCAGTCCTGCGTAACTATCTGGGATAGTTGAGCAAGTGTAAAAAAGACAGCTGAAAATTAAGTGGAATAACCTGAGGTGTATAAAATGGCACTAGCCACCCTCATCAAGGTAACTGGATGTCACTGCAAGTGGTGACACGGATGCACAGACCACTCACCTGCCTCCCCCAGCACAGGGCTTCTCTGAATAAGCAGGTGATTTCTGGTCACCAAGTGCAACACCATGGGGACGGTGCCTTTGTGTGATATTTCATGGCATTTCCTCATTAATTTCTGTGTCGCCCTTTCAGTATCCAGCAAAGGAAGCAGAATAGCTCTGCTCTTTATTTTCCCAGCATAGAGCTGTCTGCCTTTCCCTAGCTTTTTTTCCCTTTGAACAAAAAATGCACTTGCTGTGATTTGTGCTTTAAGGCAAGTTGGGATGATTAGAGCCACATTTTCTAACTGACATTTGCATTGTCCTTGTTAGTCATCATTTGTATTATGTTATTGTCTTTAAGTGATCATAATTATCAAAAATAATTGTTTACAAATTTTCAGGAGTTTGCCAACTCATTACCACTAATTAAGAACATTGTTTAGTGTAAGCTCGACAGCTGGCATACACCTAAAGGAGCATTCATTTCCCAGTCTATTGCTGGTATTGCTGTTGTAAGTTGTGCATAGGAGACACCCACACTTTTTATTCCTCTTTTAAAGAAAGTTTGTTTCCAGACTGAGAACTCACTTGTCACTGGTTCAGCAAATCAGGCAAGGGGAAGAGCAGAAGGCAGAAAAGAAAGATGATGTTGCAGTTAATGCAGCATCCATGTAACCCTTGCTTTTCCTTCTTTTCCAGCTATGATTTTTTTCAGGCTTTAACAGCTGCTTTTTAAGAAATTCAAGTTCTTTTGCCCTAAACTGTCCTGTCTAAACTCAGGTAGATTAAGCTTTCATTTACTCAGCTACTCTTCTGTTCAAATGCGCTTCTCCAGAGCAGATGTAGCAAACACGAATTTTCCAAAGAAAAGTGCTGATTTCCTGGGGAAGGCCACTGTGGTTTACACTCCCAGCTAATGCAGTCATTTGAAACTCTTGCTGAAGATTACTGCCTTCTACACATCATGTGTGTGAGGAAGATTTAATTGACTGAAGTTCATAAAGCACAGGGAGCTAGCCAGATAAAGGATGCTATTTAATTGCAAAGCCATAATACATTATGATTTCTTGTTGTTATTGTTTTAATACTGTGATTATTCTTGTAATAGTTTGTGGTTCACTCCCTCTATCCTAGCTGCTGGTGTGTTAAAGAAAGCTCCATTTACTGCTGGTTTGCCTTGATTTCTGCCTGTAGCTGATCTTCCCCCTACTAGCAACTGCATTTATAAATGCAAGCAGAGTTATGGAGGGGAAATCTGTCTGAACCAGATCATTCAATGTCCAAAAAAGATAAAAGAAAAAAAAGGAGGCAAAGCAGGGAAATTCAAATATTGCCATAATAGGTTGAAAGTAGAAACTCTCCACAGTTTTCTTCACCTGTATCACTGCAGTTCAAGGGCTTGGATCAATGGAAAATCATTCGCCAGCTCCAGTGGGCTTCTGGTCAGGTCCTATGTGCAATTCAATTGTCTAATGAGCTCTCAGGAAGGGCAGCAAGCCATGCAGGCAGGATACGGGGAGAGGCTCTTGTAGCTCTCTCAAATAAACACAACGAACAAAACCTTTTCAGGTTTGAATAGCCACTGGGTTCATATCAGGACATGTTCCACACATCAAATACATGGGCACCACATAGTCTAAAAGAACCTCTATTTTTAACATGGGCTCAAATTTTTAAGGAAAACAAGCCTCAAACCCTGGTAGCAGCATGTACCTTGTTTAAGTGCTTGCTCCTACTGCCTTCCAGTAGGCAGCACAGGAAGAGCTGAAGTGCAAGAGCTGTGCTCGTGGCAGGATTTGTAGACCTCTTCACTGCAAGTGAAAAGAAGTGAGGAAGAGCACCCCTTTGAAAGCTCCCCATCCATCCTGTCTCTGTGCAACAGATTGCACGGAGGCGTACAGAGGAGAGGCCCAAATGCAATTAGTTTTACCCCCTGGAAGAAGAGAAAAGGCATGTCAGTACAAAGGCACATTTTATCACCAGCCTGCCTCTATGTCCTGTCAGGACTCACACACAGACATGTGCAGTAGGAGCTGGGGCAGGCTTGCAATCTCAAGTGAGGTTGTAAGCATGCCACTGAGCTGAGATTCATATGGCTACAAGCATCCTGCAAGGGCTTCACAAAGCTATGAAAGGACAATAGGCAATTTCTGGCGTCATCTTAACTGCAGAAAAACTAAATGCTGGATCACCTGTCAGAGCAGCAAGGGCAGCAGCTGTGCCAAAGGCTTTGCTGAGCTAGTGCAAGCCTGGATACAGCCGCAGCGTAAAGAGAAGGTGGAAGGGATATGTAGCCATGAGTAGGCAGCAGCTGGGGTCATCTTCATGGGAAGAAAATTTTCCTCCAATTCTTCTTTTGTCTCATAAATTGCTTTCACCTTTAAATAACACAATTCCATTAAAGTTTTTATTATATTGTCAGCCTAATCTAAAAGCTTTCTTGTGACTTAAGATTCATGCTCAATTTACTGGAAAAGTCAGAATGTGGCTGTTGGTTGACGTCCCCTTTTATTGCCATACTCACAGAATGGCTGGGGCTTTGCGAGGCAGGACAGGGGGGACTTAGTGCCCCAGCACAGCTGGTGACAAACGACCAGTGGAGGGCTGACCTTGCCTGGGCCAAAATATAGTGTAATCTTTCCAATGGTCTTTTATAATCTTTGTAGCTGGAATAACCTGGTGAAACTGACTCTCCCTCTGTTGCCTCAGCCTTGGCCTGTTTTTGATGCCCAGTTCTTGTACATGAGTGTACTGGGTTTGTCCGGGATCAAGTTGATTACCTTCATAATAGCTTGTATGGTGCTGGTTTAGATCTGTGATCAAACCAGTGGTGACAACATAGTGATGTTTCAGTTATTGCTGGTGTAGTGGGTTTGCATGGAGAGGTTTTGGTAGTGGATGGTCTACCGGGGTGGTTTCTGTGAGCAGACACCAGAAGCTTCCCTCATGTCCAATGGAGCCAATGCCAGCTGGCTCCAAGGTGGGCCTGCTGCTGTCCAAGGCCGAGGCCATCGGTGACATTGGTAGTGCCTCTGGCATAGCATGTTAAAAAGAAAAAGAAAAAAAACCTGTGCCAGAGAGAGAGGAGCGAGCTGTGTGGGAGCCGCGGCCCTGCAGCCCCCGGGCAGCGCCGGAGGGGCCGGAGCCGCTCCCGGCCCGGAGCAGAGATTCCCCCCCAGCCCGCGGCGCCCCCGGCCCGCGGAGCCCCCGGGGGAGCAGCTCCCCCCCCGCAGCCCGGGCAGGGCCCCCCCCGGGGCAGGGGGTGCCCGCAGGGGGCTGTGACCCGCGGGCAGCGGCGCCGGGGCAGCTCCGGGCAGGGCCTGTGGCCCCGCGGGGGACCCACACTGGAGCGGGCTGCGCCTGAAGAACTGCAGCCTGCGGGAAGGACTCGTACTAGAGAAGTTCATGGGGAGCTGTCTCCTGTGGCAGGGACCCCACGATGGAGCAGGGGAAGAGTGTGAGGAGGAAGGAATGGCAGAGACAACATGTGATGACCTGACCGCAGCCCCATTCCCATCCCCCTGGCCGCTCGGGGCAGGGTGGGGGGGATGATGATGTGGAGAAATTAGGAATTAAGCCCAAGAATAAGGGAGGGGTGGGGGGAAAGTGTTTTTCTGATTTGAATAGTAATCAATTAAACTAATTTTCCCCAAGTCGAGTCTGTTTTGCCCGTGACAGGAAGTGCTGAGTGGTCTCCTTGCCCTTATCATGACCCACGAGCCTGTTGTTATGTTTTCTCTCCCCTGTCTGGCTGAGGAGGGGAGTGACAGAGCAGTTTTCATGGGCATCTGGCAATCAGCCAGGGTCAAACCACCACAGCTGAACAGCGCTTGCACATCATCAAGATCTTTTCTGCTTCTCACCCCTGCCCCCCACCAGTGAGCAGGCGGGGGGGCGGGGGGGGGGGGGGGGGGAGGGGCACAAGAAGTTTGGAGGGGACGAAGCTGGGACAGCTGACCCCAACCGACCCAAGGGATATTCCATACCATATCACATTCTGCTCAGCATATAAAAGTTGTGGGGGTGAAGGAGAAAGGGAGTGATGTTCACAGTGAAGGCATTCGTCTTCCCAAGTAACCATTATGCATGATGGAGCCCTGCTTTCCTGGGGATGGCTGAGCACCTGCCTGCCCGTGGGAAGTAGTGAAATAATTCCTTATTTTTCTTTGCTTATGTGTGCAGCTTTTGCTTTTCCTATTAAACTTTATTTCAACCCATGAGTTTTCTCACCTTTAGTCTTCTGATTCTCTCTCCCATCCCATCAGGGGCAAAGGGGAGAGAGTGATCTGCTGTGGGGGGCTGAGCTGCCTACTGGGGTTAAACCACAACACTTCAGGGAGTTTTCTGTGGTCCAGGGAACTGAGCTCAGGAAAGTGCCAGTACTGGTCAGGAGCTCAGAGCCCCTTAGACAGTATGGCTGCCAATTACTGGATGATGAAATTGCACAGATCATTGCTGTGTACTCAGGAGTTCACATCACAGTCAGATATGATTGAACACAGCTGTTCAGATTGCTGAAATATTCATAGGCAAATCAGGCTTTGCACACAAAGCTAGGCAGTGGGTGCTCACTTCCAGCCTTTGAGGGAGTACGAGGTTGCAGCTCTGTGCTCTGCCACCTAACGAGTTCATGCAGTGCTTCATCTGGCTGTTGGGCTCTGTGCAGGCTTGACAGTGTCTGAGTAATGCTGTGTAAGCTGCACTGGGAAGAGTAAGACAGGCAGTTGATACCCAGTCCAGAGCTGGCAATAATAGCAGTGCCCTCCCTGGCCCTCCTGGTGGTAAAGAAAGCTGCTGCCAGCTGGCAGGAATCTGCTACTGATGGACGACAGCTCTTCTGCTAACGGTACCCGTGCCACAGCGTCAGCCCCGTTGGGGACCGCATGTGAAATGTGTCCACGTGTGTGCTTTGAAATACAAGAAGCAGATTTGCACAGTTGTCTTCCCTTGTGTTGCTTCAGCCTGCAGTCATGGAAAGACGTAGATGCAGCTCCCTTGGGTTTAGGAGGGTCTTGAAAGATGAATTTCCTTCCTGAACTCCTGTCACTTTCTCCTTTATCTTGTTCTTTTCTAGGGCACTTAGGAAAAAAATCTCTGAGGTTCTAGGGAAGTCTGCTGCCTCCCTGGGGACCGCGTAAGGGATGTTACTAGAAAATTCCCTTGCCTGGTATGGCCCTCTGATTGCTGCCCATTACTGGTCTTCCAAGTGGGCAATGACGAAGTCCAGATGACAAGAAGTCTGAAAGGAATAAATAGAGACCGCAGGGCCTTGGGCCTTGGGGTGACTGGCTGAGGGATCAGGAGCACAAGTAGTGTTTTCTTCCATCCTGCCAGTTTCAGGGAATGATGGGGCGTGTAATTGGAAGGTCATACAGATCAATATCTGGCTCCGGGCCTGCTGTCGCTGGTTAAATTTCAGGGATTTTATCATGGGTCAGTTTACATGGCAGCAGGCCTGCTGGCATCTGGTGGGGTTCACCTGCCCGAAAGTGGAAAAAGGATCCTAGGTCAGGAGTTAGCAGGGCTCATTGACAGAGCTTTAAACTAGATTGGAAGGGGGGAGGAAATAAACCAAAGCTTATTAAAGATGAGCCTGGGGGCAGCACGCCAGGGGTGGAGGCGAGATCAATAGCACCATTGAAATGTATCTGTGCCAATGCCTGAAGCACAGGCAACAAACAGGAGGAGCTGGAAGCCATCATGGAGCAGGAAGGCTGTGACATTGTTGCCATCATGGAAAACATACTGGGATAACTCATGGCTGGAGTGCTGCAATCGATGGCTACAAACTTCAGGAGGGACAGGCGAGGAAGGAGAAGCAGTGGGGTAGCCCTGTGTGTCAGGGAGTGCTTTGACTGCCTGGAGCTGAATGATGGTGACAGCTGGGTTGAGTGTTTATGGGCAAGAATCAGGGGAAGGCCAGCAAGGCAGATATCCTGGTGGGAGTCTGTTCTAGACCACCCAGCCAGGATGAAGAGGCAGATGAAGCATTTTACAAGCAGCTGACAGAAGTCTCAAGATCACTAGCCTTGTTCTCATGGGGCAGTTGGACCTACTGAATGTCCGCTGGAAATACAACACAGCAGAGAGGAAACAGGCTGGCAGGTTCCTGGAGTGTGTGGAAGGGACCTTCCCGACACAGCTGGCCAGTGACCAGCCAGGGGAGGTGCCCCGCTGGACCCGCTGCTTACAAACAGGGAAGGGCTGGTGGGTGATGTGGTGGTTGGAGGCCCTCTTGGGCATGGCAACCATGAGATGATAGAGTTTTTGATTCTCAGAGAAGTAAGGAGGGGGGTCAGCAGAACAGCTACCTTGGACTTCCAGAGGGCAGACTTTGGCCCCTTTAAGTGCCTGGTTGACAGATTCCCTCAGGAGATAGTTCTGAAGGGCCAAGGGATCCAGGAAGGCTGGAAATTCCTCAGGAAGGTAGCTAATGGTGCAGGTGTCCCGGTTTCAGCTGGGATAGAGTTAAGTACTTAGTTACTGGCTGGGGTTAAACCAGAACAGCAGGCCATCCCCATGTGATGAAAGATGAGCCAGTTGGGAAGAAGACGCCTGTCTGAACAGAGCTTTGGGTGGAACTCAGGGAAAAAGGAGAGTTTACCACCTTTGGAAGAAGGGGCAGGCAACTCTGGGGGACTATAAGGATGTCACAAGGTTGGGCGGGGTGAAGATGAGACAGGCGAAAGCCCAGACAGAACTCAGGGTGGCCACTGCCATAAAAGATAACAAAAAATGTTTTTTACAAATGCATTAGAAACAAAAGGAGGGCCAAGGACAGTCTGCATCCTTTATTGGATGCGGTGGGGAACGCTGCCACGAAGGATGAGGAAAAGGCTGAGGTACTCAATGCTTTCCTTGCCTCAGTCTTTAATAGTAAGACCAGTTATCTTCAGGGTACTCAGCCCCCTGAGCTGGAAGACAGGGATGTGGAAGAGCAGAATGAAGTTCCCACAGCCCAGGAGGAAACAGTGACCTGGTGCTCCACTTAGATGTGCTCAAGTCTATGGAGCAGATGGGGTGCACCTGAGGGTACTGAGGGAGCTGGTGGAGGAGCTTGCCAAGCTGCTCTCCATCATTTATCAGCAGTCCCGGCTAACTGGAGTGGTCCCAGAAGACTGGAGGTCAGGCAATGTGATGCCCATCTGCAAGAAGGGCAGGAAGGAGGATCTGGGGAACTACAGGCCTGTCAGCCTGACCTTGGTGCTGGGGAGGTTATGGAGCAGATCATCCTGAGCTCCGTCACATGGCACATGCAGACAACATGGGCATCAGGCCCATCCAGTATGGGTTTATGAAAGGCAGGTCCTGCTTGATGAACTTGATCTCCTTCTACAGCAAGATGACCTGCCTAGTGGATGAGGGAAAGGCTGTGGATGTTGTCGACCTGGACCTCAGTAAAGCCTTTGACACCATCTCCCACAGCATCTCCTGGAGACACTGGCAGCTCATGGCTCGGATGGGTGTGCTCTGTGCTGGGTTAAAACCTGGCTGGATGGCCGAGCCCAAAGAGGGGTGGTGGATGGAGTTACATCCAGCTGGTGGCCGGTCACAAGTGGTGTGCCCCAGGGCTCAGTACTGGGGCCAGTCCTGGTTAATGTCTTTATTGATTATCTGAATAAGGAGATCAAGTGCACTCTCAGAGCATTTGTAGATACCAAGTTGGGCAGGAGTGTTTATGTGCTTGAGCATAGGAAGGCTCCGCAGGGGGACCTGGACAGGCTGTATTGGTGGGCCAAGGCCAACTGTATGAGGTTCAACAAGGCTCAGTGCCAGGTCCTGCACTTGGGTCACAACAACCCCATGCAACAGTAGAGGCATGTAGTGGGCAGAGCAGCTGGAAATCTGCCTTGAGGAAAAGAACCTGGGTGTGGTGGTTGACAGCCGGCTGAACATGAGCCAGCAGTGTGCCCAGGTGGCCAAGGAGGCTGACAGTGTCATGGCTTGCATGTGAAATTGTGTGGCCAGCAGGACAGGGGCAGTGATTGTCCTGTACTCAGTGCTGGTGAGGCTGCAGCTCGAATACTGTGTTCGGTTTTGGGCCTCCCACTTCAAGAGGGATGTAAAGGTGTTGGAATATGTCCAGAGCAGAGCATCGAATCCGGTGAAGGGTCTAGAGAACAAGTCTTATGAGGAGAGGCTGAGGGAACTGGGGCTGTTCAGTCCGGAGAGGACTCAGAGGGGATTTTATTGCTCTCTGCAGCTACCTGAAAGGAGGTTGTAGGCAGCTGGGGGTAAGTCTCTTCTCCCAGATAACAAGCAATAGGACAAGAGGAAATAGCAAGGAAAAGGCCTCAAGTTGTACCATGGGAGGTTTAGACTGGATATTAAGAAAAGATTCTTCACTGAAAGGGTGGTCAAACATTGGAACAGGCTGCCCGGGGAAGTAGTTGAATCATAATCCCTGAAGGTATTTAAAAGATGTGTAGATGCAATGCTTAGGGACTTGGTTTAGTGGTGGACTTGGAAGTCCTGGGTTAATGGTTGGACTTGATGATCTCAAAGTTCTTTTCCAACCTAAATGATTCTGTGATTCTGATTTGCCTGGCACAGTAGTGTCACCCAGGCTGTGATTACAGAGCTGCCTGTATGTCAGGGGATGAGAAGACTTTGCTTGCGATTTGGTCTTTGTGTTGTCCACATACAAGCTGAGCTTTCAGAAGGTTATTCATCAGTTCCTAATGCACCCAAGCCAGGTGGGCTTCCTAGTTGTTTGTATCCAGACTCTAAGAAAGACCAAAGCCACAAGAAAGAGTTTTAAGTGTGATATATAAAGCCATTCTTCCTTGTTAACCCCAACAACTCTC
Source organism: Falco cherrug (assembly GCF_023634085.1). Lineage (NCBI taxonomy): Eukaryota > Metazoa > Chordata > Aves > Falconiformes > Falconidae > Falco > Falco cherrug. The sequence goes on from NC_073699.1 coordinate 2,130,443, forward strand.
TTAATTGCTGGATATAACTGGACCTTGAAGGGCAGCTGTATGATGTTGATGTACAATGGGAAAACCTGCCAGGTCAGGGGCTTCCTACTTTCTGCTCCTCTATGTCATCTGCAGTGGCACAGGATGGAGAAGTCAGTAAGTTCCTGGCAAGCCAAACATCTGCACATGCAGGTGAGCTCTTGTCCTGCCTATGGACACCAGACCTGTGATTCTGACCAGCTCAGAAGCCTGTTTTTATCCCTCTTGCTCTTCCTGATATTCCCTTCTGCTGTGGAGGCCTGGAAGTGGCAACATCTGTGAGCTATAAGAACAACTGCGGTCAGGGATGCATCTGGTTCAAAGAAAACTGAAAATTATATCCAGAAACTACTTTCTGGGAAAGCATTATGGGTTACAAAGTAAATAATCCATTTTCATTACAATGATAATTTTAATAAGATAGTATTATGGTGTCCTTATGTTCTAATGGTGCACGCTTCATACATTTACATGAGAGATTATCTCCCCTTTCCCCTCTCTTCTACTTCAAAATGCAAGTGCTGGCAGAATGTGACTGACTGAAAGTCAAGTATTATGTTGTGCTCTTTAATACCCACAGAGCTCAAACTGGCACTAGAAAACCCTTTGCACAGCATTCAACCGATGTGCCTTGGAGCTGATTTGGAAGGGATTCCTGTTAGATGGGAAAGAAGCCTAAACGCAAAGTGCTTTGAAATCAAAGAGGATCTTTAATGGGCTGTAATGGATTTTGAATCAAACCTCTGCCCAAACTGAGAGTGCCAGAGGGAGACTGTCAGCACTGGTGAGCTGTGTTGCAGGGTGTTGTGAAGGTGGTCACACATAGCTGAAAATGGGACTGGGAAAATGAGTGGTCTCATACCGTACCTTTTCTAGCCCAGGTAAGGCTTGATAAGAGAGGGGAAAGACAGGGTTCTGGGAGAAACTGGGAGGATACCTCTTCCCTAACTCCCGGGGGGAAAAACAGGTCCAAGAAGGTGAGATGTTCAGCTGGCATGGCACTAGGGACCTCATGAGCTACCAAGGAGCTTCTGTGCTAGTGTCAGTGGAAGTCAAGGCCAAGCACTGAATGGGTCAGATCAAGGTGTGTTACAGTAAGCCCAAAGCCTATGTACATACTTATATCTAGATATCAACTAGCTTTAGAGGAATGCCTACCTGAAAATATTATTATTATGGGGTAAGAAAATTATTGGATGTATTTCAGCTATGCCTTAATAAATGCCTGTAAGCCTGCACTTGCCCTAATGCATGAATGGTGATGCACTGCAATGAATGATGGCTGGGTACCTGAAATGGGAGAGGTGTTCACTGAGGACTAGCTTCATTGCTGAATTTTTCCTCTTCCTCACTTCAGTGTAACATGTCCTCATACCTACCTGCAGTTCATGATGGAGATGTGAACTGCTCCCAGTCTTTTTGCTGCTCTGTGTCCATAAGATGATATGGACATATTGGAATATCTTCCTCTCTGGAAGTATATAGGCAGGCTCAAAAGTCCAGATAATGTGACTGTGCTGGCTTTGTACATAAACATGTTTTAATGCACATACTGTAATTATTCAAAATCCATCCCTTTAGCAACTTTTGATAGTTTCAGAATTTTCAGGATTTTTCACCTTGGTACCTGAATGCTTTCTTCCTTTCTTTAGCATAGTGAAAGTAGTTGGGGTTTTTTTGCCTTTTTTCTTCCTTCTTTCCCTTTCTTTCTCCAACAGCAGAGGTGAGGAAGGCCCACATCCTTGCAGTGTACAGCCCCGGGCAGCATGGCTGGCCCCAGCAAGGAGCTGCTTTGAGGGCTGGGAGCTGCTCCAAGCACCAGGCGCATTCCATCAAGTTCCTCGTCCGAATGAAAAGCTGAAGTGGCTTTTCTGTGTAGGGAGGATTGAAACCAGATCCTGTTATTAAATTTGCTAAATAGGAATGTAATGATTTATGAGGGAGGTAGTGAACCCCCAGAAAAAAATCGTTAATAATAATGCTGGGTGAACAGCAGCATGGAACAAGCTTCAGAAGCAAATATTCTGTTAAAAAACAAAAAACCCAAAAAAACCCAAACAAACAAAAAAAAACCCAACACAAAAAAACCCAACCAAAAACCAAACAAACAAAACCCCATCAACCAAACACAAAAACAAAACAAATGTAAAAACTGAGCTAAACAAAGCTACTAAATGTGAACCAGATAAAAACTTTAATTATTTCTAATTGAGATCAGCAAAGCTAACAAAGGACTGAAGTAGGGTTCATCTGATATAACCAGTAAGAAGCACAGACAATATCCCTTTAAAGTCACACCTGAGAGGTTCAAAGCCATGCAACGTATTTAACCACACACAGTACTGCTGATAGATATGTACCTAAATCCTAGGCATTGCTTTGGAAAAAAAATAATATTCAAACATCTCCATAACTGTTAATTTCTCTGGAACATGTGACAAAATTCAACAAGTACTCTAAAGTTTTAGTTGAGCACTACATTGAACACTTTGGGGTCTTAGTACCATTAAAAAAGTTTGGCTTATTAATGCAAATTTTAGCCAGTTTGAAAAAGCAACACTGACTAGAGTTTGTACTGTAAGAAAAAGGGTGAGCATGTCTGTGTGGGATTGTGTAAGATTAGAGTTTATTCAAGAGGGTATCTCTTCACTGACTAAAAAAGCACAAAAAGAATTGAAAGAAAATAGGGGGAGAACATTGTGCCTTTCCACATTACTCTGTAGCGTGTCCATGCCCCAGCGAGAGCATGGCAGTGAATGCTACAGACCAAAGCAGGGCTAAATGAAATGTTAGAGTAGCAAGCAAGCTGCTTGTGTGAACCCTTCCCATGTCAACCCACCCCCTGATTTTCCTGGGACAAGAAGTAGCTCATGGGGTCACTCCGGTCACATCCTTGGCCAGGAAAGGAAACTAAGACTTTGAGAAAAGGGGGAATAAAGGAAAGCAATAGCTCAGAGACAAGTAACCACGTATTGCTCTCAGCTACAATAACACAACTGCAACATGTATAAAGGTCTGGCTCCCGGCTCTGTCTGACTCAGGGAGAGCTGCTGTGATTAGCCACACTCACTCCCGGAAAACAGTGGTGGCCCACTGCAAATGGAAGGAAACATTTCTATGGGTTTTATTGCTTCTCTAAGGAGGGCAGGATACCTCCCCTTGCATGGCTTTTTCATCACTAGACTTTTACTATCGCAGCTACATCACGTCCCCCCACCCCCACCTTTTTTTTTTTTTTCAGATCGGTTGATTTCATTTGCCAGCTATTCCACACTGCATAACAACGTGTGTAAAAGGGAATATTTACTTTTTCAACTCTACTTGCCCTGAGAGCGGTAAGGCATCCCACATAACAGCTGTGGCTGCTAATTCACTGCAACTGCAGTCTGTCTTCTCAGCATCAGCTACATTTCTTTTCCATATGCTAACTCCCTTTTAGCTTAATTTTCCCATTACCCAGCAGTAACATTGAGTAACTGTGTTGGGCTGTATTCAAATGCAAATTAATATCCCCTTCTGCCCATTAGCTCTGCTGTTTCTTGTCTAGTCAAAGCAACTGGAAACAAGTGAGGAGTTTGGTTCAGTGGTCGGACAGAGGGGCCCTGTCTGGGCTGGGGTTGCTCTTCATCCCCAAGAGCAGACACAAAATAGCAGGCTGGCGGAAAGGAGAGGTCCTTCATCAAGATGTTTCCTGTCAAATAACCCCTGAACACCAGCCATTCAGCGTATGTCATAGCTCTCTTGAACTTCAGTGTTCAACGTATGTAATTCACACAATGTCTGTCCTGTGCTCTGGATTGGAAACATCCGGCGGACCGACATCGAGAAACCTTTAAACGAAGCGTGGGAGAAGGGGAGCCAAGGGGAAGAGAGATGTCACTGAGCAAACCGTATGACTCAAATCTTAAAAATTGTTAATGAGCCAGGCTGTTAAGCTAAAGAAACCTCTAATCATAGCAGTCTGACACAAAGCAAGTTCCTCAAAAGAGGGGATATAGGCATGAATGGTGATGCTGATAGCATGAAGTGAGGGGAGGGGGTGGAGAGAAGAAAATATATAGCAGGAAAACTTTTTTTTCCCCCTCATTCTAGAGAAAAAGTGGGGTCTCTTTCTCTCTCAGCTCTTTATTTTTCAGGATCACTTGGGACTATGAATACTAGCACCATACTGGGAGGAAAAAAGTAGTGTAATTCCTCTGTATCCCCACCCAGAAATTAAGCTTCACCCATGTGAGTCACCAACCCCAAAAAGGCTTATGCATTTCTTCATGCCTATGCAACTCTGAGATTCATTTGAATTTGTTTTCCACTCTTTTGCTTAATCTTTAGTCACCTTTCCCTTTCCAGCACAGACATGGGCAGTGTGTGCATACAGCGTTACTCCATGCTAGGCAAATCTGTTTTTCAAAGGACATTTTTATAATTTTCCATTTCTTCTGCCTGCTGTTTGGGAAAAAAAATAGTTTAAGTTGGTTGTTTCCCTTTGAAAATCCCAAAAGTGAAAGAGATACAAGAACAGGAACAGCATCTATCACTTGGAGGCCTCAAGTGCATGACAAGAAAGTCAGGAAGCAAAACTATGATGTTTGAACCCATGCCAAGACTAGTCCTAGCTCAGCTGCTGGAAGTCATGTTGGTGTGGACAGAATGCCTTGGTTAGAAGAAGATAGGAACCAGTTTTCTGACCACAGTTCCAGCTGGCTGAGTTAGTAACAGTAGTCATTCCATCAAAAGTCATCAAAGAGAGTGTCCCCCGTGTCAGAGGATTCCCTGAAACACAGAAATCTCGGACTTCTGCAAAAGACTTGCAAAAAGTTATGTGCAAAATGGCTTGTACACCAAAACCAAAGGGGTGAAGGTATGTATCTAGCACATGAAGAATAAATAAATAAATAAGAGATAATTGTCATTGGTTCATGAAGAGGAAGGGAGGAAAATAGTCCTAGAATAAATTACTTGCTATAAAAAATTCACTGCACCTTGGAAAACTCACACCTCTGAGTTCATGATAGGTAAAAAGAAAGTTGTTTAAATTTTCCATTTCTGAGTTGTTCAGGATATTACTTGTGTTCATATTTAAGATCATTTAATGTCTAAGAATTCTGTTCTTCCAGTGCAGAATAATGAAAGTGTCAGCACAGATAACTGCTGAAATTCAACCATCTGCAAGATGTTGCCATGGAAAGAGCCTGTTGCACAGGAGGTTTTGGCTGTGGAGACTGTTCTGACGACTGTACTTTTTGTACAGGACCTTCTTATTCTGCTTCCCTTTGGAAAGAGTAAATTCCATGGCAGATCAGTGTTATTGTTCAGACTTAGACACTCAAAAAGGAAAGGCAACACTTCTTCAATACAAATGTGTGATACCAGGGAAGGAGGTTTTGTTACAAGGTGATGAAAAAACATTTTCTGGACAAAGATGTGAGAAGCTAATCCAACAGTGACTGAAAGAAATCAGACAAATGTTACACGAAACAGATCAACTTTCATCTCTGACCTACCCACAAAGGACAAGTACAAACTACAGGCAGGCAAAACAACCCTTGTCCTGCTGGTCTTTCTTATCTTTTAAGAGAGGCAGCAACTGGGTTCCCAGCTTTGAAGTCAATCAAATGATGAGCCTGCTAAAACTGATTAGCACATGCCTGCATGCTGGGACATCAATGAAAAGAGAGCTGGGAAGGCAGCCCTCTGAAGTGGAAATGGCTGGAAAACTCTATGGCTGCGGGATCACAGAGGGAAATGTAGATCCCCTCTGTCAGCTGCAGCAATGAGGATGTGCAGAATGCAGGAATGGTACCGCATGCTGCTGAACGTGCATATTGTACTGCTCTTGCTTTTGCATCTGCAGCATTCCCCATTCTGCAGCTCTGAGCTCTCAGAGCATCCTGAACCCCTGAAGTCCCTCTGGTCCAGGGCCTCATTTCTGACAGATACTGGCACCAAATGTGTCAGATGAAGTGCAAAAAACCTCATAATAAACAATAATGGAATAACAGGCCAGAGGGAAAGTTTCTTCCTAATAACCAGTGGCTGGTTCAATAAAAGCAGAGCACGAAACAACAAAAACAGAAAGAAAACTGGCAGCAAGATTAGCCCTGCTATTACTGCAGAGATCCAGCTACCAAGAGCCAGAGTGGCAGTGATACCAGGGTGGTAGTCTCTCGCTGCAGGATACAAATAACTCCCATTGAAATCAATGACATTTATTCATGTCCTGTGGCAACAAAATGGAGCTTCCTATCTACTTTTCTCGGTGGTGCTGTTGCAGGGAGATCAGCGAAGGTGAAGCATGTGTGTGTGTGTAATTTGTGCTCTCAGTTCAAGAACGTTTAACTGTCATGACATACTGCAAAAGCATTGCCAGCATACAAAAGAGTCTGCAGGTCCCTGTCAGAGACAGAGGCGGAACCACAAGGCTCTTTGCAGATGTTGGGACTGTTTGCCTGACTCCATTCCCATTTTATCTCTTGCTGCCAGATCAGTCCATTCAATGAAGCACTCTCAAGTGCTCTTCCTTAGTGTTCCTTGTATTCTGGGGGAGAAAATGCCTATTCATTCCAGTTGCCTCTCTTTCCCTACATACCCAGCTATCAGCACTACATTAGGATGTAGGGAATGTCAGGCATGCAGCCAGAGTTGAGGCTAAGGAAAACTTATGTTGCCTCTGAAAAGGCTGAGAGCTTCACTCTAGGGCTAAGGGACGGGTCTCAGTGGGTTTGCTCACACGTGGGAAGTGGATTTTCTCAGGGGGAAATGAGAGCTGGGGACACATGCTGGAGGGCAGGATCTGAAGTCAAAGCCCTCTTGGCAATGGGGGACCTGGTGGGAGAAAAAGGGGATGCATCAGGGATACTCTGTCGTAGAAACAGAGCAGGGTAAATGATTGCTCAGGTAGTTCTTAGGAAAGGCTGCTGTTGGTTTGTGAACAGTTATCAGGGCTCAGCTAAAAATCAGATCAAGATTTGACTAAAAACTTCAAAATAGGGAGGATAAAATGTCTTACGGAAAAAGCTTCAAGTTCTTTGCTGTAGCAGAAGAGAAATCTAAAACCTTCTGCCTACACCAGAAAACCATTGTTGGTGCTTTTTTTGTTGTGGTCAGTGAAGCACATGTTCCACTGGAGATATAGTTTACACCAGTTACTAGTTAATTTGTCAATACCAGGGAGGCTTAGGCTGAACAAAATCAAGGCTTTCATTCCAGAAGAGCTGTACCCATACATGGGTATAGTTAATCTGGTTGAAATAAATATTTAGAGGAAAAGAGCTGCTACATCATAACCAGACTAACTACTAAGCAGATATGCTGCAATACTATATAGAAAGTGGAATTTCTTTTCTCATACTGGATCTGACAGGTTTTGGGTTTTTTTTCCCTTCCTTTTTCCTCCTTTCTGAAAATCCCATTAATTTACCAGATAGGAGCTGTGTGAGAATTGCTACATTCCAAAGGGATTAGATAACAGGGAGGGAGGAAGGGAAGCTGTTGCTGAAGGGCCTTGGCAAAACTCAAGAAGAGCCTTCTCCCCACACCTTTTCCCCAGTGTCTCATCTGCCTTGTGCTTCCCTGGTGCTGAATTGCAGTAAAAATAAAAAAAAAATTTGAATTCAAGCGGTTGCAGACACTTGCTGAAAATCCCTGTATGGCCACATCCATTGCAGAATTCATGGCAGCAGCTTGGATCCAGTTAGTCAATGTTAGCTGGAGACTTTCAGGGTTTTTCAGGTAGAGCGAAAAGTCTCTGAATAGAGACCTTTAAATTACTATAGCACTTTTTTTTAAAATTTAGCTACACTGCACTGAAAAAAAGTAAGATAACCCCCCCAACACTCCGAAAAATAAAACGAGGACTCAGAAACTGAAACTATAATCATTTAGTGGAAGTGTGAATTTAAACCAAAAGAAAGCCTCTTGTAAATATTATTATTTCAATTTAGATTAAGTCATCTAGAACACTAACTGTTGGAGGACATTTCATTGGAAAAAAAAACCCTGATTCTTTCATACATAATGTGACTGAAGTGAATTAAATTTTTCATAATCTAGAAAATATTATACGGCATGAAAACTCTCTCTGCTCAGTAAAGAGAGTTGTGGTTGAGGGTGTTGCCTGTGAATAATTTCCTTTAGAGTTTAGTCCTTTATCTTGAGGCAATTCCAGTATTGTAGCCCTGGATTAACAGTTAGTTTATTGAGATTAAAAGGAAAGAACAGTGACCCCGCAGCAATCTATTTTGTTTTAACTGGTGCCCCTGTGTAGCTGGGTACCACATGGGGCTTAATCCACGTTAAAATGGAAGCTCGCACTGCAGTGATGCAAGCCTAGCAGATGGGAGCAAATACTTCTGTGATCTAAAAGGTCAGTATAACTATAACTTTGTCAGAAGTTCCTGCAAGACCAGCTGTTAACAACCTCATGATCCACTGAATCTGCACCCAACCAAGGTGGGAGTGTGAAAAATCTTAGTGTGGCTGGATACCTGGAGGCACCTTGAATGTTAGTGAGTATTGCAACCTGGTCCAGCCAGATGTGTCCTAGTCTGGCTGTGCATCCCTCCTACAGCCACATCTCCTGAGGTAGAGACAATCCTTGCATTGGATTAGAGAATGGCTTTACTGATTTTCCATGGGCAACACCTCGTTGAATCCACTTAAACTGGAACAATTTTGAAAGAAATTTTGGAAGTACAGATGGGGATAAGGACCAGGATTCTGCCAAAAAGAAATCCCAGCAGGTCTACTCTAAATTTCACTAAACGAATCATGATTCTAAGGACAAATCTACCTTGTAATCTGGGGGTGACAGGGTTTGAGATCTGACAGATGCACAGTCCTTACTTTCACAAACTGTAATATTGACTGTTTGATACATGAGGTACTTTTCCCAAACATCTAGTCACTCCACAAACAGGAATTCATCCTTTTTTTTCTTGTAGAGCATTGCAAAGTAACTGGAGAATTTTTAATACTTTAGTATGGGGGAAGGAGTTGTTGCTTTTTCTTCAAGACACCTGTATCATTATTTCCAGAAGTAAAAAGAATGCTCAATGAGGGCAAAGTGTAGCCAGGGTAATAGATATCCTAGTGTGATATATCTTATGAGTCTCTCCATACGTTCATGTTCAAGCAATTCATCACCAGACTGAAGGAAGACAAGTGGTCAGCTGGTGGCTGTAAATCTGTCTGTTTCTGTAACTCACTCTAGTCAGATGCATTTGCAGAAAGCTCAGGAGCAAACTCTGTCCTGTCTGAAATAGCAGCTGAGTGTTGTTCATGTGTGCCTTATCAATCAGAGTCTTAATGCAAAGGCACCCATGCTATAGATCGAAATAACGAAAAGACCAGGCACTACTGGGACGGTTGTTTACTCAGACAAGCAGGGGAAGTATTGGGCATTTTTATTCTATGGAGCACAGAGCACCAAAAGGGTCAAACTCATTTCATTGCTACCTTGAAAGGTCAGTGCCTGATCCTTGTCTAAATGCTCCCATGCAATTTTGGTCTCTGAAGGTAAATATTCAGGATCTTGACAAGACCTGGGGCTTTATCTCACCTGTCTTCAGCCACCTGTAAAGCAGGCACCTTATGTAAACCAATTGCCTCATTTTCTTCTGTAATTAGCAAGAGAAGCAATTCAGCAGACTTGTCCCCTGTGGTTCTTTTTCTCTGTGTTGATGGTGGAGGGAACCCATATTATGAATATAAACAACCTGCCTAACTTCTAGATGCTCAGTGCTGTCCACTACCTGCTTTGTTGGGTTTCAGCTACACCAAACCTACTTTTCTGACCCCTGGGGAGCCTTTGCATAACCAGCACCTGCCTCACTGCAGCTGCGGCAGCTGGAAAGAGGGGCTGTAATTAGAGCTCTGTCACTCTAATTGAATGTGCACAGAGCAGGCAGAGGATGAAGTGCTTCAACGCACTTGTGTCCTACTTAACTCTCATCTGAAACACTGGATCTTTGCTGCCTTCCTCTCCACTAAAAATGAAACAGTTTTCAAAAGGAGCTTCCTCCTGAATTGTCCACATCACAGTGAGATGTCAAGTCAAGATGCCACTGAAGAAACCTTTCCAGGAAACACCTTGTCACATGTGTCACTCCCTTTTGTTCTGCAAGATATCTCCATCTCTTTATGCTCCTGCAAGGCTCTAGGGTGTTCAAGGGACAGAAGAAATACATAGAGTTACCTCTGGCAACTTGCCTCTGTATGTCCAGTTACAAGCTTGGGCAATTTCCATAATATGCATTTACTATATACATTCTGCCTCTTAAACTACCAGAATATGTGCCCTCTACCAGAACTCACAAGGAGAAGGTGTTGTCGTGAAACTGCCTTTTTCAAGTTCTCTAGAATCTGCACTGGGGGAATAAACTTCTCTTCACATAGCAGAAAGGAGTCAAGAGGAGTGGAGGGAATTGCTATGCACCACTACGCATCTCAGAGTGTATTACTACAACTCCTCCCTTATTTGCTGGGCAAGTTTGTCTTCTGCATTCTTGCTTTCATCACCTTGCAAAACTTAGTCTGTGATGCAGTCAGATTCAAGATCCATCTTGTACTCCACCATTACTCGCTTTACTCAGCACAAAATGGCAGTTTTCCACCACGTTTACTTGTTTTTCATGTTCCCACCCCTGAACCTTCCCACACACACTTGTTTCCTTAACCTGTCATTAATCCTTCATAATCCTTATTCACACACTCCTACCCACTTACTGCTTCCACCTGTGCCACAACCATGGCCTGACCAGTCAATTCGCACTGTGTCTTGCACTTCTCAAAGAAATATGAAGTTCAAGTTAAAACTGCCTTCTTTATTATTTGTGTTTTGCACATTGAAACACACGATTTGGTTTTCAAATTGCTGACAACCAGTTGCTGCTTTCACTACATTTTGCATCTCAGAGTTTAACAAATACCATAGATGAAAACCCTGCATATCCAATTTGCTTGTGGGGAATTCAGATACAGTTGCCCTGTGTCTTTATGAACTCCATGAAGTGCCAGATGACCAGTCACTCTAATTGCTACATGGATTTGGGAGCATTTGATTTCTGAGGAGCTATTATGCCTGAAACAGATTGTGCCCAAAGAAAAATGATCTGCATGAAAATGCACTTAATTATAAACTGCCGTGGCAGAAACGGAACCTGACAGCCCAGCTGCCCCATAGGACTTCTGCATACATCACTGAGCAGAAGAAATGATGCTAAGAAGCAAGCTTATAAAATCCACTGACGGGCACCAAAATAAAGTCTGATTTTCAGAAACAGTTGGCTCATGAGTAGCTTTCATAGATGCAAGGGGAAGTACTGGGTGCACAGGGCATTTGAGAGGAGGATTTGGTACAGTCAGCATTTGTAACCATTTTCAACCATCCAGAATCAGAGGTCTGATGTACATGGACGTATATATGTTCCTCTTGTAAAGAATGGGACTCTACTAAACAACGCCATACATCTATCATGTGCTAGGGGTTTACACCTTACTCTTGTTAATTCACTTATGCTGAAATTGAAGCAGCTACGTATTGAGCTCCTTGTCTTTTCCCTAACGATTGAGATGCCAGATACCATGAATGCCTGGCACTACATCATGCACAACCACTGGCAGATTAAGGGAGGCATTGTCTTCTAGTATACCATCTGTAATGTGAAAGGTCATGCATGTCATAAAGCAATTACAGTTAACAAGGTAGCACAGCACCACCTAAAAATGCAGCAAACAGATACCATGAAAGGATCCCGATCACCAGGATTCATCCATTTCCATACTGAAACTCCTCACACATGTGGTAATAAAGATGGAGAGTCTACAATCATGATCGTGGAGAACAAAGGAAAGAAAATAGATCTAATGCTTTTTTATCTCTACCAAAGAAAAAAATGGAGAGACATAAGTGAGACAGGAATAATGTCCAAGATACTGGCATGATAAATACTGTGGATGCAGGTGGAGCAGAGCTATTGGGAGATACTGGGGCTGGTGTGTGTGTGTGTGCGTGTGTGTGTTTGGAAAGAAACCAATTAGCAAAAGGAATAGATGCTTGTGTTAAAGAGCAAAGATACTGACGTAGATACGGGTCTGCTAGTGAAACTTCTAATTCTAGCAGATCAGAGCAGATCTAACTCCTAGAAACATGCCAGCAAATAGTAAGTACAATAGGCATCTGTGAGAAAGGCATCAACACCAGGACAGACATTGTGCAAAATAAGAATTCAAGTACCAGACTAAAGCAGTGGGACATACATTACAAGCAAATTGACTGAGGATGGTCTAGTGAGTACATTAACAATGGCACGGTGAAAGGCAGAAGAGAGATTCCAGGCATCCATGCAGGGTGATAGAGGCTGTGGGAACGCTGGGTGCAGTATTGTTCTCAGCAGGACTAGTTGTCCTTAGTAGAGTACTGCACTAACATAGTTTAACTGGTTTTGACACCCAGTCTTATCTATTCAGAGTGGAATGAAGCCTCACCACATGGAACAATGCATCATCATATAAATGTCTTTTATATCCCAGCACCCAAGTAGCCCAGGAAGGAAAACCAGAGGATCTTATAGACTGGTTGTAAAGATAAGGAGACTTCTAGAGAACAGGAAAAGATCAGTGTCGTGATTATAGCCCATTCTGAGCACACAGACGCTGCTGAAGGATGCCAGCCCTTCTCCTGGCACATGAGTATCCAAACCAACCTGATCCCTGTGGATCAGTCATAATAAAGAACAAAATTCTATTGCAAACCCATGGCCAAAGCCTGAGGATCACAGCCAAAAGCCAAAGGGAAAATGCAGATTGTAAAAAAAAAAAAAAAAAAAGCCCAGGAAACAAGACATGTTGTAGCTTGTCACTTATGCTAGTTGACATGCAGAATTGTTAACTACTGTGGGACGCCAGGGAGCATGACAACAGAAATATTCTCAGTGGCAGAATGGCAGGCTCAGTCTGTCTATAAACACATTTTTCAAAGCAATGGGCATCTACAGGACAAGTTTGAGTTAGAATAAGTGCTATCTGAGCCTGGCAAAATGGCTGGATCCATTTGATCTGCTGGTGTCCATGAAAAAGGAGCTGTCATGATCACAAAGGCAAAAGGTAGCACCGTGGCATAAGAAAACAGCGGGTAAGGAAAACTGAATCGGCTTAAAGCTGGTTGTAGACAGCAGCACTAATACAGTTAGTAGACTTTACCAGGTTCTAAGAACAAACCCAGTTTGTCAGCACGCTCTGCTGAACGTCAGCGTTTCACTGGTGTATGCCCAAAGAGGCAGGTGCTACTGGAGGTGTATGATAAGGAGGATAGGGCCCTGTGTTGCTACGTGATCAAACCAACAGCTGCCTCCTGGACTTCCCAAAACAAAGATTGTAACCGATGACCTTTGTATTATCGAGGCAAGTAAATTCCAGATGAGAATATTGGCCTATAAAACTGCCAAGCAAGAGATCCTGAAAAGACTCCACAAACACTTTAAGGCAGGATTAAGATAAGAGGTTTTAAAACTGCAAGGTCCTACTGGACTTTTCAGGCTCTATTACTAAATTCAGCAGTATCAGGGAATGTTCTTGAACACTGGGACATGTTTGTCTACGTTGTTAAATTGACAGACTGTTGTCTGGTGTGGCTTTGGCCCAAGCAGCCTGGTACTCTACTGAATAACTTCCAGGCGCAGTTTGGAAGTTAGCACTTGCCAGGACTACCCCAGTAGGCAGTTTGGATATGGCCACCCTAGCGCAAGGCTACAAGAGTTCGGTGGTACAAGCATGGGTTGTTCTATGTTTGCTGGTCTCCATGCCAGGAACTTTTTCTGGACGTGTTATACTGCCATAGATAGAACTTTGAGTCTCTCCAGGCAAACCAGCAAAGATAGTGTGTTACAGACAGTAAAACCAGTCCACAGCTGTCCTCCTTTCCAGAAAAAAGGAGGCTGTACCCCACTGACAAGGGAGGGATGTGCAGTGCATGCAAGACTGTAACCTGTTGATAGGGAATAAGCAATCTTTCCATCAGACCTCAGAGGCAGCCTGAGATGGAGGCAGTCCTCAACCCGAGGAGTAATGGAATTTCTCTGACTAGACTTTTTATACCAGTAAGGCTTAGTTTTAAGATAGTTTATAGAAAACAAATGTGTGAAAGGGTCATGTGCAGAGCTGAGCAGGTCTGAGTCTAGCAGCAAAGACCTCAAAACCTGATGGGAAAATGCAACAGTTAGGCTAGCTAAATGTGCGAGCTACAGACTCAAGGCAATGGATGAAGTACTACTTAAGAGTGGCAGCAAACAGAAAGCATGTTGTGAAATGCAATGCACAGTCTAGATGCTAGGAAGACCTGGGAAGAGCGTGAATGTCCATGAGTGAGCCTGACACGAGGGAAATGGGACAGAGGAAACACATATTTGGAAGAAACCCAGAGCCAACAAGTTGCCATGCCACAGAATGATGATAGCAACAAGGGTAAATCAAGTTCATAATTAAGATACTGAAGAAAAAAGGGAAATGGTTTGAAAACTGACTCATTTGAAAGTATGACTTCAAAACATTAAAAAGACATGGTGGTTAAAGCCACATCTCTAGATCCAGGAATACACTAATATCCACTTGCCTTAGTGGCAAATGATCCTGTAAAGCACACTCAAGCTACAGTTGTTCGAAATAGTGGCATAACCATTCTTGTGTGACTTAGAAAGAGCAGCATATCTTTCAGGAAGGAATTCTTTGGAGTTTTACTGAGGAGTCATGCTCTCTGCTCACAGCTACGTGCAGCTGCAGGATCTCTGCAGAAAAACGACCATTTTGTGTTGCAAACATCTCATGGTGTTATCAAGCACTGAGAACGCGAAATGTCTTTTAGTCTTTGACTTGCACACTTCTTTGTGCTTTGTGGAGCTCCATGCTTCTCCTGTAAGTAGTGTTGACCCAGGCAAATAAGGAAAGAACAATAGAAATTGTTTAGGAGATCGGTTGTAAAGCAGGGATCATGCTGGTTCATAACTTGCTTCAGATTACTTAAGCCTTTTCTATCTGTTTTAGGAAAAAAGAAAGAGCTGTAAGTAGGGAAGTAGCAAAGGAGGGAGAAAAAGCAAGGGAGATGGATTGTGTCACAGATCTCTCATGTCCATACAAAGTCAGTTTATGATGGAGAGATGGGGGAGATTTCCTTGTATAGAAGAAAGATGGTGATCCTCTGATAAAATCTCCGACTAAAAATGAAACATTAGTGTGAAGGGAATAAAAATGAAAGGGTAAACAAGTATTTGCTTTCTCTTCTGGAATATTTGAATTGTGTCAGGTTTCTGCTAAGATCCTGAATACACTTTGGAAGAAGGCAAATCCATGTCCTAACCTCTTAATCTTGCAAGGTGTGCATGTCAGACCATACCTAAAGTGGTTCCTGCGCTGTGGCACCACCTCCTGGCACAGAATGACAGCAGAAATCAGAAAAGTAGATGAAAAGCAAACTTCCTTCACAGCTGTTTTGTTTGGTCTAAGTTATCGTTAGAACTGCTTGTATGAGGTAAGCAGATGATACCATATTTTGATACAGATGTCTAAACACATAAAATTGCAAGTAATTGCATCATTAGGACTACAGAGTTAAATCATGAGTAAAAATAATGGCGTATTAACACATTTTTATCCTGTTCTATCAGTAATCAAGTGATCTTTGGTAGCACGTACATCCCATGCCCACTCAGCCAAGCTTTCCTGTGTCTTTCAGACTTACTGTATAAACATCAAGGAACTGCTCAGGGAAAGAAATCACAAAATTCTCTTCTGTGTCAAGTAGCAACAGGAGGTCTTGCAATAAGATCTCGTCTGCATAGGCTGTTCTGCCACGTCTGAAGCCAGCAGAGAGCCATGCTGTCGCACAGCAGGGAAGATTTCATCTTTACTATGCCTGAATCACCACTAGGTGTTCAAGGTGAACTGCACCAACAAACACGGCTCACTACAAGCCATTAGGCAGGAAAAGACTATTTAGAATGAAATGCCTGGAGGCATTTTTCAAAGACAGTCCTTGGTCTCTGCCCATCATTTTCCCTTCTCCCCAGAGGGGAGCTTTGCCTTCCTTCCATGTTTAGATAAGGAATGTTATATGAAGGTACAATCAGGGAGATAGGCAGATGGCTACAAATAAAAAAAAATGTTGCTGTTTTTGCCTCTTGTTGCTTTTTAGTAGGTCTTCACCTTTAGACTGTAAAATGATGAAAAAGCCAGCAGGCTGTAATGTCTATTTTCTAAGCACTGACTGATCAGCTTCAGTCCTATCCTCATTTCTGTATTCAAAAATGTGTTACAGTAGACAAGCTAATGGGTTTAGGTGGAAAGGCCATTTGAATATATTTAGTACAACTTTATTAAAGATTTAGAAGCGAGCTGGCAAAAACCTCTTCTCAGAAGAGTACAAAGAATTCTTTAGGAAGAACTGAGAACAGTGAACTCAGTAAATGGGCAGAAGGCAGAATTACATTCTATTTAAATAAGACATTTCTGCATTTAAGAGGGCTAATCAAACAGGCAAGCGTAACTAAAATTTGCAACTTATCTTTCAAGATGGTATTTTTAAAAATTGCTTAAATGAGCACAAACAAGGAGGGAAAAAAGTTCCCAGTCATGCCAATTTCCAGACACAGTTATGGATCTGAAACAACAGAACAGGGACTTACAAAACTGTTACTAGGAATCTTTTTTCCATGTACTTGAGAAAAGGAGACATATTCACCAACACAGTGGAAGAGGAGGTGCTGTTTAGCTAGATCTGCATTTTCATCTTGCTATAAAACAGAAAATCTGAGAATACCTTTCTTGAGATCGGGTTTACCTTGACCGCCTTGACCAGCAAAGTTAGGCTCAATGCTTCATCTTGTCCCTCCCATGACTATGGTTTTGAGTAAAACATCAAAACCCTCTTTACCTGATCTGCAAGAGGAAAATAATAGTCCTTGCTATTGGTGCAACTGCAAAAAACATTAGCTGTTACTGCCAATACCTTGTGCACATAGCTGTAGGCATTGTTTGCTAGATCTGTATCTGAATGCCATGACTCGATGAACTTTCCTTGTTGTAGTTTCAGTAATTTTGTAGTCTAACTACAGTACTGTTTTAAAGTAAAATGTTTCTTGTTTAATAAGGAATAATAAAACCGCACTCAAGAATATTGTAGAGGCAGCATATGGACTGCAACTCTTCTTACAGTTATCAGAATCTAATTACTTAGGGCGAGGGATGTGAAGTTGAAGTAACCTGATTTCAGAACATCTCAGAAATTTACTTTGCAGGATACTGAGGAGTCAGAACTCCAGACACTAACTTGGATCAAGGTCTCTGTATTGTTATTAGGACCAATTTTATGATGACCTGCTTCTTACAGGACCTCAGATAATCTTGGCAATGAACAAAGCAGATTTTGGAGCACTAAGATATCAGACAGCTTATTCAGCAGGTATTTATAGTTTCTGTCCTAGTATCAGGAAAGGTGCCGTTGTCTTTGAGAGGATAAAATTAGTTGCTCTCATACATTCACTGAAAAGTCCTGCAACAGCACATGCCAATACTCTTTGAACTAGAGTGGCAACAGCAATACAGCAGAAAAAGAGAAGATATGATGTAGACATGGTTTTGACAAAAGCACTCATAAATGATACTGCTGATGCCAAGAATGTGGAACTCTAGGAATCTGGGTCTTTTTCCAGCTGTGGCAACTACTGCAGGTCTCAGGGAAAACAATTGTGTCAGGCAGCACCATTTGGTCTCAAAAGCTTTCAAGAATTCACTAACCGTTTTTTCTTTCCCTTCTGCAGTACAGCCCCACCCTTATTCTCACAGGTGACTCAGTTTTTCAGCAATATTTCCTCTTCTTTAAGGCTAAAGAAAAATTCCTCGTGTATTATTTACTATTTCCCTAGTACTGTCTTCTCTCCCCTATGTACCCCTTTTACTTCCTTTATTCCCATTAAAGAAAAAAGGTTACACAGCTGTGAGAGGATTTCTGGACTTAATTCAAGCAGTGTTTTCACATCACATTCATTGACATAGTGCATTTTCATGTTTAAGCACTTTGTTCAGGACATTTACACAGATACTGAAAAAGCTTATTCTTCCTTCTCACTTTGGTTTAAAAGCAAGGCATAACATAAATTCCCTAAATATCCAGTAACATAAATACCACAATGAAGGAGGAAGTCACCCTGAATAAACAGAGACCTTCCCGAAAGAGTAGTAATAATAATGACCTACTTATAACAGCTTTCTGAGACTGATCTCAAGCAGATGGAAACATCTGTTTTCCAG
This sequence comes from Falco cherrug, assembly GCF_023634085.1. Lineage (NCBI taxonomy): Eukaryota > Metazoa > Chordata > Aves > Falconiformes > Falconidae > Falco > Falco cherrug. The sequence continues at coordinate 2,148,755 of NC_073699.1, forward strand.
GATTCTTCCTCTCATGAGCAGAAGCACTGAAAGCAAAATCAAATTGCATGTGTTAGAAGTTTGGTCTTCTCTCCAGCTTCTCAATGCCCCCCTGAGATTTCATTTTTTGCTAGTAAACAGTGCAAAAGAGATTGAAGCAAGAGACATGGTAAATCTCCTGTCAGAACAGTAGCTCTTACTTTCCAGAAGAGGATGGCTGCATTCAACCTGCTTTTTGGGAACAGTCCCAGCTCCTGCTGTCTCCCAAGCTGTGTCCAGGCTTTGCCTAGGAGAGGAGTGGAAGCTGTGCCAGAGAGCGACCTAGCAATTACCTAGCCCAAACCAGATTTTCAGCGGTGCCTCCTATGTAGTTTAATAGTGTAAGTATGGCTGAAGTTTCCACAGGTACCTAGATGTGGCTGTTATTCTGCCTTCAAATGTGAAAACTAGAATTACATTATGTATTTTATAATTTCAACAACTTGAAAAGAAGATTTTTATCCCACATGGCACTGGAGACACTTCCCTCCATAAGAAGCACAAGGAGTTATGCAGGGACTGTGAATATTTATTGTGTGATGGTGACTAGTTAAAGTTGTGACCTGGCTCAGCAGCCTGGCTATGGGACCTCTCTAAGTTCCTAACTGCACACTGGAATCACTGGAAAGTTAAAGATCTTGTAAATGTTTGTTCGACCTCTGCCTAACTCTCCCATTGCTCATGTGCAGAACACCTTAAATAACAGATTTTCAGCTGCCCACATCCCAGACACATTTCCACCCATGTGATGACCTCACTCCCGGCCAGCAGAGTGGCATTTGGACAAAAGGTCTGCTCTGCCTCCTCACCTCCAGACAGAAAGACTCAGGGAGGCTCAAACACCAGCAGCCATTGCACAGAGGCTCACTGGTTCTTGAGGAGGGCTGATCCCACTACGTAAGTTGAAGTATGGATGGGCAGACCGGTCAGGAGAGAAAGTAAGGGAAGGAAGTTTGTGTAAGGAGAAGAAACAAGAATCAGTACGGGACTGGTGAGCAACAAAAGTCACACCCATGGCTGGCCAGAAACATGAGTTCTTCTACTTAGCTCTAAAATGGGGTAACATGTCTGGAATTTAACAAGTGTTTTTTGAGACGCTTGAAAAACATTGAGGCAACGCCTGCAGAGCTGTTTGTTGCATCGCATGGTACTCAACACAAGGTGACACCTTGCATTCACTAGTTTCAAACACCACCTATCTGGCCTTTGCAAATGGTTAAGAGACACCTTTAGCAAATGCTTACCATTTAGTGATTGTTTAGTCCTTAGCCTTTTGAACCCAAGCAAACCAGTTTCAATACCTTACTGGAAAAGTTGTGTAGTTCAACCTTTGCCACCTTTGTGCTAATATTTTGCTAGCAGGCAATCTTCCTAACAATCTTTTTCTCTTTGGATGCCTTTATTCAGTTGGTACTGGCTACTTGGTAATCAGTAGATACTTTGACACCCTATTCCCCCGTTAATAAGTGAAGTCAGCAACTCTGGACATTTTGACACTGACACTACCCTCTGTCTATCAAATAAGTCTTCCTGCAGTTGGACTGCAAAGTTATGTCCTACAGGCATTTTCACACAGTTCTCATGTCTTCCTCTTCTTTGGGAGGTGACATTGTCTCCGATGTTCTTTTAGCCATGGATAACCAGATATGACTCAAAAGTTTACAGTGTTTGGCTCAGCTTTGGGGTACAGTACTTTCATTCGTCCTTGCAATGGAGGTGTTCAGCCCATTAACACGAATAGCATTAAAAGCCACTGCTTTTCATAAATTAGAGGCAGAAGAAAGTTCTGTGAGAAAAACTTGATCCTTGTCTCACACAGGCATTAACCACAGATAAAAAGGCAGTAGGTAACTATCAGGCAGTGCCTTTCAGGTTGTTTCACATCCCAGAATAAACAAATTATCAATGACTGCTGTCCTGTTTTCCAGTTCCAATCCCAAAGCCTTTTCATAGCAGCTGCATTACTTAGTTTCCTAAAATAATACAGAGGGGAAAAATGATGGAACAGGATGGGTGCAGCTTACCCTGCTATGTTACCACATAAACTTAGCAGTGAATTTTCTTTGTGCACTTCTGCTAGCCTTCAGCATTCCTGTGTGCATCTGTAAATTTCATCATGATTGAAAACAGACCAAATAAACACTCAGGTTTATTAACTGACTTCACTTCCTTTGAAGAAACCCAAGCAGGCGTAGGAATAAAAAGAAGCATTAGCAGGACATTCTGCAGGAAGACAGATGCAGGTACAACTGAAAGCTCTTAATGCATCTGAAAACTACCTTCCTCTTGGCCTGACTGCAGAGGAAATTGGGCACCAGCTGGAAAAGCTGTGCAGTCCCACAGAATGAGACTCCAAGAAGTATTTGTTAGGAAGATTCTTCAGCCTAAAATACATTAAGCTGCCCACATGCTGGGCAACTGGTATCATAGGTACTCTGGGATCAGTTAGCTGAGATCAGTTATTGCACCGAGACAGATGATCAGTTAGAGAAGGCATGAAGCAGACCTTGGGAACAGCAGACCTATTTGGCTCTGAGTGATTTAAGAGAGAACACATGGTTGGTACAAGTAGGAAAATATCTAGAGTGGAAAGAATGGGGCAATCAAATGCCTCCTGAAACATAAAACTCACTGAAAATGTAGAGTACAACTGGAGAAAATGTGAGCAGATAGTCGTTCTGCCTGCACGAGCAGTATGGTCCTGTCAAACAGGACATGATCTGAATGTGACCCAGCTGTCAGGTGCTCTTGATCACAAAACTGTTGAGTTCCTTCAGAGGAAAAAGAGGAAAAGTAAACAGTAACACATGCATGTCTTCAGGACCTGGAGGGAGAAATAGGGAGCCCAGACACTTGAAACAACTTTGTTTTAGGGGACAGAATAAAATAAGCTTGGGAAGGCTATGTCAGCATGTGCAGCATATGTAAGAAGCCACCTGCAGGATGTCTCGGCAAGGGTCTGATCCCAGCCCTTCCCTCAGACTGCCAGGGCTCAGGAGGAAGTGCATATTTAAATATATATATAATAATAAATAAATAAATTAATAAAAAAATTAAATAGAGGTGCAATATTTAAGTGTAATATTTAAATAGATGCTGGTGTTTTCCTTGTTATCCTTCACTCGTACTTGTTTACCCACGGTCATATGAGCTCAAATTCTGCAGGAGGTCCATCTTCTGGTATAGAGAATATACTGATCCCAGGATTCCCTGGTACCCTCTGGCTATCCCAGAGGAATGGACACTGCTCTGATGTTGGATAGCGATATGCCTTCACAGGAACCATTCAACAAAACTACTGCTTTCCGTACCGCCAGCCTAAGCTTTTCCGGCTCTGCTCAACACCTAAACTTGCCTGTTCACTTTCTCACCTCTGCACACTACTTCAAAACAATCTACACGTGTTTCAGCTTTGCTTGCTGCTTCAAATCTGACTCCATGGGTTGATGCCTTAAAACCATCTCTGCACAACATCTCAACTTTTCTCATCACTTGGATGTTATCTTTGCTCCCTCTTAGCTCTACTTGCCATGTGCTTGTCCCTTCAAAGCCATTTCTTGGTATTATTGTTTGAAGGAGGACTTATGGTACACAGGGTACCAACAGTCTCTGTACAGGAGCACAGTCATGATAGTGTCTTTTGTTTCCTTTGTCGTATCCACTTTTCTTACCCCGTTAGTTACTACTGTTGCTGAGGTCAGATTCACCTCTCCCTAGGTACTTCTGATATGGTCCCATCATCCATTCAGTATGGCACCAAAAGCTGACACATAACTGACATGAATATAATCTATTTATTTATTGCTTTGATAAAGATACAGGAAAAGAGGCGACAAATCTGCTGGGATTTCCCTCCTCTGTCCTCATATGCATGAACCTTCTGTGATTTCCCTTCTCTATAGAGTTTACAAGGTTAGGCTTGTTTCTCACAGTCGATGATTGGAGCAGATTGCTGATTTTGATAGTTGAACTTGGATGTAACTCAGCATGAAACTATAGAGGAGTGGGGAAAGTGGAGGTGTTTCACATCAGAAAGTAAGTGACAGTAATTATAACTTGAATACACAACCTAAAGTGAGGTCAGGCAACAGTAATGTTATTAGGACAAACAGGACAAAAAACCCCTGTAGCAAGTAAATGGGTTAAGCTTAGGTTATACAATAGAAAACTCATTTCCCATTAAGGGAGTCTATAGAAATCACATAGGCAAGAAACATTTGAAGTTCTTTGTTACATCCTCTGGAAGGGCAAGGAACCAACGGCACAGAAGAAACATCCTTGGGATAAGAAAGCTGTTGACAGAGTACAGGACTGAACTGAAAGATCACAACCATTCCACCTGTTAAACTGTCACAGTTCTTGTCCTAAAGCAGGGACTGGCAAAGGAGCTTAGTTGGTTTATTGCTGCAGAGCTCACAACAGCTGAAAAAAATAAAATCAGCAAGGCTGGTAGCTCAGTGGTCATTTGAAAGCCTCTCCAGGCAAACAAGTGCAAAACATCCCATCAGTACAGACCCCAAAGAACTATACACATTTATAACAAGGAATCACTTTCTGCCTGCTAAGCGGGGAGAAATTCCAGGGCACAAGGCTGGAAAATATTTTTCTACATTTGATGCAGCAGAGAGTTCTGGCAGGTTCCATAAGAAAAACAGAGCATACATTTGTGAACACTATGTAGACCTTTTGGGAGACATTTTGAGTTGGACTGTGCTATGCACCTAATGTGTTTCACAGGAAAATATAACATGTTCATGGCACTTAAAACAGGTTCTGAGATTTTCTGAGGGAAATTTCGAGCTGTGGAAAAACAGTAGACAGCAAAGCCTCTGAGGAGATGAGGAGAACCCCAGAACAATGGTGGCTACTGCAAGTTCTTCATGTCAGATGTGACTCACCTGGGATTGTAATTAGCATGACAAAGTTACAGGTCAATCACAGCAAACATGAAACCCTGACTAATACACTAGCTCCCCTGAGGAAGGATGGGCACAGAGATTAAAGGGAAGTTTTAAAGAGATAAAATTTCATAGGAACGTTAGGAGGTGAACTACTAGTATGAAAGTGCTACTCTGCAGAGGTTTCTGAAAAACATTGAGTACAAATCCTTCTGGGATGTGAGAACATGATAAAGTTAATCTGAGGCTCTCATTTGGAGATCCCTAGACAGTCGGCACAAAGCTAAACTCATCCAGGGACACCTCTCAGGAGGTATTGGCAGGGTAGGGTGTCCTTACAACATCTCAGTCATGTGCTGGGAGTGCCAACAAAATGAATGTCAATACAGCTGGAATGAAGAAGGATGAAAAAAAGTTTCATTTATTTCCAAGATAGAAGCTTTGGTTAAAACTGACCAGAAACCAAATTTTTTTTGCCAATACCAAAAGCAGGCTGGAAAACAACTCCTTACAAATACAGCCATAGTTTGGGGGATGTTTGAGGTTTTTTCCCCCAGCTACAGATGTGTCATTTGCAAACTGCAATCCTGGGAGAAGTTTGGATTACAGACACTCTCTAATGCCAGCATCCTTAGCTTTTTCATTCCAGTGATGGCTCCATGGCAAGCCACACTCTGTGTGTGCACGTCTTTCTTTACCTGTCTGTTGCTTTCAGGATGACATTTTACTGTCCATCAAACAGTTGACTGCACAACAATTCTTGAGTTTTGCAGCAGCCCTTTTTAGTGACTGCTGTAGCTATAGGGTCAGGCATGTTAGTTCACATTACCTAAATATCAAAAATCACCATACTACTTCCAAATAAAGGTCCATCTATCCCAATAGTCTCCCATGGCAATGGCTGGTAGTAGATGCTAAGTGCAGAGTAAAGAAAAGAGCAAATATATGAGGTATTCTCCAATCTTCTAGTGAACTGCAGGGAAGAGACTTCTGGAGGCATGTCTTTGTGTCCTATAGCCTTTGTCTAATTTCCTTTAGAACCTCAGTCAGCTTCAGCATCCACAGGATGCACAGTCTATCCATGAACTTGTACAATTACTAAGCTACTGACTTTGAATGCATTTGACACTTCTTGTTACTGTTGATAAATTGTTATTTTTTTTCTTTTTTTTTCTTTTCTGTAGGGGGGTAGTTAAGAAAACCTATCTGTCCTGAACACAGCAGACAGCAGTCAGGTACTGAGTGACGAGGACCATGGGCAGGCCCCTGGGATCTGTGTGAATGCTGAACAAGACAACCATTAACAAGGTAAGAACCATTTCTATGAAACCATTGATTGCAATCAAACTTTCAAGATGCTCCTGGGTAGACAAATAGTATCACTGAAGCACTTGGATCTAGGCCAGCCACTTGCAACATATTCTAAGTGCTAAGAGGAATAGTAAGTTAATTATGTTCTGATGCATCATGTGTGCACCTTAAGACTATGTTAAAAAAAAAAAAAGGGCAAAAAAGAATAATGCTGCAGATTAGGTATAACCACTGCTGCTCTTTCAAGGACTTTTAAGATTTCATAAGGCTTCTTTATGGAGCTAGTTAGCAGCAGTGACAGCAGTTTTACTTCAAGCACAGGCATAAAGCCTTGGCCCAAGCAAAGATACTTGTAAAGCATGCACGAACAATGAGGATCAATTCTCTATTTTGCAGTACAGTTTTGGGGTCTTTGAGAAGCCAAAAGATGATACAAGTGGGGGGAACAGCCAGAAGAAAAATATCAGGTTTAGAAAGAATAAACTATGGGACTCAGAGACAACGTTGGGAAGGTGGGGAGCGTTGGGGAGAACTTCGGGAAAAACATCAGTCACTGAAATTGTGCCATGTTTCTGTAAATAAAAGAGGTTCCATTAAAAAGGTATTTGTCTCTGTCAGCAGTTTTTCCTAACCGAAAAAACACGGGACACCATACTGTTTTAGCTAACTGTATCAAAAAGGGTGACAGGAAATGATCCGGCATTGCAGGATGCCTGTGCTGAAAATATTTGATCACACCACATGGATACGTAAAGAAAAGAGAAACAAATTAGAAGGAAATACCTACCTAGGGAAAACTAGCTTCTCCTTGTTTACTTTTAGCAATTATACCCCAAAATACTCCTTTTTCACAGCCTGTCATTTGCCAGTTCTTTAGAAATTACTGATCTGGCCCATCACCCAATTATCTTCAGACTGAAAACACTCTTCAGTAAATCTGTTCTAAGCCGTTGCCGCCACAGCCTCAGTCTGTTAGCAATCGGGTCATTTTATTTTCATTTTGTATTTGTGTGCTGCCTGACACAAGACAAAATGAGAGGAATGGTTTTCAGTTCATATTGATGTCAATCAAATGTAACTCTACAGGCATCAGCAGCACAACTATGACTTTCCTAAACTGTGCAAAGCCCTCCGATGGAGGGGTCCTTTTGTGTGGCATTATCTTCCACAGCCTTTGGAAAAGCGCACTAAAACCTACAGACTTGTGCTGGGGAAGGGCCAGACTCCCACTCAGCTGCTTATTAACTCTGCCTACATAGGACAGGGGGAGAAAATAGGATGAGAAATTACATGGGTCAAGATAAAGATGGGGAGATCACTCACCAATTACCATGACACAGAAACCAGATTTGACTTGGGGAGATTAAATTAATTGCCAATTAAAATAGATCCTGACAGTGAGAGGGAAAAAACACACCAACAAGCCACACCTTCTCCCACACCTTGTTCCCTGCTCGCAGCTGCCCCCCGGGCTCCCGGCCCCTCTCCCCCCCGGGCCGGGGCCGGGGCGGGTCTGGGCCGTGTGCCGGCCCGTGTGAGCCCCTCAGCCCCGCTCCTGCCTCCTGCCCCGTCTCCCTGCTCCAGCGCGGGCCCTGCCCCGGGCTGCAGCCCTTCAGGGACCCCCTGCTCCCGCCGGGGCTCTCCAGGGCCGCAGCTCCTGCAGGAAAGAGCCCCCAGCTGCGGCCTGGGGCCCTCCCCGGGCTGCAGGCTGGGGCTCTGCCCCGGCGGGGGCTCGCCAGGGCTGCAGGGGAGCCCTGCTCCGGGCCTGCGGCACCTCCTGCCCTCCTCCTGCTGCGGCCTGGGGCTGCCTCTGCTGCTGCTCCCCCCTCGGCTGCCTCCTCCTCTGCCTGGGCCGCCTGTGGCCCTTGCGGAAACCTGTTGCCCCCCTCCCCGGCGCCCCCGGCTTGGCTGAGGGGCTCAGCTGTGCCCTGCGGGGGGGCGCTGGGGCCGGCTGGGACCCCCGCAGAGGCCGCCCCCAGCCCCGCTGCCTGGGCACAGGCTCGCTGCAGGACCGTGTACAAACACAGCCACTGAAGATTGCAGCTCTTAGGGGTCTGATTGGACCTTCTGTAGGTTGCCAGTGTAAGAGTGCTTCTGGGCATGCCCACACCAAACACATGCTTCCAGGTGAGCTGGAAGCCGCCATTTCTCCTGCAATAAAGCCAAACAGTGATGGAGACTGCAGCCAGCCCCGCTGATGGGAGGGGCATGGTGCTGTCAGACAGCTTGGAGAGCCTGGGATGGCCTTTCATCTCCTTCCCACCCTGCTTCGTTTCCTTCAACAAGTTGCACCTTCAGAAGCAGTCAGATTTGGAACTGCTCCTCTCCAGCCTGTCAAGTCGCTCCAGCTGCCTAACGGCCACATTGCTGGTCTGTCTCCTGGTGGCTGAGGTGGCACTCAGGAGGAAGGTGGCAAGCAGAAAGGTCTCTCTTCTTTTCAGCTCCCCCACCCAATGGCATGGAGCATTTCAGAGCAAGGAAAAGAGATTTCTTCGCATTTCCCTTCCTAGTGGTCCCCTGCTTTCTGGTTTTCTTGTGGTTGGGCGGGGCAGGGCAGGGCAGTGAGGGAGCTGAGGCAGCCACACAGCTGGGGATGCTCCTGTTGATGCATGCGTAGTGTGCTGGGTGGGAATCGAAGCCAGCAGAAGGCCTGGACAAAGTAAATGAATAGCTTCTGGGGTTTGCCTGTTGTAAAGCACAAGAGCAGGGGAACATTGAACAAAGCAAACACATACCAAACCCCAAAAACTTGTAGTTTTTTATTCAGAGTGGCAGTAGTAGGTTCCCGGAGTGGTAACTCAGCAAGGAGTAAAAGGGGATTAGACTTTTACAGATACCCAGGACATTCAAAGGCAGAGCAGTTCAGGCAAATAATGTTTTCCAATGGGATATCACAGTGCATGTGGCAGGGATGGAGTTAACTCTTTAACAAACTGAGATTGGAATCAAAACTGCAACTAGTGGAGGAGAACAGATAATCTCACACCTATCTGCTAGTTTTCTCCCAGTAACGTTAGACTCTCCATATGCTGGGCTAAGGGCACCTCTGGTCTGGTCCAGCTCCAGAGCCCTGTGTCTGGAAGCATCATAGCTTCTTTGTTGTGATACTACATTTTTAGGGAAAAGTTTTGCTTGTTGGCTTTGATTTGCTGCTTATTAGTGTGTGGGAGGCTGTTCAACCACAACCCAGACTGCTTTGGAGTCACTTTCATGGTAAGAAACTCTCAGATTTCCCCTACTGACTAAAGTAGGCTGCTTTTAAACAGAACAGTGAAAAAAGAGGGGGAGATCAATTCTCCCTGTCCTCCACACACATTACTCAGTGAAACACGTGATCCTGTGACAAGAGGACACGATTTCTCTCCTCCTTCTCCTGCTCTAAGGTAAGTGTGATAAATCAGCACAGTGAGGAAAATGGCTCATAACATAGACTGACAGAGCATGACATCAGGACACAGTCACATTACGGCGCTAATAAGTAGTTTCAGCTTATGGTGACAGTTGGGAATCTGATGAAAATGCACCTTGTTGATAAGGCAAGTTCATATAGATTTCCATTTGAAGAATTAAGGATCATTAAATGACATTTAGAGCTGTTCAAAACAAGCAGGTACATTTTATTGACAATGGGTGATAGACCTGTGCAATTCATAGTTAAAGTACTGTGCAAATTCAAAGAGTTTAGATAGGTTTAAGGGGAGGCAGGACAAGGATGAGATCCTTTCAAGACTATGAGTAGACAAAGCACATCAGGCTTAGACTCCCTGAAATAGTCAAAGGCTGGGAGAGCATTTGGGAGAACTTATACATGCTTGCTCTGTTTTCTTTTTTCCCTGGGCATCTGTTTTTGCACTGTTTGCCACAGGTGTCAGTAGGTATGGGATTAGGCTGACCCTTCGGAGGAATGACTATGCATATGCTCTTACGAGGATAGCTGTTACTCCACGGTGCTATAAGTATGACTGCAAGCTAGTCTAACTGGAAATATTTAAAGACCAATTTTTGACAACCTATAATTTTGGAGGTCTTCCAGTTTGGTTTCCTGCCTGGACCTTCACCTGGAAATTCCTGCTGGAATAGGAGAGAGGACTCAAAGACATAAGCATCTTCTTGTTTTGAGATCTTTCTAATACATTACCATAGCATTAGTATTAATGAAGTAAATAACTTAAAAAAATATGTTGTTTGGCTTTCCTTGAGCGAAGTCACTCCTTGCAGCCTTTCAAAGGACCTTCCTGCCCACATTTCACTAGTGCAAAGTAGTTCTGAACCAGCTTTTACTCCATTGGTCATCCCAAATATATGCTGGCTAGGGCTTCAGCTGCAAATTCCTCATCCTCCGAAGACAAGAGTGTGAGAGCTAGAAAAAGACCATTATCAGTCACAGAAAAATCTCTGTATTCATCATACCCTTTAGCAGTAGGTGCCTTTACATCTCCTCAAATTTAAATTCCATTTTAAAACCTAGTGCAGGAAGGAAATTTAAAATATTTTTGCCAATAGCTACAGACCTTGACTTTGGAGTGCGTTGGGAAGCTCGGGCAAGGCACAGGGGGACGTTAGCTGTTTCACTCATCTCCACAAGCTAATGTCTATTAGTACAAGTGCTTCAGGAGAGGGTGGGAGGTTGAAAGGTGATACCCCCAAAGAGTCAATGTGATGTGTTTCTTCTACGGCAGCCTGGCAAGTTATAGCCTAATAACAGCTCCTGGTCAGCTTTTTTTCTGCTATCATCTTCACGCCTACATTCCTGTGGTTTTACTTGAAAGGAATACATGACATAATTCTATACAAGTGCCAAACATGCTCCCAACTGCTGAGCTGAGTATTTCTGATTCAGAATAGCACAGAATAACTGCACAGAACAGGTTTGGAATAGCCTCAGAAAAGGAGGGGGGAAAAAAGCACCAAACTTTACAATATTCACATTGAAAAGCCTGTAGATACAAGAGTGACAGCCAAGGAGTGATGCAATTTCCCTTGGGGGAGCTGTGAACCCAGGCCTGGTTCTGGGAGAGTCCAAGCACCTTCAGCAATGGATTGTGGATTGTGAGGCTTATGAGTGCCTTGTAGGAACATGTCTGTCTGCTCCCCCACCTTTTCCTCAGAAAGTGAGTGCAATTGCAAAGCTTTCCTGTTGGAAACGAACCATTCATCCTTTCTATTATGATTGCAAGACTGAGGCTTCATTGTTCAAGCTGCCATACAAACAGTACTGTAATTTTGCATGTTATAGCAGTATTTGAGATGGCGGTCTGTTCCTACACTGTCTAAAATGTTTTAATTCATTTTGTAACAGCTTTTGCCTTCTGGAGGTTTCCTGAGCAGTGCCAGCATGTTGTTCGTGACACATATACACAGCGCAATACAGACCAACACAAAGATAGATGCAGAACTCAGTGACTTGCCCAATATCGGAGAAAATGAAATTTTACATGAGCAATATATTTTCTATACAGCTTTTCTTATGCAATTTCGTGTGACTCACCTTTTCTATTAAGTTTTGGGAGGGAGGGAAATACTGACAAATGCCTTGTAGTCTAGATGCAAAGCTACATTTTGATGCCATTGGTTTAGCACTCAAGAACTTCTACATGCCAAAATGCACACTAAATAAACATTAAGACTGCAAGTACAGCACTCAATTTAGGGACTGTTCAGGTTTAATTTTCCTCTTCACTTTTCGTTCATCCTCCTCATTTGTACACATGTGAACACAGTCCTCAATGACAAATTACCATACTATTTGTAATTTGGAGCAAAGGTCTTCAGTGTCTTTGTAAAGCATTGAATGAATTAACAAAAAATTCTTCCCCCCACATTTTTGGTTAGTGATCATATGTCCAAATATACTTTTTGCTCTTCTGTGGCATTCACCACTACACTTGCTCACCCACACACCCACACATACAAACAAAAAAGTATCTGTTTTCTCAACACCTCTATTCAAAGGTAGAGAACTCAGATTAAAATCTGGCATATACATTCATTCTGGACATCCCTTATGAAGTACTGCATCCTTGCTTTTCTGAACACCACCAGTCATATAACTCCCGTGCTTGAAGCACAGCTTGCTATTGACTTAAAGTACGACCAGACATACTGGGCATTTCTGCAAAGTAGATCCTCAGTGCCTGAGTTAGTTATGCAGAGAATGGGAAAAACACAATAGTGAGAATTGCGTTGAAATTTAATCTTGAAACCTAATATTTCCAGCAAGCTGGAAACCTTTAATTTTTGCCAGTGCTTCTACAGAAACAGTTTCCCTTGCATCGATGAGGCATACAGGTAATGGAAAGACTGATGAAAAGAAAAGCATATGAATTAAGCCAAACTTGAAAAGGATGATGGGTTCTCAGTTCCTTCAGTGATTAGGTGAAAATATTTCTCTTTTTTGATTAATGGAAGTTTTTCATTGACTGTAATGACAGGTAGATGAAATCTCATGGGACATAATGCCTCATTTCTGTGCAAAGTTCATGCTCATTTAATTTAATAGAGACTTACATTAGAAAGCAAAATCTCTTGCAAAGTTTTCTTAGGAACCTCCCTACCCCCCATCCCTGTCATTTCTTTAATGAAGCTTTTCAGATCTCCCTTTTCAAAATTTCTATCACTGAACTGTCACGCAGCTTCCCAGTGATGAATCACATTATACTACGGTGGTTGAAGGGAAAGACATCCAAAATGCAAGGGCTGTAAATTCACAGACATAACCAGCCACCCTCTATGGTGCTGCACCCACACTTTACCCTCCCCCTTCCTCCAGACCTGTAGCTTATTAGATGTCTGGCCAAAAGCTTAGGGCCTTCCAAGTGTTGTCCCTAACGTATGGAGAATTAGGTTTTTCAAACCACATTTTTTAAGTGAACCACTCTCTTTTTGGAGTGTTTCAAGTCTCCTTTTGAAGCCAGGATGTGCTTATTGCTTAAGGCCTCGGGGCACTGTAATTTCTGCAATATTAACTTGGGCAGAACCTTGAAGTGGGCTGCAGTCTGGCATGGGTATCAGCCTTTGCTGAAGTTGTGTGGTTTTTTTAATCTGTGTCCTCCATTCCTATATTCTCTGTGTTAGCACTCCACTGTATTTCTGATAATTCAGCTCATTCCTCTTTTCATATTTGGACAAATATAATGTATATAGCACTAAAACTAAAGATGGTTTAAACAGTCAGAAATTTGGAAAATAACTCTGTAAGAAAGAGGAGACTAACGGCCTGGCTTTCCTTCTTCTTAATTCATTCATCTTACAACAAAGGAGGTAAGAGTGGCTGTTGAAACTGCATTCAACAAGTTTAGCAAGCCTTACCTTGCCCCTCACCTTTGCAACTGCAATATGAGCTCATCCACCATTTGCCAGGGTCTAAACAATAGGAAAGTTTTCTGATGCTCTAGTTTGCAATTTTTACTTTTACAGCAACATTAGCCTGAAGAAGGGAACAGTGAACCAGCAAGCAGGGGAATAATTGTGTATATGTACGTGAGCACACTCACATGCATGTGGGATTTTGGAGACATGCATGTGAGTAAGTGCTGGACCAAAGTTTGCCGCTGAACTTAGCCACAGAGCAAGCAGGAGAAGAACCACAACCAACTGACTGGGACAGAGACATGAGTCAGTGTCCTCATCTTCAGTTCTTCATAAAGAGACCTAATCATTTTGTGGCCTTTTGATGAACCACTGAGGTCAGACTTTACTCCAATATTTCTCCAGCAGGCAAAAGGGAAAAAGAGCTGTAAAAGGAGACACTTCAGAAGGTCAAAGCCATCAGGGAATGGCTTGAATGGAAAGAATGACCAGTGCCCCTGTGGAAGGGGGCAGAGTCTTAGAGCATTATTTGACTTGTTTCTGGTAAAATAACTAGCACCTTCTCTCTCCTGCTGTCACTGTATGGAATGAATACATACTTTACTCCTGAGGCAGCCTTTGTCCCAGACATATTTAAGTCACAGTTAAGTTTTAATACAAATTATTTATTTTTATCTGGGTGACTGTGACACACAGGATACACACAAAGCCATTCCATCGCCAAAGTTTTATTAATTTTAAAATGTTGACATGTTAAAACCAGGGCTGAATATAAAGTCTGTCACAAATACCAAAAGATAAAGCTTGAAAGAGTAAAATATAAGTATTATTTATCTTGCAGCTGCAGCAAGAAACATGATTGGACTCAAGACATCACTATGCGAGGTAGCATGTATAAAAGGAATGAAGAGCAATGCCCAAGCAGGTAACATTCAAGCTGTTATTTCAGAGAAGGAAAAGGACACCCAGGAATGAGGTGGATGAAGTATTCCATGAAGTTTTTGAAGCTGAATAAAAGAGCAGCAGTCACCAACTTCCACACATACCTCTTCTGGGGAAGATGCTATCTGGTCTGTCAACATTGACCGCTGACCCCACACCAAGCAAATTCTGGATCTAAACCAGAAATCAGCCATAATAAGAAAAAGCCAAATATATGAAGCAATGTTATAATGAGCTTGAGGTGACCAGTTTATTCTGGTTTTAGTAGGCACATGTGTGCAAGCCACTGAGTTGGCTGGCAGGACAGGTGTATGAACCAGAACCTTAGGAATGAGATGAATGAGGTGGTACTGTGAGCTGGGCTCTGTAGCTCGGGGCTATCCCAGCCCTTATGCTCTGTGGGCTGGCACAGATGGGGCAGTGTGCAACTCACCAGTGATTATACATACTGTTAAATGAGCTGTTGAAAATCCCCTTTTGCCTGGAAGGGCATTGAAATGAAGAGGAAACATGCACCAAAAATCCTTGGTGGGCATATGGCCTTGAAGTATTTCAATCTGAATACCAATGGCCCCCACACTCTTTCCTCAAGCTTACGTGACTGTCTTTATCCCTAACAGTACAGGAGCCATGATTCCTGCAAGGAATCATTCAAAGACACATTCCACCAAGAAACAGCAGTGGGAAGGAAAGAAGCAGTCCACAAGCGATGTGCCCCACTTTGCACAATAAGCCTGTGTCATGCACGCACAAAGAGGACTTTGTTCTCAGCACCTTTCTCAGGCACAGGTGTTAAGTGACATTGACACAAATTGTGGTGCAGGTGGTGGTTAGTGGGGCTGGAAACTGCTCCCAGGAGATGCTGTGAGTGCAGACACCTTGCTCTAAAGGTGTGAGGAGACCAAGAGCCCAGGGTGGCGCCAATCAATGCTAGCTCACCTTGGTACCAGAGACCGGTCCTGGAAATATTCAATTTACTAATACAGATGTGACTTAGCACTATTACTCTGGATTCAATTTATTCTGTCATTGTTGTTCTAGGGCCAGCCAAAGAAAGTAATTAAGAGCCACAAACAAATTATCATATAAAGATCTATATCAACTACAGGTGGAAAATATCCTCATGCCAATCCATTCCTCCTTAGAATTGAGATTCACACATTCAGGTTAAGCCTGCCTTTGTATTTGCTTCTCTGGGTCCACATTATCCCTTACTCTGTTATGCTTCTACAGAGGAAAAATTTAATAAAAAATGTGCTAGACTGGAGCTGAACAAAAGGTCCCTTGTTTCTGTAGGTATGGATTAGCCCTTGCAGAAAGCAGAGATGAAAGCTGTTTTAAGTGTTAAGAGGATTTTTCGGGTAATACTTTAGAGATGCATGTGCATATGCCTTGTGAAATGGAATTTAGTGTTAAGAATAAGAAGCCTCAGAAACCGAATTCTTCCACTTATCCGTAACACGCTATTGAATACTGCTTCATCAGGGTGTCACAGTCCTGAACTGGGTTAAAAATCTGTCCACACTTTTCATTCCATTCTTTTAAAAGAAACAGATAAAACACACTGCACAGCTTTGTTTCCAAAGGATGTTTGCAGAACACTTTTGTTCCCCTCTAAATATCTCTGTTGATTCATGGAAAGACATTTTCAGAAAATAAAACTTGTCCCAAACCTATTTTTTAGATATTTAATGAAAGCTAGTTGTGGATAAAAACAAAAAAGCAAAATTGTTTTGTTTTGTTGGTTGTTTTTTTTTTTTTTTTTTAAATTAACTCCCCCAAGGAGATACTGTTTTCCAGTGGGCTCCCAAATTGATGAGTTGTGGAGTTGCGTGGGTTATTTGACATTTGGTCTCATTGCTGAGCATCTTTCTATTCTTCAGTGTACTGAAGATGTCTGGTGCTTATTCGGTTCTCTCTGGAGCTTTTAAGAGAGGCCAAAGTCCCCAATACCTCAAAGCAGCCTGTAACTTCTATGTTCAGGCCTCAGTATCAGGTTTTAACAGCTCATTTTATGATAGAAAAATCACCAATGCTGTTCATGCAACAAGCCTGAAATGTAGCCGTTTGACATACCATTTCTAGGGGCTCAGGAAGGACCCAGTCTGGGTAGTGCAGGCTAATATTTAAGAGATTAAAGATGATTAGGGGAAACAGGGTAGCGTTCAAGCCCAGAGCTCCTAAGAAGCCTTGCAAAAGTACATCCTCAGACAGAAGGACTCGGGTAACACTGCCTGGGTTTATCCCCATGCCACTTTTTGCAAATCCTTTATTATCATGCATGGGGTTTCATCCTTAATGTAGCTCTTTCGCCATTTGCCCAGGTCCGCTGGGATCTCACAGGAATTACATGGGAGAGCTGGGAGCCCTGTTGGAAAGGGAAAAGGGTGTTTGCTCAGGACGGGTGCTGGTGTCCAATTCAGAAGGCTGGTCTGCCAGTCCTTGCTTTCCTGAGATTTTTCCTGTGTGCCCACCAGTCAGGCCCAGGTCCTCAAGCAATATCTGGGCTCCCGGATTGCTATGTGTTAAGCACTTGCTGCTGATTCAGACTTCCATCACTATCTGCTTCCCGCCCAGGAACCCAGTTTAGTCATTCTGGGACATGTCCCTGCAGCCCTGTTGCTCCATCTTGGGGTGAACCCGGGATTTGTTTAAATTCATGTCCTGCTTGTACCAAGAAGGAAACAGGGCAGACAGGAGCCATGGAGCCCTCCAGCCAGGTCCAGCCAGGACAGCAGGAATGCAAGACATGGCAGGGCATGTTAAAGCATGAAACTTTCCCGCAGCCCAGCATGCTCCGTGCCTCCTAACATGTAGATGCTTCAGTGTGACTCAGAGAGCTGAAGGCAGTGCTGCAGACATGCAGGCTGATTCATTCTCTGAGCCTCAGTGTCCCGTCCACAGCACCTTAGGGATTTTCCTTCCTTACAAATCAGTGATTCAAGTTCCTGCATTAGAAACCTGAATTATTGGCAGCCCTATAAATACTATAACTAGATCACTTGTTTGTTAAGTCTCATACTGTAATGCACCGGCCCCTGAGCAGGAAAGAGAAGTTGCTACAGCACACAGAACGTCAGCTCTGTCAATGCAACCCGATAACAGACCTTCCTTTTATTCAGCTGGCAGCAGCCTATCTTATCTGACAAAAAAAAATGCTGGGTTCCTATTCTGCAGAAAAGTAACATCTGTAATGATGTTGTCTGCAGAAGGTGAGTTAGTTACTGCACAAGAGAAGAGACTTCGCAAGGAGATCCCTCAGAGACAGGAGATGCCCCATAGGCCTTTCTTATCTGCCCTTTGCAGGATACCAAGATAGGACACAGTGATGCTGTAAATGACTTTTGCCCCTTCTCCAAATGCCTCCTGCCACCCCCACTCAGCAGCCTGCATGCTTTGTCTTCAGTAATGGAAAAGTAATTTTCTCCAGTTGCTTACGGCAACATTTGAAATAATTGAAAAAGCTGAAGAGACGGTTTTATCATTTTATTTCTTGCAGGTCAGGACCCTGATGTAAATTAGGCTAACTTGCAAACCTCCAGCTATTTTGATTTATGTGGAAAATCTTCTTCCAGTTTAGTGCACCATATATCATAATAACACATGATTTAGATAACTGCATTCAGACAGCAGGTGACTGCAACAGCACAGGAAGGATGTGGTATATTTGCAACAACGATAAATAATGTGTTGGATTTTAGTGGTTAGAAACTCAGCTTTACACTTTCTTATAAACCATACTGATCTTGGATATAAACTCATTAAAATGATTGAATTAGCCCAGACCTTACTGCCCTGTGATCATGCACCAGTTGAAATTAGCTGAATTATCTTCCATGTTTTAATGCTTCTTTTGCAAAATAAGTACGCAAGGATGATTTGTGATGAGGATTTCTTTTGCAAACAAAAGACGTGGTTCAGCAAATGCTTATTTAAAGAGACAATTCCAGGTCAATTCCTTAAGCATTCACATGTCTGAATTAACAGCACAATCCTATTACAACATCGTACTTTAAATTTTTCTATTAAACTTTCCTTTTCCAATGTATTTTCAAGATAACAAACATTTCACAAAGATATCAGGCAAAAAACTTTTGCACTGGAAGAAAGTTTCCATTGTCCTTGGGAGCAAGGAGGGAGGAGAGGATATCATCTAACCAGTCCAGCAAACCGGTTACATTTTATCTGGGTCTGGTAAAGAAAAAAAGTCTTGTTCTCTCCCTCAGTTAACAAATGTATTTTCTGTTCATAGCACACTGCAAGACTTGTTTAAACCTGTTCAAGTACCATCAAAACTTTTTTGTTGTTTCTTCTGTACATAATATTGCATAAGAAAATTTTTTACAGCATTTTCTGTATATGAGAAGTAACAGAAACCTTGTCAGCAGGAAAAGCAAAAGGATCTGTCTTTTGAATAGACCCTTCATTCCTTTCCAGTAGTTCATTCATTCCTCCTGTCTTTGTAATTTTATACTGTCAATCCTTATAATCTTTCAGCTTGCAAGAATAAAGGCAGGAACATCAATTTTGTAGATGAGCTTTTGAGATTGTATTAGACTAGCTTCTTCCTGTATATCTGAAGCTAGTTTTCTTTTCCTCATGCAAGCTTTAATTTGGAGTTTCAGATATGCCACTGTGTTTATTCATACAGCTCTGAACATTCCATCTATAATTGGAAGTTTGAATAAATTATACTGAACTTGCAAATGAAACTAAGTTTATTCCTGAAGTTAAAATGCAATTAGTTATTAATTCAGCAAGGTGCTTAAGCACCTTTTAGTTCCTTTGAAGTCAATTAGGCTATTCCCAAGTTTACAGTTATGCCTGCATTTAGAAGTTTCTCATTGAACAAAGCATTATTGATTTAAAAATTCAAAAGTTAGAACTAGAAATTAAATGTAAGAAACTTTTACCAGAGTTCCCAGAGATCAAAAGAATGATTAAATCATTGTATAAGTTGAGGTTAACTGTAGAAACTCAGCTATAACTTAAATAAAAAGGTGGCTACACATAAAAGTTTTCCGTGTCATTGCTGATTATCGTCTGTAGACCAGATGCTGTACTATTGGCGGTTTGCTGGGCTATTTGAAGGCTAGCTGTTGCTATTTTATTCCTTTCTCTGTTGCCTCTGGGAAATGTTTCGCAAGTTATTTAACAGAATCCTTTAGGAAATAAAATCATAGTCTAGGCAGCCTGAAACATGGAGATGAATAAACTCACATTATTGTAAATGTCATAAAAGTTAGCTGTTTTATACAGTTAAAGTGCAACTGCTGTAACCAGTTACTTCAGAGCCTTCTCGCAGATGGAAAAGGCCTCAGACATGCTCTTTCCCATTGTAGGAATATCCTGTGATGGGTGAAGACCAAACTGGTAAAGCAAAGGTTTCAGACAACTGAAGCTAAACAAAACATAGGAACCAGGTCTCTGTGTTTTGTGTGCCAATTTGCATTCCAAGCAGTAAAGTCCTCCGCATCGTCCCAACAGAGACCAAAGTTTTCTCTTCCAACTGGATGTAGAAAACTCTCCAAATCTAAATTTGTGTCTGTGGATTGCTTGGCATGGTCACGGCTGGTCTTTTCAGGTCTGTGTCAGGACTTCTTTCTTTTGCATATACATTCAGCTGAAGAGTAAGAAGGTGGCATACATGGAACAGGGAATAGGAGAAAGAAAAAAGGAAATTCAGTACAAAATCATAACATCATCAGGAGTCAATGGAGGTGGGTTATTAGTCTTAATTCTATACTGAATTTTGCACAGCCAGACTCTTACACTGGAATCAACCAGAAAAAAAATGTGGTCAGGTCAGATCCCTGCTCCTGCTCACAGTTACTCACATGATTAACCACTGCACAGTGAATCTATGGGGCAGCTTCTGCTAGGGTGCTGCAAGCGACTGGGAGGATGCTCTGTCTCCTTCCCTGTAGACTTCAAGTCAGTTTCTCAATTCTGATCAGAATCCCCCACCATTAGTCAAGTATAAGTGTCAGTTAGCAAGAATAAAATCCACATAACCTAGTGTGATAGACCACTGTTGGCTCTGTATCACATGAAGTTTGGATATAACGATTTGTTAGGTTGATGCACAAATGTTGGCATCTCATGGCCTGCTGATTCTGGGACTGCCCAAGAGGTATAGGCTTGAAACAAGTGCTGATAAATCCAGTACAGTGTGGGGTATCCAAGCTCAGATGTATCGGCAATGTACACTCATAGCAGGCTCCATGATGGAAACAGTGGCACACAGTGAAACAAGTGGCGTGAGGTCAGAGGCAGGAAGGAGGATCCTTCAACATGCTGGTAGGTGTGAAGCAGGTGACCAGCAGGGGCTTTTGCAGGAAACCAAAGCGAGGAATTTTCTGTATCTGAACAAATTATCATGGAAGAGAAGAAGATAGGCATCCTGCAATGACAGAAATGCAGGTAAATACTAGACTAGCCAGCAGGGTTTCTCTGTGCCATCAAAGGACTAAATAAGAGCTGTACGTAACTCCTGTTGCAATACAAAGAGGAGAACAGGAAATATTTCAACATAGTCTTTTGGATTACATAGCATGAACCAAACACATGTTCCTGATAACTATCTGAATTTTCCACCACACTTAATGTCCCTACGTAGTAACTGATCAGTTGGAAAGCTCTTGACAGGCACACAGTAGAAAACGGTATCGGCAAGAAGATGGTGTGATGCACGGTACAAGGGACTAAGTACTGCTTAGCGCAGGTAGTGAGGAGTGGGGGATTATAACCTTTTGGTTCAGGCCTCAGAGGCTTCCTGAGATGTGCTGGGCTGTCTGCCGCAACTGACGTTAATCCAATGGTCAATTCTGTATCAAATGGAGCTTTGTGGGTGGGCAAGGTAGAGACAGTCTGACTGTAGAGGAGGTGGGACCCTCCTGAAACCATTGTGTGGGTAACTGCACCTGGAAGAGCTGGGAGAGAGGAGTCAAAAGATGTCCAGGGTCTCTGAGACACCTGGAAAGATGCCTTTTCCTGGGATGTTGATAGTGCCCACTGGACAGCACAGTCCATTGAGAAAGAAAGACCTGGGAAGAAAAATTCCCCATTCCACCTTCTGCCGTTTCCAATTTATCATAGTCTACTGTCACTTAACTATTTTGTAACCTTACCAGTGAAATTAGTCTCATCTTTGATGCAGAGGAAAAGTTTCTGCCGATGTGGTTTTGCATGCCAGTTATGAACCTGAACCAGGGGGACTACAGCACTACTCAAAAAGCGGGTGGATTGGTGGCAGAATGGCGTAATGAAGATATGGTGGAGCACTGGTGCTGTATAAGCTGACAGAGATCAAGAGGTAATAGCTCTGCATACCACATACAGCATAATGAGAGCGAAATACTTGGTAACCTGGGGTTTGACAGCCAGAATAGCGCAAATATTGCTACACTTGAACCAGGTGGTGTTGATTCTGCATCACTGCTGAGGGCAACAAACAAAGCATACTCCCAAAAAAGTCTGGGATCACCCCAGCCTGTATGTCATCTGACTGTTCACAGCAGTGAGCCAGCAGAGTTAATCCTGGAGTGGCATGGAAAGGTTTATCAGAGCAGAAGGGAAGTGCAAGACAGAAAAAAGCCTTGTCTTCATAGAAATATCTGGGAAGGCATCCAGAAGTGTACTGTAGCTAATGCTAACCAGACCCTCTCAGAGGAGCAAAGGACATTCATCGATGGAGCAACAAAAGATTCTGGCAGACCTAACAGGAATGTCCCTGGGACTTCACAGGCCAAAGCAAAGCACCATTTCTCCTTCCCTCCTCCAGCCTCCTCCTTTTTCATCCTACAGCACTTGCTTTTTCCCATTGTTCTCACTCAGTGGCAGACATATTTCCAGTCTGAAAGTGATGGAAATGAGGATTGATTCATATGGTACAGGAGTTCATATCCTACTAGCTGATATTAGTAAAGGGGAAAGAGCCTTTCCCTCCATATGGTGAATCTCAACCAAAGCACAAAATTGTCAGTCCCAATGGGTCTCCTGTCCACCACATGGAAGGGCACGATTGAGAAACAAACCTCTGTTGCCTGCACTTCGCCATGTGCTCGCTACACTCCTGGTTTCCAACTTTTCACTGCAAAATCAGCCAGTCAGTAGATTACTCACAAAGGTTATTTAACATTTCCTGTTCCCTTAATTTTCATACTTAAGTATCCACTTCCTTATATTCTTTTTAGCTGTAGCAATGAACTCTTCCTTTTTATATATTTATTTATATATATATATATATATATAATTTTTTTTGAGGATATTAGCATTCTGGGAGCCAATGATTTAGCCTGCTGCCAAAAGAAGATGGCTCCTAGATTAATTCCTGTTTTTTCTCGTTTAAGCAGGAAATATTTTCAAATTAAAATTCCTTCTGAAAGGTTGTTGGAAACTTCTTGGGTAGTTTTTTGTTTTGTTTGGCTTGGGTTTTTTCTCTATGCTTTAACCATATGCAAACACTTGCCTTAGAAAATGGTGATAAGGACAAACATAAAGGCTCTAAACCTCATAAAGGAAAATGTCAAGCATTAACATATGTACCTAAGCTTCTCCTTAATGAAGTCCCTTTCTTCATTGTTTTGCTCTTCATCTGGTTCTTCTAAATATTGAAGAGGTCTCAGTCGCTGAAAAACCTCCATTCAGTTTAATGGGCCTCTCTTCAAAGGTTGTGACTATATCCGAGTTTCATATCTCTTAGTCTCTCCTAGTCTTATCCTTGGTCCCAAAGCTTGGCCCCAAATGGTGCTTAATAGTCCGCACTGGCCAGGGCTAGGAGTGCTGAGGTGGTTTGGCTATGGTGGCACCACACAACAGTTGGCCCTGCCTCGCCTTTGAGCCCTGTATGGTGCTCCTCTGACCCTCTGGCATTACTGAGACTCAATTTGAAGACTTCTGGAGTTCAAACTTCTGTTCTGAAGCCCATCAGGATACTATTTTTGTGATGAAAAAGTCATGACAGGTGTCGTGAGCCCTAAGGTGTGGTATAAGAACACATGGGGTTGTCTAAAAAAAGCAAAACTTGTTGAAATAATGTTGGATGTAGAGCACAGGGACCCAAATGTGATCTGGACTCACAAGGGATCTGGAGTCAATTAGTTCCAGAACTACACTGAAGTTGGTTTCAGAAGGAACTGGTCAGAGAATGAGTTTACACTGCTGATCTAGGGAGAATTTTCACTGTATTTCTTGTAGGCTGCTGCCTTTTTTTGCAAAGGAGCACAGTAGAATGAGGAATTTCAAACCTTGTTGTCAGTTTTAAGGATAGTGGGCAGCGGGCAGCCGGGAAGGAGAGTCTGGCTTCCCGTCAGTGCCTGTACGGGAGAGATCTCTGTGTGCCTGCTTGGAATAGCCCTAGCCACGGGAAGAGGAGCACTGAAACGGTACAGTAATTGCGGTACGAATCGTGCAACACGCACACTGGCGCACAGGTGATAAGCTAATGGCAAAGGACTTCTCTGTCCTCAGAGGCAGTTTTGTTTCGACAACAGAAGTCTGGATTTTGCTGGTAGGAATCAGATGTGAATGAAGAGTGGTGGAAATCTGTGCCAACAAATAAACAATTTTTGCAGGTAGATCTTTTCAGTACCCCAAACTTTTGTGCCCTCCCTCCCACATACTCCGTCTATTTAGTCAGCAAGCTCCTGTGTGTTTTGGCTAATGCTTGGTAAAAAGGAGGATTGTATACCCTCATTAGTCAGTACATTAATAAGCGTGATTAATATGCATAATTAACTCAATTTACGTCACCTTAGTGGAGTTCCTGAAGGTCTTTAGATAACACCGTGAAGGCTCAAAAGAAGTCGTGAGGAGCTTTCTTCACACTGTTCTGTACCAGCAGGATCTTCACCAGCCCTGATCCAAAGCAGCTGTACCCACAGAGAGAGCACAGACCTGCCTGATGGAGTCAGACGGTCCTTGGGGGAATCCTGACCCACGTCCTGGACCTTCGAACACCAGGTGCACTGCATTCCAAAGGAGAGATTACCATTTGGTGCCAGGGTCAGGAAATGGCCGTGCTGGTAAATCGGAAGGCAAAACGGAGGGAGAAAAAGTACATCTTCTTATTAAATAAATGCAGTATGTCCTCACAGTGGGACTGAGGAAAAAATCAGCCAAGCATTTGTTCATCCAGCTTGTTGCTGGGGTGGGTAAGGCCTCTCCAGAAAGCTGCTCAGACTGTATGTCTCAGTGGAAGTACTGGTCAAAGCAGATCAAAATAAGCAGAACAGACTTAGCTGTACTCAAGAAATAAGGAAGTGTTTCTGAGGGGAACACCATGTAGAATAAAAGGCACATTTTCCTTCCCCACATTTCCTCATGCTTCTGGGACCCTGGTTTATAAGCTTATCTTCCTGCTCCAGGGCCTCAGCTGCCCGAAGGGTGAGAAACCATGGAACTGAGCTATCACATTTTCAGAGTTATCTGCTCTTCAGAGCTGTAAGACACATTCCTCACAGATGGTCATAATAGCTTTTGTTGGGATCTAAGCCAGACACGCCCCTCTAATGAGGCCAGACAGGTAGCATGTTGTGTCTTCTCTCATTAACCAATGGCTGTATACACCTCCAGAAAGAACATACTTGAGAAATTGGTCTATCCTTGGCAACACACTATATTTTCCTGTAATTTTTAAGGGCTTGATAGACAACCCTTCCCACCTCTTGCAGGGCTTTTCGGAACTTCAAAAGCTGGGATCCACTTTCCTTGATGCTAGTAGTGCCATCCATTTTCTCATCCTCTCCTGCTTCCCTGAATGTGCACTGTCTTCTCTGAACTTTCTGGGGAACTGCAAAATCATTCCAATAAAATAAAAATCTATGGGCAACACACATAAAAAGGACCACAGACACAGTACTGCAGAAGCAGTGAGCTACCTAACTACTTCCTTTATGTCCCCTTGGCCCTTGAAGAGCTGTTAACCCCATCTAAGGAGAGGAATGTCATCCACTGACCTCTAAAATTGAACATTTTTGTTCATGAAAATTTTTTTCATGAACAAAAAAGAAATTTTGTTCATGAAAAAAAAAAGACATTCACATAAAAATGAATGTCCATTCAGTCTAGGAGCACGTGTCAGCAGCTCCTGGGCAGAAGAGACTTCCTGACCTGCATGTGTCTGGACCATCAGCTTTCCTGACAGGCAAGAATTTCACCCTTACAGCTTTTAGCACAACACTTGTTTTTCTAAGCTGTCCACTCTGCTTCAACTATAAAGCTAAAGGTGTTTTTCCTAAGAGAGCTGACTCACGCAAGCTGGGCAACCCCTGGAGCTGGGGGTCTCCACTCTGTACCCAGGATCTAGCGTCTCTCACACAGCAAGGACAACTTATGTGCTTGGCAAGCGTCTCCCACTGCTTGAAGTCTGGCGTTGTAAAGTAATTTGGAGACAATTTCATTCCCATTCTTCCAACAGATTCACACTATATTTTTTATTTAAGAGTAAAGTCATACCTTAATGCTAGGTCTTTGCTGGTGCATATATTGTCTTCTCTTTCCTTAAATATTACACAATTGAAAGCTAAAAGACCAATACAGTAGAAGTTAAGCTCTCATGGCCCATGCAGTCATTATGTATAAGTGTTGTCATCACATAAAACTGCAGTCATTATGTATAACTAAGAAGAAAGTTGTGTAACAAAAGAAGAGGTCTATCTTACAGAAACAAAAATGTTATCCTGGAGATAGTTACTGACACACAGCCTGCTGAGACCCGTGACTAGACCATGCTTCTTTCACTTGTCAAACTAGTTATTTTTCAGAAAGCCAAGATGTAAATTAAAAACACAGTTCTTTAATTAAAGACATTCAGCAACCCTAGTGGGAAAAAAAGTGGCATTTAAATGTGAAATCAAAATCAACTTATGAATTCCCTCCTTCCCACTGTCCCAGCTCTCCAGGTGCAATGAAGATGCCATTTTCTGGTCTCTGTATTCCCATTCTTAGCACAATAAAAAAGAAATGATAGTTATTTGCCACTGTTTTGTGGAAATGTCAAACTGTGTTGCAAGCAAATTGATTTCAGGCCAGTTCAGCTGAGTTCGGCTCAACAGCATGTGAGCCTTCTTCCTGCCTCTGCTTCTTCTTTAAAAAGCCGCAGCAAGAGTGGTGGGGAATGATGGACTCACTCCAATTTAAAATAATACAGCCATGGGCAGCAAATGTAAGTAGGAACCACAGTCAAAACACTGTAGTCAGAAGCAAAGGCATCGACACTTGAACACAGCCATGGCTTCAGCAGTGCAAGAGCAACTGAAGCCAATGGAAATTTCTTCAGCTCAGCCTGAAGTTCATATGGTGGCAATAGAGACTAATTCCCATCCTAGATTCTGCGATGACTCTTTGGATCCACCAGGCTTATGGTGAAGAAAGTTTGCATTGTTGGAGGGCACAGCAAAACAAGAACACCTAGCCTTGTTCTCCACATGGAGCTGCTTAATAAGACAGAGGACGCCAACAAAGACAGAATTCAAGCCCTCTCCAAAGCAGCCACTGCTTGCTTCTGTCCTGTGGAGTCCCAAAGACAACTCCCAGAACTGTCTCAGATAGCACTGGTCTGCATCTGGCACAGGTAAAATTGAAATGGGCTGTAAGGATGCTAAAACACAGACCAGTACAAGGCCTGGGGTACAAATCTCCCAAGGTTGGGTTCTCCTTGTGCTTCAGTGTGTAGCGTGAGCCGAATGTGACAACCATGCTGGAAGTGAAGGGCCCTTAATTTCTTTCAAGTAGGCTTAGAAGTAATGTATGTCAGCACCCAGGAACTCCATCAGCTTGACTCATTTGTGAAGACACATGCCATATGTAAGAGCAGAGTGTAAAAAAGATGAACCCCAAACTAACACACTTGGCTGCTGAGGTGTGTTTCTTCTTCAGACTGTCTGAGGCTCAGCTGACATGCTCAGTGCCTGCTTTCATGACACGGGCTGTCATTATTCACTTGGGACTTGGTCTCAGCTCTGTGACTCCAGGAAACAAGTGCTAATTGGTGTGAACAGAAATGAAGGTTTCAGACTTCTTACGAACAGCAGACAAAGGGCTTTGCAATGGCTCATCAGGCAGACAGTCTGGAACAGAGCTCTCTGTTAGGAACTTTATATCATTAGAAATGCTTTCAGCTTGGGAATTTTGGGGAGGAAATGACAGGCTCAGAAGTTTAGAATGAGACCTTTATACTTGACTGCTGTTGCAGAGGGCTGTGTTCTCTGGTAAGTAGGGTCTTCCAAGGGACATGGAGAGATGTAGGATCCCAGGTTCACACGAAGCAAGACACTTCATGTTTCTGTATGTTTTATCTCTTTCTAACCCTTCTCTTGTTACACTCCTATGACCCATGTTTTTTTACTATATTTTTGTTGTGCTTGTAGCACTACAGAGCACCCATTTCTGCTAGATCTTTTAAGATAATACTTTGACACACAGCAATATATTTGAGCATGCAGCATCTTCACCCAGTCTGGTAGCCAGGGGTGTAAGACTCACACCTTATTAACCATACATTTATTTTTTTGGCAGAAAATACATTAACAAATTCAAGCCATCATTTTATGGAGAGAAACAGTTTGTGGTTTTTCACGTAGCACAAATGTATGAATCTTGTTATTTCTTTTCTCTCTCAGACTACTGCTGCCAAGAGACTTACACCTTGACATGAAAATCAATTGATGTTTTTAACTAGTGTTTACTTCTGTTCCAGCAGTAGTTGTGGAGGAGAAAAAAGATGAGGTACTAAAGGCAGACACTTTTATAAATCAACAGCTTGGAGCAATTTGTATCTGAGTATTTAAAAGAACAGACTCTTGGATAAGAATTCCTGGAAAGCAACAGGAGGCTCACCCACATCTGCAGCAGGAGAACCTGCAGTGAAGGTGAGGACAGAAGGACATTCTTCCACCATCCTAACTGGGGTGGAATTAGTCTCAAAAATACAGAGGTGGGTTATAAAAACACACAGGTCTGAGCAGCCCATCCCAACTCAGTGCTTGCCTGCTCGAGCCCAATGCCAGTGATTACTCCAGTTAGGAGAAACATCACATAAGAGAAAGCTGTCTGGGTTTCTTTAGGAAATTCAATATATGCCAGCTAATCTTGTTTAACATTTTACACCAGCACCCACAAATCTGCAAAGGCAAGCAATGCATTTCAAAGCCAGTCTGTGCATGCCCTGTGTTAAGTACAGAGCTGTGATAGATTCCGTATGGGTATTTTACCCTTCAGCTGACTCAGGTCGGCTGAGATGGGTCTTCCAAGACTAGGCGTACAAGGACCTACTGATAGTGTAGACAGAGAAAGTTCCTCCAGCTGACAGCTTGCACCAGCTTTGAAATAAGTGAGACATCGCATGAGCCAGTCACAGGAACAGTCTGGATCCTGTTCTTATTGATGTGAAGGCACATCAGGGATCTCAGTTAGTTGATTGTGTCATAACAACAACAGTGGCCATCAACACTGAGGTGATCTACTCTGTGGCAGAGCTTGTCCCGAGGTGCTGACCACCAATAAATTCACTACAGCTGTGAAAAAGAACAAAAAGGGAAATTATGTTTCCTAGATGATAGAGAAATGCAAGGCAAGCCAAAGAAGTAAATCCTTCTCTGACTTGCTTACCAAAGCAAAAAGGTATGTAACATCTTTAGGAAAAAAAAAAAAAAATGTTATGAGGGGGCCTTGCAGAGCTTGCAAGAGATTTGGTCTGAAACATATCAGCTGCATCTTAGCAGTCAGGTGAAAGTAAACCTGGGATTAGTTAGTACAGGGGAATGGGAAAGAAAGGCATTGGAGCTGTTGGGGGTCTAAAGGAGAACAATGTTCCAGCTCTCAAGGTGATTAATGTATGAAATGGGCAGTGGAGAAAATTGATCAATGAGCACAATGGAAAAGAAAATCAAAGTAAGTCTACGTTTTTGAGGAGACAGAAACAGGCCAGATAAGAAGAAACTATCTTGCTGATTTACAGTGAATAGAAAAGCATCACAAGTGTTGTTTTCTCCTGTCTTGGTACCCACCTGATCTCAATTGGTTTACAGAGCTGGTGAACAGTTATCTTTTTCAAGACAGGAAATTAGTCAAAATGTAGAGGACAGTAAGTTATATCCTACTGGAAGAACAACTGATAATGGAAATTAGTGCTAATGAACTCTTAATTATTTACAAAGGTCTCACACCAAAGCCCTCTCCCTAACTTCAGACCAATCCCACCATAGCTGTCTTAACACTCACATACCACTTGCTAGTGAGCCCTTTAACTAAAATTTCTATCTCATTTTTTTTCTTGCTGTAGTCCTACAAGGACGTCTCTAACAGCAGTTTCACTGTTCCTCTCAGTCATCCTCTTTTGGTTTTCCCCTGTCACACACATATATGTCAATACATACAATACTAAACCAAACCCATTGCCATAATTCTTTTTCACTTTTTGAGTCCGAGTGAAACCCCTTCACCTGTGCAGCGTGGATATACCAAGATGGCCTTAAATACAGCTATCTGTATTAAACCAGATGCCAGACTGACCCTAGGTCTGCAGTCCATCATGTCATGTTTCCCACTCCATTGTATCACTTGAGCCCATTTGGGATGAGCTCTGGGCATTACTAGGTGGCAGCATTAAACTAGAATATTTCAGTTCTTTTAATTTGGGTTTTTTTTTGTTTGTTTGTTTGTTTCTACTGTATCTATTATTCTAATTCTATCTGCACTAATTTATCTTGGGCTTAGATGATTAAGTTAAAGGGATATCTTGATTCAATCACTGCATGAACAAAATTATTATTGAAACTGTAGGTGGTTGGAGGCTTCATGGTAGGAAATGTCATGCCTCCAGGCTTTGCTTTCACTACCATCCTCACCAATTTTGCTTATATATACACCTTTCTTACAACAGTAATGAATTTGGAGCAAAAGTTTTACAGAGGTGAAGTGCAACACTTCATCAGGTTTGAACCCAATCATTTTTATTGTGACTAAATGCAGGGGTGGGGTGAGGAAGTAGAGATGGACATCTGATTTTAAAATTATCCACGACTTTTGCAAACAATCCTATAGGGGTATGCAAGATATCCAGAAATAGTTTGTGTTCATCTGTTCCCACTGTAATCAGGTAGTTTATCAAAATATGTTTAATACAGACTCTGATGGAACTGAAACAAGGTGAAACCAGAAATTGCACCCGTCATGGCTTAAGAGTTCACCAGGCTAATTCTCTCTGATGCAAAAAGACTGTGACAGACTATAAATAACTGCATTTCATATATCTAACTACACGTCATGGTTAATGTGGAGCTTTTCTGTGGGATCACTGAGAACCAACTAGTTGAACCCAGGTCTTGGACAGTCCAGTCTCTACATTAGTTCTTGCTCTCCCAGAGCATCAGGATGAGGTTGGTCCCTTGGTAATAGCACCTTTTTTGAAAGGTACCCCCTAGCTATCAGGCCATTCTGTTAATTAAGGTGGAGCAGGTTTTGGCTCACTTTGGTGGTCTACAGTGCAGACGCTCTATCTGACATACTTGTCAGGGGTCCCTCAGTAGGTAACGGAGACTGATTTACAGAAGGTGATATATTTTACTTTCCTCTTTTAGCTTGGGATAAATGATCCTGCCTTTCAACTGACTATAAGGGGAGTACAATTAGCTTAAACTAGTTTGGGATGATGAAGTGAATGAAAAAAGTACAGAAAATACTGACTTTTAAAGCTTTCCTTATAGCTTATATAGAGAGAAGATGGTATTTGAGGCTGCTTTATATCATCCTAGGGTGGTCTCTTCATACTTCTTCCACATGTTGCAGATCTCATTCTTCTGTTTATCTAAGCTGGACACGTCTTCCTAGTACTTTCCTAAAACAGATCTTTCTCTTTCACCTCTATGCCATACTCCATTCTTCAGGTGAAGGGATTTGGGTTTGCTTGTTTGATTGATTGTTTTTGTTTGAAAAGCTGTCAAGTTCGGTTTTGGTGTTTTTTAGGTGTTTGGTTTTGGTTGGTTTTTTTTGAGAAGGTAAAGATTGTTGTACCTTTCTTACAAAAGCTCCTTTTAGAGAATATGGACCAGGATGAGCACATGCACTTGACCTCTAATAGGCTCAGAAGTAAATCAAGGGTCCAACATGCTTTAAGCGACAAAGCTCGGTTTGTGTTTCTTTCATTCCTGGAGGAAAGATGGGCTTTTTCAAGGTTAAGTTTGTAACAGACTAACTAGGAAGGGAGTATGACTCTCAACCTAATTTCTTTCAGCCAGATGGTAAAGGCAGCCAGTCTTGAAGAAGGTCACATGAGAAGCTTCTTGTGGCTAAGAGTAATCAAGAATTCCATTACACAGGACTTCAGTGGATTAACAAATACAGCTGTGCAAGCAAATACCACTGACATCAAGTATTTGAAGAATCAGTATGAGTGCTACGTTCACTAATGCTTATCATAGGCTCAGAACATAAAGAATGCAAGTCTAGAGATAAGTTGCTTTCTTAGAATGAAGTCACTTTCTTTTATTTGTCACAGTGCATTGTTTTCCCCATTAGCACTTGGTGCATGGCATAAGTAGCTATGAGGTTTAACATGGAATTTATTATCCACTTCTTTTTAAGATCTGAACTTGTAATGAAAACTGGATCATGCTACAACACCTCATTTTAATATAAATGCATATTAAAAATGAGTCTATAAAGCAGAAACTGTCTGCTGGTAATAAGCTACAGTCATGAAACCATTTGTAAGTACTTTAATTGAATAGCTTACACTCTAAGAATAGCAGGTCGATTCCCTTTGCAGCATGTGTTGCACCAGCTGTGCAGGAAGAGATGGTGGGGTCATCTGCAAGTTAATTTGCAAACAAAACCAGTCGTATATCAACATTTCCACAACGAACAGCTTTTTCCCCAACAGTTCCTCTTCTTCAGATATCCCCACACAACACTGCATTGAAAGGTCAGCTTGAACTCTCTCCACTGCCACAATCTATCAAGGAGTCAGAGCTCACGCCGTAGCAATCGGCCCGCAATGCCCGGCCATACATGGGCCATTTATCCGTGAGCAGCCATTCTGCATTCCTCACTCATGAAAAGCACCCTGGAAATACCAGAGATTTTTCAAAAAGAACCCCCAAATATGGCAGGAGGTGAGAAGAGGGTGTGAGAAGTAGGAGATTTTGACAATGAGTTTTCCTTGCTGTGAGTGTCTTTACCATAATTAATTGATTCAGGAGTGGTGTCATGCAAGCACAAATTTTGCATTCACACCGTAGTGTATGTCCGGGCCATGGGACCCCTTACCAGCTTATTTCAGTGTTTAAAGTGTTTGTAGAGCCTTGGGCATGGGAACCCTGGTGATGAGAGATCCCTGTGCAGGAGACATTTCTCTTCAGGACATTTCCATTCCCTGCTCTGCTTTAAATGTGCTCTATGACTTTTGACAAGTCACATTCCTGGTCTTCCTGTGCTGAAATTAACAACTAGTTACCAAACTTAAAGGCTTGCCAAGGCTTAATTTAGCCATTCTTTAGTTGTTTGGGTGCAAAGTATATGAGAATTGCAAAGCCTCTCGATGGACCATCCATCACATTGTCCCCATGACTGGGACATTTACTTCTTCACTGCGAGGAGCAAATACAGCAGTGTAAAGGCCGTGCTGTTCTGCACTACCATCTTTCAGGTGCCAAGCTGTCACTGCGTGTGGCAATTTAAGAAGGTATGACAAATGTTTAACAAGATTTTTAATGGCTGTTAAATCCAGAGTCCTGGATACATTCCAGTTCAGGTAATTACATTCAGCCTGCTTAAAGACACTTTAACGGGATAGATCATTCTCCACAGAGCCTCCAGTATGGAAAGAATGAAGGAAACACACAGCACTGCTGGCAGGCAGAGAACGGAGGCAAAGAAAGGTATTCCCAGAACAGGGGAGCAAGGAGAGTCACCAGTTTGTACGTCTTTGTGTGTGGTAGCAGAGAACAAGGAGCCTTTGGTAAAGGAAATTAACTTACCCTAGAAAAGCAGGAAAATGGTCTACTGTGCTGATTTTATAAAAAGTGAGTGAAATGGCAGACCAAAATTCAGGGAGCTGTGTGGTTAGTTGATGTCAAATTCCTTGTTTGTTGCTATGTTATAAATGTTTAGTATTTTGAAAGCTGCCATTTCAAACACCAGCCCAGGAAGCCTCAGGATGTTTTCCAAAGAAGTAAGAAATCAGGCTTAACAAATGCTATCTTCTGTTTTCGAACTCCATAGACATATCTAGATTGGGTTTTCATAAAAGGGGATTTCGCATTTTTGTGAGTGCCAGCCTTTTAAATTTGGTAAACGTGATAACCCTGCAGGGCCCTTTATGCAGCTATCACTAGTTCTTTTCTTACAGTGGGTCTATCTTCCTGACATGATTTCTTTTTTTTTTTTTTTTTCTTACTGAGGAAAAAGTCATACTCACAGATCTACAGCCCCAATTTAATCTGCACATGCAGATTAATTTCAGTAAATTGTATAACACGTATTTGTTTGAAATAGGCAGAAATTGCTGGCTTTTTGGGTAATGCTGTAGATAACATCTGTTTTGTCAGAATTTTGAAAGGATTGAGGATATGGGAATTTGGTGAGGGGTTTTAGTGTTGCCAATTGTCTATCACTTGTAGAAATGGTTATTTTTTAATAATTGTTTCCTTGCTAGTAGTAGGCAGAGCAATCAGGGACAAAGCCCATAACAGCAGTCAATCACCCCTCTCTATTTCAGTGATTCCAGAGTAATTATTTTCTGTCAGCCATGATTACTGCTGCTGATTGGCTTTGAGCAGTGCCTATATCTGGGATATCGACATTTTTATGATCATTTCCTTACTCTCTGTCTTATTTTCCACTGTCCATCTACTTTGCCCACTGTTTACAGCCTGTGCTATTTTATAAAATTAGCTGTTTATTTTAGACTATAATCTACAGCCTTTGTTTGTTTGGGTATAGTAGGTCTAATTTTGCTAGAAGTGATAAATTATAGTCGCTAGGTTAAATGGAAGTTCAGCTTTTATACTAATTTTCTTAGGTCAGTTTTACCTCGTGCACACTGGACACTTTTTGTTGATCCAAGATCTGAGAGTAATTAAGAATCTCTTAGAGATACTACTTGTAGCTCTGAGAAGGGTCTCTCAACAAGTACTGGAGTTGTTGAAATCTTATAATAGCTTTATTCCCAAACTGTCACTGTGTGGTGGCAATATTGGAGGGCTTCACACCTCACAAGAGATTATG
This sequence comes from Falco cherrug, assembly GCF_023634085.1. Taxonomy (NCBI): domain Eukaryota; kingdom Metazoa; phylum Chordata; class Aves; order Falconiformes; family Falconidae; genus Falco; species Falco cherrug. Next base: position 2,183,458 of record NC_073699.1, read on the forward strand.
ATTTAGCTAAAAAAGAAGGGCTAGATGTGTTCTATTACCTTCAGTGGAAGGTGCTGTCTTATTTAATCAAATAGAAGATAGGTCAGGCAGGGCTATCAGCCCTATGACCTACTGAACACAAACTATTTCAAAATAAATACAGAAGCTCCTCACAGACTCTTATTTTAGAGTTTCACAAGTGTATTTAATGCTACTTCTTACTACATGAAAAGCAATGCTCTCCTTAGCAACAGAGGTTAAAATATTGTTTAAAAGTGAATATATTTTGCCTTGGTTTTTAAAGTGGGAACTAGTTTAGAAGCCAGGATTACAGACCACAATTCAAGCTTATTATATCAAGATCAGGCATGAGTAAACCCGTGGCTTTGTTCTGCGTTAATCCCCAGGGTACCATGTCTTAGCTTTGTGGTGGAATTTATTTTCGTACAGCTCGAGTGGAGCAAAGCATCTAAGGATCTAAGGACATCAGTAGTGCCAAATGTGTTAGTTATATGTTTTTTCTCATGCCTCAGTTTCTTGACCATGACAATGTGTTAGCTGTTTTATGGACTTTCCTAGCTGGCTTATAGACTGTCCTCTGCAGAGAACCGACTAGCTTTGCCTGAGGAGAAAGGCAGGTATGGGGTAGTTCACTCCCAGGATGACTACTCTTGACAAGTGTGCACAGTTTTCCTCCCTCTGCACTTGTGTTTCATCATGCCCTGAGGCCTCTCATATCCTCTCAGCCTTGCTCTGGGACAATACAGCACTTCTGACCCTCAGTGCCACGACTCTCATGTTACTTTGGGCCCTTTGAACTGAAAAGCCACAAAACACCCTTATAACCTAAACACCCCCGCATGAGGCTCAGTGAACACTGCCTAAAGTTAAATCCTGGCAGTGTGGATACGGACTATGAGCGGGTGAAGGGACCAGCCTCGGGGTGAAGGGACCAGCCTTGGGGTGAAGGGACCAGCCTTGGGGTAGCTGACTTTAGGAAAGGACACCCTAGAAGAATCAACATTTTAAGGTAGAGAGGGATGGTCTCAGATACGTTTTCATAGATGACGTTGCACTGTCTCCGGTGGGTTTTGTGAAAGACAGCGTGAAGGGACTGTGGCAGGGCACTGAAAATCCTACTATAGTCTAGAGCAACGAAATTGTTTTTCTCCCATCCTCCAGCCCTCCTTCAAGTAACGTCAGTCAGAACACACACAGATACTGCATCGTTATCTTTGTTACTATCGATATATAACATTGTATTAAAAGATATGGAATGTGATGGGGGGGAGAGCTGCAGTTGGTTGTCTTTTAAACCTGAATAAGGGGTTCAAAGTTGAGAAAATAATACTTTAGAGAGGAAGGCCCTGCTCCAGGAGACAAGGAAGTAAGAGCTCATTTCCTAATGTTGTGTAGCCTATAACAGAGTCCCATCCCAACCCCTATCCCTGTCTCCCTTTAAAATAAGGTATAACACTTCAAAACCTTCTGAGAAGCAGAATAAAGTGTGAGAAGTATCCACAAGGCCTTCTGATACTATAATGGTCAATACCTACATACGTTTTTGTCTAATGACTCATATTCACGTAAGTCACAAAACAGTTCATGGGGGATTGGAATTAGCATTTCCTAGCAACGATTACAGAAAAGGACTGAATTGCAAACATACTTAAGAACAAGATATGTCTTAGGGGTATCTGTCCTATGACCTCAGACTGAATTTCTGAAGCACAAAAAAACACCAGAAGGGGTAGAATCAGTTGTTGGTCAATGGGATTTGCCCATTTCTAGGCTGTAGAGGAAAATAGAAGAATGTAACAGCTCAGCAAGTACATCCAAAACTGAAAAGATGTATCTGATTTTTGTCCATGAGATGATGATGTTTCTTCTGTTTCATGGGTAAAATACAATTGCTTGGGAGAAATGATGACTGATCTATTGTCTAGTGCTCTGCCAACAAAAGTGTGAACTTAATTATTTCTACTACTAAGACAAAATAATAACTTCAGGCTGCTTGTGCTCTCTCCTTGGATTTTCCTTTTGCTTTCTATCCTAAAGGCTTGAGATTCTCCTTATGACAACCTCTCCTAAATGCTGCCATGGTGAGGCAATGCCATCAGCTATGCACGACAGCTCTCTTCCTGCTGCCTCCTAGCTCAGAAATCACCTGAGACAAGCAGTAATAACTCATTATCCCACAGTCTGAGCATGAGCAATAATGAACTGGCTGCTCAATTAAAAACCTATGTCCTGTAATATAAACGCAGTGCATGGCTTACAGAATTTAAGAATCTCAGGGCTTAATTAGTAAGGTAAGAAATTCTGGGAGCAGTTACTAATATGGAACAGCACATTGCAGCTTGGAATTAATAAGTCTCGTAAGTTAAGATCATGATCTGGAATATGATGAATGACTTGTATGGCTGACAGATTGAAGGGCAGAAATACACTCTCTTCTTCCAATGAATCTGGTATTTTGGTTACTAGAGGCCTGCCACTCACTGTCGTGCTGACCAGTACCATCTTGTTATTTCTGCATCCCCTGTGGTCCATCTGCATCCATCCAATACCTCTTGTTTTACACTGGGTTAGCTGATGCAGAGTGGAATTTGCTTCTATCTCTGTACAGCACCTAATGCATGGCTTGGCCTCCTAGCTATTCGATCAAGGTAGATAACACGATACTCCTCAAAAAGCAGCATAGCTATTGAGAGGGTTTAATGGCCTAGAGTAAGAGTTGAATTGTTACTGCTGTCCTAGAAGTTCTTTTCCCAAATTAAAAGGCCTTAGAGGAGCTGGAGATAACTGGGTGGTAAAGGATGAGTAAAGATTCACTTGCTCACAGGTGACAAGGAGGATGGAGTTATTGTTGTGGTGATATACCATGATGCTTTATAGGATTAAACTGTCCTTAGGGGAGGGAGGTGGGTTAATGTGTAAGTCTGCTGAAAGGATCAGATTGAGCACAGGGGGGTGAATTGTTTCTAGCACAGACCAAAGGAGGGAGCAAGCTGTCTGCTACATGTTATATTAATATCCAGGTTAAAAAAAAAAAAAAAAAAGAAACTTCCCCTTAGGCTCAGCACCATCTTGAAGAAGGACCACTTGCTACTGGAGGTTGGTCAAGCTGAAGTGTTGCCACCTTCTGCTGCTCCTTCTTGACCCACCATATAAGTCGCAATCTCATCACAGGTGTGAATGAACACCTCACCTTTCCTCGGACAATCCTGCCAAAAGGAAGAGGCTTAGCAAACATCTAAAACTAATGTATCTTGTTTGGTTTGGATTGGGTTTGTTCAGATTTTTGTTAACCCTGATGATTTCTGACAGAAATAGGCAATGGAGTGGCTACAGGTACAGTCATACCCCATGAGGAGACATCCATCTCCAGTGCAAGGGTGGAGGAGGTGAGTATCTGGAAAAAGGTGACCTCAGTTCTAAATTGACAGCTGCCAGACCATCATACCTGGACATGTCTGAATTTCTGTAAGCAAATGGATGGCATTTCTGCTTAACAGCTTTGTTTCATGTGCTTCTACCCATTCAATCAATTGCATTTGTTCTGGGAGGTCTCAATCCACCTCTCAGTTCTCTGAGAGAATTGCTGAAGCCCATCTTTCACTGAAACAGCTTCCTAGCAAAAATCCTTCACTGGTATAATTTGCAAAACGTTTTCTCTTCTAGGGTTTTTCCTAAACAGAGAGGGTTTTTTGTTTTACTTTTAAGAGACAAAAATAGTGATTTCTGTTTGTTATTTTATTCTGGTTTCTCCTTTTTAGTTTAAGTACTTATTTTTGCTTTTTAGACCCTCTGGGAAAAAAAAAAATTGGAAAAGAGTATGCATCAAATTCTACAAGGCTGAAGGTTGAGGGGAGGCTGACTTTTCTACTTCACTGGCTGCAGTTGAAGCAGGCTTCTCTGCTCGTCCCCTCAGTGACAAAGCTGTTCCTCTTCTAAGCAGGTCACTGGCACGAGGCTGGAGGAAAACAGGCTCCAATTCCCATCTCTATTACAGCTTCAGAAATGGAAGATGGGAATGAGCGAGTTCCTTCATGCGGCAAATCCGAAATGCTTTTCATCAGCTCCCCCAGGGACTGATGCAGCCCGTCTCTCCAGCTCTCTCCCTTTCTCAGGGTGGAACTACAGCCACAAGCCAGGTAAGGAGCTCCCCACATCCCTGTCTCCAGCTGAACTTACCACAGGTTTTGCCCCAGCCACTGAGCCAATGCAATTGTTTCTGCTGACAGGAAATAAATCTTATTACCAGTGTGGCCAAGAGATCCCCGTAATGTGCAGCTGTGGCCTGAAGATTTTGCACCAGAGCCAGAGAAAGACCTGCTCTCCTCTCAGTTAGCCAACAGAAACACCGGGACTGGCTCCTCAGCATGGGATCACTCACAGAGCCTGCTCTGCTCCCTCCCCTTTTCCCACTCTGCAGAAAACACTGTACTCATAAATCTCATTTTTATAGGGAGTGCTGTACTCCTCAAAAATGTAATGCATGTTCATATTTCTCCATCTCTAACTGAGGTAACTGGAAACTATTAAATGCCCAGAGCAGCTACATAAAGCAGCTTCTAAGTGCTTTTCTTTCCTTGCTTCGGCACCCGTTGCTTGCAGATACACAGTGAAGTGTTCAAATTTTCCCTGTTCATGTTTTTTGCATCCCCAGTCCTCAGCCTCTGGAATAGATTTTAACTACCTTATTCTTCTTGATAACATATTTTTTATTTGACAGCCTGTGTTATTCAATTAAAGCCAAGAAATAACCACCTCCAGAGAGCCTTCCTGGAGCTGCTCTTTCAGGACGTATTCCTTGCTTGTTCCAAGCAGGGCCAAGAGACCTTTGGGGGAGCACATTCAGGGCAGGTCTCTGAAGAGGGTATGAGCCTAATCCTGGAGGTGAGCAATTGCTAAACAGCACAGGCTGCTGCAAGCTAGAAATAGCATCCTTTGGAAAAAAAAAAAAAAAAAAAAAGATTTATCATAGCAGAGCTAGCTGTAATAGTCCCAAACCATTATGTTAAGTGTGGGTAGCCAGGGCTCAGTGCTTGAAATCTTTCCTTGTCCCCTTTTTTGATTGGCAGTACAGGCGTCCCTGCTCTGTCTAGTGCCTCAGAATATGAGCCTTGAGCAGCAAAGTAAGAGGCAGCAGATGGGTCTTCCCTCTTCCCAATCCTTTCTAAAGCACAGCCCCACACAGTTCAAATCCCTGTTGTTAACAAGCCATGAAGGCTTCACAGGCATTTGGCTACTGGTGGTGGTGCTGCACATCACGTACCCTCTTGCAGGTACTCTCTCACTGCGGTGCACGTGTTCCTTTTGCTGTACCTGTCGGCTCATGGTGATAATAGCTTTTTTGTATATTCTTAAAGTTTCTTTTCCCACTAATGTTCTTTCCTTCCAGAAAGAATGGAACTGGCCTACATGTGATCAAATGCACCACATCTTGTCTACTGTTAGGAAAAAGGCTGTTATAAATACACGGTGCATGATGAAAATGGTTTTGATGGATAGCTGCAGTTCACGCTTCTGCTCATCCAGTAATGCATTTTGACTGTTCAGTGTCAGAGGCTGAAATATTTCATGTTTAATGAGGTCAGATATTTTTAATGTAGATTCTACAGAGTTTAGATGATTCACAAAGTATGTGAACCACTTATACTCCATGAAAATAAGTAGGGCATTAGAGAGGGCAATTGCTCTATTGCTCTGCCTTCAGTAGTGGAGTTTCTGAACACAAAAGGTCCAATTTTGAGTCAGCTGCAGCTCAGCACAATTCCAGATCTGCAAAGTGTGATTCTGAAAGGAATATGGGTGAAGGTTTCCTGATGAAAGGAGGATGAGAAGGCAAAAGGCATTGCAACGAGCTAATTAAAATCGATGCCAGGAGAGATCTCTCTGATACCTGGGTGGTGAGCAACCAGCAGGTGTCTTCATTACTTAGACTGCTGGTGACAAGATACATATAAAATTACAGGGTAGCTGGTTTAATTTCAGCTGCAAAGAAAGTCTTAGCAAGTCTCTGGAGAGACAGAAGTGGGAGGAAAGCTCATAGAGGCTCAGTCTGACAGCTTACTATTTGGACAAGAAAGAGTGTTCCAGAAGGGAAGGCCTTGGCTCTCGTGAGCTTAAAGCCTTTTTCTGTAAGAGTAAAGGGAATGAATAAAAGAGGGTGAACTTTGGTTTAAGAGAAAAACAATCAACGTGGCTGATTACTGCTGTTGCAAAGGGTTTGACTTGTATCCCAGTGGAATGCTGTTGATTTCACACAATCAGTCTTACTTTCCACACAGAAACGTGGGATCCCTCTTCAAGCAGCCCCAGTGTGTGCCAAGCCATGGACTGGATGGAAGGCAATGTTATTGGTGCTAATGGCTGCTCTTCAATTTCCTTCTTTAAGGGAATTGCTTGCAACCTGGAAAAACGTTTCAGCATTAGCTATGAGCTGTTATCAGACTTGTGCAGGTTGCAGCTTTGTAGTTAGGATGCAAAGCAACGTACATTCGAGTACTGGTTTCGTATCAGAGCTGGGCAAAAATTGTGGACACATTTCAATGCAAAAATATATGACATTTTCATTGCTTTTTCATGTCAGTTCATACAGGTGACTTCTGTCAATGAGATTTTGATACCCCTGCCTTGGAGGAAAGAAAAAGCAAGTATGACATTAGATTGCAACTCCCCATTTCAGGGGGAAGATAAAGAGGAGGGCTGTGTATTAGCAGAGCATCTCTTCATCACATAATTTGGAGACAAGGTCTAAAGCTTTTTTCTCCCTCCCTGGTGTTCTGTTATATGTTCACTCAGCCATGACAGCGCAGGAATTGTGGAGCAACAAAAAATGGTGGAGCATCAAAAAATGGCAGCAGTTGAGGAGGTATTGTTTCAGTTCTGCAGTGATGGTATTTTACAAAGGTCAAACTACTAATTGTTGTCCAGATAATTTAATATGATGTGGAAACATTTTTCCATACCTAAGAAACTGGTTTTTTGTCACAAATAAGTTATCCACTAAAGTGCATTTGAAAGCCATGACAAAATATAAAGTTAAAATACCAAGGTATGCCCTTTTATTGCCTTGCCAAGACTGGAATTTTGAATTGGGTTTATTTTAATGTTCTTGTCCCAGTTAGTAGGAGAGTTTGAAAGATGGCTCTAATGTAATGTGATGTGTCTTGCCACAAGGAAGTGGGAAGCCTTTGATTTATTTTCAAATTCTTTTTGCTGACTCAGAGTAAAAGTAGGGTGAGATGGGAGATATAAAGCGTTGTTTGGGGTTTGCAATTACTTTTCTGTTGGCAGCTTAATGGGTAGAAAAGATATGAGTAGTCCAGGATAGATACTTAGCAATGTATTAAATTAATTTTGAAGGTAAAATAAATTTGTGGAATTGAGCTTAGGTAAATTTGACCAAACTAACTGGAAATGTAACTTGTGACAAGATCTTTAAAATATGCATATTTGCTGCATCACAGATCAATGTTAAATAATTTACATTCCATCTTTATCTTTCTAGAAATATATTAAATCTATGTTCATTTTCTGAATAAAATGGTGGCAGAACTGAAAGGCAAGGTGTAATAGACAATAAAAATTAACCAATTGAGTCGTCTTGCTTTTAAGAGGGATAATAAAGTATCACTCACCTGAGATCGAGGTAAGGTTGGATTATTGTTGGCTAGAGGGACAGAAAAAGGTCTGGGAACTGGAGCGACAGAGGTAGTTTCACATCCTTATTTAACTTCTGTGAACGGCAGGAGAAGATGATGGTTTTGCAAACCTGCAATTGCTGCCGAGGCTGTGTGCATGGCAATCAGGGGAGCAATTACACTCAAACAAAACCCGGTGCCTGACACATTGTGAGGGAGTCTGCTTATGTGTATTTTCACCTAGCTCATGCAGATAGTAAGAAATGGCCAACTGTTCCTGTGTGCAGTTTCTCTCTACTTAACAGACGATGTTTGTATAATGCCTAGTTACCAAAAATAAATAAATAAATAAAATATCAGAGCAACCTTTGCAGATATCGTAAGGGTTGCAAAGGAGTGCAAAAACAACAGGGAATGGAGAATCCTGAAACACTATAGTTGTTTGTAATGCTGTTATCTCTAGCACAAAATAGATTTCACTCTTAGGTCTTTTCTAGCTGAAATTGACGGGCTTCCTTATCAAGGAGGTAAAATTGGGCAAATTATGCTTAACATTGTGAAAGAGAAAGCTTCTTCTTCAGTCTCCTAAGCATAAACGTGGCTCTGTTTATTAACCAGCACCTTTTAAATAATCAGCACAGAATATCATTACAGGTAAAGAGCCCTGAATAAACAGAGTGAGACATCTTCATGTGCCAAGCTTTGCTAAGTTATGATGCCAGCAAGTTATTAGCACCTCAGAAATGCAGACATATATGTGAAAATTAACGCTAGGCACCTGTTTCCAGAAATAAATCCCCTCTGTTACTGTGGCAAAGACCTGACAGAGAAGCAGGACTGTCTTTGCCCATTTATCACACTGGCAAAGTCTGGGCAGGATTCATCTCTTGTAACTAAACATCCGAAAAGATAAGAGTATAGTCAGCGCAGGGAGGGGATGATATACAGGCATATGTAACACGGGCACTTAGAGCAGCTGAGCTGCACTGTCCTGTAGAGGTGCCTGTGTCTCTTGAATGAGTATAGAGGGAGTGTTCATAGCCACTCTGGGCTAGCTTCTGGGGCTGGAGGTGGTCTGGCTGCTTATGGCTTGATGGTAGCACCCAAGCGTGCTGTCGTGGTCTTCTCTTCAGCAATGGAGAAGGCCCGGTGAACAGAGTTGTTTATTTATTTATTTTATCCTTGCATTTTTCCAGGCTTTATCCAGGCATTCAGTTTATCTTTGGATACATCCAATCTCATGACTAGCAGCCTGAGCTCCACCAGCTATATAGACTAGCTCCCTTCGACACCAGTGGGGTTCTAGACTGCTAATTCAGGTTTCTCCAGCATAAGCCTCTGCTGCTGAATTTAGGTATGATGGCAATTACAACTCTGCTTTTAACCATGTGAAGTTACACGTCTGGGCATGTATCTTAGTACAGCAGATGAGTTGATGTATTTGTCTTCGATAGGCACACAGCTCCCAGGATGTAGTACGTGAGAACCCTTCAAGCTCCACTGAACAAAGCCTCACTACATCCACCCGCTGTAGGGCAGAGATGCTGCTGTACAAAGGAACAGAGAGCACAAACCTGTGGTGCATCCAGTAAGGCCCATGGCCCATAAAGGTCTAGGTCTTTAAAATCTGTGTAGCTACATGAACACAACACTATGTCAGTGAAGTGCCCTTCAGTATAATCAATTATTTTATGCTTGATGACATATTCTTCAAATTTTCCTCTGGAATAGTGGGAAATGAAATCAGGGCTTCTAGAGGTCAGGCCACATGCTGTCTATGAGCAAACCATCTTGTCAACTCATCCAGATTCTCTTTCTCTCAGACTTTGACAGCCATAACTGACTTCCTCATGGCTGGAAAAGAGCTTAGTCTTCAGGCCTAGGGAGAGTTCAAACTCAAGTTTTTTAGGCTTTGTAAATTTTTTGATGGCGCGATACAAACAAGGCTCAAACACAGCTTCAGTTTTAGCTGTAGTGGCTATGCTTGACTAACTAGAAAAAATGTATCTTTCTAATTTAAATAAGTAAATCTGATGTTGAAATAACAAGGAGCAGAGTTTTAGAGCAGGAATATGGTATTTAGAGTCTTTTTAAGGCTGGATTTGCCAGTACAGAATAAAATAATGTAAATTGCCTGGTGCTAACAGTTACATATCTCTGTTCTCTCAAAGGAGAACTAACAAGCCTTTTCAGTGTTGAAAAGGCATTTGGACAAAGCCCTTAATAACACACTTTGTGTTTTGGTCAGCCCTGAAGTGGTCAGACAGTTGGACTAGATGATCATCGTAGGTCCCTTCCAACTGAAATATTCTATTGTATTGTAATCTAGTCTAGTCTGGCCTGGTCTACTCTATTTTAACATTTTCACTGTAATACACATTTTTAAACATTCCAGATATTCTCCCAATTGAGAACTTTAGCACTGGCATATGATCAGGGGTCAGTGCTGGAACCAATAACAATTAGCATTTTCATCAGTGAGCTGGATGACAGGACAGAATATACCCTTCACATGTGTGTAGATGAAACCAAACTAAGGAGAATGTTTGACATGGTGGAGGGTAGGGCTGTCACTCATGTGGATCTTGACAAGCTGAAGAAATGGCTGACAGGAACCCAAGAAATTTAACAAAGTCAAATACAAGGTCCTGCACAGGGGATAGAATAACCCTGTGAACAAGTACAGGCTAAGGGACAAATGACTAAGCAACAGAAAAGGACCTTGATGTCCTAGCAGATGATAAGTTGAACAGAAGTGAATAATGTGTCCTTGGGTCATGGGGTGTAGGGAAATTGTAGAGCAATGAAGCTGGGTTAATTAACATTGGTAATATCCAGCTGTGGGCTGGCTTCAGGGGTTGGGGGTTGGCTGATGTGGATAATGCGCAGCTGTGGCTGGCTCCTGCTAAGTAGTTAAATAGCTCTAAGGGGGATGGAAGAGGAGCAGCTGTTGAAGAGAGACCTGGAGGAAGCAGAGGGAGGAGAGAGAGAGAGAGAGAGAGAGCACGCACGAGCGAGAGTGTGTGAGTGTGAGTGTGCCCCACAGGTAGGAGAGACCAGGAGAAGGATGCAGCAGAGGCAAGAAGCAGAGGGACTGGCCTGAAGAGGCTGAAGGAAACACCACCAACAGTAGATGAGCCTTAGAAACCTGTGCTGGGGCAAGGCGTGGAAACTGCTTACTGAAGTTAACCAGGGGTGTGATGGTAAAAGTCTTGTTGCAGCCGGCTGGTTTTGGAAGTGCTGTGACAATGGAGGGCAAATAACATGCTGGGCTGTTTTAGCAAGAACAAAGATGTCCAGGGAAGTGATTATTTGGTTTCTGGGACACTTCTGGAAAACTATGTTTGGTTTTAGACTTCCAGTTTATACATACATATATCAACAAACTCTAAAAAGTCTAGCTGAGGAGCCAGAGCATATGATGTACAAGAAGATGGTAATTAACTTATTTAGGTTGGCATGAAACCTAAGGATGTGTAGAGGAACTTCTGTCCTCCATTACTTGATAGGGTTTATAGAAAAGACAAATCAAGACTTTTCTTGAAGGTTCGTGGAAATAAGTCAAGAGGCAAAAGATACAAGTTGGTATATGGAAAACTTTGATTAGATATAAGGAAAAAGTTTTTCATCGTAAGGCTGGTCAAATATTGAAGCGGAGATCTGGAGAGGCTGTAGTATCTTCAGCCTTGGAGACAAGCAAGGCACAGATAGATGGAGCCCTGAGCATCCCATGTAACCGGACCTGTTTTGAGCAGGGGACTAGAACAGATGGCCTCTAGATATCCCTGCCATTCTGAACTTTCCTGTGATTGCACTCATTAGAAACAAGGTCTGGATGCTTTATGTTGTCTAAATATACCAAAGAAATGCAGGTTAACTTTTTCAAATGTGAGTGCTGGTAGGGCACTTCAAATATTAGGTCAATTAAAGAGTGAGGAAATACTGGTCATAGGAAGCTCAAGCTTGCTTTCAACCACAGCCAGTCCTAACCTCCACCACCTCATTTGTGTTTTCTATATGAGCCAGAAAGAGTAACCACACTCCAAGGGCATTCAGCAGCCCAGGGACAGGTCAAGCCTTCATGCCTGGTTTTGCTGGATGAAGCCAAGCTCAGTCCACCAGAAGGTGACTTTCCTAAGGACAGCCTGGGCACTCTGGTTTCAGGAGTTGCCTGGTATACAGATGGATGAAAAGAAACAACCCATCTTGTGTTCTGAGCATGTTTCCTGAAGGCCTAGGGCTCAGAGCCACGTTTAACTACAGTACATAAGTTCATGACTTAGCATGGGAATTATCTGTGCAATTTTAAGCATCTAAGCAGTTTTATTAAATATAGTGCTTAAGAATAAGGAATTTTTTAAGCACTCTGCTAAGCTGGAGCTTTAAAAGCTCATGTCTATGCAGCAGTTATCATGGGATTCAGGAGTGTGTCACAATGTGCTGCTGATGGAATACCATTACCACAGCTATACATTAAGCCCTGGGGTGTCCAGGTGGCTGGTTATCACTATATGGTTTTGCTTAGAAGCTATTAAAATTGTTAAAGGGCAGTTTTCCTCCTGCCATCGGCTCAATTATATTTCTGTTTTATAGTCTTCATTAAAAGACAAGGTTGAAGATGAACAAACAGAGGAGTCAAGTTTAATGGTGGTAAAAAGACACTTGAATATACATTCCTTGAAGAAATTTGGTGTATACTTGATTTAATTTATTTTCCACTAAAACTATCTCCAAGTAATAGCTAATAATTATCACTGTGATGTAGTATACTAGCAAGGCCCTGTGTAGTTATCTTAGCTGGTTTTTGAAAATGAAATTTGTGGCTACATCACAAAAGAAATTCCATTTCAGCTTGAAACTTCAGCTTGCAAGTAGCAATAGTTGGTACATATAAAAAATTACTGCTTTTGCAGATTATTGAGCTGAGTTCTCAGTCACCTGGTGACACTTCTGTGTTGCTGGAGTTGTCGGTTTGCAAGATTCTTTGTTAGCATTAGGAAACCATTTATTTTTAGAGGAGGAAGAAGAAGACTTCTTTTTTTTCCCCTCCAGAAAAATCAAACCCATGCTGATGATGGGTGCTGCTTATGAACCTGATTTTGTACCGTGCACTACCGTACATTCTTATTTAGCTGTGTTTCCACTTGTCAGAACATGGAAATAGGAGTGGTGAGTCTCCAGTTGGGAAGGTTTATGAATGTGAATGAGAAAAGTTTAGTAGGAGAGGGAGTAGCTTTCATTAGCCAACATGCATGCCCTTCAACAGGTCTGGTTTTGGTGTTTGATTTTTGTTTGTTTGTGTGTTCTCTCTGTATTAGCTGGTTTGAAAGGCATTAAATTGCTTCAGAATGGGCAGGAAAAATTAGAGAATTGTCTGCAGCATGGAACTTCTGTAATCACCCCATTTATGGGCAACTGGAAGATAGTGCTCCTCTCCCTCCATTCCTGACTTCTTGGCCTTGATCTGTAGGGTGTTCTGGGGAGCTTGGCAGCTCACTGCTGGAATGGCAGGTGAGAGGACACTGGAGTTCCCGATCAGCCAGCTGGCAGAAAAATGGGCAACACGAAAAGTCAACACAATGCCAAAGTATACAGTGGGGCTTTCAAATCAAACTGTTCCCAGTATGAAACTGACCCGTCAGAAATTTCTACAGCTATCTTGAATTGTACAAGTATCTCCTGATGAAGTCTCCCCAGATCTTTGTCAGATTTTCAGAGGGACAGGAAGAGTAATGTTGGGTAAAGTTCATGTGTGAGGTCTCTGGCAGAAGCAAAACAGTAGTATCTGGATACCCAGATCTATTTCTTCAACACTGTTCTTCTTTCACTGTACCCTATGATACATCACTATTTAATAACAATTTAAAAGCTTAAACATTTGCCTGGCATCCCTGAAAGGTCTCAAATTCTGATCTGAGTACCAAAGGCCATATATTTATCTCTGAAGACAGATTTTAAAAAAACCTTGCACATGCATATAGAGGTACTCTCCAAAAATTACCAGGAAAGAGGACTAACCATCTGCTTCCACTACTACCCCACTAGTAGGGGGTTCCACTAAAAAGGGGCCTATATCCACTACTCCACTACATCTACCTCCGCTGCTCCCTGAGTAACAGGCTTTCAACAGAAGGGTCTAAGAGCTGGGGGTGTCATAGGGAGGTCCAGAGCTGTGTCCTGCCGTCACTGTAAAATGTTGGCATCAAAACCAAAGATCTCCAAGGAGAAGGAAGAATTGTTTGCTGCTTCCACCTTTTACAACCCAAAGAGGGAATGGCTTTGCCATTTCTGTGTTCTGAAATACATCCAGATTGAATGACCGTAACAATGAGTGTGATAATGCGGGGGTGGTGGGGGTGATTTTTGGGTTTGAAACAAAAAACCCAGAAGGATATCTGACTTGTACTGAAAACGTTCAGACTGTTAGTTTGAAATTGAACACATAGTTCACTGTTAACTAGAGTACTGGATTCCAGAAGAAATTGTCGGCATGTACTTTTTTTCTTTGCCGCATAGGAAATCTGACTTTTTTGCTTGCCTTTATTTTCATTCCAATTTAAATTAAATCCATTTCAGAACACTGCGTTTTGCATTTGAAAGAACGTCCAGGTTTCCTTTGTCTCAAGGAGCTATCCCTAAACTCTATTTTACCAGCTGTATAGGTATATTATGACAAAAAGTGAGTATGAACGGTGCATAGAATTGATACATCAATATGAATTTAAGTATCAGAGCAACTTGTATTGAGTTTTTTCTCAGTACAAGGATCAATAACTTGTCTGTTGACAACTTTGAAATGACTGCAAGTGGCAAAAAATCTCATTTTCAGATCTCTGAAAGATGATACTTTTAGTAGACCCATGACTCCGGGTCGTGAATGTGTGCATGTTACAGACCTCTTCAGTCCCCGCTCTGCAGGGCACTATTGTGTTTGAAATATTTTTACATTGCCGCTGTGCTGCACGCTGTAGTGCTGGAAGCCTGTCATTCAATTTTGTATCAGGAGTCATCATCGCTAAAATATATTTGGGTTGCACATAAATTCAGCTGTTCCTTCAAATTCTGAGTTAGGCTCTAATGAGACCTTAGGTGATGGTAGTAACTGCACTACAGTTGGCATTTCTAATAAGCAGTGTGCTGCATTGACTCGGGTCAGACTGAAAAGACTACAAAAGCTTTCATTTTCTCTAGAACATACTAAGAAAAAGTGTACAGTATTTTATTTTCTGTTGCTCCAGGGTTTGTCTTGATGCCATCCTCAACTTCACCAAATGCAAAACCTCTGGAGAGTAATTTTAATTCTAAAATTGTCCTCAATCTGCGAAGTACTGATGACAATACACAAGTGGTTATTGTCTTAACATCCAAGCAGCCCAAGCAAGATACAGAGCATGGTACCAATGGGTTATGTATTGCTGGAATGGAATCTAAACTATTTGAGCATATAAATTGAAAACTCATTCTGAAGAATTGGCTTTGCTTTCCTAAACCGAGTGTATGGTAAAAACAGCCAAGACATGCAGGAGACTTATCACTGGAAATGAATGTAATAATGTAATTCATGCTGTGTAAGGCAGACTTTAGTCTTGATGGATGGTGTTTGGTTGGTATTAAACTCTGGTTTGCAGAATGGGAAATTCCTTAAGGAAGCAAAATATCTTGCCAAAGCTGGCAATGCAAGTGCATGGTGATTAACAGTGTGCCAGATCATTCACTAACAACTTAGTCAGCCAACACAGCCACCGACTGGTCTGAAAACACCACAAAAGCAATTTACAGACCCCTTCTAAATTTAATGTAATTGGCAGTGCAATAACCCCATCTTTAACTTAAGCTATTTCTTTAAATGAAAAAACTAGAAAATCCTCACCTAGCTAAGAAGTCTTCCTCCTCTGCTCACCAGGGGAAAAGAGTAATCTCCATTTTCTCTTTGTGCAGAACATTATTCAGGGACTTATTGTGCAATCCTTAACTAACTTTTCATGCAGTCCTTCCTTAAGCAGTTCATTGGGAGTTTCTCTTGGGTGAAGATAATGAGATTTTGCTGACGAGAAAGAAAATGCACTGCATGTTCTGACTAAAGGACACCCTGTATCTCTGCCAACTCATCTCAATCTTCCAATATGTTAGGGGCAGACATGTCTCAGATCCACTTACCGTCCCTTCTGCAGCAATGCCCTCTGTAAGAGGTGGAGATGTGATGGTGGCTTGTGTAGCCCATGGTGTTATCTAACAGTTACTGTTCCCTGGGGATTTCTCTGTTCTTGCCAAAAACAAGGGTGGACAAGGATTAGGTGGTTCCTGTCCACAACAGGTTCCGATCTCAGGACTGGAGAGGTGCAGACAGTTGCAACTTGTTTAAGGGTTTATGAAGTCCTGTGCTGCAATTGGTCATGGTCAGCATGTAGTACCAACACAGGAGAATAAGGCAGTGGTAGCTCCTCTGTCTCCATAGGTGCCCCTAAAAAGAACCCAGTTTATTTTATGCACTCTGCTCAAAACCATTTCAGGATGGTGCATGGTGGGAAGGGAACGAGGTTGAGGAAGAGCTGTGTGGTCCAGCAGGCTAGGTTCTGGACTTTGAAGCACTTTTTCCTCCCTCTGCTTATTTCTGAAGAACTTTTGGCCAGATTTCTCCCAGAATTCTCCAGACTCATGGGCTGTACTTCTCAAGGTGCACTAGTGATTTGATCACTACCAATATGTAATCCTCCTTCATTTACTTTCTACCTTCCCTAGTCCCAGAAAACCAAGCAAATCCAAGCACTGTGAGCAAGGTTGCGTGGCAGTGGGTTGGAGTTGGGAAAGGCAAGCAATGCTTGATTATTCATATCTAGCTTCTGCTTCTACCAAGGTAAAAGCCATTATCTGAAAAGTTGGAAAAGCAATAATGATACTTTGGGATTTTGTACAAAACGGGTAACTACTTGCACCTGCGAAAATCAGTGTGACATCCTCTGACAGTAATTAACACAAAGTAAACTGGAGCAGGCAAATATGTCAAACGGACGAGTCTCAGACATAGCCTCTTTTGTGTCTTTCCTAGAGTTTACATACTGAAGCCTTTCTGTGAAAATATCATGTCTTAAACCCAAGAGCTGGGAAGAAGCTGGGATCTCCAATGATTCCTATGTGTCTTTTTACCTGAAATAGAAGTTCAGTTGTTGGTTTTTTGGTTTTACTGCCTGAGCCTCCCCCACCCCTAATTATGGAACACTTCTTTGCAAGCTATTCAATATTCCTTTTTAATCTTAAACCAAAAGTATAGAGCAAAATTTAACAAGTTTCATTTCAGAAACTTTAAAATGTCAGAATTAAAATATGGCAATCAAAATTGTTAAAATAGACATTTTCTAAATGCTTCACCCTTTAGTTTAATTTCTAAAATCTAGTTAGACTTGACAGGCTTCAAAATATTTATGGGAAAATATTTGACTTTAAGAGGGAAGATACATGATTGTGCCAATACGAATCTTACGAACTCATAAGCTTTCAGTCAAAGCCAATATTGGGCATAAAGTCTTTGAAAGCCTTTAGTGAGATAATGATAAATTATCCTCATTTCACGTATAGGGAAAAGAACCATTAGGCATTTGGTCACAAAAGGAACAGAGCTGCCCGAGACAGTTCTGGGGCAGGAGGAGCACCGAAGGCAACCTTCAAGCTGAGCGTGGGCTGGGACCTCTTGTGAGACAACGGGACTCTTGCAGGGCTGAGCTGAAGCCTATGAGATTATTCTTTGCCATTTCAGTTGATTTAAATACATTAGCTGTAGGGTTTTAACTGCTTAATTTGTTACTGTCATGGGGCAGACAGCAAGTGAAATCAAAGCACTGCAAAGATTTTTTTTCCCTCTTTCTCTCTTTTAAATTGTGATTCTTTTTAAATTAGAGTTCCCCAACAAGAGTACAGTCTTAACTCAAGCTAAATGTAACTGTCCCATATAATACAGAAAGCACCTATTTTACATCTGAAGTTAGTTATGAGATCTTGAGTTGAAATAATTTCTGGTTAAGTAGCCCTTCTGGAATGATAAAAGGGGTGTAAAATGCTGCCCTCATGACTTAGGCTTAAATATCACGACAATTTTGGCCAGTGTGCAGCAACTAACCAGGGAAAGAAATTTAAGGTGTCCTTCACTCCCATACAAGAGAAGAGCATTCCCAGGAAACATCTGTCAGAGTTGGGAAAGACTTGAGAACCAGAGCTTTATTTGGGAGCTCCATAATAGATTAATAGGTTTGGCTGTCAGGAAGATTCCCTTGAAACCAGCATAAACTTTTCTAATGGATTCCCATTGATCCTATGTATGCCTTTCTTGCCTCACTGTGTATAATTCCTCTTTCCTCACTACAATCACATACTTATTGCTAGTCATGTTCCTCATTATTCATTCCCTCCAGGATCACACACAAAATTGAGCTCCTAATTCCTTCTAAATGGGCTTTCCCATCCATTTGTAGTTCTCACTGATTTTTTTGTTGTTGTTGTTTTGTTTTGTTTTGTTCAATGGGAACTTCAGTACCTGTGCTGCAGTTTATGGACAAAAATCATCAAGCTAATACTCTTGTTTACCTCTGTTTTGGTAGTTTGGGAAAGTTTGGACAGTGCAATGGAACCCTGTACAGCTTTCTTTCAGCAAAGAGCAGAACAGGCACGTCAATTCAAGTAATATACCCTTAGTTGCCGACTGACCTTTGCATTTGTTTTGCCATTCCAAGTATTACTCTTCGCTTACAGAAAAATAGAGCATTTCATGCTTTTGACTATTTTACCAACATTGAAAAAAAAATAAAACTAAATATTAATGATTAACGTGCATGGAAAACATCTGGGTTTTGTAGAATATTCACTTTTGGGCAAGCATCCAAATCCTAAAGATTTTGGGGATATATATAAACAAAATTTAAAAAGTGAAAATTTTAATTGTTTTAGGTAGAGGGATTAGCAGACATGAGGGGGAGACAACATTCTCCAATCAGTTCTAAGCTTCATTTTCATCTGTTTCTAATCTTTGTGAATTATCTCTCCATTACCTCTGTTATATACCCAAGCAGGATTTAGAGTTCTGTGATTATATCCCTAGATACATCATTTCCTTGATCATTAATAACAGCATCACTGCCTTACAGAATTATTCAACAAAGCAAATAAATACACACTTAACCCCGGTTTTGGTGGACATCTTTAAGACCTGGATATTCAGGCTCTGCCACCTTGGAGTCTCATAACACTACCCAGGGTTGTAAGAGTTTCTTTTCATAACAAAGTCAGTGCTTCATGCTCTGCGGGACACAAGGATTTGATATACTCTGGTGCTCATATTTCTCTTACTTACCTCTTCAACTTGTCACTATCGTAACTCTTGCTCTGGTCTGTAGGCAGATCTCAAGTCAATTAATGCCTCTACATGCAAAGGAACCCATGATAGACAGAAGTGATTTGTGTTGTTAATAACCTGAAGGAAGTAAAATAACCTTCTGTGGTCTTAGGTACCAATCTGTAGAACAAATGTTTAATGTTTCTTCTGTCCCCAGAGAAAGATGGTCTCTCAGGTCTCCAGTTTCCCCAAGTGGAATCTGTTTTGCCCATGATTGTAATTGCTGAGTGATTTCCTTGTCCTTATCTTGACCCATGAGCCTTTCATTATATTTTCTCTCCCCTGACCAGTTCAGGAGGGGGAGTGATAAAGCGGCTTGGTGGGCATCTGGCATCCAGCCAAAATTAGCCCACCACAGAGACAAGCAGAAAAAAGTGCTTGCAGTGATGATCAGATGGACCTGAAGCTTAATAGGCAGTAGTTTCCTTCCAGTTTCATTTGGTTTTGCCTGGATTCATGTAGCTTTCATTTTCCTTCCTTGTATTTCTAGACAGAAGTTTTGATGAGAAATGTAGACCCAGATACAACCTGCCAAGGAATTTGCATTGATTTAAGACCCAAACCCAGCTTGTGTTATTCAGATGAAAAAATAACTACTCTCCTCTGCAGAGTAGACCAAAAAGGAAGCTTTTTGCCAAAGTTAGAGTTTGATTTAAGCAGGTTGTGGAAGCTTGGGTCCTGAGGGTTAGATCTGCTCTCCAAGAAGCCTTGCAATCTCAATACTGAGTTAACATATGTTGAAACTATGAATTTTTTAGTATTGCTGCTGTGTTGCCTCCGTGTAAATAAAAGCTCATTAGTTTTATGATACAAGTAAATCCTACTCATGCCAGTGGAGCTGATCAAAGACTTTGACACCTACAGAGCAGCAAAGGAAAGCAGAACAAGCCATCCGTTTTTAACATCATTTACTGAGGAGCTTGGGAACAAAGTGGATGCTAACCTCATTATAGCTGGGCCTGACAGGCCAGGGTTTGGGTAACGCTCAGGTCAATGTTGTTGAATCTAGAAGCAGCTATGACTTGAAAGATGTTTTTTGTCAAAGCTGGCAGTGTGGCAGTGGGCTATTCTGTGTATTTCCAGCCTATTCTAGTCCATGGTGTTTTGACATATACATTGCACACAAATGTTGCGATGGCCAGTATGAACCTCATTAGCATAAAATTTTAAAATGGACTTTTCAATAGAGTAAGTAGAGATGCTGGGTATCAAAGATCTCAGGAATGGGTTTTTCTTGCACTTTGAGTTTTACTGAGTTTTTTCCTTACTTCTACAATTGTAATACTAAAATACAATTTTAACACTAAACAGAAATTTTTGGGTTTATATAACTCATTTTAAAAAAGAAATGGTAGTGTCTCTAAGTTACTCTGGCAAGTAATATATCATAGAATTATTTAGGTTGTAAAAGACCTTTAAATCATCAAGCCCAACTGTTAACTGCCAAGTCCACCACTAAATCGTGTCTCTAGGCATCACATCTATGTGGTTTTTAAATACCTCTCTGGGCAGCCTGTTCCAATTCATGACCACCCCTTCAGCAAAGAAATTTTTCCTAATATCCAACCTAAACCTCCCCTGGTGCAACCTGAGGCTGTTTCCTCTTGTCCTATCCCTTGTTATGCGGGAGAAGAGTCAGACCCCACCTGCCTGCAACCTCTTTTCAGGTAGGTGGGGAAAGCAATAACGTCCCCCCTGAACATCCTCCTCTCCAGACTAAACAACTTGGCTTGTTTCTCTTGTAGTTCTGGTATTACTCAGCTGTGCAATCTATGGGAGGGTGTGACTGAATGTTGAAAGTCCCGAGTTCTGCTCTCACATGGTTTGCGTGTGATCTGAGAGAGCCGCACCACCATCTTGAGCTCCGTGTTCCCTACTTGTAGGGTACAAGTTGGTCACAGTGATGTTAAACTCCTTTATCAAGTGCTTTGGACAAGATACATCTCAACATTATGTGTTTAGAATGTATTTGTCCACATGAACCCTCCCAGTATAGTCAGCAGCACTCTAGTCACTGCAGCTAGTGAAGTTTAGAATGTGATTCACCTGGGAATAATGTTTCCACCACAGAATGAGATCAGTCCCCATTCAACTTTTTTAGCTCCAGCCATCAGCTCTGCCCACACTGTAAGTAAAGTCTATAGTTACTCACCGAGATGAAGACATTTACATGGTATGTCCCCACATCCAACTAAAAATCAGTGTTTAAGTGACTATATTAGCAAAACAGAATGAGCAAAACCTTACAAGCTGTTTGGAGCACAGGCTATCCTTTGGTACACCTGGACAGTCCCTAGCACATCAGCGATACAAGTAGAGCTCTCAGACTGCTGTAATATGTACTGGTTTCCTTTATGGAGAATTGCCACACTGACTTTTTATATAGTTTGTTCTAATCACAGCTTGAAATGAATGCATTGTTGGATATCTGGATCGAAAATCATTGAAAAAATTTTGTTGGAGAGAATTTTGGGAGCTCATCTGACCTACTACTCTATGCAGACTGGTGCTAACTCCAAAAGTACATTAGGTTTCACTGGACCTTCCCCAGTCAAGTTTTAAATATCTCCAAGGAGACATATGCTGTAACCAGTGTTTCTCAGGGTAACATTCCGGTGTTCAACCATGCTCATTTGGAATTTTTTTTTCCTCATGTCAAGTCAGAATTTCTCTAGGGGCAAACTGCAACCACTGCCTCATCTTTCCCTTAGCACCTCTACGAAAGGGTCTGGCTCCACCTCCTCTACCTCTTATTGTTGTGTACTTGGTCTTTCAATATTATTTACATTCAGTCTCACTGTAAGATAGACTTTATTTTCATTTATGGAACAGGCATGATCTTAGTTAATAATGTTCATATTTTCAGGGTAATAAAACAGTACAGCGATAGATTGGAAAAAACCAGACATTTTCCACTGACAAATAGGTCTGAATAAGTATCAGTGAGTTTCAGGCTTCTGTTGAAAAGGTTTCTTCCATCAAGGCATTTTAAAGACTATCCGTGTCAGCTTCTATAGGAGACGTTGCTGATGGTAATAATCACCTATGGATTTTCAGCATGGATACTTCAGAAATTACTGAGCACTCCTTAATATTTTTGTTCTTTCTGATATTTATGAAAATCGGTGAACTGTGAAACAAAGAAAGAACCGGTACAAAGGGTCAGTATCTTTCCCTGTTATCTGCAGAACTAGGCTCAGATGAATCAACTAACAAAGGAATTGAACTCGTAATTATTTTTCGTTATGAAACCTTAGCTGTTGCAAATGAATGAAGTAATCTAAATTACTGATTCAAGCCATCCTGAAAGCATCTTCATTATGAAATGGGAGACAGATAAAATAATATGGCAAAAAACCACACTTTCCCCGCTATATAGAGATGCGCTGTGATGCTGAAAAGTGTTTGCAAGGCAGTCCCAGGTTTTACCCAATCTCTTGGCTGTTGAGGCACTTGTGCTACTAAATAAAACAAGCTAGAACCTTCTGCTATGAATAACCTTCCCCACAAAAACAGGGTGGCTGTAACCAGTCTGCCTGCTGGGAATGGTCCGTGGTACATACTGTTTTTCATACCATTCCAGTCATTGTTGGTTGACCCAGAGCAAATATAGCCTAGAGAGCATGTTAGCAAGTAAAAAGCACAAATAATCATGGATTAGTTCTTGAACCTGAGACCTGGTCCTGTTTATTTACTGTTGTATAAATGTCTTTGAGTATTCAGGGAGCTGCCCTTGCCTTCTGACAAGTCTGGAGACATTCTTTTCATTTCCAAGGCTTTCAATACTCTTAATTCTGATAGACAATCATAGGACAATGAATCATTGGCTTTCTTTGTCATCACATAAATTGCAAAGCTGTGGTTTAATACACATTCCCCCATTTCGCTGATGCAGCAGACAGCAGGATTTAGGACATGTCAGACCTTCATCACAGCATTACCTGTCAGATGGGTCTTTCTGCCAAGCCACGTAAGTAACTTTAAACCTAAAAACTTTCTTACCAGAAACAATACAGTATTTTCTTCCTAGACGAAACGCCATGTGTTGCCTTATTTGGGTGAAGTCAGACTGACGTTTTTACTAGCCCACTTCCACGCACATTCTGAAGTCTTCAAACAAATGTGTTTCAACACTGATAAAATGGCAGGAGCAGATGATAAGCAGGTCCTGGGTTACACTGAAATGTGCATTCAGACACTGAAGCTTAAACTGTGTACTACCAGTAATTCTACATACTGTACGATCTCATAAACAACAAAACCATATGTGTTACGGGTGGGAGCAAGAGGTACAGCTCTGTTGTTGGGATTCATTAAGTAGATATTTGCTCTCTTGAAACGAGTTGGCAACTTCCACTTGATTTCTACTTCAGTATTTGAAAGAGCTGTTTTCCTCTGAGCTTTACATGTTTCATCTAAGTATTTCTAGAATGAATTCAATGTGTTAGGAGTTTTATACTTGGAAAAAGCTAAAATGAAGGTAATTGCTCTGAGATTTTGGGGCTTTAGTCTGGGTTTAGTTTTGGATGGCAAAGCAGTCTCCAGAGATATTTAGTGCTAACGCTGACCCGTGTGTGACTGCAGTTTATTTAAAATACTACTCTAAATGCAAACCTTTTCTGTATAGTCACAGCATTGCTTTAAATTCCAAGTACTTGCCAGTAGCTTGATTATCTGTTTCAATATTTTTTGTAGAAATTCAAGCTAGCCTGACTGGTCTTTAATTCTCTGGCTCAATTCTTCTGGCCTTTTTAAGAGACGTTCTGCCTGAGCTAGGTAACTATGTTCAAATTCACTGACACTGAAGCATGATTATTTCTGTGCTGGCTGCTCTGCTTGGGGGTGGGAAGTGCAGTTGCAGTTGCAAGGAAACCAAGTCTGGAAGGTCTTGGATTATGGGCATAGCTGAGTGAGCTCCTACCTCTGTGAGAGATCCTGGCTATCCATGGAGCTATCCAGAGGGTGACCTACACTAGGAGTTGGCACTGACATCCTCCTACAAAGGAAATTTTCCTGATAAACTAGTTCAGGATCACCTTCCTCCGAGTTAACTTAAGTAAATAAAGGTAATGTGTGATAAAATGTTCAAGTCGATGTCCAGACCCTGGTACCAGGAGTAGGACTAAAGGTCCCGCTTTGGGGGTGGGCTCACTCAGCTGCAGAACAGTGAGCCAGTCACCAAAACAGGATTTGTAACCTTCATGCTCACACGGACTACGGGTAAGAAAGAAGGAAGGCAGAAATGCCCAAATCCTTCACCAAAGACAAGTAGATTTTCAATCCAGAAGAGCTCAAAGGTGATCTTTACTGACTGCAAGACTGTGAATGCCAGAGCCAGTTGTCTAGATCTGTAATGGGGATTTTGTGAGATCCTGTTAATCTGGAAAGGCCTTTTCTGTCTAGGAAACATCAAAGCTGCATTTTCCTTCATGCAACCTGGATGGTCTGCCTTTGTTGATGATATCAATACAGTAATTGTCTTGTCACAGTCTTCAGGACAGAGACAGAGGTTCTCCACCATATAATGGTAACCCTCAAATAAGAATAATCAAGATACAAGAAAACTTCCGTGATGACACATGGTCAGTCTTTCATAGACTTAAGAGTGTTGATTTCATAACTATAAAACTTTTAGAGGTAAGAAATTGTCTAGTGCACACAAGATCTTTTCTTCCAGGCTGCTTTTCTACTTCCTTCTTATGCAGTTTCTATACCTAAAGAAATGTGATGTGGCTGCTCTATTGCAGGTGAGCTGATCCCCAAACAAAGGCAGAGCTTAAAGCACTCCAGCATCCAAAGGCAAAGGGGTGCCTTCAGACTGCAAACCAGGATTTAAATATCTCATGTCTATGTACATTTCTTACGGGCTGAATGGAAAACTGGAATGAAAAGCAGTCTCAGAGCTCTACTATTATTAAGATGTTGTTGAGAAGTGTTAGATAAAGCCCTGTTGTCAGAGAAACTCCTAATTATGCGTACAAGACCAAGGGCAATAGAAAGATTTACTACTTCATTTTACACAGGTGATCAAAGATAATTAAGCAACTTGCCCAACATTTGGATAAGCAGAACCGAACACGGATCTCGTGTACAAGGCCATCCATCCTTCCCCAGGTTTCTGTGACTCAGACCTGTTGCTGCTCTCCGACCCACGCAACAGTGCTGCTGATTCAGAGGGACAAGTGAGCACAGGCTGCAGGACAGAGACAGCAGTTCCCACAAACAAATGGGATGGCACCCAGCTGGGATGGCAGCAATGAGGAAGCTGAGGAAGGATTAAGGCCTCTCAGTATCCTCACCCCTGTAGGAAATTAGCTTCAACTTCACAACACAATGGAGCCAGCATCTCCAGCTTAGTTGCCCAGAGCAGCTGTGGGTGCCCCATCCCTGGCAGTGCTCAAGGCCAGGTTGGACGGGGCTGGGAGCAACCTGGTCTGGTGGGGGGTGTCCCTGCCCATGGCAGGGGGGTGGGAACTAGATGGTTTTTAAGGTCCCTTCCAACCCAAACTGTCCTATGATTCTGTGATCTCCATAGAGCCCATGCCCCAGTTCTCTGTGACCTCCTGCAAAGGGGGGTAAGTTGTAGATCACAACCATATAACACAGGTCTGAGGCATGGGAACCAAATTCACTCTAATTTAGCAGCCAGAGTAAGGTTCAGAGGCATAAAAATCCTTGCATTTGCTTTTCTCTGCATAATTCCTCATCTTTAAAACTGGGATAATGCTGACCTTCCTCACACAGGGGTTAAGAGAAATCCATTAATGTTTGTGCCTTGCAATGAAAGCTAGAAGGTTGAATGGTTGTTGTTCGTGCCAGTAATTCATCACACTGGGCATAAAATTAGAGTTGACAGTGACCTTTCCTTTCCTAAAGTCATCTTTTGGGCCACACTCTGGTATCTCTTTTTCTGGCATAATTCCAGTATGCATACATTCATAACAGCAGAACTCTGGTAGGTTTGCAGTGGTAAAAACTAATCAGAACATTTGCTCTCTTTTTTTGTATTAACAACTTATTAATCAGATATCAAAGCTTATGCAAACAGCTCTTATTATTAATCAGCTATCAAAGTTTATGCAAATCTTTCCAGACAAATAAATATTTTTTATTGCTAGCATAAAGCTGATGATAAATTAATTGTCCCTCATTTCCATAAATGTATCCAACAGTAGAATATCTTTCCTAGGTAATGCAATTGCCTATTAATTATTTCCACGTCTTTCTGAAAATGAATGTAAGAGGACAAAACAAAGAAATTTATGTACATACAAGAATATAGGGGAAATTTTCCCTTGCACTGATATAGACCTTTATGATATCTGCATCAGCTACAAATTTTCAGGCTTATAAGAGTAATTATGTCTCTTGGCTCCAACTCCTGTCATAAATGAAGCTTTATTTTTATGTACAGTTTCACAGAGAAAAGTATTATCAGCAAATTCCTGAGTTAGTGAAAAGCTGGTACATACATACGTATGCATACAGAGCTTTGCCAAATACTCTCCTCAGGGTTTTTTTTTTCAGAGGCCAACATGGGACAAGATCACTGAAACTTCTGCAAAAAGGCCACAGCCTGTGACTCTGTTCTTTACATGCTGGAGAACTGAACTGTTGGGTTTACTCACATCCAGAGCCAATCTCTCAAACATCTCCTGTCTTAAAAACACCACCTTAAATCTTTGCTTTTTGTAAGAAATGTGTCCTGAGTTGCCTAGTTGCAAAATCTTAGTGAAGACAAAAGATTTGTAGTGCTACTTCAGTGTAGGTCCCCATAGATGAGGTTTATTGCAATTAGATAAATGAATCTGAAATTACAAGTGTTTTGTCACTTATTAGCTCAGATTTAATGATCTTGATTAGTAAGTACCTCTTTTTGCATTGAAGACAAACTCTGAGACACTGTAGTAGAAGACGGTGATGCTAGAAGCATAGATTAAAAAAAAAAAAAAAAAAACAATGGAAGACAATGTTGAAAAGGCAAGATCCCAGATAATTTTTGCCCATGGTCATAAACTCTAGAGCACCTCCATTTACATCCTTCTGTCAAGAATTTGTGCTACAAGTCATTAGCCAAAGTGGTCTTTCATTTATTCTCTTTATTTTTTTTCAACATATTTTTCCTGAAAGCTATGACAGAAGAAAAAGAAACGCCTGTGTCACCTCTATCGGACATGTCTATTTCAAATGTCCTGCTGGTTGGCTCACTTCAGGTATGGATAAGTTGAAAGCACCATATGAAAACTGTCTACATTTAGCTTTAATTTCTTTCTTTCTTTCTTTTTGCTCTTTTTCTTTTTTTCTCTCTTTCTTGAATACATCTCCTCAAGTTCAGGAACTTCTAGAATCTCTCAGCTTTAAAGTGTCACTACTCTGTAAAAAATTAGAAATTTTAATATCCTGGACATCAGTTTGACCAGTTGCTCTCTGTTGATAGGAGAGAGATCAAGCAGCCGTTCACAGGCATCAGACAAAAGGATTCAAACCCTCCCCCATTAGAGACTGGTCGCCGCCAGCACTCCCCCTCCCCTCGTCAAAGGAAGGAAGCAATTGCCTGGAGCTGGGAGAGTCATTCAACAGACTGAGCTCCTCTGGCCCTTCTGAAGAATACCTGGAGACAGCCAACAGTTCGAAACAACAACATAAATAGGGTGTAGCATGTTGACAGAGCCAGGATTGGGAGCAAAGCATACAGTCGCATTTCCCTGCTCTTGCTTTTAGTAAAATGAGCCCTCGGGAACTGATATGAAGTGCTGACTTCTACCATCTCTCTCCCTGCAGCCAGTTTTACTATTAAAAAGCACTTTGCTGCAGTTATATTCAATGAAGGTGACAAACCACTGAAAATTACAGCAGATCAGAGGTCCCAAGTGGAGCAAAGATTCCGGTTGTGCCTGTGGCCCCACAGGGCTCTGGTATGCAGGGATGTGCCCAGTTGCTGGTAGCTCTGTGAGGGTGGCAGGCTGTCTCCATACGGTGAAACTTTATGAGAGTTTCTAGGCTGGCAGCTCTGGAAATGAACCTGCAATGGAGGAAGAGTGCTCATCCACACCAATGTGGATACCACTGTGGTATCATTCCTGTTTCTGCATGTGGGTGTACAACTAACACCGCCAAAAATTGTGTTGAGACCTATACTGAGCCCCAGAAACTTCTCACTGGTACTCATCAAAATCTTTCCTAGGCAGCACAATCCATCTGAAATCTCTGTGTACTCCCTCTTGGATGAAAATAGGCAAATGAAATGTTAATTGAGTTGCAGGAGTGACTACTCTGAGGTCTAGGGCCGCAGGTGGTTAACAGTATCAATAGCTACATGTTTCCAATATAGACTCCACCTATGGAGAACATCTATAACCACCGGAAAGTCAAGTCTCTTTTCTTCCTGCCTTTGTTTGAAACCTGAGGTATGTCTCTACTATTAAATTCAACAGTGGCAGGGAGCATTTGTGGGTAGTCAAAGTCATTGTCTCTACTGCTGAATTGCTAGAGTGGAGCCCAGCGTGGCTGCAGTTGGGGTTGGAGACACAGCCCAGGAGGTAGCTCAGGCCCGTTCACAACAGGCACTTTGGATGTCACTACCCTGAGTTGAATGTTAACAGAGTTTAATAACACGAATGTCTGTTTTTCCATGCTCCAGTGCCAGAGAACAATCCAGACATATTTAATTTCTTAGAATAGATGTAGCTCAAATTTCCCAGGGATGAAATGATAATAACAAAAGAGATCAAGAATCCATTTTACATATTATGTCAGCAGACTGTGTCGTGCATGATCTTAAAATATAATGTGCACTTCAGTGCTGGCAATTATATATCTCAGTGTAGAAATCTCACTTTTTGTAATTAATGTTGCTCCATTTTCACTGGGAAATAAGATTCATGGATGGAATGGAGAAGCCTTAATGAATCAATGTCACAGTGTTCAAATGCCTGAAAAACCTCCTCCTTTATGGCAGTGGCAGAAGGTAGAGTGGTATAAATGATACGAGCAAGTAATCCCATCACAACCTGACAAGTCCCTGTGTATCAGCAGGGCTGAGGTAACTGATATTCAGCCCATCCCTTTTGAAATAAAACCCACAATTGTTTAAAATCCCTTTACACATACTGATTCACTGATCTGCCCAGAGATTCATGTCTTGATAGAAAACTAACAACCAGCAGTTAATAAAAAAAAAAAAAAAATTGTAAACCTTCAGAGAAGGTTAAGCTAAAATTTTTAATCTCTTGACCAGTACGCTAAAAGATGCTAGGTACAGTTAGTGTTCTGCTAAGAACTGGGAGATCATTAGTCTAATCTGGCTCTTTATGGTTGTTTGTCCATCATGGACAAGCAGTCGTTCTTTGCTTGGTGTGACGCTTGTGTTCAGCTGTTTAAATGTTAAGGAGTCATGGCAAAAGTGTATCACCCACAAAATACATGGGCACTCAGGGAAGCTACCTCGAGGCAGTCTGAGATTTTGCAGTGCGCAAGCTGCCGCTCTGGAACTACAGGCAGTGGGCTTTCTCATGAAATGTGACATCGCTTGGCTGGGTCTGTGGGGTGACACGGCGCAGTATCTCGCACGTGACACAGAAGAGCTGAATCTGTGGCGGATGGAAGCACAAGAGGAAGTAGCTCATTCTGACTCGCTGTTTGTTTCAAAACTGGGTATGATAAGTTGGCTTCCACTGAGTTATACACACGTACTGTGGCAGGGAAGAGCTGCTGAAGAAAAGTGAGCGAAATTGGGAAGCTTGATGGAAGAAGTGGTCTGGCGGGTAGCCTGCTGGTTGCACGGCATAGCCAGATCACTGAAGAAGTTGGCACCTGAGTGTTTGATGTTGGATAAAGAAAAACTTGTGGTTTTGGCTCAGTCCCCACTCGGGTTCAAGGTGGTGTTTCCCCGGCAGTCACAGCCAAGGATGCAGATAGCATGGGATTAGGACTCCAGCTGTAGTTGTAATCATTGACACTGCTTCTGTCCACCTTCACCAGCTCGGCTCTAAAAATCATTTGAACTGAAGCCATGAGTTTCTGCTTGCAAATGTGCATAAAGTGCTGTTTAAGAGTTTTAAAAAAGATTTGAAAGTTGTGGGTTTTTAAAGTTATTTTTAAAAATTCACAAAACTCAGTTCTCAGATAATTTACATAAAATAAAAGAGTTCAAGATGAGTAGACCTGCCAGTCTGAAGGAATCTTTTGTCAGAAAACTAATTCACAGAAATAAAGGGCTCAAAGTTCACCAAGAGGATCAACTTTCATTTTGACTTCAATGTTACTGTTACAAAAAAGCAAAGGCAAGTCTGATTGACAGCATGTGCCACATTGATCCCATGGGCATTTAGGTATATAGGAAACCAGCTGCTGATGGTATGGGGGACGGAGGGAAGGAAATTTGGGGTTTAATGCAAATATATCCATCAGAGCTTTTTTTTTAAAAGAAAACAAACAGTCATTTTTTCAGCTTGAGCCCAAACCAGGACCTTAGGGGTTTGCTAAATGTTCAGATACCACCAGTTTGCGTTTCATTTGCTACGTAACGTTTAAGGAGCTTTGTGGCTTAAGAAAATGCCTGTCATTTTAAACATCTGTTAAAGAAATGCCAGTCCATTCCTCACTTGCCAAGTTACCTTTTTTTCCCCCTCGTTAATGCCACCCCTGATTTGCCATGATTTCTGACCATTGAAATACTCTCATAAGGACTGGAAGAACCTGACCTTCTACCAAGCCAAGACAAACCCTTACCCTGCTTTCAGTGGAGCAGACCTTCACTTGTCACTTGGAGGTGAGAGTCCCTCTCAACTGCAAGCCCAGGAAGAAATGTGAACGAAACCATGATTGAACTTCTCTGATTCTGTCATGAAAGTCACACCTGAATGTAAGTTCAACCACTGGGTTTTATCTGGCATTGAGAAAGAAAGAAACATTAGCATTGTTACAGATGCAGCCCCTGAAGGATTGCTTATTATTAAAACACCATTCTATGCAGAAAGTTTGGAACTGATTAGAAATTTCCAATCTTTTCTTTTAAGAAAGAAACTTCCTTGCTTTCTGGAACACAAGAAAAAAATGGATTAACATCTTTCATCCCAAATCAGAAAATCTGACAGAAAAAGTGAATTTTCTAAAAATGTTGGACTTAATGCACTTTATCAAATCTTCCTTTAAAATGATGGCACTCCATTTTGTTGTACTACTATGTGTCTCACAGGGAAAACATCTACTTAGTCTCACTATGAGTTAAACTTTTATCCCTGAAGAACCAGCAGTGCTTCTTGTGGGGATGAGGTTTGATTTGGTCCAGAAGGAAGAAGTTAAGGTGTATTAGCACAGGTCATAAAGGCGCTTTCTTCCAGGAGTGTGTACTAATGAGGCAGCTGCTCCAGCTTGATTAGAATTACAGTCGTTACCTCACTCATTTGCCCTTGCAAAAGTGTTATTTTTAATTGGAAGCAGCACTTGTGAATCACCTCATCCAGTTCATTATGGAAGTCCATTGTCGCGCACTAGCAGGCAGCATAAGGTACTCACAGGGCAGGATCTGCACTCTGCTTCGTGCCAGCTCCGTCCTTTCCCTCCCTGTGGAGCAGATCGCTCACTGAACACCCTGTCTGCGCAGACAAAATTACAGGTACGTAAGCAATGAGCACAAGGACCCTTATGTGCCACATCAGGGCTGACCCCTTTGCAAGAAAACTGATTCTCTTGAAATGCTCTTGAGGCTGGTACCTGCCTCTCGCTGTTGATTCTGTATTAAAGAGGAAAAAGGAAAGTAATGGGAGGGATTAGAGGAGAGGTGATGAAAAGCTACTGAAATAGGACCCAATCCGCATTCCTCCTATTGCAGATGCAGAAAGTGCTTGTATTTGTACTCTCACAAAGGAGACTTTTGTCCTGTCTGAGATTCCCCCAGTCCTACCTATGTCAGTTCTGCAGTGACGACACACAGTGCTTTCTGTTGTGCGAGGAACGGGTCAGGCAGGCTGGGCGCGATTTCTGTGGCTAAGCATGCAGGATGGCCAGGTGAAATCAATGCAGCCAGTGTCCTAAAGATAGCAACCCTGTTTTTACAACTCAGTTTTGAAAGAAACACCTTGAACCCTGAAGAAATCCTTTGGTGACAGCCTGTGCTCCAGTATCTGGGAGTTCAGTTCTGCATTTTGCAGTCGTGCATTCACGAGATGTATTTTCTAGGTCTGCTTTGTATGACCCAGCACTACCAGCCTTCCTGGGCCATCAATTCAATATGCAGAGTTGTCTCTCACTTTACTGATTTCAAATTTGATAGTGTTCAATCCCTGAAAAGGAGAAATCTCATCCACAAAGACTTCCCCAGAAAAGGCCAGACTGTAAAGCACTGAATCAGTCATACTAAATTCCATTTAATTTGCTTTCCTTGTATCTCTAGTGAGCCTCCTTCTACAACCAGAGTATCTCAGACATCACTTACCTCCTGCTCTGACTGAGGTATCTACTTCAGATATTAACATAGCCAAATACTTAAACATTTTTACAGAAAATAAGCTTACAAATTAGTATCCTGTCTTTTCTAACCGACCAATTTTCTAACACGGTCCTTTACTGTGCCTTTAAAAATTGCTTCCAAATACATTTTAATTCTTTTTCTTTTTCTTTTTTTTTTTAAATGCCCTTTGGAAGGCTGCTATCCTTACTCCTCCCTTTGGGGTATGATCCAGAACCCACTATGTTGTTGGAAAGTTCAGCAGCGATTGAATTAAGTCCTTAAAATATTCTTGAAAGCTCATCTATCTGAAGAGACTGAGCAAAAAAATAATGAAGATGGTACTTTGCATTTTTTTCTAAGACTTATATGAAACTGACAATCAGAAATTATGGTATGTATTGTATTGATGTGATACATAAGTATTTTATCAACTGTGATAAAATGCATTCATCAGCATCTCTTCTTGCTGTTCTTTTTCACTTAGCTATGGCACATTCAGAGGATAAATACCTTATTTTAAGATCTTACAAATTGTCCATTGCACTGGATGCCAAAAAAGAAATTTTAAAAAACAGGTAACCTTATTACAACTGGTAACTCTAGAGAACTTTCTCTAGAACTAGAATGTGGGATGAATCTTCTTTTTGGAGATTTTGATCTTTTCCACAGAATGTGAAGGGTTTAGCTCTTCCCCCGCCCCCCCCCCCCCCCCCCCCCCCCCCCCCCCCCGCCCAGACTTCTGATTAGACTGGGGTCAATGTCTGTCTGAGATGATAGAATTTCTAAACATAGTTGTTCGCACACAAACAGCTACTTGAGAAACAGATTCCTGAGTTCCTATTATAGCTAATAGAGGTCTCACTTCGAATCTGCTGGGACAGAGGCATCTCCTTCTGGCACACATGTCCTACCAATTCAAGCAGATCACATATACTGTCAACCCCATGAATACCTCTCAGAGATCTCAAAGCATTTGAAATGGTTAGGTGCAGGTTAGGTGGAATGCCCTAAATATCCTAAAATGGTCCCTGACTTTTACCTTTAAGAAAATTACTGCACTGATTGCAAGAGGGGCTGTGTCTGGATCACAAGTGATAGGATTCAGCTGGTTAATTGTTGCTTTCTTGTCATGTCTTAGGAGACGGGAATGCTTTTCCTATTCACCTGTCACTACAGAAAGGCATAGCTCTCCCACCGCTCCTATGTCCCGTTGGCCTGCCTTATGAGTCTGTACCTGGAGACCTACTTAGGCATCTAAAATAACCAGCTCAGGTCTGAGTGGGTTCCACATGTACCTGTATGGCAGTAGATGGTTACATTTAAACAAATTAATCTGCCCTTTAGATTTAAATATCTTAATTCAGAGCTGAGTCCCATCACTTGGTGCTCTCTAGCTTTCAGAAGGCTAAAGCAGAAGGAAATTAATTCCGCCTGTTGTGATAGATTCTTGCTCTGGAAATATTACAGAATAGGGATCAAAATAGAAATAATTACCTTTGGGCTAGCTTCAAGGTGACTGCAGCTGGAATCCTTACCTGCATGTTAATTTCTGTCAGATCAGTCCTAGCAGAGGAGCCTAGACCGCTATTGAGACCATTCATGTACCAACATTAGATGAGATGAACCCAGTCTCACAGGTCTGTTAAAAAGTCATGCCTACTTGAGGAATATCCTGATTACCACTTGGAAGCCTTATGCATGCACTGTGACTAATAAATATGCATCAGTAGAACGGAGTACAAGTACTCCTTGCAGTGTAGTATTGCTGAATTATTTTAATTACATTTGCAAACAAATATATTGGGAAGTGAATGTCTGCCAGTTGATAGTTCTGTTGTGCATCAAAGATTTTCATGCTGTCATGGGGTGTCCCTAATCAGTATTCCTTACCCAGCACCTTTGCATGCTGACCTAAAAATATTTAACACCTTTTTTCAAAACTGATGCTCTAGTCTAGGTGTGGTTTAAATCAGGCATTCTTCACCTAGGAGCTAATCTCTTCCAAGCACTGGGTTATTTTGTGATGATAATGAGGGGAGGATTATCTATCACCTGTGTAGTACTAATATGCACTTCTTTGCCTAGTATGTGAGTCATTTCTCCATGACTGGCTGAAAAGAAATGTTGGAAGGGACTTAAGGAACGAAAGGGGCCTTCAAGGATCCCTGAAATACAGAAAAACGGGAGAGAAAGGGTAAGGCATGTGCATTCCTTAAAGTTGTAACCATTTGGATGCATTATTCTGCATATACTGACATACTTTTCTGAAAGAAGGAGCAGCAATTTGTGGTTAAGAATGAACAAAGAAATCTAGGATCATTATTTATCTGTACCCACCCAGAGGGCAATTTTATCGCCCAGTAACATGCCCTGGTCTGAAGCCAGACCCCACTGAATCTAGAACTGACTTCAGTTAGCTGCACTTGTAGATGGCCTTTGGTAAACATCCCCATAAACTTGTCCAGGAAAGGTGGGCTTAGCTTTAGAAGTAATTGTCTATATAATGTCAGTAGGATACGTTTCTGAAAAGGTAGAGAGGCTCTGTCGTGTTTCAGAAGGAAGGGAGACATTTTTTGCAGGAATACCTGGCTGAGTCTAGAGCACCGCCAGCAAGGGTGTGTGTTTTAACCCCAGCGCTTAAACCCAGGTTCCCTTGGGGAGCCCAGAATTTTGTAACTGTAATAAAACCACTAAATGTTAGGAAATATTTTGCATTGCCTGCAAGTGGGAGAGGACTATTTAGTTTACACTGTTGGGCACAACTATTTAAGAAAGCATCAAAAACTTGTCCAAAAATGATGCTTTTAGCTAAGTAAAATAGTATGTTTTTTGCTATTCTTGCTACCCTGTTCTGCTGTTTGTTGTATGTACTGAGGTGCTTCATCTATGAGGAAAACAACAAATTCAACTGAATACCATGTATCATATTTGTCAACCCTGAAAAATGCAATTAGGCTTATACTTTAAAAAAAAAAAAAAAAAAAAAAAAGCTACAAAAAGGCTGGTTATAGAAAATGACCATCTATTTAGAGTTTATTACCAAGTTGACAAAGGACCTCATGAAGATGTCTTTGTTGAGGATGAGAATTACATGCCATCATATTTGTGCTGATTGAAATAAACAAATACAGATAATTAAATTACGTATTGTTTTTATTTTATAGAATAATAAAAAATTATTATGTTTTACACTATTTGCCAAGAAAACAAGTAAGGACTATGATGTTTTTTCTACCACAAAGATGCAAATGTATGCCAGCTTTCTTCCACAGAAGGATAAAGTGACTTCCCTTAATCTTAAATAGTGTATTTGAATATAGTAATTGGGGAAAAAAACAAAATATCACTTAAATATCAATTAAAACAACATGTCTCAGGGGAGAAAAACAAACAAACAAAAAACCCCGCTGATTTTTTTTTCCCAAAGGATTACCCATTAAGAATATGTTGGACTTTTATATTATTACAAACACACCCTAAGTATAAAGAAAATAACTTTTACTCAAATTGTAAACAAAATTTCAGAAAATCTTTAATATATATATATAGAGAGAACAGTTTTCAAGGGTATTGTCCTTGGGGAATAAAGCCGTGGGCAGTAACTCTATAGCCCTTCATATCCTACACTAGGGAAGCCCACACCATAGGACCATGTCCGCATGCTGACAAAAGCTTCTGATAATTAAAACTATCAGCTGGTCATTTTCACATTGTGCTGGGGGTCTTGGAGAAAGCCTAGTTCTTATCAGCGTATGCAAGAAGGATATTTCTAAAATGCATATTCCTTTTCTTTAATTTGGTTTTGTTCAAATTGATGCAAAAAACATCAGAAAACATTGAATTATCCTCTAAATCAGGACTTGAGCTTCTTCCAGCTGAAGCCTAGACCCAGTTCATTTTAGTAAAGTAAAGGTTTAGTCTTTCTCACAGGCTGTTGACTCACAACCCGAAGGTGCCTTTTGATACTCATTGACTAGGAAGGTAATTTAGAGAACTAATTTTGACCTGACATCTAATCTTGGTGATTGATGATGCCTCCACGTAGAACCCACTTAAAAATACTGTCTAAGAAGTTTCCCAACTCTCCCACCCACCAGCAAGTACAGGTTAACTAAGGGTTGGTAAACAAGTACAACTTTCAGTGGAGCAATTCCTTAGTGAATTTTTCCTGGAGCAAAATTTATGATCTTCACAGCAGTCATATAAATTCATATACTTTTTATGAAAGAAAAATCTATTTCAAAATACCACTAAAGCAATGCTTAGCTGGGCACATTTTTTTAATCTTGTCCTAGTGAGTTATGTCTTCACCTGTTTCCTCACCAAAGATGACACCATGCAATAAAGACAGGTTTGGTTTTTTTCAGTAAGAACTCTATGCAAAAAGGGTAAAATGTTTATTACCAGAGGGAACACACTTCTTCAGTACATGTCTGGGTGGTCACTAGCATCCATTTTGCCTCAATTGTACTATGCAGGAATTCGACAGACTTCTGTAATTCCCTTGAACCACTAATTTATTTCAATCAAAATGTAACTTCAAATGCTAAAACCTTTTTTTTACTATAAAATTTTAATTGGTTAGGTGATCTTTCCTTATGCCCCTTCATAGCGTACCTCAGGGTTGGGTTTACTGGAGTAAGCAAAGTTCTTCCCTTGCTTTAACATCACTCAATGCAATCAACTCACAATACCATTTAAACAAGAATGGCCATGAAGCTGCAGAGATCTCTCCTCAACCACTTCATGATAATTAATCTCGGAGGCCTGTATTGCACCTCTGGAACATCTGAGAACAGACTAGTTGTAGTTAGTTAACATCGTAGCAAGACAACTGAAACATACATCCTTCCTTCTCTTTAGAACATTTTCCTCTAATCGTTAGTGTAATGATTTATTATTAATAATTTATGATATTCACAAGCTCAAACCTAACCCCATCGATGCTATAGCTCATCGCTGCATCCAACCCTGCATCTATGGAATTTCAGTGTGGAAAATCAGAAGGAGAGAGAGTTGTAGACAGATAAATATAAAAATATGTTTGTTTGTAGATGTAAATATATGAATTGTGTATCTACATATACAAGTATTAATTTGTAAAATTTAGAATTTAAAAAAACACTGCCTTCTTTAAATGTTTAAATAAATAATGTTATCTCTGAACAACAGTACCACTCTTTAATGGTTCTCTTAACTAATAGTAAATGTAACTCAAGGCATGTGAATACACAAAGGCCATTATTACTGCATCTGAACATCTGTTGTTGCACCAGCTTTTGGGTATCATTAATTTCCCACTTACAGATTACAAAACATTACATTACCTTTAATGGCTCATCAAAATTATGAGCAATTGTTGTAACCATATCTGCACTCCCAGGAGTCTAAGCACATCATGGTTTACACAGCCATCAAGGAAACAAAGCAGTACAAAAGTTCTGAAGGAGAATGAGTTTGATCTCCATATACCTGAAGAGTTTTTTTCATATAGGGAAGAAGAGCATGGAGGAAAGATGTTTTAAGTCTTTCTCCTTTGACAGGTTATTTAACACATCACCCTCTTAGAGTCTGTTGTAAATTAGCTGTATTTAACAATGACAGAATAGCCTTCATTAAGTTGATTTTCCCAAGTTCAGCTTGGTCTCTGGGCTGTTAATGAAATCTAGGAAATGTTCCCTATAAAATTTGCACAATGCTTCCAAAAGTGAAGTCCAGCTTACACACACATAATGGTGTTGCTCTGGTGAATCTCAGGCACAACTTTTTTAAAGCCCCCAGTGAAGCCTGAAACAGGACATCCTAAGTGCTCATGTTTCCACTGGCATACCACATTTACAGTCACAACCACAATTAGCTCTGCACTTAGCTCCAAGGTGAGCTATTGCATATTGAAAAGAGCCACGTATATTTGCCATCTTAGATATATGTTATCCCATATCAGCAACTCTTGCGTATCACTCCCTTTCAGACTTCCCTACAGCACGTTTATGTGCTCTGTCATCAGATTAACCAGCTTCTCCTGTTTAAGTCTCTGATAGCACATCAGCTTAGTTTGCTCCCCATTTAACTGCAGGCCATCACCCCCTAGACCATCCAAACTCCACGAAGGCTGCTCCAGCTCCAGGCTCCTAGCAGGAGTGATCCAGTTGGCTCCATTTAACCAGGCATGGCTGACAGGACATTTTTTTCTGGAGGATGCTCCAAAAAGCAGGATTATTGGCTCTAACATATGGCCTCAGTGCAGCCTGTGAACTCATGTAAGGCATCAATTCATTATTCCATGAACTTCAAAGTGGAAAAAAGCACAAAGATGAATCATAACTATGCCTCAGGAGAGAAGCGGTCACACAGGACCTAGAGAAAATGCTGACTGAGTGCTATGCAGCGTGCACATGAGCTAGCTTGCACCATTTGGGACTGGGACTCTCACCCAGGTGCTACCCACAAAACCAGAATATGCATATGTCTTCTCTACTTTTGAATAATTTCTGGGTCTTTTCTTTCCATCCTTCTTAAGTTTGCCAGTTTTCTTTCCCCCTATCCTCAGTGCAGGCACAATGACAGCATCTCTCCCTGTGATCATGCAGGGTGCAGACTCCTTGCCTGCCTCACTGCTCTGTCTGTCCACAGCATTTTTCAGGGAGGAAATTGCATCAGGTCTGTTTCTATCATTTTCAGAGAAACAAGATTTTAAAGATGTTTTAACGAGCAATCAAGTTACACCAACAAAAAGATAGATTTCTCTACTCTACTTGTCTTCCCAAAAGGAAAAAAAAAATGCCTAAGGCTCCTAAAAATGGCAAAAACAGGTCAACCTAAAACTAGCATTACAATTATCTATAGGAAAGCCCCAGATACTCTGAGGGAAGTCTCCTGGGGTAAGACTACCCAAACACCAAGTAGAAATAAAATGGGCAAATGGGGTTTATTTCCTAATTTGGTTTGTGGTTGGTTGGTTTGTTTGTTTTTCCAGTTCTCCCTCTTCCTCTCTCTAAGGTCTAAAAGAGAATCACTTTATCATAGCTTTTCTGAAAGCTCATTGTGCTTGTTAGTGGCTGCTTTTTGCTTTAGCTGTTTGTTGTACTGCTGTACTGGACAGGCTCCTGTGCTTGCCATGTGCTTGCCGTGGGACTTGTTTGCCTTACTGCAAATTAAAGGTGAAGGGACTGTGGCTGTGGTGGAGAATGTTCTGGTTTTGGCTGGGATGGAGTTAAATTTCTTCATAGTAGATTGTATGGGGCTGTGCTTTGGGTTTGTGCTGACAATAGTGTTGATAACGCAGGGGTGTTTTAGCTATTGCTGAGCAGCGCTGGCACAGAGCCAAGGGCTTTTCTGCTCCTCACCCCACCCCACCAGCGAGCAGGCTGGGGGGGCACAAGGAGCTGGGAGGGGACACAGCTGGGACAGCTGACCCCAACTGACCCAAGGAGTATCCCATACCATATGGCATCATGCTCAGCATATAAAGCTGGGGGGAGAAGGAATGGGGGGAACA
The DNA here is from genome assembly GCF_023634085.1 of Falco cherrug. Taxonomy (NCBI): domain Eukaryota; kingdom Metazoa; phylum Chordata; class Aves; order Falconiformes; family Falconidae; genus Falco; species Falco cherrug. Next base: position 2,223,417 of record NC_073699.1, read on the forward strand.
TTTGGAGTGGTGGCATTTGTCTTCCCAAGTAACCATTATGCATGACGGAGCCCTGCTTTCCTGGGGGTGGCTGAGCACCTGCCTGCCCGTGGGAAGTAGTGAAATAATTCCTTGCTTTGCTTTGCTTGTGTGCACAGCTTTTGCTTTACCTATTAAACTGTCTTCATCTCAACCCATGAGTTTTATCATTTTTACTTTTCCAATTCTCCCTCCCATCCCGATGCCAGGGGGGTGAGTGAGTGGCTGTGTGAGGTTCAATCGCCAGCTGGGGTTAAACCACAACACACTGAATCCTCATGCACCTATAAACTACTGGGGGAGAGACATCTCTGAAGAAATCCCTCTTTTTGCCTATCAAGTGCTGTGCTGCTTATTAGAAAATCATGTGTTGAACTAGGCTGACTTTTACTGCTGCTATGGCTCGGTACTCGAAAGACCCTGGCTTCTCTCACAACAGGAGCTGGATTACATGGAAGTATGCCCATCTTATTTCATGGCAGCTGACTTTCTAGCAACGCAGGTCATTCAGAAACAAGTGTCCTCTTGGGAATACAGTGAAGTTTGGTAGATGCTGGGTTTTCTAAGCTAGGAATCAATGGAGAGAATTAATGAAAGCCAGGAGCTACTTTAGACATTCTCAGCAGAATTTCTTATCACTCATTTGTGTTGCTGGGACCAGCCAGAGCATGAAAGTCTATATCAACTTAATGTTCCTCATTCCCCTCATTCCTTCTTCTCTAGGATTGGTTCTCCTCCTCCCCAGAGGTGAACATCAGTAAACAGAAGCCAGCTATTTCTAAGGCAGACCTGGAACACCAGACTTGCTTACCAGGGATTTTGTGTCTTTTTTTTTAGGGGGGGGTATTGGTTTTTTGTGAGTTTAAGGGTGTTGTGGTTTAACCTGGCAAGCACCTGAACACCACACAGCCATCCACTCACTCCTCTGCAGTGGGATGGCGGAGAGAATTGGAAAAAAGGTAGAACTCGAGGGTTGAGACAAAGACAGTGTAATAGGACAGAAAAGGAGGGGAAAATAATAATAACGACGACAGAATATACAAATTGTAACATACAGTGCAATTGCTCACCACCCACTGACCAATGCCCAGCCAGTCCCTGAGCAGCAGGCTGCCACCCCCCAGCCAGCTCCCCACAGTTTCATTGTTCAGTGTGGCAGCATATGGTCTGGAATGTCCCTGTGGTCAGCTGGGGTCAGCTGTCCGGGCTGTGTCCCCTCCCAGCTTCTTGTGCACCCCCAGCCTGCTCACTGGCAGGGCAGTGTGAAAAGCTGAAAAGCTCCTGACTTGGTGTAAACATTGCTCAGCAACAACCAAAACATCAGTGTGTTACCAACACTGTTCCCATACTAAATCCGAAACACAGCACTGCACCAGCTACTGAGAAGAAAATTAACTCTGTTCCAGCTGAAACAGGATGGAGGGTGTGTACATAGTTTTTTTGTTTTAATTCATCCAAATTAATCAACTTTCTGTTTATCTTGTATTCATTTACTTATTTCTAGCTGTCTAGGGGATGAGGCTGAATGGGTGTGCCAGGAGGAAGGAAATAATTTAAAGTTGAATAGCATCTCTTTTGATGAAATTTATCTTTAACAAGTTACCATTGTGTGTTTCAGTATCATGTTCACTCACCTATACTTAAAACTTTGTGAGAACCTGTTCCCTTCATATGCGCTACAATCACACAGACACACACACACAGACACACACACACACAGAGACACAGAAAGACACACACGCACGCACACACACACACGCGCAACCAGGGTAATTACTTATCAAAAGTGCTTAGACAGAATCTGAGCATTTTACAGTCCAGGATGGATTTATCTGCACAACCCATCTTGAAACCACAGAATGCTATTATCTCTCCCTTCTCTGTCAAGGGAAGGGAAAAGCCCACCCCAGCAGAACATGTTACAGGAACTGGCTTTGAGATCTTCATCCCTCTGTTGACCCATAAGGGCATCTAAAGAGCCAGATTAAATTAGCTACCTAATCTCTGAAGGGCTAAGATTATGTGAGATGACTCCCATTCACTGTTACTTGTATCAACTTATATAGGAAGACTCTAATGAACTCTGATTACATGGGTCGTAGGTTAATGATCTAGTCATTAAATTACCTTCATTCTTTGTCTCTGACCTTTGCTAGCATTTCTGGCTATTAGCACATTATAAATATTAAGCATCAGTAATGCCTCCTTTTGTATTGAAAAATCCTACAGGCCTTTCATAAGGTAGTTGACAGGTGACAAAAACTGGGCCAGTTGAGCCTGTCCATGCTCTGCTTTTGGTAACACAGTAAGGCAAACCTGCCTTCCTAGGTTCATAGGATTACAGGATGATTCAGGTTGGAAGGGACCTCAGGAGGTCTCTAGCCCAACCTGTTGCTCAAAGCAGGGTCAGCTGTGGGTCAGATGAGTTTGCTCAGGGTTTTATCCAGTTTGGTCTTGAAAACCTCCAAGGATGGAGGCTGCACGATTCAGTTCAGATATTCTGAACAGTGACAATCACTATTTACAGACAACATAAGCATCTCAAAATAGACAAAGAAAAAGCTGTGTCAGAAACAGCACAACTAACTAACTCCATTTGCATAATAACTTGTGTCCTCTGTCCCCCAAATCCTTCCTGGTCCACAAGTCCCACCTCCCCCCCATTTCCAGGGCAGACTGGAGGGGGTTGGGCTGGGCTAACGCAGCCGCAGGTGTGCAGGTTGGCTCTGCACGCTCACAGCGTGACCGACTGCTGACGGGCACTACCTATAATGCCCGAGTCATTTGCCTCTGTCTCACTGAGCTGTAATTTAAGTCTTTCTATTCTACTCAGCTCCCAATTTCTGCACAACTTTAGGAACATAATATCTTTCAGACCTCCATCCTTATCCAAAATTTGGTTGAAATTGGCTAGTAGATTCAAAAGTTAAGGAGAAGCAGAGAGACTGATAGATAGACTGCAGGAATACATAAAGCCTCATTTCTTTAGGAAACCAGTCTGAAAATCCAATTATTATATGATTTCTGTACAAGACTCCAGAACCTTGAAGCTGAGAAAAATGTAGAAAGCAGAATGTTTCCACAAACCAAGCAGACTTTCAAACTTTTTTGGCATTAAAATAGCATTATTTCCATTGCAAATTTGCTTCTCAGTGGCATGGAAGTTACATCAGTTTCCCCTGTTATGCAAAGACATTAATCCTACTTTAAATGTCTGTAGGCTTTTTAATCCAGCATCCCCAGTGTGCTTACAATAATTAAGTATGCCATGTAATGCTCCAATGAGCAAAGTATGATTTGTGGGGAGAGGTAATATCTTTTATGAGACTAACTGATACAGTTGGGGGATAAATCAAACAAGCTTTCAGGCATACAAGCTTTTTTTTTCCCAGGTTATTCACGTAGTTTGACAGTGGCTGTGTGCCTCACACCTTTCCAAAATAACTGCCTTAAACTGAGTAATGTATTAACACTCCAAGGAAATTGGGATTATTGCCGAGAGAATGGGGATCAGCTATCCCTTCCAGGTGTCAGGGCAGTTTCCATCAGATAATACGCGGAATTCCATCATTTTTTTTCCTCCCTACAGACTAATACACAGTTAAAGACCCCAATAAATATGCATGCCCTTCCTAATTGTTCAGGACTATTATGCTTAAAGATAGAAAAGGCAGGCTGAAAGCAATGCAGCATTAAATGGCAGAAATCCTGAAAAGGAAAGGATAAAATATGTGCAGCTCTCTGTTCTCCAGGCTTCCCGCTGCTCTAATGATGCAAAGATCACTGCTGTGGACAATATGAAATTGCAGACAATACATAAGAAGCTCGAGTTGGAAATTACAGGTCTATTGAAGATATTTAATCTGTTTAAAAAGAAGCCACAGACTTTCCAGCTGAGTTAGGCAGACGAACTGGTTTGCCTGTACTGCAAAAGAAAAAGGAGAGGGAGAATAATGCAGACATCAACCTATCATAGTGTAAAGCGAAAATTTTAAACTATGAGAATTATGATGATCAATAATAGCTGAACAATTGGAAATATTTTAACTGTTTTCAAATATTTTGTTTCAGCTTTGATTCCTGTATTTTCTGTCTTCAAGGAAACAAAAAATACCTTAACGCTTGAACTTTCAATAACAATACGGAAGCCAAAAGTGAGATTAAAAATTTAATTTTAAAAAGGTCAAAAGAAACTATGTCAATATCTTCTTTAATAAAAATTAAGAATTAGGAATTAACAAGTTTTTTCACATTTTCAAGTAAAATATATATTTTTAAAAAACCAGTTGCAATCAGCCCTAGGGTTTCATTAGGTCACTGTTTCTGGGTGATGTGATGACTGAAAGCAGCCAGCTCATCATCAGGGCCTCTATTTTAGGTGGGCAAGTCAAGCTACCTTCCAGAGAGGCAAAACTGCCCATAGTAAAGGTGAGATTTCATCTGGGCACTGTTCCTCAAGTGCTGTGGGAATGATGTACTGCTTGTGCTTCCAGTGATAATTCCCTGTCCAAATTATTGGATGTGTCTGGGCAGATATTCAGGCTACAGTTGACAGACAGTGGCCCCCTTCATTGGAAACCAGCGCAGAGGAAGGAGATGACACCATCCCAGGTTCTAACCTGACTTGATGTTATGACATGTAACCAGTGGTCCGTAATGGCTATACCCCCAGTGTCTAAGCAACTGAAGAAGGGACAAGCCATGGTTCTGCTCATGAACAGGTCTTGTCTCTCACTTATACGTATTGTATCTCTGTACTTCCTTTTTTCCCCCTGATCTAAACTCCAGCTCATCTCACTGTGTTTATGGACTTGTGATCCTTTGTGAGCACCTATGGCAGTCTGAGGAAAGAGAGGAGGTATCATGAAGGACAAAGGAAGCAAATGACTAGGATGAAAACACAAATGGAATCCCTTCTTAGCGGCCATACAAGCTGAAGGTCATGGAAATATGGCATTAGTTCTCGGCAAGTGCTGGTGACTACAGACTCACAAAGTCAGCTGCTGAGCTGCTCTGTTGTTCATTCTGCAGTTAGTGGGCTTGGACCACCATATGGCTTCATGATGCTCAACATACTCCTGGCTCCTCCAGTGCACAGTGGTCCAGAGCTCCTGGAATGTGCTGTTTGCTCCTGCTTCTGATAGACAGTGGCTTGTAGGTCTATGCCCTGCCTTTGCACAGCAAATAAGTAAAGGTCAATGCACATGTCTAATAGTGGTTTTTCCTCAGATAAAACATTAAGCTGGAAGGAGCCATTTCATGGGCAAGGTGTCACAGTCCGCCGGTTCCCGCTTTACAGGTATGGGCTCTGCTGGCAGTAGCTGCCTGTGTTAGGACTGGCTGTTTGGGTGTTTTCCCTTTTCTCATGTTGCAGTTCAGCCTCTCCTCTCCCTTTCCCCACGCTGGCTGTCTCCCTCCCCAAACTATCAACACAAAGCGCAGGCATCTACTCTCAACCCTGAGGCCTTGGTACACTGCCATAAACCACAGTCTGCAAGTCTAAAATAGCTCTAGACCCAGAAGTGCCGGGTCTGGGGCAGCTACTAGCTCTGTCTTTGCTAGTGAACGTCTGAGAACACCCTAACTGCAGTACCTAAATGCAATCTAAGTACAGCAATATATGCTGACACACCGATTACCCATGGTTAGTACCAGGACTTTGAACTTGGCAAGGCCACCTAAATCACTTTCTCACAGCTTTCTAAATCACAATGATCCCTCCTGGCCTCTTTCTTTGAAAGATGTTATTGAAAGTGCCAGCTCCAGGCAGAACCAAGGGATTAAGCAGGGTGTTAGCAGCTGGCAGGAGAGGTGCCTGCCTGTCTCCTGACTTGTGAACAGTTTGTGACATGGTGTTATACCAATAGTCGCATTTTACAGTGTATCACCTGCGGCGGGCTGGCCATGCCGGAGGGCAGGTGCCCCCCTGCCCGCTCTGTCCCTGCCCTCCTCAGCCGGGCAGGGGGCAGAGAATGTAACGACAGGCCCGTGGGTCGGGGTGGGGGCAGGGAGAGATCGCTCCCCAGTGACCGTCACAGGCACAACCCAGGTCTGCCCCAGGGAAAGTCAGAGCGGGCCAGTGAGAAATAAACCCGACCCTCAAAGCACCTTCCGCAGCGCTCCCTTCTCCCCGGGCGCAGCTCGGCTCCTGCCCGTCCCTGCCCCCTCCCAGCAGCAGCACAGGGCTACGGGCACTGAGGGCCGCGCTCAGCTTCTCGCTCCTTGTCTCCCCCGCTCCTCGTTCCTCTCTTTCCCTGCCGCAGCGTGTCCCCCCCGCGGGCGCAGCCCCCCCGGCCCAGCCGGCCCCAGCCCCCCCGCCCCCGGGGGCACAGGCCCTGCCCCAGCCCGGCCCCAGCCCGGGCTCCTCCCCGCGGGGCCACAGGCCCTGCCCGGAGCTGCCCCGGCGCCGCTGCCCGCGGGTCACAGCCCCCTGCGGGCACCCCCTGCCCCGGGGGGGGCCCTGCCCGGGCTGCGGGGGGGGAGCTGCTCCCCCGGGGGCTCCGCGGGCCGGGGGCGCCGCGGGCTGGGGGGGAATCTCTGCTCCGGGCCGGGAGCGGCTCCGGCCCCTCCGGCGCTGCCCGGGGGCTGCAGGGCCGCGGCTCCCACACAGCTCGCTCCTCTCCCGCTGCAAGTTGCTGTGCGGGTTGTTCCCGCTTCTTCAATACGTTCTCTCAGAGGCGCTGCCGCCGGCGCTGATGGGCTCGGCCTGGGCCGCCGGCGGGGCCGTCCCAGCGCGGGTCCATCCCAGCGCGGGTCCATCCCAGCGGCGGGGCCATCCCAGCCGTGTGTCCATCCCAGCGGCGGGGCCATCCCAGCGCGGGTCCGTCCATCCCAGCCGTGTGTCCATCCCAGCGGCGGGGCCATCCCAGCCGTGTGTCCATCCCAGCGGCGTGTCCATCTCGTGGCTCCGTGTGACACAGGGGAAGCTTCTGGCACCTTCTCACAGAAGCCACCCCTGTAGCCCCCCCACTACCAAAACCTCGCCACACAAACCCACTGCAGTGCAGAATGGTTTGGATTTTACTGTGAGAAAGAAGTTATTCTGTATCCCGTAGGAACTGACTGGTCAGGTTTCTTGTTACAGGACTAAGAGGTGCCCCTAGAAGATTCCTTCCTCTGGATGTTCGAATAGGTTACGGCTGAATGAATGGAAAGAAAGGTATGCAGGCCACAGTGCTACGGAAAACTCATAGCGGGGGTGGAGCACAAAACAGCAGTAAAAACCCGACAACTTTCTCAGCACTTTTTTACCGTTGCAGAGTGATTTCCTATCTTATGCAAATACCCTCAAGGTGTGCATAGAAAGATTTCTTTTCACTGACACCTTGAGAGATCTATAATCATCCTTTCACAAATCTGAATGTCTTGTCACAGCGATTTGAAAATTTAGTGGAGAAAATGCCTCTATCACAGCACCTCTTCCAGCTTGCTGTCTTCTACAGTGAACTCCAGACCAGCACATTCCCCTACGTTACGAGTCTCACAGCACAGCCTTTCAGGTCTTGTTTGCTTTGGCTTTTTCAGTGTTTGGTTACCGAACACCCACATATTTCAGATACAGTTGTAATCTGAAAGGAGATATCCTAAAATGACATAGTGAATTACATGTGACTTAACGATGGCAAATTGGATTCGGTGCACTTACAAATGGAATAGACGATTTTATACATGAAAGGCTGAAAACTCAGCCTGGCATTCAAAATCCAAATTAGACTTTGTCATCCTCACATGAAGAGGGTTGGAACAATCTTCTCTCCATGTCCATGGTTTGTACAGGAAGATGTGGTGGGTTTCACATGCAGTAATAAAGACTGCGGTAGGTCACTGTGAAACACTTTTGATGAAAAGGAGGTGAGTACTCTGAAAAACTGGCTTAAGGGGGAGTCTCCATCACTGCAGGAGTTTATGAACAGGGTAGTCAAAAATCTGGCAGCAAAAATAGAGGTGTGGGTCACCATGTAGCACGTCAGGGAAATTATCTAAATGATCTCTTGCATGGAGTCCCATCTGGCCCCATTCTCTGTGATATGGGTTATTAATAATGAAGACTCTTCAGCCATATAAAGACGTCCCCATAATAAAAACCTATAATAAAGCCAAAACCACACCCAAGGCTACCACTGTGTCTTCAGATAGTATCACCCATTCCATTCTTTCCTCTTTGGTAGTCAGTCTGCATACCAAGTAGCCACTTCTTTTCTTGAATGGGCAACGTGTTTCATGGTGCCTCTGCACCTCATTCTGTGTAATTTTCTTCCTCAAAAATGCTTTTTCCCCACTCATGCTCTGATTTGAGTTATAGAGATTGGAGCATAAAGCAGACTATACTTTGTGGTTTACCCTTGTTATATACTTATTTTCTTACATTAAGAAGAAACAAAGCTTTTCCAACAATGTTATTGTTAGTAACACCAGAAAAGTGGCACAATAGAAGTTTTACGGGAACGTGCCCGGTAACGTAACACCTATCCAACAGTGCACACCAAACTGTTTAAGAAAAACACTCACTGAATTGCATGCTAGGGGATTGACAGATATACTGTAGTGGTGCAGGGGCTTAGATGTGCTCTTCAACCACTGACCTCCAGAATCCAGCCCTAATATATTTTGGGTTAGAGGGGACCCTGCCCTTCAGCTGCATCTTTGTGCTTCAGTCTACTCATCCCTCCTTGGGCTATACTGGCTGAAGCCTCTGGCCTGAAGCCTGTGCTCCTCTCCCTGTGCTTCTTAAATTTTGGGTTTTCTCCCTTCAATAATTTTTCCACAAAGCACAAGATTTCCCACAGAGTTTCAATTTCATGTGCCTAACTCATATTCTTAACACAATGGGGGAAAATTTCAGGGTCACCGCTGAGCTCCCGTGGGGAATCAGTAGGAACAGGAATGTTACTATACTTTGTTACTATAGTTTTGACCTTTGAGAATTGTTCCATCTTGGTCCTTGTAACTATATTGAAACTTGCCAAGTGCACAGTGTAGTTCAAAGGAAGAACTTCGTCTTTCCTGGAACCTGAAGCCCATCAGGACAGCGTCTAATTACCATTGCACAGCAATAGGAATTGGCAGGTTGTGTTCCAAACTCTTTAAATATCCAGCCATAATATTTGACCTGATGACTCTGTGAGATGGATTTGACAGTCTAGGCTAACCTATATGAAAAGAGAGATTTTCCCGTCTTTTAAATGTGCCATTCTTTTCATTTAATTGACTGACCCTGTTCTCCTGTTAGGGGATGCATTACAAACCTGTCTCCCAAGAGAACCTGCACCTCTTACTGACATCCCAGTCACAGGTTGTTACACTTCGCCGGGAATATGAAGATACTGGTGATCCTTCACACTGACCCTGACAATTGCTTTTCTTGAGACTTGCAACACATTAAACAGATTACTTTTAATTTTCTCTCCTATTGAAATAATTGTGAGATTTTTTTGTCATCATCGATGATAGTGCAATCAGACACCAATAATAGGAAGCAATGTATAGAAAGATTTTGTGCAAACAGTAAATTGCTGGTATTTTTTATGGCCTCTGCAGAAATTTAACTGACACCCCCCACTGAAGTGTTGGTCATGAGTCAGGATTTTCCAGTGGGCTGTTCTAATAGAGGGAAAATAATTAAACTCCAAAACAGTTTATTGCCTACTGCTCTGAAATATGACCCTAATATACAGCAAACAAGAACATGGCTATAAAGAAGTGAGAATTTCATACAAAAAAAAAAAAGGAAAACTGGCATTAATGTGATATTATGGTGTCACTTTAGCCTGAGAAGTTTGGGTGGCATTTCTAAGTTATATTGGCCACTTTCAGGGATACAGACGTATATGCTCAGATAATTCCTTGGCACCCTCTGTGTTGTGCAAAATATTTGGCTGCTGGCAATTAATCCACTCCAAGAAATGATGTCAGGAAATAAGTAATGTCTAATACGAAGGAAGGCATTTTCAGGCAGAGTTTTTTATAACCCTGCTGCCAGGAATGGGCACTTTTGGGTCCTCCCCTCTGCCCTACATTGAAGGATTTATATTATTTATTTCCTTAAACTAAAAGTTCAAGACCATTAAGGAACTGCAGTTCATCTTAAAGATGAATTGCAAACCAGCTGTGCAGTATTTCACATTAATGATCCGGTGCATACTGAACAGCATGCAGAGAGCAGGATACCAATTCTCTCTTTGCTAAACACAGCAAAATAATGCAATCTAGAATCCAATTACCATTCTTAGAGAAGTGCAATGATTCCAGTTGTCTAAATGATAAGCTATGAATAATCAAGAAATGTAAACCTTTCCAGGCTGCAACTGAGTTCTACACAATTCACAACTCAAAGACTTACCAGTCAGAGTTCGAAGTTACCAGTCAGAGTTCAAAGTTACAGTTCTTCTGTAAAGTTGCCCAATGAACTAGTGAATATTTAAAAATTCTGTTATTTGAATTTTACAGGAGACCACATCTATCACTATGTCGTTTTGGTTTCCAGGGAAAGATAACTGCTGGCTAGGAATTGTTTCAGTCTTTGATGAATTTCCTATTTGAGTTATTAATGTGCATCAAGTGTGAGTTACAACATCATGTGTAACAGCTGAAATCTGGCTTTTAAATCATCAGTGGTTAACAAATAGCTTTTAGGCTAATTAATGAGAGCTAAGGAAAGGATTGTTTCTTACCCTGTATCTGATAGGAGGTGGGATCAAACAGGCTGCAGAATAGATCTTCATGCCAGGGCCAGATCTTTGGCTGCTAAAGTAAGAGGAGAGTGGCCAGGGACTCAAGAAATGTCTTTACAGTGTGAGCATATTGATGTTAAGATCAAACTTGCGGGTTTATTCTGTTTTGTTTCCAATTAAAAACAACTAACAACCTACACAAAATGTTAAGATAGAGTGAGAGAAGTCTCTTACTATTAAAAAAAAATACAGACAAGGGAAACTACACTGTTTTTCTTTCTGAGTGGAACTATTATTTCGAAGGGGAAATGCATCTGTAAAGCATCGAGCAATCCTTTGTTGTGCATATGTGGTTAGAAGGTCATGTAACAGTGCTGAGTCTGTAGATTGCTCAAAAGAGTGAACAGGAGGAGGTAACTGCTGTGGATTTGTCTCCGTAAGGCAATGGGAAGAGGGGAAAGCGGCTTTCCTGTCAGGTGCCCCATATCCTTGTATTTCCGTTTCTTGAAGTTCACTGAGCTGAGCTGCAACGGTCTGCCAAGAATAACAGCATGACTCTCACGCAACAATTTCTTTTAAGGCAGCAAAAAGCAAAGGAGTTTTTCCTGGTTTTGCAACACAATTGCTTATCGCTACTTCTAACATGTAGCAGGCCAGGCAGATAACCAGACATTTGACTTTCCGATTATTAACATGAACTTCTTCCAGTCTCAAATTCTTTTTGACCCTCCAATAGCAATTTTTTCTCCAAATACATTGAGAAAATCCCTGACTTTTTCAGATGCACAGGGTCATTTTTTTCATAAGAGTTGCTTATGAAGCCACTGATATGTGGTTGTTTCCACTGCTGTATAATCAGATCAGGCCATGGATACACAGGACTGAACTCCTTCAGGAGAGAGACGTTTTGGAAGAGATGAAGAGTGACTCACAGATTCAGGCACCAAAACCAGCCAAAGTGGTACGTGCATTTCAAGTGAAAAGCAGTTCACCATGTGTCTCAGCACTTTGCCAGACCAGGACAACGTTGTGATGATGCTGATTAGACTCCCCTGGTGACCTCTGTGGCCAGCAAAGCTATTTCAATCTTCTTCAAGAATAGCTCAGTGCTGTGTGAGACTTCATCGAGGTCTCCGTGCCCATGTGCCCTATCCACAAGCAGGATGCTCTGCAGGCACAGTACATACCCTTGTACATACCAGCCTTTTGGCATCTGAAGGTACTATTCCCTGTACGGAGAGTGTTTTAAAGGGAAAGTAGCAACTTAAAACATCTTTAAAGAAAAATAAGATTGCGGAGGAATATATAACAGTCTGTGATTGCTAGATTGTGTGGAAAACATAACTAAAGCCAAACAATTGTTTCTTTAAAAGTTATGTAAATTCTCTAGTGTCTGAATTGATTGCTGCTTTCATCACACTGCTTTAGCTTTAATAGGTTTGCTTTTCAATTATTAAATCTCACAGACCTTTCCATTTGATTCTGCTAAGGCACTGGGAAGCCCAAGGACTGTTCAATAGCAGCTCAGGCATTTGTTAGCAGACCCACATCCCTCCTTGCCCTGCCCCTGACTGCATCTCTCTCTAAGACCCATCCTCTCAACACCCCTCTTACCTGAAATGCATCCCTTGTGCAAAAAAACCCCCAACACATCCTTCTGAGAAAAAGGGATTTAGAACCACCTTCTGAACATGGCTGTCCTACAGGAGGAAACATCTTGGCATCAGACCACAAAGGCATTCAGAGTACTTGCAGGTGTCCCAGGAACGCAGTGCCACATGTGCTGCTGGTATTGGTTGGTGCTGTTTATTCTGAAGTAAACAATCTTTAGACTCGCTCTCTCCTGACGTGTACATGCACGGCCTCCCCTCCCTTTCCCATGGGATGCATCAAGGGCAGATGCAAAACCAGAGGGCATCTGAGCCTGCGCCAAAGCAGGAACAGGAGCCCTCTTCAGAGTCCAACCATGATTGCCTGCTTATCACCTGGAGAGCCATCGCTCTCCACAAACCAAGCTGACTGTAAACTGCTCCTGACAGTTTTAATTTCTCCAAGGGATGTCTCTTAGACAGTCTCTCCGTATCTCCTATTGACTTTTATGAAGGGCATCACACTTTTTTGTCATGGAGTGGGAAGCTCAGAAAGTATAATGGAGGTAGAAAAATATTCAGATAAAGAAAATGTGAAGAACCTTTTTATAGATAATTAATTTCTTCAATTTAAAAAAAAATAAAAAAGAAAGGACAAAGATAAGCTCCATAAAAACCAGGTTTGAAGTAACTGAGTAGTAAACCAGTACAATCCCCATGTGCGCTTCACTGTTGCCTTTGGACTTCTTGGTCATACACTGGGGATGAAGCTGACACTCAAAAAGCAGATAATGAAACAAGGAACATGGCAAAGGGTTGTTCTGAAGAACAAAGGAAGCGGGAGGTGTCCATGAAGGTTTGGTTGATTTGGAAGAGATGTAACTGTGGAACAGGTTTCAGTAGCCATGTGGAGCTTATATAAATACTGAAGAGCCTGAAAAACATTTCCCTGCTGCCACAGGGAAATAAAGATACCACCAAAAGAGTGTAGTACATTAAAAATTGACATGGACAAGAAGTTGTTTTCTTCATAGGCTTCAATTAGCTATTAAGGAAACGGCAATGATTATACTTCCTCTCTCCTTTTCTTTTGCCTGCTTCATTTCTGGGGTCATGCATTGTCCTCTTCATTGTGTTTTACTTGCTTCAGCAGCCCTTATTTCTCCTGGGGAACTCAAAAAAGGCTGTTTTACATGGAAAAGGTGTTAACTGAGCAAAACATGAACACGATCCTTTGCTGTGGAAGGAAAGATGTTTCTTTCTGCAGACAAAGGTTCATTTATGTACCTGCCGTGCACCTACAGAGCGGGAAGAGAACAACATAAGCCATGGAGCTCAGTTGTGTGGCCATGCTCCTCACCCGGGCACACCTGCCAACAGGGTACTTCAAAAGGAAGGGCTGAACTTATGAAATCCTCTTTTTAGATCATAACTATTTTCTCTTAATTCATAATTTCACAGATGTTTACTCTGGAGACTGAATGTTCAAAAAATGTTAAGGTCCCAGAAAATATTGGAGAGCAAATGGAGACAAGGGGATAGGACTCAAATTTAAGTTCAACTTGATTTCCTGCAGCACAACCAAGAGAGGTGACAGAGGAAAAATGCAAAGTGCAGGGAAACTTTCTTCACATAATGACAAAGGAGTAAAACCAGAACAGTTCCTTCTTTTACATTTTCTGCTGAGAAATGTGTTGGGTGGCATTAACTCGCACAAGTGGGTGGGATGTTTAAGTGTATACGGAGTTAAGATCTCTGAGGCTTTTGAGATGCTTCAGTGAAAGATGGTCTGGAAAGGTTTAAGGATAAGACAAGTAGGAGCACAAAACCAGTCGTGATGCAAGTTGTTACACACTTAGTATTGATTTCTCTGCCAGATTAAATCTGTTAAACAGCAGAGGCAACAACTGTCATGTCGTACTGCGTATTTCTAATTGAACAAAAAAACCTTGGATAAAACTGGCTGCTGTGATTCTGGGATCATCAGAAGGATAGCAGGAGAATTTGTGAACTTGAAGCTGCTTTTCATGACATCCACTTGAGCCTGGATGTGAAGAAAAGCTAGTCATTGTTCTGGACTCCATGAGTTCTGTGTAGGTTTGGAATTTGCAAAACAGTTCATCCATCTACAAACTGTGTAGTTCGCTTCCTACAGCAAACCTCTCCCTTCCTAAAAGAGTGGGAGTCCATAAAAAAATCAGTAAAAATATCAGTAAATTCTATAGGTACTTTATGATGTAAGAATCATTTGCTTTCTGGCTGAGGGAATACAGTTGATTGAATGAAACTTTAAATCTCTTACTTAAATCTGCTGCAGTTCCTTGGAGATAGACCATGAATTTTAGTGGGTGTTGGATTAGCTCCTAAGGGACTAATTTCCAAGACAGTAAAGAGATGCAGTGCTGATTTGTGTGGGAAACATGCTGCCCAGGTGAATGAGAGCTATTTTGTTATACGACCAGAGATCTGTATGCTACATTGATACATGGTGATGAAACGATTGTAGGAGACAAAAAAACAGGGACTACAACCTCCTTTACCTTGCCAACTGTAACCACAGATAAGGCTTTCCAACCTGATTTTCATGACATCTTGGGCCAAACCCTGCAGTCCTTGCCTAGTTAGCATTCAGCTAATGAGCTCTCAGAGGAATCTCTAGACAAGAAAATGGCAAAGCCAGGCTGGAGAGCCGGTTGTCTTTTAACCACATTTTCTCATTGAAATCAGCTCCGCGCTTCACTCGTGTGGCGTTTGGCACTCCTGTCAGCACACAGCAGGGAAGCCAGCTGGATGTTTGCACTGCGCATTCCTGTCTTCCTCAGTTCTTCATGCACGGGGGACAGATGTCTTTGCAAAGCAATTGCAACCGAGTCTTGTAGCAAAAACAGGCGATACAGTTCTGGGTAAAGGCTGCAGATCTGACCTGTCAGTCCCCTGTCAGCTGGTTAAGAGTTTGGTGAATGCATCACCTGTGAGAACTGGGCAGATGGCAAGTTTTACTATTTCAATTTGTCTTATATTTCATTATCTCATTAACTTTTTAATTTGACTACTCTAATAAAATAATCAAATTTTATGAAGCTTGTTTTTCTGCTGGGTAGGCAAACATCACAGATATCAAAATGTAATAAGAAGACAAATACTCAGGATTATCAAGACACCATGTATCCATAGTGATTTCATTTCTAATGCATTAAAGTTACAGTGCTTTAGGCTAGTTTAACTGTTCAAACACATTAGAAGGAGTGCTTCAGATAACTCCATCTTGGGAACAGAGAGGTATTTCAGAAAGTGATGTGTTCAGGGAGCTTAAAAAGCAAAATGTGTTGTCATGAACAGTTTTAATAGGTGATCTGAGATTTAGGTATTCTGGAGGTAAAGCTAATTTAGTCTTCCAACAATTTTGTCATATTTACTGCTCAAATTTCTTTAAAAAAGATATGAAGAATAATTTGGGAGGGCATATTTCTTGCTAAAGCCAGTGATTTTCATTTTTCAACATACAAACTTTATACCTGGTGGAGATGAGGAACAAATCTTTGCCTCTATATTCTCTGAAAGAGGAAAATTATTTTGTAGTAATTTTTGCTCCCTTCTTTTGGTGGCAATGTTTATTAACAGGCTAGGGAACCCTGATGGACCCAAGCAAAGCTTAATAATGTCTGACAAGCCGCTTACAGTAAAACTGGTTAATGTCACCTTTGCTTAGCTCAGATGTTTTAACTTCACTTGCCCCTTAGCCTATTATGTCAAAGAGGTAACAATAAATACTTGGGAAAGAAAAATAAGCTCTATTTCTGTGTTTAAATGGAAGAAAGCAACACAATAAAAATAACCAGTCAATTTTCTATACACTGTATAAAGCAGAAAGTCATCTTTTTCCAGCAAAACTCCATACAGATAGACAATCCTACAGCATTTACACCATGAAAACTGCCCACAGGGCTGGAGATGCACCAGCAAAGTCACGTACAATTAATTGTCTGTTCTAAATGAAGCTGGAAAGCCTTTGCAGGTTCAATGAATTCCACTATTTCTGTCACATAGGATTCCCTGCCGGATGGGTAAGGAAATTGCAATGAAAGACAGCCAAAAATGTCCCAGATTACTAGTCTTGACTCTGTTGTCTTCAAAGATGGGAGGAGGGAAGATGGAAAAGAGAAAAAACAGTGAAGAAGCAAGACACCATGAACTTCAGCTTCTTGTTTTTCTGCCTGTCCCTGTGGGGAGAACTTTCAAAGGAAATTGCCCTACTAAAAGTTAGTCCATATTTTATGCCATGGTGTATTGTAAACAATTGAAATAGATTGTAGGATACTAAAATTATTGTAGTGAAGAGCATAGTAGGCATCCTATGTCGACATGGATAATTTCAATATTAATAAATGGAAAAAGTAAGTTATAATAAAGCAGTTGTCATAACATTAAGGTCAGGTGCATTCAAAAGAAGGCATCCTAAGACTAACACAGATTTAAAAACTCTATTAAATATTATTTTTCTTTGATTGCCAGGATTATATTATTCCCCTTTGCAGGAAAACATAACCTAAATAAATAGGCTGTGGTTTTCAATGAGACACCACTATCTTCAACCAAAATAGCATTTCACCTAATTACAGAAAAAAACATAAATAAAAATCCTTTTCAGTCTTATGTTGCCTTTCCAGCAATACAGTACAAATACTGTGTTCTAACAGTGAAGCTTATTTCCTCCAGGTTTTGATGTGTGGTTATTTTCTCCTGTATATTACACCTGGAGCTGGGCTGAGCAGAGATCTGCGGCTGCGATGACAAGATGTAATTCATGAGGAAGCAAATGGCTTGTTTAGAGGCTTTTATAACCCATTTTCTCTCCTATCATTGTCGGAAGAGAGAAACTTAACTTTTGGGGCTTTGCCACCTTTGTGACCTGTTCATTGGTAAAACTATTTCCCAACTCATTTTATTAATTGCTTTATGTGTATTATTAACACATACATGTTAGAGCTGGAAACTATCGTTTACCTTTGTGGCAGGAATTTCTCAGAATATCTTTTTTTTTTTTAAACCTAGCCCACTTCTCTGAGGTATTCCTTGAGTTTTCTCAGGTGCTTATAGAAGGTGAAACTGTTTAAAATAGGTCAAATTCCTTTATTCTCTCTATAACTATTTTTAAACTTGCTGCTTTACAATTTTATGTAACTAGCCCTTTAATATGACACGACTTTTTGTCAGAGGCTTTCTTTTCCAAAGGTGTGTCTATAACCAAGAAAAGTTACCAAATTAATATATGTGTTTATTCCTAAAACAGTTATGTGAGTAACTCTTTATAGCATTTTATGACTGTGCCATATGTACAAAAAGTTAATAAATATTCAGTTAAATAATGGAAGTGCAGATACACAGGACTTTCAAGGACACAGCTCAGAGACGTGCGTTCTAATTCTTAAAGATCACTACATTTCCCATCACTGTGAGGACACATAACATGATGGAACTAATCAATCCAAAAGAATGTTTTCTTGTGACTCTCTGGGTATAAAGGTTTAAACTCTTAAAAAAAACCCACCTATTTTTAACAAGACCTGTAGGTGTTTACATTGCTCAAAGAAATGAGCCTGCACTGCGATCTCAGCTTCCACTTGGCTGTTTCCAGCACCCAAACTCATTTGTCCTGAACCAGCTGCACACTGCAGTATAGACTGCACTCCAGATAATAAGAAGAGATGAGGGAAAAGGAGTAGCTTTATGACTTGCTTTTATGGCTAGTTATAATATTCATTATGTAGAAGTCCCTCTGAAGCATCTTGAGTAAAGTGTGTATAAATATTTTAATTTTCTTAGGTAGCAGTTCTCCAAAACAACTTTTTTCCCCCAAAGGTAGCATCATATCTATGGCATCTTCTATCTGTCCATGAAATTTGTCCTGTTTTTTGATAAAACCAAGCAGCAACAAATTCAGGTTTGTTTGCCTTCTGACCAAATATGTCAGGATTTATGACCTGACACTTGCAGTCTATTTGCAGTCTTGAAACTAACAGTTTCTGTTAAAGATTTTGTATAAACCACAAAACATAAAAAATGGTTATGTACATTTTTCAAAACATGTAAAGAAATAATAGTAAAGAAAGTTAGAGCACAGTTGGATTCCATAAAAATTGCTTTTTAGAGTCTTTCCTCAAGACACTTTGCTGTAATAAATACTATTTTATGACCAAAGAAATGTTACCCTTCTAGTCATTTTGATTGTCCCTGTGAGATAGCTGAAAATTTCTAGAATATCTCAACAGTTAATGAAACGAGGAACAAAACCTTATAAGCATGCAAGTTACTGAATTTTCAAACATTATATATATTTTTAATATTTTTTTTCCACACTGCATAAAGGTTCCTGTAAGACTGCAATGACCTAACAAGACCAAATTATAATAAGATAGTTAGTTGGTTTTGTGATGTAATTCAGTTCCGTCCCTGGGAGATGAATCAACCCAAAGAAGAAATTTTTCATTGAAATTGTTTCACTGCCGAAGTAAAGCAGCAGAAGGCTCAAGGGGGTTTGCATCTTTATTTTATTCTCAATGGCACAAGCAGCAAGACAGTGAAAATGTCATGCAGGCATGGGATAAAGAGGGTAACTGGGGAGCTGAACCAGGTAAGAGAGCGAGGTTGTTCCAGGGCTCACCAAAATGTACCTCCACAAATGTCCATGTCATCAAAGCTCCTACCTAGGACCATTGTGGGCAAGCTGTTAGCTGATTGAAAGGATTTAGAGGTTGTGTTCTCACCTCTTTTTAGGTCATTGCGGAGATATTCTAAAGGGTCATATTGCCAAAAACATTGCCTGCCTGTCAGTAAAGAATAGCATCTCGTCCAGGGCTGTCAGCACAGTGCTTTCCATGAACGTGGTGTCTGATTGCTTTGCAATAACAAAGAACTGAATTTAGGCTTCACAAAGTACTTTCATATTCCTTATAACACATATTTAAACACAAATCAATTGGTTGGCTCTGCCTTTCTTTCCAGCCATACCTCTTCTGGAGGTCACGTACAGGTATGGGTATAAGTAGTGTCCAGAAGACAGGGCAGAGGTGGTAACCAGGTCACAGCAGCCCTTCTCAGGGTGTGCTCATGGACCTGACTTAAACTGAAAGAGCTGGATGAACTATTTGCCAGTCACAGCGAAAATGTGTAAGCAGGGATAGGTTGTTTTATTCTACCAGCCTATTGTATTCATTTCTTTTATGCTATATGGGGTGATGACACACCATAAAGAAAAAGGTGAAAACACAATATTGTGATCTCTTAATTGCCTGATGCATCCAGTAAACAGAAGCTATAATACAGAGGTGTCTTACTCAGCTTAGTTTTAGGGAGGAAAAAATGCAACATGCCCAAATAAAAGGCATCAACATTGATTGGAAGGAGCATAACCCAGTCTGGCCAGGGGGAAAAAATATTCTGGAGTTGTCTAGAGATGTGAATCCAGACAATTTGCGAAGCTCTGCTGCCTTTCAGTGATAAACTAAAATTTGAGGGTGAGTCCATCTGTTCAGATTTCCACAAAGTGAAGGTTCAATCCCATAGCTGGAAGATAAATGAAGGCAGGATTTATATTGTTATTGCAGATAATGATTTGGTCGTTTTGGTGAAAACTCAGTTTGCAGCTGAGCATCGCTGCAGAACCTCTAACTTGCTTACAGGCCCATTTTGCAAAGGGGAATGTTACGTCGATGATTAGGGACTGGGCTGTGGTATAACAAGAATTCAGAAAGAGCAGCTGGATTTATGACTGTAGTGCCTGGGTTTTTAAAAAGCAGCAGCCATCTCCCTTGGTACCAGGCCAAAATATCCCTGTATTACTCTATTGACTTAAACCCACACACATATTTGATTCATTGGTTTTAATGAGGGTGGTTTTTCTCTGGCATGTTTATTTCTGCAGTTTTCATCTGAGGCCCAGGAGGAACATGCCCGGTGCTGGGAACAGTACAGGACATGTTGGATTTGGCTGGGATGACTGTGTTGGCTGGTCACTGAGTGGTCTCATGTCTCTTTGCTGTTGCGTCCAGCTTTGTCCCTTGGGAGTTGTGGCTTCAGTGGAAGTTTTTACAGACATTGCCATTACTATGAAAGCTCACAGCTGACATTGACAGAGTGGGAAGGTGTCGTGGTTTAACCCCAGACGGCAACTAAGTACCACACAGCTGCTCACTCCCTCCCCACTCCATGCCTCAGTGGGATGAGAAGGAGAATCAGAAAAAAGCAAGCCTCATGGGCTGAGATAAGAACAATTTAATAATTGAAATAAAATAACAATTAATAATAACAACAACAGTAATTGTAATTAAAAGAACGAAGGAGAGAGAAATAAAACTGAAGGGAAAAACCCCCATGGGTGATGCACAATACAGTTGCTCACCACAGCTGACCCATGTCCAGCCAGTCCCCGAGCAGCAACGGGCAGATCCCAGCCAGATCCCCCCGGTTTATACATTGAGCATGACGTTCTGTGATATGGAATATCCCTTTGGCTACTTTGGGCCAGCTGTCCTGTGTCCCCTCCCAGCTTCTTGTACCCCTCCTGCCTTCTCACTGTTGAGGTCTGAGAAACTGAAAAGCTCTTGACTTGATGTAAACAGTACTTAACAACTAAAACATCAGTGTGTTATCAACACTGTTCTCATACTAAATCCAAAACACAGCACTGCACCAGCTACTGAGAAGAAAATTAACTCTATTCCAGCCAAAACCAGGACAGAAGGGAAACAAATCTAGCGTCAAAGCAGCATGAATCCATGCATTGGTCTTTTAGCTTGCTAGGCTGTGGGTGCTGGGGAAGATAAAAAAGGAAGGGCATGGGTTTGGTTAAGTCAGAGTATGTCAGATTAGTTAGTCATTCTCTCAGATACCCAGCTGGATGCTTCAGACTGGTTTTTCACCAAATTTTGTATTAGGAAAAACCATATAGTTCTGACTAGATGGAATTCAAAGCATTTTCATGTTTCTCTGAAAATATGGGTCCAGTTTGCTTGCTGTGACTATGTAGGAATAACCCAGCTACATCAGCCTGAAGCAGCTCCTGGTGCTGGTGGTGATGATGAGTCCTTTAATGCCTTCCTTGTTTACATTTTGCATACTGAAGACCTGGAGTGCTCTGGTGTAACTACTCTGAGGATATTCTCCGGGGTTGGTGAGCTGTGTTTAATTGCTCAGACTGAACAACCTCATGATTGCTCCCAGTCATAAACTCCTGGTGACAATATGATAACTCACAACCTATATGGAACCAAAACCAGTTTAACTGGCCACCTTATAAATTTTTAAGAAAATTGTTCCAATTGATTTATTTGTGAACACTAAAAGCTCTTTTCTTCTCTATGATGGAGAAAAGTAGGTAGAAGTAATGTGGTTCACATCCTGCTCTTGCCCTGCTACAAATCATGTCTGCATCATCATAAATTAATCCTCCAGGTATAAATGAAGGTGAAATTAAGTTAGTGGACCGAACTATTCTCAAATGTATCAAAATTCACATGAAACAAGTTTGAACAATAAGCCCATGTTAATAAATGTGGTGCATTCCAGAGAAGACTGCAAATATTATTTTCCCAAGAAAATTCATTTTTTCAAAACTTTATGCAGGAAGAATTCATGAAGTATTGAAAAGTAGTGTTCTCTCCTCATACTCTTTCCTCTTTTTTTTTTTTTTTTCCTTTTTCTCATTTGTCCCATAAGGGGGGGAAAAAAGGGATATGGAAAATTGTGAAAGTACATATACAGAGACCTTTCATCAGGAAACATTGTTACATTTGTTTATGTACTCAAAAGAAATCCATAGCCGAGGACTCAAACACTTTTGAAAACAAAGTTTTCTTACATAGGTTTTAAAAAAAGTCTAAATAAGAGTCACAGAAAAGTTGTATTTGACAAAATGCTCTTTCTAGCAAGATGGTTTTCTTGAGAAAATAGTGATCATCTTTAATGTTTTGTAAGACACTGACATCACTGGTGATGCCACACGTAGTCATGTTTCTCCTCATTCAGTAAGGAAGCCATCATTTCATTTATTGATGTGATTAGTTTGCTATGCTGTTATTTTTCAAAACCCAATTTCTAAAACTTTCTAGTT
This sequence comes from Falco cherrug, assembly GCF_023634085.1. NCBI lineage: Eukaryota > Metazoa > Chordata > Aves > Falconiformes > Falconidae > Falco > Falco cherrug. The sequence continues at coordinate 2,245,802 of NC_073699.1, forward strand.
CTCTTAATTTCAGAGTTCAGTATAAAAAAACATTAATACCAAGGGCTACAGCACCAAAAGCGGTGGCAGAGGGTGGGGTGGGGAGTGGAGACAGAAAAGAAGTGTTGCACAAGAGTAGTCCAGATTTATTGATTTACCAGTTATACCATAGGGACTAAATGAATTTCAGATATCTTCCTGTCAGATTTCTAATCCCCATATTTCACGAATGAAGAAATAGAGAGAACCTACATGGACACGCACAGCCTGGATCTCTTACCCAAGTGGATTTACAGGCTTATCATGACCTTGGACGCTACTTGTGGGGGCTCAAATCTCCCCTAACGTGGAGAACAGCCCCCCCCGGCTGATACAGCTGCCTCCATCCATGATTCACATTTCTGAGAAAACACATGTCGAAGGGCAGAGGGACTGCGGAGTCATTGCTCGTTGTACAGTGAAGCAAACTTTGATAGGAGACAGTAAGACTGATGAGGATAGACGTTGATTATAATGAAGACAATGCTTACAAATTAGCACATCTCCCTCGAATTTACTAAGCCCTTATGCACCTAAAGCCTAGGAACTCTTTTCTAACACGAGGGGCTTTGAAAAACTCATTTGGCTAACCAAGAGACCTGCTGATTAATTAATCATCTTTGCTGTACAAGAAATCCAGGAGAAATCAATGTGCAGAAGCTGAGAAGCCAACAGCTGATCTCAGAAGACATGATCTGACTAAATTACACCACCTAAGACCCTAGACTGTTAACTTCTAAAGTAGTGCTGTAATGTTTTCCAGTCCTTTCTCAACTCCAGTTCTTTCTTTCAATTCAGTTCACCACACGGAAAATAGTGAAGAAATGGACATTTTTATATACCTAACATCTTCTGATTTCTGATTAGAGCATCATTTAGCTGTGTTCCTTTTTCAAAGCATCCCAGCTCATCTTAGTTTCTGAAATTAACTTTGAAATAAAAACAAAACAAAACAAAACAAAAAAAAAACACAAAAAAATTATCCCAGAATTTTCAACACAATCCAAGTTTGGGAATACAGGGGTTTCTTAGCTATAGGAGTACAGCTTTACTTATCAGGCTGAATACAGAGGCAGGCTCTTGTGCAAGGAATATTTCACAGCATGGCACCCTTACCCGAAAGGGCAAGAGTTTAAAATTTGTACTCAATTCTGTCTTTCATTTTTATTCAGATGATGAATAGGAAGCCGATACTATGTGCTCTGCCGCAGGGCGTCTGCCTTATAAGACTATTTGTATCCAGAAGTGCAAATAAACTAAACCTCAATTAACCAGATCTGGTTATAATCCCTCCCAATGGGCACTCAACCTATTTAAAAAGAGGTAGCACTGTAACTTGTTAATTTAGCTAGAAAAGAGCAATAAAGCTGTCTGCTTAAGAAGACAAAGCATGGCTAATGATCTCTACATGCTGGATTCCTGAAATCTTCTGGACTCTTGTAAGCCTTCACTGCATTAACCCCACTCATTTCAAACTCCAGAGTGGGTCTGATAACCAGATACTCCATCTACCTGCACGGTTCACAGCTGAACATCCATTTTTCTTGTCATTGTAATGTTTTTACCTACTTCTTATATTTCATTAACTTTTGCGCAAGTGGATGGAAAAGATTTCAAAATAAGAAAAATTTCAAATAAGTGCTGTCTGCCTCTGAGCCTGAATTCACTTCTATGTAGCCCTCTCTGTCCTCTAAGAAAATATCTGTTTCTATGGTTTATATTTTCTTTATGGAGCACAGTGATCTAAACACACCTGTGTATTTCAGTATGCCTTAAAGATGCAGAGTAGCCTTTACAACAGCTGTGCAAGAGAATAGAAATTAGACTCTTCATGTTACACGGTGGGGTTTTTTGTGCTCAGTATCTCTAAAGTCTCATTTTGACTCTTGGTAATGTCCTTGCTTCCTCTGTCACTTAAAACTATCACTTCTCCTAGTGTAGCAGTAGTATTATAGCTCGAGAGCTCACAACACTTTAAAGTACAGGGAGCATTGTCCCCCAGTCCTAGCACAAAGTCAGTGGAAAGCAACTGTGCTGTTAGTCTGTTATTCGATTGCTTCCTAGCAAGTCTTTCTAAATCTAAATTGCTTCGGAAGTAATTTAAAGCAGCATTATATTTGTCAGTACTTGTTAGAAAGTTGTTTAGTTTGTGGCTGAAAGATACGATGTTGATGGATTTAGAAAGAGCCCAAACCCTCAGTCACACAATGCTATTCAACATGATGAATGAAGAATCTGGTCAAGTAAATTACCTCCTCATGCCAACTGTTCTCTCTAATTTTATAGTGAATCCCACCACTGTTGCATATACATATTTAAACTGTTCTTTAATGTTTTCTGCTTCAAAGAAAAATGGTTTACCAAATCTCCATTTAAAAACCAAACACCTGATAAAGTATTGCATTTCAAGTGCCAGGTTTTTGTCTCAAATCAGACTTTTTTCTGTGAATAATAAAGCCCCAAGGAGATTTAACTCTAACATTATCCCTGTCAATTTGAAGTTTATTTGCCTGCAGGTCTGTGATAGATACGGTTATATCTCACTGGATCCTGAGGTTTTATGAGTGATTTCTGAATTTAAGAAAGACCCAGACAACTATTTTAAGGATCAGTTGGGTTTTTCTCAGACTGCTTTTTATAGGGGCAAAATCATAAATCATGTTTTTTTGTTCTTTCAAGAGTATACTTTTGAAAATAACTGTCAGTGTAACTTGGGTAGCTCTGCATTTTAGAGTTATGCTGCAGTAACCGTTCTTGGATCCTGTGCTGTAGTTTTGGGCGTTGAAGTTATTTATGAGATGATGCTAACACTATGGAAAGGTAGAATAGTTCTCAATCTGACCCTGAACCAACATAAATCAAGAGCAACTCCTGCTAAAGCTCATTATGAGATTGGTGAAACAAAGAGCAGATTCCAGCCCAGTATGGCTCTTAAACAATGCATTGTGCTGAAGTATGGAAGCACTTTTAATGGTTTTGGATAACCATTCATCTGACCACTGTGATTCATGGCTCTGTCAAATGTGGTGTCATGCCATCCTTCCCCAAATTTATTTCTATTTTGTTATTTTTTTATAAAGACCAATGTAGCATTTTAAAGGGATTTGCCTCATGAGTAAGAAAAGAATTATGTTTTCTGTGGGGATACTTAGGTGCAAGTTAGGAACAAATTCTTGTCTGAGTCAGCTAGTTCAGCCCACACCAAGTACAAACAAGCATGAGAGCTGTCTTTCGGTAAATATGAATTTACTTAAGAGCTTACATGGCCTGGAGTTTACATGCAGTTGCACCTGCCTGTCTGTGAGATACTGTGTCAGCATTGAGAAAGAAAATGTTTTATAGGCCAGACTTGCAATCTTAAAGTTCTCTGAAGAAAGGAGAGGCCTTCAGAAACTGTCAGAAGACCAGGTATTTGGCTAACACCAGGAGAGACTGCATTCAAGTCTGGTAAGAAAAGAAATTTCTCCCAATAGGAATATTCTAGAAAATTGTTGTAAGCAGAAGAGTAATTTCTATTCTCTGATTAATTTCTAATATGACTACAAGTCTTGTCCTGGACTAGAAGAAGATTTCTGAAAAAAAAAAAAAAACAAACCCCACACAAAAGTTCTATTTAAACCAGTGCAGTTCCCAAAAGGTGTGTTTTTGATATAAAAGCATTCTGTCTGAAAGCTGCTGAGCAGCTGCAGTTTGGGATACCAAGTCAGAACCACCACTTTCCCCAGGAGATGGGTAATTAAGATCATTGATCTAGGTGAGGGGACAGACAGTAGCCTCAAAAATATTGCAGATGAAACAATCTGGGGAGGAGTGGCTGATACTCCAGAGGATTGTGCTGCCATCCAGAGGGACCTCGACAGGCTGGAGAAATAGCACTTCGTGAAGTTCAACAGGGAGAAGAGCAGAGTCCTTCACTGGAGAAAGAACAACTGCCTACACCAATATATGCTGGAGATCATCTAACTGGGAAGCAGCTTGGCAGAAAAAGAGCTGGGCATCCTGGTGGACACCCAGTTGAACACGAGCCAGGAATTTGCTGCAAAGAAGGCTAATTTTATCCTTGGCTGCATTAGATGAAGTGTTGCCTGCAGGTTGATGGGGTGATCCTTCCCCTCAGTGCTGTGGAGGCCACACATGGAGTAGTGCGTCCAGTTCTGGGCTCCCCAGTACGAGAGACTTGGACATACTGAACAGAGTCCAGCAAAGGGCCACAAAGATGAGGAAGAGTCTGGAGCATCTGTCCTATGAGGAAGGGCTGAGAGAGCTGCGACTGTTCAGCCTAGAGAAGAGAAGGGTCAGAGGGGATCTTGTTAATGCATATAAACATCTGAAGAGAGGCTGCAAAGTAGAAGAGGCCACGCCCTTTTCAGCGGTGCCCAGTGACAGGACACGAGGCAACGGACACAAACTGACATACAGAGGCTCCTTCTGAACATCAGGAAACACTTTGTACTGTAAGCAAGACTGAGTGCTGGCACAGGTTGCCCAGGTATGTTATGGAGTCTCCATCCCTGGAGATGTTCTGCTGCTGTCTGAATGTTGTCCTGGGCAACTTGCTCTAGGTGGCCCTGCTTGAGCAGGGTGAGTGGACAAGGTGACCTCTAGAGGTCCTTTCCAACTTAAGCCATTCTGTGATTTTGTGAGACCTGAATGACTGATGGGTAAAGGACATTTAGATCAAATCAGAGTTCCCATACTGTCCTGAACCAGGTGACACATGGTGGGAGTTTCAGTGTCAGAGGTGCCCAGCACTTTGTTGCCCTGGCTGTTGCACAAAGGAGTATCTTTCCACTGCTATACAGGCGTGCAGATGTTTTTCTCTACAGCAAGCAGAAAGAAAAGGGAGAAGAGACCGCATGCATGGATATGAGCTGCTCTTCTTAGAAAGCTCTAGTACCACTTGATGTGAAAATAGATCCTTCAGCCAGGTATTTGAGCAAAGCAAACCAAATGGAGATGATCTCAGATGCCCCTAGTGCTGGAAAGGTAGATGTCATTTGTTATTCACAGATGTACAAACTCTAGTTTCCCAGTTGCTGGGCTTTTGTGTCCACACCTCCCTTGACAGCCAGCCTACCCACAGAGGCTCAGCCAAATACCAGTATAACATACTCCACAGACAGTGCTGGGTTTACATCTGTCCACTGCCTTCTCTTCCCAGGCTCCCACTGCGCTTCCTCGGTTGCCCAGAAGGACAACCATGCCTCTTCTATTGGATCTCCTGCAGGGACAGGTTTTGATTCATCTGACAGTCGAAGTACAAATCAGATCAACGGTCTGTTTTGACCAATAGTCTGTTTCACCTGTGGACAGTGCAAAAAAATTCATCAGATCTGTTAATTCCTCCAGAATCCTTTGTCAGAGTAATTCTACATGGTCCTGGACATCAGATGAATATGTCATTCAGCCAGAAGCAGTTACCATTTGCAGGATAGCTTTTCACTCAGCAGAAGATACATGGTCAAGTATATTTACACAAACTGAAGTTGAACAAGTTCCCCATACACATAAAGACTTGCTGCTTTATCATTTTTAAATTCCATATTACAGAACTTTCTCAAATGAATGGGTGGGTTAGATTCTAATCCCCACAAATATTTCTATAAACATATTATGGGTTGATGCTTTGGTTTGGAGCAAATAAAAATTGTCTGTAGAAAGTGTCTGCTTTTCTCAAAACCAGTCTATTTTCAGCAGGAGACTAGTAGTTTATCACAAGTAATCAAATTTGTTTTAAATCTGAATAAAGAAATCGCTTAAAGTGTTGATGAAAATCATCCAAAGGGAAATACCTCCATTTTTTTACCAGCTCAATCAGGCATTGTGGACCACAGTTCATATCCTCCAGATTTTCTAAACTAGTCAGCAACATTTGCTTGGTAGGCAGGAGAGAGATATTATCTCTTCTAATGTTTATCCTATTTAGAGACAGTTCAAGGATAGCAGTGTGACTCACACTCTGGGAGCACCTGTTTTTCCACTGATGACAGAGGGAAGCCGAGTGACTTGTAAACTAAACCCCACATTTTTGGATGTCTTAAAGTAAGTGAGTCCCATTCTTAAGTGCGGTATATTTAAAGTCTGAATCACATTAGTAATGTTTTACAGTCCTTTCCATATCTTAATTATATTTATTTTCAAAGGAAATCTAAATCAGCACAGGTTATTGTAGGATGATGATGACAGTGAAATGGTGTCGCTGTGCTTCCCTCTTTTATCTGCCTCCAAAGGCAATGACAGTAAAACTTCTCTTGCAGTTATCACAGAAGCTAAGCATGCATAAACTCAGTATGGCTCTGTAAACAAAAAGTCTTGCAGCATTATAATGAGCAAACATCAATATATGATGGGGGGGGTTTGTTGAGCTATGCAAGGTAATTCTGAATTTGCAAATCTGGTATCCTCGTACAGTGTGATGTCCTCTGTGCTTCTTGTTGCTGTTAACGGAAAAGCTGGAAAACACTTTACCCACCAGTGAACAGTGTCCTTTCAAGTACATTTCTGTCTTTACAATAATGTAATGCTCTTTGCCTTTTAGATGGGATTGTCATCTCATAAGCATTGCAACCATCATTTTTCACTCAAAGCTCGCTGCTCAGTCCAGCCTTCTTTTCCATGCTGGGGTCAAACAGTCTCAGGATGGTCTGCAATTGAAGCAGCCACCCAAGCCAAGCTGTGCCCATGAGAACAGCTCAGCAACCTGGCAAGGCTGGAGATCGAAAAGGGCAGCCAGATGGTGTAAGCGCTATAGAAACTTAAAAATAAAGAAGGGTGACTTTGCATATTTGTGTGGTGTAAGGCAGAAAGATGGAAACTGCTACATCTTGAGCTTTGGCCTTAGAGGGCCTGTAGCTCAATATTTTAAACTGGAGGAAAAACCCTGTGCAAAGGGTTAAAGGTTTCTCTGTTACATGGCCAGAGGAACCAGCATATGCATACAGTGCAGTCACTGACAGGGGACCAGGTATCCATTCCCCATGCCCTGGTCCTCCCAAGATTTTACATGCTCTTGTGTGGGAGACAAGAGGAGAAGAGAAACCGTTGGTAATGTCTGTGAAAACAACCTGGCGTACCGTGTGAATTCCTCTCTTCCCCATCCTCCTCTCTTTCTTAAAACCGAAGAAAGCCTGATTATGTTAACTCAGCTATGCATATGAAATTGTCCATCGTTTCTCACAGGCGGGTTTTGGTTTTTTTTGTGGAGGAAGAAGCCTATAAATAGCGTGGCTTTAAGCTGCTGCTGTAAACAGCCTCGTAAAACACAGGCTGTTTGTAAAGCAGTGCAGAGCGAGCATCGCCTGTGCTGACTGAGGGCTGCAGTGCAGAATTCACTGTATCACTTCATCACAAACACTCCCTCCTCATCCATCGTCCTCTTCCGTGCTGTACGCAGTTCTGGTTTTCATTTACATACAGGCTGCACTATTTCACAGGCATCACCAGCACTGGCATCAGCAGAGCTCCTTATGTTGACCCCAAAAACTTATTAAACCTGCCATTTTTGAGCAACTGGTGCTTTGAGGCAAATTTACTAGGAGGCAGTTTAAAATTAAACTCCAAACAATCTTTTTCCATACTCTTGGAATTCTATTTAACGTGATGGATAGTGATGACACATTAATTCTTTACTAAGGCTTCACAGCAATTTTTAAAACACCTTCCAGCAAGTAGAGGTTTTTCTATGTTTTAGAAATCCAGATATTTTGTAAGGTTTTCCTTCTTTCTGTCTTCATTTGGTTCTTCAGACCAGTGCCTCCATAGTTTCTTTGCATTTTTCATCATCTCATTTCAGAAAACATTTTGTAAGGCTCAAATAAGAAAAAGAAAAAGTTAAAGTATAGGAGACCATATTGATTTTTTCCAAAAGCAGCTTAATTTCTTCTTCTGTGACTGCAGAAAAGCATAGAATTTTACAGTTCAACTTCCCTTTGCTTTCAGTAGAATAGTATTCAAAAAACATTTATATACTTTTAATGCAGCTGTTACATCTAAAACAAAATATCTGTAATCTAAAATAAATCCTTTAATACAGCAAAAAGTTTTATCTGGAAATATTACTTCACTACCCATCTTAGAAGATCCTTAATTCTGTGATCTGTTTCTTTTCTATAGACAATTGTTCTTGAGACTTTTCTTGCAAATATTTCTTACTATTTTCCATGCAAGAGTATGCCTCACCTTCAGACTGTACTACATGATATTCAACTTGCAATTTTCTTCATAGTTTTAATCCCAAGATTTCTGTTCATATCATGTTGAGACATCTATTTTTTAATACTACACACATATCTGTAGACTAGCACATTCCTTGCTTTTTGGGTTTTGTCAAGCACTTTGTTTCTTCCAGGTTTTGCTTTAATGTATGAGCCCATCAGTTAAGAGGTCACTACACCTAAAGAAAACCATCTAGATTTCCCTGAGCAGCAAAATCTTTCTCAGAAGAGTCTGTTTGCCTTCTGTTCTTGACCTCAGTCACAAAATACGGTCCCATAAATTTCCTCCTTTGGATGTATTAGTACAATCACTTGTGGGGCCAATCCCGGACTCTTGGACAAGAAAATAGATCTCGGTAAAAATAGGTAAAAAGCCTATTAAAAAGGAGGCTGTAATTTTTTCTAAATCCAGGTTTTCAGTGATGTGATTTCCAATATGGCCTTACAAACAGCTGCACTGGCAGACCTGAGGGAGCAGAAACCTGCTGCATGTGGAAAGAAAATGAGCAGTCAGGGGCTGGGAGGATGGCATGAATGTCTTAAACAGCTTTGCCATCAAAGGAAACCAAGGTTGTGTAAGGGCACCCTTAGGAGTGTGTAAGCATTCTCATAAGTCACTCCTCCCCATCTTTAATCACTGTCAGCACTTTATTCTCAACTCACTGTAATTTTTCAGTACATTTCCAATAATGAGAAAAGCAGACGACATATGCTTTCACTGTAGTATTTCACAGAGAAGGATTTTTTCTTCTTTCAAAAGAAAATACGTAGATAGTTAGAAAGATAACAATAACCTTAAATAAAAGATTCCTGCATGGAAGGAAAAATACAGGCTTCTTGATTTTTATATTTAACAATAGTGCCATGTTACAATCTCATGTTGAACTCACCGCTCTCTAAATCTCACCTAAATCGCTTTGCAGAGGGTTGCAGTGTTAAGTTTTTCTCTCTAATTAAATAGTCCCTAATAGTCTAATTAAATTTAATATTTTTTTGATGGATATATACATTTTAGAACTGCATCCCCTATTTTTTCCCTTCTTCTTTTTTTTTTTTTTTTTTGAGATCTCATGCTGACTTTTTTTGGGTGTGTCTGTATTAAATTTCCTGTCTCCCTGGGTATTCACAACACTTCTCAGCACAGCACTGTCTGCAATTTTTCATCAGTTTGCAGCTGTTTGTTCATGCTTCCATTTCATTGCAGCTGTTAAAAGCAGCCACACAGCATAGCCCCTCTTCTCCCACTATCTTGCTAATAGGATTTGCTGCTGATCTCACTGGCATGACAAAGTATCTGGGTTTATATTTAAACAATGAAATGTCATGGATAAATTAAGTTTCCCAAAGGCATCCTATTATTGTAAACCCTGATTTAAAGCCTTATTTTTCCGATCTTTGTCTTTTAATTTTTATTGTGAACTAAGAATATACTGAGATTTCTCTAGGAATTCTTTCTTCCTGAAATAATGTATAACAGAAAGGGACAAAAGAGACTAAGGGTGAAAGGATACAAATGCAGGAATGTTCCTCAAATACAGTAAAATTTGTTATTTTATTGATTGAACTATTTGCTATTGGAAAAGAGATAGCTTGAGGATGATTTGGAAAATCTAAAGTGAGAAATAGTGTTTAAGTATACCTTTGAGGATTAAATTAATTTGGTCTTAAAAATGTAGTTTAGTTTAGGTACATGGAAAGTTAGAAAGCTCTCTTCCAAAGTGTGGGTTCTAGTACCTAGTGCCTTTTCATCCCCTCGCATTTTTCTTTTTTCTATTTTCACTTTATTCACTATAGACAAAAATGAATAGGCCATCAAGAAGGAAAAAAAAACAAACCCTACCTTACCAACCAAACAAGGGACGGCCTGTAAACTTGCAAACACAAATTAGGAAAAAAGATAATTTTTTAAAAATTTTATTTTAAAAGCACAGGGGAAAAGAAGCTGGTTGGGAAAATATGAAAACTGTAACGTGGATTTCGCATAGAAAACTGAAGCTTTTTCTTTATATTCTGATTAAACCTTCTTAAAATGTTTCTGGAAATAACAGGAGGCTCCAATAAAGGTGTTGTATATCAAATTTTGTCTTGCAAATGAAGATTAAGAAATGATTTAGGAGTTTTAGTACAGGAATAAATCAGCCCAAGGCTGAAGAAACTTCTACCTCATAAAAACTTTCACTCTAAGTTTTCTTTTCTTTTTGAAATTTAAGGAGAATCTGTCTATACATTAAACCTTCATAAAAGCAAAGTGCCTCTCAGCATATATTGTAACAATGAACAGTTTGTTACTGAACATTTCAATGAACACATATAATTGAATTTTCCACCTTTCTCTTTTCTTCAGAAGGTGCAGTAGAAGGTACAGACAACCACACTGAGGTAGTGTGCTGCACCCAGTGCAAAGCACCCATTATCCTCTGCCACGCACAACCTGACCTGACAGCCCACCTCTGCTCCTGCCGCAGGTCCCAAAAGGTCAGGCAGTGGTTCAGCTGCAGCCTGTAAATTTTTGCAAATATTTGGCTAGTGCTTCCAGGCCCTGATCGCACTGACCTGAACATTCAGGATACGGATGGAGAAAGGTTTGTTCTTCTGCATTGCTCCTCTGGATTTGTAGGCTGTTGGTCAAACTCACAGCCAGGAACATTTCAGTTGCTTTCAAAACAGCAGCCATTGCTTGGGTTTTTAAAAGTTTCAGTTTATTTCATGCATGGATGATTTTAGTCTTATGATCAAAACAAGTAATGTACTGTAGTATAACATAAATTGTCATGACTTAAATAGATTTAGACTTGACAGACTGTGTAGTATCCAAGTTGTTCAAGTATAAAAGCCATGAATGACATTATGCCTATCACAAGAAGTGTGGCTGTCAACGGCAATCACTTCTGTAGCATTCTGGAAACAAGGACAATTCAAATCTTCAAATCACAAAGCATCTGCTTCTGTATTGCTTTTTTCTTCTCTGGTGTTTACCATGGAACTTCTTTTAAAACTAGCTTTTCGATGTCCCCCTGTAACTTTGGTCATTTGCCTTGAAATACAATACACACCGTTGCATAATCAGAATAATAAGATCTATATAATTAGAATTGCATTTCCATAGTGCACAATCGTGGGGGAAAATTCCTTGTTTTATTTCATTGTTCACAGCAGAATAAAGTGATAGAAGGACAGACTTTAGGACTGTCACTACATGTAGCAAGAAGGAGAACTAGAAATCCTGGAGCAGCTCAGCATTTCTGCTACAAACTCATGCAGCAATGCCATTAACGGGAACAGCTTGTGTGACAGCGAGCTTACCGGGCACGTGGTGCTGTATGTTCTTTAAATTGCAGTAAACATCCAGAATTTTCAGCACACCATTGCTTACTGGGAATAGCACCAGCAGACATAGGTGGAGGATGTGGTGAAGTGGACGTCGGTCTGCTAAGGTATGCGCACACATGAGAAGCTGGTGTTGCCCTTGCTTTGGTGAGTGTCCTGAAAAGCAAAGGAACACCATGCAGCTGTGCCTGCAGGCCAGCTCTTTGCCCAGTTCAAGTAGCTCTCGGAGAAGGAGCCATCTTTACCGACATCTAATGGGGCAGTAGCTGTTTCTTCGATGATTGAAATCATTCTCTGCCTGGCTTGTGCTGAGCCCACCAGCAGCCGAGGCTGGTTGCAGGCCAGGGGAGCAGAAGTGGAGGCCCGCTCCACCAGCCCTGTGTGCCAGGGGGAGAACGGCCACAAACTTAGACTTTCTGTGTGGCATTTGAGTCAGCATTAGCCAAGGCATAATCCAACAGGAACGGCGTGATGGCTTTTTTGCTCTGTCCCGGTGTTCAGTGTCCAGCAGTGTTCAGCTCCTGCTGAAGGCGATGGAAGTCTGTCTTGTGAAGCAATTACACATGTCATGCCTCAGACTTTGGCATATGTTGTATCTTGGATGACACTGTGTTTTCTTCTTCAATAGGCCATTTACCAGGCAGTAGCTTTGCCCCCCTCCCCACCCAAGGAACAATCTCGATCCTCTCAATGTGATTACAGTCCATTTCATTCCATAATAGGCTGCTTTTATTATTCCCTCAGGCATGCAAATCAAATTTTACTCAGTACCAAAATCTTTGTTCTACAAAGAATGCTGGCATCGAGTGCAGGGAAAAAATAGCTTTTCTATTGAATACGGTCTGTATTAATAGAACTCCACTATCTTTTTTACTTTGAAAGTAAACATCTGTCAAAGTTTATTTGCTCCGTCAGAAAGGCAGGAGTGTCTTAAGGGAAAGCACACGATAAAAGCAGATAGATTATTCTGCAATTATACCTTTCTCTGTCTAAATGTTTAATTAGATAAGCTGCCACAGAGACAGAGATTACTTTGGCATCCATCTGTCCCATTTATCGATGTTATAAACGCAATGGAAGTCTTGGCACATTGGATCCCAGCAGCCGCAGGGAAAGCAGGGAGCTGGCAGCTCCAAGTAGGCCAATGTCAAACAACTTTTCAGCCCAGCTGGGTGGTTCTTTTCGGTAGGACAGCTGCCAGGGGTTGATCTTGTGCTGTCAGAGTCTGGGATGTACCAACTCGAGCGCAAATGTAAATATAATATTTGAAGCCACAACATCTGTCACCCCTCTGCAGTTATTGCTCTTAAATGTCTTTTTATGCTTGATTTCAAAAGCAGCTAAATAGCTATATGTGTCCATCACAATATTAGTTTGATTGCAGATATTTTAAATGCAATGGTAATACAGGTTTCTGTTGCAGGTGTTGCTTCGTGCTGGGCTTGGAAAAAGCATAGAAGAGGACATGATTTCCATGACACAAAGCCTGCAAGCTCAGGCAGTGCGTAATATGTAGAGGAACAAAAAAAGAGAATGAGGTAAATAAGCTTGCAAAAATTACGGATATATGAAAGTTTTTCCCACTTCATATGTAAATCTAGCTCAAGATCATAAAGGAGCAGGAATATTCAGATACTAGGCAGGAAAGACATTCTAAATAACAAAGCTGCCCAACCCTGTGGTTACTGGGCTTTGCTGTACAGAAATAAAGGTGGTGCTTTGTACAGATATTGTGTTTTCTAAAACGGCAGTCAATCAATACTTAAATTTAAAAGGTCTATTACCATTAAAGCTCACAAGACTAAAATGTATTTATTTTCATGACACCTCATAAGGACACTTTATGGGTAGCGTTAAGCCCATGTGCAGCCCTCCTAGTAGACTTGAGCTATGGTGTAAAAGTTAATAGTTTGAAACAGCATTCATATGGCCAAACATATGAGTAATAAGAGTCAACTCCAAATTAAGAAATCTAAATTTAAATGTTTACGTGAGAGTCTAAGCTTCCATTACGACAATGGAGATTTAGTCCATCCAGATGAGGATAGATTCAGATGTCTGTGAGTGATGAGCTGAGTCACGTCCTATGTATTGGTACCCAAGACCTATATTCTAAGTGTTGTTGCTAAGCTCCATCTTCAGAAAAGCACGCTTCACACATAGTCCTCTATAGTATCTAGCAGCCTAATGTGGGCATCTCAGACACTTGGGGCACCCCAGATGGTGAAGAGGAGCTTCTGGGATACGATTAATCTCCTTCCTTTTTTAAAAGGTCAGTAGGAACTAAGTAGTTCATATTTATCAATTTATGTCTAAATCCCAAAGTCAATTAAAGCAATGATGTAGGAAGAATCCCAGCTATCACATGGTTATTTTGCATATCAGGTTTTTCTCCTACACTGTGATTTGGACTTATTATTATTTATTGTTGTAACATCGGGAGACTATAGTGGGTTTTGAAAATATATTAAACAGAGCATGTTAATTGCTTTTAAAAGAGGTAAAACCCATGAAAAGTAGTGGGGAACATTTCACCCTCAACAGAGAGGAGAGACACTGAATAATGAGTTAAGAGGGGATGAGGTCTCACAATCCATTCTTTTCCCAGTTTACCAGTTTTAGGTTGTTGTTTAATGATTCTTTCAGTAGCATTTTGGAAGTCAGATCTTGTATTTCTGGATGCTGTTTTGAAGCCACTTGGTGAAGTATTTTGTATAGGAAAAATAAATACATGAGACATTCACAATGAAAGAAGAATGTGAAATACACCTGCTTTCAGTTTTGTCTGCAGAACTGAATTCAGGCTATGAGCACTGGTAAACTTTCTAATGAATCTCATCCAGTTTATGCAGTGTATCAAAACCACTCTCATTTGTAACTTCCACTAGTTTTGCTTCAGTTATACTTTGGGGTACATTTTGAATCCAAAATTGAGATGTGCAGTTTGTGTGTTATTATTTCTGTTTGCTTATCATACCAAAATAGGATGCTGTTGTCTTTCTAGTGTTCCATAATCTTTATCTGTGTGCCTACAGCCACTGCATAGGAATTTTAGAAATATAATCCTTTCTTTGAAATACTCATCACAGTTATGTTCCTTCATGCCATTAAAGGGAAAAACCACTTATTTTTTAAATCAGAGAGATAGAGAGATTAATGCTTCTGCATCATCTGTTTTTGCAGATGTTACTGAAACACTTTACAAGAGGCAAATGTCATTGTAAATCAATATTTGTAATTGCAGGGCAGAATGATCTCTTTGCAATGGCTGAGGAGCATCTAAATTCAGACACAATTACAAAACCATAATATAGCAGACAAGCAAACCTGCCCTCTGAAATGAGTATATTACCTGCTACAGATTCATTTTCTGTGTTGTAAGAACACTACTGATGTATTAGCGTGTGAATCTCTCTTCTCATTCTCCCTGTATAAACACAACCTACTACATTCATCTCCTTGAACTGCATCATCCTCATCTGGACACCAATATTGAACACAGAGAATACACCAGACTGATTTTTTTTCTGTAAGTCGCTGTTCTTGACCTTGATTTCCTCCATCAGTTTTATTACTGCAGTATTTGTGCCTTCATCCCCATCCCCCTACAAAACCCATGGATGTTGAGATTTGAATCAGTGAAATTCACCTGCTGGATTAAAAGCAACCAAGTTCATAAACCCTAAGCCTTTAACAACACAGAAGATGAGCCATAAAATATGCATCACTCACAGGCCCAAGACATTCTGGTTCCAATTACCTGTAGCGGTTGCTATAACAATACTTTTATAAACATGCTCACAGAGCCACATTCTGGGGAGATACAGAAATTTCTTGTCCAAAAATACTAAGTATTCATGAGCAATAGCATCTGTAAGAGCAGCACAGCCCTTCAGAGTGAATCATCAAGTTCAATGGCATGTTAAATGTCAGCTAGAAGTACCAAGAAAAAAAAATATGAATTTTAATGATCTGTTTTCTTGTATTGGGCATCTGAAGACAACACATTCAACAAGACGAAATACTTGCTTGCATCTGGATCTGCCTGCAAAATAATCTTTAAAAAGCTTCTTGGAAAAAAAAAACAACAAACCAACAACAACAAAAAACCCCAAGAGAAACACATTTGCCACAATATTATGGAATTGTCAGAAAGTTGTGATTCTGTCATGAGCCCGTTGAAAATTATTCTTTACTTTAATTGACACAATTCAGAATGAATTTATGTATTTGGTATCAGTTATGGCCAATTGCCACTGTGTTCTCACTGTTCCTGTTGCTCAGGATTTTTTCAATCTGCATAAGAGGAGAAAAGAGGGAAAAGCCCTGATTTCAACCCTGTTCAGGTCAAGGCAAGATCAGAACACTTAATTTCAATTTATATTCTGGAAAAATAAAAGCATTGTCAATTTAAATTGTTTGTTAAATGTGACCGTTCTATTTTAATGTGAGGCTTTACCTCTGTGGGAAATGCCAACAGTTTAGTATTTTTTTTTCTTTCATGGAAACAATTTGTTACACTTCCTCTAAAATTAATTTAAAAACTCTTTACATCAAACTATTTAGACTGAATTTCAGCTTTATTTTAATTTTAACTGGCTCTATATTATTTTAAAAATAATTATTGTAAATGTATTAAGTGATACTATATTTTCAACCAATAAAAGTATAAGATCATCATCACTAAAACTCAAATTGTTTGTCAGCTTCTGAATCAGTAACAGCCAATGCAGTTGAGATATCGAGATGACAAAGTAAAACACAAATGAAATAAATAAAAAAATTAAATTAAACTTTTAAAATTAATTACCTTTAAAACCTGAAAAAGAAGACATACCATTCAGGAATTTTTAACATACTTTTGTAAAAACTTAGCCCAATAAAAGATGTCTCATCTTTTAGAGCTGTTACTAAATTCCTGATCTCTGTTAATTCTCACTGGGATGAATGGAGGTTGGGAGAGTATTATGGGAAAGAGTCACACTATTTTTGCAGTGCTCCTATGACCTTTCCTTGCATTCTCTATAGATATCTACTGTTAGCAGCTGCTGGAAGCAGGATGGTGGAGAAAATGGATCTTCTTTGTTTTTTAATCCGATAGAGTGTTTCTCACGGTCTTAAGTTATCTAGCAGCAGCAAACATCATTGAGATTTGACAACTTAAGTAATGAAAAGAGACTATTAAGAGGAAGGAGAAATATTATTAGATCATCTGTGATATATTTAGCAGACTTTGAGCGGAGCATCACATTGTATCTGTGTCTATGCAGAAAGCCTAATTTTCTTTCTAAAGCTCCAACAGGTAACACACCCTTTTATGTGGTCCGAGAGACCTCATTTCAGGCTATGTGAGCCAGGTGTATTGGTTGTCCTGGGTCAGCTTGACATGTGAGAAATCAGCTTGCCTGCTCTGGGTGCAGCAGATGCATGTAGGTACACACACAGGGAGCGCCTTTGGAGACGACGTGTCTACAGTCACGAATGTGAGCCATGGCCTGGTTTATGGTCCTGCGTGTAGGGGACACAATGCAGCTCTTGCCCAAAGAACTAAACTTTCTTCTTCTCCCAAACCAAGGCACCTTGTCACTGCGCTGTGGCATCTCTGGCTACTCCTGAATCAGCATCTGAGAGAGAGTCTGGAATGATTCAGAATCACCCACGGAATGTGCTTGCAGGTGGAATATAGCTCAGCCTCATGCGGACACAGCCTTGAGCTCCAACTCATCCTTTCCTGAGTTTTGCAATTGTTTTATCCAGCAGAAGTCTCAAGTGGCAATGGGTAGAAAGAAACAGAAAAGGAGGAACAAGTGCCCCTCTGGGGCTGGCTGTTTCTCCAGTTCCTTCCCAGAGGACTTCTGGCCTAGCCTTCCAGATCTCTCCAGAGAGACACTTTTCTCCTTCCTTCCCCAAATGCAGCCATCTGATCCACCATTTCTGGCCAGCCAGATATGTCAGCGTATTAGCTTCATAATCCTTCAAAGGATTATGTGTCATGGCACAGAGGACACGTATAGTTGCTTTAGCATTTAATATCTCTGAAGGAAATGTCTCAGATTTCTGAGACAGCTTCATGGGGCCCACAGATGTGACACAGGAGCCACGAGTGGCCAACACCCATCCCGAGCAGGAGCTCTCAGGCAGGTTGTCCTATGGTACCTCAAACATTTGAGGAGCAGAGCAAAATTCAGTAGCTGTTTCTCATGATTTAATGCTCTCATGCCTTGTGCTTGTCTCATTGGGACCTGCACCTTGATTTTATTTCTTTGCTTATACCCAGTCTTGCAGAACACTTATTCAGGTGCCCTAAGTTCATGCATCTGACCGATCTTATTTATTTCTCTGCAGGAGAAAAAGAGAAAGGTCAGTTTCACTCTGTGCCACTCATCCAGAATTACTCAGGAATCTGGTGTATAAAGCTAAGCATGCTTGTATTTGCAGAATCAGAGTTTTATATCAAATTCTGGGAAAGGGAGGAGGACAGGAACTTTAAAGGCACCATGTAAATACACATTCCTATGTTGAATGGGTATTTTTGAAAAGTCTCCTTCCATCATCCATTATTTTGTGCAGTTCTCTGCAAGCTTTGTGGTATTGCTAGCATCATAAAAATACATGGAAGGACACAGAAAGCCTCAGATTTTCCAAACATACTGAGCAGAACTGGGGTTGTTTCCAAGTCAAACACCACAAATGCATATTTTACTTGTAGTGACAGACACACTGATTAATTCTTTACAAGTGGAGGAAGTGTGGGTTAGTTATCTCCACAGTTAATTGCAAAGAAACGTCAAGACCAGAGAGGAACACCTGACATGAATCTTGGGGTACAGTGAACTTATGCTTTCAACTGGTCTTGTTTCCCATTGACTCCAAAATGAGTCTGGGCAAGAATAAATTAATCTAGATTACAAAATTTTCTTTTAGGCAGATAAAATTAGGCAATAGAAATTCCCCCTTAGTTTACCAGGGGACAAATAACAAGTAGGACAACCTTTATGTCTCCACTGAAAACCAGTCAACCTGAATTTTATTCTGGGCCATGGAGAAGATTGTTGGGATGTTACCACAAGGGTTCTCAGTGGTGCACTGGCTCCTGCAGTCTGTGCAGTGAGACAGTCACGTTTTTCTTTCTTGTATTGTAATGCCACCATGACAAGAGGAAGAAGGTACTTTTGCCGAAGTTCCATATCTTTAGAGAAATTACGACTAAATTTTGTGTGGATTCCTGGAAAGGTAGAGATAAAACTAACTACCTTTGTTTAAGGGGAACGGATGATCTGCAACAGGGTTGCACAAATGTCAGGATCTGCATATCAAAATGCAGCAGTCCAAGGAAATTTTTTGCTTCTATAAATGTGTGTACCTCTAGAGACTTGTGGACTAGACATAGCCAAAGAAAAATTCTTGACTACCCATGCTGGATTTAGTAAAACAGAATTTAACTTGAAATCTGAACAAAGCAGTGTGTGTGAAAGAGGGAATGTTTAGTCTATGCTGGACTGCCTGTTAAATATCTTCAAAAATAGGATTTTCCTTTGTCTATCTCACCATAGTCCTATTAGCTGAAAAGGCTGTGAAAGCCTGGACATTGCCTTCCAGCTGCCCAGAAGCAAATAAACTCAAACAAGCTGTACCAGATAAAGTGGAAATCTCTGCAAAGACACCAAGACCCTACATTCCTTTAATAAGCTGTAATAGCATTCTTAAGCAGGTCAGTCGTCCCAGAAAAGTTCAAGACTTTCACACCACTTCACACAAAGGTCTCAAAGAATACAGAAATGTATTTCCATGGCTCCCTTTCCTAAACAGGACACCAAATCAAAAAAAAAACCCCACACTAAACCAAACAAAAAATCCCAAAGAAAACCCACTTGGGATTGAAAAACTAAAGTAATTTTTACACAGATAGACACAAGGACATAATAAAAGAAAAGAAGAAAGGGGGAACCCCATGCAGTTAGCAACCAACTGAACTGGAGACTTCAATGCACTGGTTTACACAATTTTTTAAAATACATGGAGATACATACAAATATCTATACATAAAGCTAATCTTCTTAAAGGAATAGTTATTAGCATAGGAGACAACTATGCCATTTTAGCTTCGAAACGTAATGTTTTAGAAAATGAAAACTAAACTTCCTGGGGAAATTATTTCTTTTTCTTAACGTGTATAATAAAAAAAGACACAATGATTATAACGGTTTATTCCATCATATAATGTTTCCTCTGCAGAGGAAAGCCAGTAGCATTTTTGGCAAAGGACATCTTTGCTAGGGGCAGAGGTGGTCTGACTACCTGTGAGAGCAGAACAGACTGGCATTTTGAACAGGCATCATTTTGCATGGGAGCACCCTGCAAGAGAAAGTAAATTGTCAGCCACTTCTAGGGAAGAAATGTTCAAACACAGACGAAAAAAAGGTCAAAAACTGGTCATTAATCCCATTAGAAAAGCAAAACACATTTCTCAACAAATCTCTTTCTCAACAAATCTGTTCAGGAAAGAAGCCAAGAAAGGCAAATCTCCAGAGGTGCTGAAAAGACAAAGGGACTATAGGGGGAAGGAGGAAGAGGCTGATAAGAGGGGGCTAGAAAGGTCAATGTGAGGCAAGGGACAGAAAAGAAAGGAATCTTTCTGTGTGTCTGGTGTTTTGACAAGCTCCCCATTGAGCAGGAGTCAGGGACAGTTGATAGGAACCGGTTTTAAGAGGAAAACAGATCTGTGTCAGTTTTTCCAGAATATAGCGACTCAGCCTGAGTATATCTGCAAATCCAAAGTCTCCAAAGTCAAGCTTAAACTCACAAGGGTGCAAAGGCAGTATTTCATACCTCTGAATATTTGGATAATTTGTATGGCAATGCTTCTTTGTGTTTGTGGCACCTAAAGGCAAATATGTCTTGAAGTTTCTTTTTCTAAAGAATCTATTTGTATATTGCTCATGTATAAAGGTTTAACTATTAAAAGCAAAAGAAGTCTCTACATTTAAAAATGACATTAAAATAGAAGTACGTTTTGGGAGTAAACTTTAATAACTGCAGATATTCTCGGAAAATTGCAGTTACCTAATAAACAAGTATTGAAAATCAAGGGAACGCAGAGGCATAATTAAACCTAAAATAAACACAGTTTAGAAACAGAATTTGTGGTTTAGTTATCTCAACAGCCTTAATTCAGCCCTAGGAGAGTACTTTGAAGAAGCTGTGTAAAAAGTGCAGTGATACTCATGCTAACTTGTCATGTTGTTATACACAGGCTACTATAATAGGCCTTATCATCCTGTTATGGTACATGTCGTGATGGGGGAGAGCAAGGAGTTTTAGAGCAAGTCCCTGGCCCTGCTCACAAAAAGATGCTGAAATACAGAGTTTTAGTCAGATGCATATCCAATATTAAGGATGGGAATTTATTGTTTCTGTTGTTCATGTGGCCAACAATATTATGGCTGTTTCAGCTTGTCCATTCCCTTTCACAGACACGTCAAGTTCCTCACTGCAGAGACTCCAAAACCGTTCTGTTGCAACCATAAAATACTTTTTGTGTAAAGTATAGGTACATGACTGTGTAATTACAGACTGTATTTGCACAAAGAAGCCAGGGTAAGACAACCAGAACTATACTTTCTTAATTTCTGAATATTTGACTTAGCAGCTTTCAGAATGCCCTTTTGGCAGAGCATGTTTTATTTGCATGTATCCATGCAGAGCACCGCTGGGAAATAGTTTTTTTTTTCTAACCCGAGGTTAGGTAAAGTAATTTCATTGTGATTTTTTTTTTGTTAATCAATATTTCAGCAGGCCTTTAGGCATACAGCATAGGTGGTATTATTCCTATAGTTATATTTCACAGCAAGATTTGAGTTTTTCCAGCGTAGCAAGACTATAGGTTTGTCTGGAAATTGAGTGAAGGGTTGGATGTGGGAATAGAAGTGAACAAAGAACAGGATCAAGGTGGGACTGATTCAGAAGATTTAAGCTCCTCTTTTACCTTAGACTCACTGTTCTTTAAACCAGACGAAGTGTCTGAAGGTCAATTTCCTTCACGTTCAATAAGCATCAGGGAACGATATTGAATCATTGACACCGGTGACTGATTTCTTTCAGGGTATCCACAAAGTTAGTGGAGGGATGTCATCACCAGGGAGGGAAAATGGCTTAGTGCTGGTTCAGTAGTTAAGGATTTTGGAGACAATGATGCAAGCACCTCTTCCATCCCTGGCCTGAAAGCTGACCTTGGCTCTGAAGCTGTCCTGTCTCATCCCCTGTCTGCAGATTGGAGTGACAGTACTTCCTCACCCTGAAGGCACGTAGGAAGGTAAAGGCATTAGGACAACGTTATAGGGAAAAGCTGTAGTTTGGGCAGTTGTATATTTGAGGGAATATAGAGGGAAAATAGATATTTGAGGGAAAATAGAGCAATTAAACTTGCTCTGGAATACCTGCAAAAATCCTTTTTTGGATCTGAAAACACCTTGAATAGGTCTTTCTCTGAGGAAAACAAAATGTGAGTGATTTTGTGGCTTTTCTTGGATAATGCTGGAAAATGACACTGGAAGTGGATAGTCTTCTTCAGCAGGTGGAAAAGACTTAACCCTTTGTGACGTCCTCTTCTCTGTCCTTCATCCCTGAATACACACATGGGCCAAATGACACACTGCCTTTGAGATCTGTTTTCGTTGGAGTCAATTTTCTAATTTCTGAGAAGCATCCCAGGTGCAAGCAATGCAAGAAACTGATTCTGCACCAGGAATGACTAAGCTGAAAATCTTCAGTCTGGACAAGAAACAAGTTAGGATAAGTGCAGGGTGAGGGAAAAGAAGGGGAGATAGAGGTGAGGTCTGTAAAAAATGCTGTTGGCATGGAAAGGTAGAAGAACTTCTCTTTGAGTAGAAGAACTATGGACATCAAACTAAGCTGAAGGGAAGGAGACTGAGCGGGAAACAAAAAGTATTTTTACTTCACGCTGCATGTAGTCAGTCGGTGGACGTTCTTCTGCAGGATGTAGCAGATGACAGAGATCCCACAGACAGAAGGAAAGACTAAACAAGTTAATGAAGTATAAAGCTATTGAGCATTCATAAATTGTTAGAAATTATGTTGCAAAAGAAAACAGAGAGAAAAATCAGAGAAAAAAGAAAACCCAGGAAGAACAGTAGAAATTCTCCCATAAACAGCTAGAAAAATATATATTGAAAAAATCAAAATAGATTTTTTTATATATTTTATATATTTCTTTGTCAGCTGCCATTACCATTACACCTAAGAACAGTAGGGTAGCTTTTATAATGAGTTCTTTAACAGGTCGTGAATACGTACCTTCAGTCAGGGCTTCCAGGCAAGATAGCCATCTTTGCTGATACAAAGACCTAAGCTGCTGCAAGGTTGGTGGTGTAAAGGAGACATCGCCTTAGAAGACTGAACCACATGGTTGCAATACCATAATTGCCCAGGCAAAACAAGCAGTCATACAGGGCAGCAGAAATGAGGAGTAACAGAAATTGAAGAGAGAGCAGCCAGGTAGACAAGACTGATAAGAAGAGAAAACAACACTTTTTTATTTGCCATGGATGGTGAAAAGCTTTGTTTGCCCTTGGAGTTAACCTGTAACACTGGCTGTTAGGTTCTTTAGCCAACACTAAGAGTATAATAATGATGGGACTTTGTGGATTTCAAAAGGCAGCTGTTCACATGACTTTGCTGCCACTGCAATGATTTGAGATTGCAAACAGATGGAAAGGTAGTTTACATAACGACAGGGGAGGCATCCATGAAAACATGAAAATGCGTGACCATGGCTTGGAGAAAAAAAAAATGGGCTGCGACTATGCAGTTTCTGTCAGAACAGTATAAGCAGAAAGAAAAAACAATTCACCCTGACAAGAAAAAGTAAGTTTAAAATATGAACAGTCTCTTTGGTCTCCTGTAGCCTGGCTCATCTTCATACCTCTGTCTGTGTGACAGGACCAGATTCTCTTCAAGCTCTGAAAGCCCACAAGACCCTCTGGCTGGAGGCCCTGGATGCAATCTCAGTTTCAGGGTGTACCTTGTACAAATGCCTTTGATGAGATCAGATATTTGGCAAGTCACTTGAAAAATATCTGAACGACTGCAGTGAGCTTAACACTCTACTTCCATTTAAAAATCTTGTTAACACAGAGGCCAGAATCTAGTTTTGCTGCAGAACTGATGTGAATTATATGAAACTGGCATTAAACTAGGCAACTTTTGCTTCTATGGGCAGTTTCTCTTAACCTCCATGTAGGTTCAGTAGAACCACGGTGTGATCACAGCGTGTCATCTGGCCCAAAACAGCTACTCCTGGAATGCTGCATGGAAATGTGTTGTGTCCAGTGTGCCACCTAAAGGACTGGAGAGAAGTGTCTTGTGCCTCCACAATTTCAAGGCTACTGGAGACTGTTTTGCTGAGCTGCAGGGTCATCCAGCCTTCCCTCTGGGACTGGCAGTGGTGCACAACCCCAAACTCCTCCATCTGTAACGCCATGACCCTAGCCTTGTGCTTAACATGACTTTTTCCATATAAAAGGCAAGTCAACACAGCAGGTGCATAGGGTCAGGGTGAGTTCCCTCTACTCTCATCACCTCTCCCATCCACTTTTCACAAGATGAAGGTGTTGTTTTTTCTGCCCATGATATATGAAGAACACAGCAGGCAATGGCTAATAGCAAGGGCTCAGGCTGTGTCCCAGGGAGTGGGCACGCTCCTGACATGACTAAGGCAAAAGCCCATGTGTGGTGTTGCTTTCAGAAACCAAGAAATACGCTTTGGGGCTCCCAGACCTTCAGCCATGAGCTGCCTCTATGGCCCTGAGAGGTTCAATCTTGGAGCAGCCACCCCATATACATGGCTGCATCATCCTCCAAACTTCACAGCAATGACTCCTCGGAGCACATCTCCAGCCAGTGGCCCCACAGTCACCAGATGAACATCTTGGCATCTGCACTTGTGTGCTGCAGCATGATCCATGTGTGAAACAGGGAAATTAAGAGTGAGGCTCTGAATCCAAGCCCATAAAGATGAAGTCACAACGATTTTGGGGCTAGGCACTTACTGTTCTTATTTCTTCATAAAGCATTCTGAGTTCAAACAGCGAAAAGTAAAACCTAAAAATTGCCATTGGAGGGTTGAAAGGGATGTTTGCTTTTTGTCTGAAGAATATTGACTAAAGCATACCATTATAAGATTATGTTTATTTTACAGGTAAAACCACAGACAAGAATAACTACCTTAAAGACTTTTTGACAGAATAAGTCATTATGACCTTATACAGTGTGAAATAAAAATTCTTCCAGTGATAAATCAAAATCTGGGACTGGAACATTTCAGGGAGTGGTGCTTTACCAGTTGAATATTGTAAAAGCATAAGGGAGAAGGAGCAAAGTTTTTTAGAACTAACCCTGTGTTTTAGGAGCCTAAGTCCTGTTTTCAGAAGGAGCAGACTCAGAAGACAGGTGTTCAGGAGACTGCTCTGAAAAGGAAGTTTCTCTTGGTTTCTAAGCCACTTAAGAAACTTGCTGCAAATATTAACTGAGAGTCTGGACTTGCATCAGTTCAGAGTCCATCATGTGGAGGGAGGGAACACGCTTTGCTCCCTTTCTTATGGAACAGAGAAAAGACAAATTTACCCATGTTACTGTGAACACAAAGCTTTCTGCATCAGTCCAGTTCCAGATCACATGGTAGAATCATGAATTTTCACCTTGAACGCACCTCACTGCTATCCTTTAACCTCTAATCAAGCTACTTTTTTACACAAGAATGAGTGGGAGGAAATAGATTATTTCTCTCTGGAACTACTGATTTCTTCAACCGCAGTATCTTGGGAAATAAAATGTAGACGCTTCAGTAACATCAAAGGCAGCAACTAACAAATACACTTCTTATTCAGTCCGTGTGTCTGGAAATTCACCAGGCACAGGGTGAAATGTGGTCACTGCTATCAAAGTATATTGTCTGCTCTGGGAACAGAACTTTGGATATGAACCAAAACTTTCTTGAGGGAGATAAGCTTGTTATTCAGACAGTAAAATGTTACAATTAACATCTGATGAAGCATTAAAGAACCATAAAAAACTCTGCTCCTTGGGAAGGATTACTTAGAGGAGGCTGCCTGCACTTTGGCAAGTAAGTGTGTAGCAGGTAAACATCATCTCTCATCTTTCGGTGCAAAGGTGCATTTACAGTCATTTTGTGGTGCAAAGCAAAGCAAAGCAGAACCATCCAGTCAACTGCAGACATGAGCAGACAGATTTTGCTTCTGTGTGCACTGAAATACCCCAGTCTATAGGAATTCATGCTCCACCTATGGATTGCAAGTACAAAGGAAATTAAGGACAAGTTAAGTGGGATTTATGTTTGCCTTCACAGCTTGTCAGGCACAGCTTTTTGTAAAGTTGCCTATTTCTTTCATTGTGTTGAGTAATAGGAATGGCTTCTCTCCCTGCTTGCAACGGCACTGCTTGCCATGCACCCCAGCGTGCTGCTCTCTGTCCTGTATTGCCTGCGAGCTCCTGCCAAGGCCATGTCTCCATTAATCACACCTGGGGGGGGGGATGGCACATGCCCAGGTCTCTCTACCAGCAGGTATCAGGAACTCGGCAGATCTGGTAAAGTGGTAAAGGGGGTGCCCTGTTGAAAATCCAGACCTATGCACATGCTGAAGCCTGCACATGGGTCCTGGTAGGTCCAAGACCTAATCCAGACCCACTGTGGATATTGCTGATCGAGCGCCTGATGGGACATCTAGGTTTAAGCCTTCGGCTTTGTATATACTTAAGCTCTTTGAAGTTTCAATTTCAGTCTAACATGGCAGAGGTAGCATTAGGGTCTGGTTATATAAAAGAAAAGGAGACTTGAGGGATGGTGACCAGCCTCTAACAAATCCTGCTGAGCATCAGCTGCTGAGCCATAGGCTAGTGTTTTTTCACAGCGAATAGTCATGCTGAGTAATGTTGAGTTACTATTTATGCATATTAATTTTACAAAATTTTAAAACATTTTAGGGTAACTAGATAATCTTTTTTCTTTCCTTTGGTTTGGAAATGAGGCTTCAGATGAGAATGAAAATTAACAGCTAACCCTAAAATCTACGTCATTGGTCCTGAAATGAGATTAACAGGGAGTTACGATTTTGTTCAAGTACATACACGCCTGCATCAAACTGAACCCAAACATAGTTAGCACCTGGACAGATTTACACCTGTACAAAGTGAGATCAAGTGTCCACCACCCTGCTCTGAGAAGATGGGTGATTAAGGTAGTGGATTAAGACGGATGATTTGGTTTCAGGGGATAGCTCTGCATATGTGAAAACGGGCAGGAACAGTACAGACCTCTCAGGAAATCAAGACTACGTGCCTTTTATCCCTTTCTGTCAATAAAAGTGATAACACTACCTTACATGCACCCTGTTTACACAGTAAACCATTCACGGCTGTGCAGAGGCTGAGTCTCATGATGCATAGCTGATGTAATGGTTTCCAGCCTCCTTTGGGACTCCAACAGAGCAGTAATCCAGGTAATGCTAAGTTGTTTTGCTTGGGTGTGAATGATTCAGTGGCATGGGAAGCTGAGAAAAATTACCACCCATGTAAGAGCTTCAAAGGCAAGCATTAAGCAAGGAGGTCCTGGCATCTCCACGTGCTGACTGTGCCATGTTGGTTAGAACAAATGGGCAAGTTTGCCCATGCGCTTCACTAATACCTTCTTTAATCCTCATGTTTCCTGGTTGACATTTTGGGTGATTTCATGCTTCTGTAATCTCAATTGACTAACTTTATGTGACATGAGTATTTGCACACATAAAAAAGTCACATTTTTTTGAATGTCAGTTGTATTCTAGATCACAGACTAATATACGTGGGTTAAGGAGAAGATAAGCGGATCTGAAATGAAAAGAAGTGATACTCAAACCTCAGATAACTCCATTATGTTGATTGACAATAATGGAGAGAAAGGGAGCTGAGACAGCATATCTGTCACTAAATAGAGACTGAATTTGGGTTATAGTAATGAAGTCCTGGAATGTACTTCATGGCATATCAACAGATCAGCAGCCTAGTGGCTTGGCTTCAGTGGAGTTTTTCATATGATTGAAGTTTATTCATTGTTTGCAATGTATGAAAGGGCTTCCTTGGTCATAAGTGGTGAACATGATAGTATGGAAATGCCTTATTTCCTTACAACAAATGATTTTCCCTATTCTATAGTGGAAGTGCCCACTCATCAATTTTGGGAAAGGCAGCAGCAGAGTAGTGGCAGGTGAATAAGCTTGTGGTCAGGGAAAAGTTGTGATAACTGCAAGAGAGGAAAACTAGATAATGGGTCCTCATCTCCCAGCTAGTTTCCCCCAGTTTATACACCAAGCATGACATTCTATGGTGTGGAATATCCCTTTGGCTTGTTCGGGTCAGCTGTCCTGGCTGTGTCCCCGCCCAGCTTCTTGTGCACCTCCTCACTGGCAGAGCGAGGGAAACTGAGAAGCCCTTGACTTAGGGTAAGCGCTACTGAGCAACAACGAAAACATCAGCGTTGCTCACTGTGTTATGAACACACTGAGTTATCAACATTATTCTCATACTAAATCCAAAACAAAGCACTGTACCAGCTACTAGGAAGAAAAAATAACTCCATCTCAGGCAAAACCAGGACATCATCCAAGCCCTTTCTGTTCAATTTCTTCTGCTGTTTGGAAGGGGGAGAAGTGAACCATAATGATCCATTTGATTTAAAGGATGCTGCTTTGTATTCATGAGATTCCATTTGTTGGTACAGCCATCATGTGTGATTCTCCTCTGAATGTGAAAGTACTGGTCCAGCTTTGGGAAGGCTTTGAATAAATTTGAAGCAGTTTGGAACAAAGTAAGAGGGGAGCAAAATAGACAAGTCTAGAGGAATACTTATACATTCAAAAGTTGCTTAAGGTCAGAAAATAATAAAGAATGGTATGCCAGGGCAAAGATCCTCAAAGGAGAACTACTATAATTAACAAAGGAATGGAAAATTTACAGTGGTACATCTGTGCACTGAATCACAAGAAATGACAGGTATCTAGAAAAAGAAAATCACTTTTGAGTGTACTTTAATATACATGTCATAGTCTGGGGTTTGGGGGCTCTTGGATTTGGAGCAAGGAAGGGGCATTGTTCTTTGATTTCTTGGGGTTTTTTTAGCAACCTGATGCAGTTCCCTCACACCATGGACCTACTTCTCCATCCAGTGATATCTCTGGGAGCAAACACTTACATTACTAGTCATTCTGGGCAATACGGATTCCATATTCTCACTCTCTGTTTAGTTCAGGGATGTATGTCTTGTTTCTAGTATACTTCAGCAGGAAAAACTCAAAGGTGTACTTCTGTGACTTTATAATCTGATAAACTGCATACATCAAGTGCCCATAAAAGCCCTCAAACTTCATCCACAGTAAAACTGCACGTGTTCTAAGGGTGGGCCTGGGAGCCAGAAGTACTTGCACTGAAGTTCCTAGCTCTTCAGACGTTTCCCTCCACGACTCTGGGTGAGTCACAAAAGCTGCTTCCGTTCCCACCTGTACATGGGGAAATTTACTCCTACCGTACTGACTACAGAATTATTAACCGGGCCTTAGGTACTTTATTTGGCATTATGTATCAGAAGTGAATAGCTGAATCCTGATCAATAAAAATTATTTCCTCTCAAATCTGATTTTTATTAATTTTTATTACATTGAATTTTTTATCTATCCAATTGGCATTTCCTAAAGATTAATTGGGACCTTTTCTCCAGGACCTGTCGTTCTCAAGTTTGAACTCTCAATTTAGAGACATATTTGAAGCAGGAATATATTGACATTTTGTCTTTCAAATCAAATGAATGCTTGTTAAACCATTCTCATTTTTCAATTCATGGCATAATGTGTGGAGAGGAGATGCGTAAGGAGACAGAGCACAAAGAACATACATTCTGTTCATCTCCAGTTCTTCTGTGAACTTCATGGACCGTCCAGGGACACGGGTGTGTTTTAAGGCTAAGCCAGCACTGCAGGTGTTGACAGATCAGAAATCTATTGGATGCCTTGTAAATCAGGCACGGAAATAGTCTGAGAGAAGTGTGCATCAGCCAGCGTGGGGATATGACTACATGCACATACAGAGTTTTTCCCCACTCCATATATATCAGTTGCAGTGCAGTTTGTGTATCTGTCCTCTTCTGTGCCTATTTGTCACCAAGGCATTGAAGGGTCTGATGGTTGTCAGTGAGATAAATCAAAAACCACACTATAACTGTTGTGGTGCAGTATTTTCCACCACTGCTTCTAAAGTTAGATATAATCAGTACTAAATTTCCAAGTTTATTTACAGTGTCAGAGGTTAGGAAAGTGATAGTGTATTTTTTATGTTGTCTGATATTTTCCAGCTGGTTTTAATATGTGCATCTCTTCAATGGCTCAGTATGAATCATCAGCTCAGTACAGAATGCTTACTTTCCATTGTTAACTTGTCATAATTCACCTTAGCAGTGCCTGCTGTACTTTTCAAACTGAGACGATACTAACAAATCCATTATGTTAAGAGAAGATGTAATACGCTGCTGCTGGAAGATACGGGTTTGGAATGATGTTTATTTTACATGGTTCAACATATTCTTCCATTTGGAAAGATGGCTATGCTTATTAGGGCGATCACTTGACAGCCGCTGCCATAGTGAAGGTTACAGCAGGAGACAAGGAATATTTTTCAGGACATTTAGGCAGCAGAAACAGGATAAATCCCTTACTTAGGTCAGGCTTGTCCATTGGATCAGGTGGGAGGCTGGAGGCTGAAAACGGCATTTTCCTCTTGTCTCTCTTCTCCCTAACTCTTTCCAGAAACATTCTCAAACAGTATGACTCTTCCCTCATGCATGAAGCATGAGAGAAGCTGAGCATAAAGCTGCTCTCTCTCCTCTAGGACAGGTGAGTGAATCATAAAAAGTCTCATTTAGAAGGGGAGATGATCTGGATGAACCTTCTAAGCAGGGACTTAGGTTAGGGTATCTAGGGACTTGGCATGCCGGGTCTTGAAAATTTCCCCCACTTCTCTGGACAATGTATTCCAATCTTTAACTGCTCTCACAGTGAAGCATTTTTTAAATATATTGAGACAAAATTTCTCCTGAAGCAACTTGTGCCCACTGCCTCTTGTCCTGTGACCATGCATCCCTGTGTAGAGGGCACCTCCATTTCTTTACAACTACCTCCTAGGCATTGAAAGACCATGATTAGATCACCCGAGCCTTTCCTCCTCTAGGCCTGACAAAAACAATTTCTTCTTTTTCTTCTAGCATCACCATTTTCTATCCTTTTTTCACATGTCAAGTCTTCCAACCATCTAATCTTCTTGGTGGTCTTCCACTGGATCATCTCCAGTTCTTCAAGGTTTCTCTTGAACTGAAAGGACCAAGTCTGGCCTAACACATGCCGTGTGGAGCAGGGGGATTACTTCCCTTGACCTGCTGTGTACAAACCTGCAGGTGTGGCCCAGGGCCTGGTTTGCTTCAGCTGCTGCAGGGGCACGTTACTCCTTCATGTTCAGCTTGCTGCCTGCCCAGACCCCATGTCCTTTTCTGCAGAAAATGAAAGGGTCTCCAGAAGCATACCCAACACAAGAGATATCATTTGATCAACACTGACAGTGCGCGTGTCAATAACCTAATGGTCCACCAGAGTATGATATTCAGGACTTTGAATGTGAAATGTTTAATGCGAGTGTTGATGTCCTATACCAATTACTAAAAGAAAATCCTTCTGATGACAAAGCCAAACCCTGAAATGTTGAGCAGCAGGTAGGTTTTGAACTACCCACACAAGCACAGTTCTGTCCCTGCCTGAGTCCATCTCCATGCTTAAGGCAGGGATCCCGTGCAAAAATTAGACTCTGGACATATAATTAAAGATTAAGCACATTATATATGCTCTGTCTAGCATCCAATTAATGTTTGTACTGACTAAGTAATATTTGGGCTTCTTCTTACATTCTTCTAAGCTGCTGGGTACTGCTGAAATGTTATGTCAATACATTTCAGGTTAATTATGTGGTATTCAGGTTTTCTTTTCTAAGCTTTGAATCATTGCCTTTTAGCTTAATTGAAAGTCCCCTTGTTGTATGAATGACCTTTTTACTATTCATTGTTTTATAGAAGTCCCCTGCTGTCTGCTGTCTGTAAGTGGGCTGAACCTTCAGATCTCTGTATCCAGAATCTCTGCTTTGAGATTTTACACTGTGGCAGATGTTTGCATGCCTGAATCTCTCTTTTATTGGATCTCCTGTATTACTTCCTGCCCTGTTTCCTGGACAGTTAAACACCACCTTTGCCTTCCTCTCTGCAGTCAACCTTTCTGCAATTATCAGCTGTACACTGTGACATTCTTCACTTCTTAAAATGAATTGAAATGTTATCATTAAGGATATAACTTTAAAAGCTATTAATGTGGATGGGTATTTCAATATAATCAACTCTCACTGTTTGTATTTCTGTTTAAAAGAAAATGACTTTGACTTTCGCTCCCAAGATTGCTTTTGAATGATTGAGGAAGCTGTGCTTCCCCACAGCAATTGAAAGGCCATTTTGATGGCTGTGAAGTGGTGGTGAAAAAAAAAAAAAAAAGAAAAAGAAAAAGAGGTAACACCACAGTGGAAATAAAACTGGCATTTGCTATTTCTCCTTGTCACATGTCAGCTTATGGTTCAGCCTGGAGGCAGAACTAGGAAACAGATTCCATGTTAGGAGCAACACTATTGTTTATCCCATATATTTTCACCAGGGTTCTTTTCAATATTGAAAATACTGAAGGCACCTACAATTTTATGTGTCTCCCAAGCTGTGTAGCTAAGGGATAGACTGTAGATACACACTGTAATCTGCCACAGGTAGAGCTTAAAATGCTAATTTGGTCTAGTTATTAGCACATTTCTGATACAAAATTGCAGTGCAGTTATTGCCACAAAAAAAAATACAATCTCTATTCTAATCCCAAATAGAAGTTTTAGGATTAGTGATCTTAGAATACCATGAAATGTAATAATGGAACACCAGTCTATGCTGTAAGATGCTGTAGAGAATTTAAGAGCGGTGCTTGTAATTTCAGGAGATAATTATTTCTCTGATAAGATCTTCCATGTACGAGACTGTATGTTTTTATATTGGTTTCCTGTAAAGCCAAATAGTTTTCATTTTATTACCTAATTATAGATGAATTATTTCCTAATTATTATATTCCTCATAGTGGAATAACTCAGGTGCAGAATAAATAATAACAAAGGCAAATTGGTGAAAAGAAGTACCTAGAGAGTTGAAGACAGGTGCACTCCCTGGACTGAGTCAGAGAAATATGGTCTGCAGGTCTTTGGAAGATAAGGGCTACCTGGAAAAAGGAAACAATACCAGCAAATAATTCTGTGATCTCACAAAGCTTTTCACGTGGGAAGGCAACTAGAAGTTGCAACAGGTTCATTCACACATAAATAGAGCATCTGAAGCTAAGGAGGGCAGCAGATGGCAAAATATTACCCATCAGTTGTTGTTATTGTCATACTTGTGTAGCCCCTGGGGTCTGAAAGTCGGATGAGCAAGAACTCTTTGCCACCATCTTTTGATGGACTGGGGGAAAAGACATAGTTAATTTTCACAGATGATGTTCATGACAGGATAGATACTTTTAAAGTTTTGCTTAGAACTCATTCAAGGAGAGGAATCAAAGGAAAACAAACTTTATCTTCACAACACTTCTAAGAAGCAGAGAATTTGCTCTTGTGTTACTGGATTACATAGGACAGGAATTCCGGCAGAGCAGAAAAAAAGAATAAAAGAATTTGATTTTCAGCCTATTCCTTCTATCTTGTAATGAATTGAACTCCTCAAAGTGAGACTGGAGAATGAAGCTCTCCTGGATGCAGAGAGATAATGAAGAGGTGAAAATTTATTGAATACCAAAGGGGCTTTAATTAATACAGGAGAGGGAAAATACTGGAGATCCCAACATAGCACTAAAGGTCACTATATCCTGGGCAAAGGCCAGAGCAAGAAAGCTGCTGGGAGAAGAGAGAGAAGGGGAGCAGTTGTACAAAGATGCATTATGCCAAAAAGACACAAAAGCAGAGGAGCAGATACCAAGAAAAAGCAGGTTGGCTGCTTAGGGTGCACTTCTCCCCTTGTCCTATCACCACATGCCCTTGGAAAAAGTCCCTCTCCAGCTTTCTTGTAGGCCCCTTGAGGTACTGGGAGCTGCTCTAAGGTCTCCCCGGAGCCTTCTCTTCTCCAGGCTGAACAACCCCAGCTCTCTCAGCCTGTCCTCACAGGAGAGGGGCTCCAGCACTTTGACCATCTTTGTGGCTCTCCTCCGGACTGGCTCCAATAGGTTCATGTCCTTCTTATGCTGGGGCCCCAAAGCTGGAAACAGTACTCCAGGTGGGGTCTCACCAGAGCAGAGAAGAGGGGAGAATCACCTCCCTTGACTTGTTGCCCACGCTGCTTTTGATGCAGCTCAGGACACGGTTGGCTTTCTGGGCCGCAAGCGCATGTGGCCAGGTCATGCTGAGCTTCTTGTCAACCCACACCCCCAAGGGCTTCTCCTCAGGGCTGCTCTCAATCCGTTGCCCCAACCCATGTGCAGGACCTTGCACTTGGCCTTGTTGAACTTCATGAGGTTCACATGGGCCCACTTCTCAAGCCTTTCAAGGTCCCTGTGGATGGCACCTCTTCCCTCCAGGCTGTCAGCTGCACCACACAGCTTGGTGTCATTGGCAAACTTGCTGAGGGTGTACTCAATCCCACTGCCCGTGTCGCCGACAAAGATGTTAAACAGTCTGAGGTGTGCCACATGTCATTGGCCTCCACCTGGACATCCAGACATTGACCGCAGCTCTTTGAGTGTAACCATCCAGCCAATTTCTTACCCACTGAGTGGTCCATCCATCAAATCCATGTCTCTCCAGTTTAGAGACAAGGTTGTCATGTAGGACATTGCCAAATGCTTTGCATAAGTCCAGGTAGATGATGCCAGTTGCTCTTCCCTTATCCAGCAATGCTGTAACCGTGTCATAGAAGGCCACCAGATTTGTCAGGCATGATTTGCTGTTATTGAAGCCATGTGGGTTGTCACCAGTCACCTTCTTATTTTCCATGTGCCTTAGCATTGTTTCCAGAAGGATAGATCCTCATGGACTATCACAGACCATAGATACCAAAGGTGGGATGCTGTAGCCCACACATAGGTGTATTTTAGCTTTGCAGGCTATCTTTCTTGACATGCGTGTGCCACTTGGGAACAGTAGGGATCTCCTATAAGACTGTGTAGACTAACTCACATCAGCTAGCTGCGCATAGAGCTCTTTGATACTGTAGAGTGTCACAAATGAAGCCAGGCAGATGTCCGAGTGCTTTTTCACATACCTACAGGTAGATATTTATATTTAGGTGTCTTAGTTTCAGACAAGGCCTACCCTTGGTGTTCTCAGCCCAGGTGTCTCTACCTGAACATTGGCTTCCCCTGCAGTTCGTGGGGAGCAGGTCAACCAAGTCAGGCAGGTTTTGACAGGAATCTTTTGAAATGTAACCTCCTACCAAATGTAGAAGGTTACATGTGTAACATATAGTGTGACATGAAGGACCCAGTTCAGGGAGTTTCTAATGACATCTAGGTGTTTAGGATACCAGGTCAAGACTGAATAGCTCTAGGTACTCCACTGTCTCCACTGACCAGCTCTGCACTGACTGTAAAGGAAATCCAGAGCGGTCCTCTCAGGAGATGGTGTCTGTGCTGCAGATTCTCGCATTCAGTCAGCTGGATCTCATCTTCAGTCTCATATGCAGTATACCATGAGTGAGCAGGCAGCAGATTATTGAAAACTTAATTATGCTCTTCCAAAGCAAGATCAAGGGCAGGGGGAAATCATACGTTTTTCTAGGACAGCTGAGATGTACTCAGAGGTGATGCCTCCATAAACTGACTTCGTCGTATTGCTAGATGAAATTGGGCCATCTCACAATTTGAATTAGCTGAAGAATAGGAATAAGGTCTATTATTGTGACTCATGAGCAGGATAAGGAGGAGGCACTGATGTCTGGAAAGGGGTAGAAAAAACCTCAGAGGTATAAGCACCTTAAAATTACACATTTTAGTGAATGAGAGAGCCAGAAAAACTGGAGGAACAAGAAGGCTGTTTACACTGCACTTCCTTTGCTGTATAGACCCCATGGAAGGGATAAAGAACCTAAGAAGTTTACCAAAGTCCTCCAACCATTAAGCCGCAGACTTCCATCTCCACTGCTGGTTGCTACTTCAGCACCATCTGAGATACACGTGTCCACATTTTTTTAATGGATGAAGCTTTGGAGAAACACTACTGAACCAGGAATGTCCCAGTCCATCCTGAAGGAGAAATTGGACCTCAGTTTAATTGTTACATTACATCTCAGTTCCACCTCTGAAAAAAAAAAACCCCAAAACCCCAAACCAACCCAAATCTAAAAAAACCACCAAAGAAACCAAAGATTAGCTGAAGTAACCTTGTTACCAGGGCTTGAGTATTCACAGCATGTCTGCAAGGTAAGCCTGCTTTTAAGGTTATTCACTAATCCATGCAAAGCTGACAAGAGAAGCAAAAATTGTTTCCCCTTGAATTCTGGAGGAGAGAAGCCATGATTACCAGTGACGGTGGTGTCTGAGAGGGGAGGCATAGGGGGCGTTCACCTGTGTGCAAGTCCTAGCTTGGAGGAAATTCAAAGAGTTCATTCCCCACACAGGTTAGAAATGTATCCCAGCCTAGAAAGAAAGAGACAAAGCCTGCAGTGATAAAAATCCATTTTGGTTTATATTCAATCCCTTTTAAGGCACTCTCTCACCAAACAAGTATTGTTGATTGCCAAGTACTTACACACTGGGATTATTTACTTCCTTTTCTTTCTTTAATACAAAGAAAAAACATCATCAGATGAGCAGAGCTGTGAAAATCTCATTTTTTTTGTTGAATGGGCAT
This sequence comes from Falco cherrug, assembly GCF_023634085.1. Taxonomy (NCBI): domain Eukaryota; kingdom Metazoa; phylum Chordata; class Aves; order Falconiformes; family Falconidae; genus Falco; species Falco cherrug. The sequence goes on from NC_073699.1 coordinate 2,282,371, forward strand.
AAATAAGATAAAAAAGAAGTAATCTGATGTCAGATCTACTATTGGAAAATACAGAAAAGTTCTATTCAAGAAAGAGTTTGCAGAAAAGATTTCACAGAACACTGAAATAGAGAGAAGAAAAATTCTCTTTCTTATACGTATATAAAAAAGGATCATTTCCCACAGTCTCTGAGCTTCTCAAACATTCAACTTTTAGTAAAACCCACTGAAAATTATGTTACTTTTCCCTCCCAATGATTTGGATTTCACTAGCTGACATCTGTTGTTAGTAATAGGTGCAATAAAACTAACTGTGCCAAGAAAGCCAGACCCTTATGTTTATTGTAATAAAGCAGAAGGATTTACAATTTGGTGTAAAAAGTTTTTATGGTTCACTATAATTCTTAAATTCAAAGTGTTTCTTAACTTCGAGACAGAAGCAATAAAAGTGAAGAGATGACCTATTATTACCAGTTTTCCTCAGTAGATTTCAAAGAACATTCCAAAGGCGCTATCAATTTTAGAGATGGTCAATAATGACCTCTTGGAATAATTTTTCAATGGAATAAGATCTTTCGTGAAATTACAGTTTTTCTATTCTCTGTGAGGAAAACAGAAACGATAAATCCCTATGCACTCACCAGAAAAGCATCTGTAATTTCAGTATTCACACAGAACATGAAATTACACAAGAACCTTCCAAGCAGTTCACTGGAACATTACAGCAATACCCAGACCTCTGCTGAATGCTCAGGCAAAACTGATCTCAAGAGGTCTTAGATCTACATAGTACAGTTTATTTCTGCTACTAGCTTGTTTTTGTTTATATGTACACACACACACACACATATATATATATGAAAATATTAAAAGTCTCTATTACTAGTTTAGTTCATTTAGAAACCTCGTTTGAGGGAGAAGTTTAATTTTTGCATGTTCAAAAATAATATGTATCAAAACAACCTAAACTTTAGAGCAGTTAAGGTACCACCATAATACGTTCTCTATAGAAATCTAGCCTGAAAGAAAACAGGGCTGTTTACTATTTAAGGAGACATTATGTTAACTTTTTAATGATCTACTCTAATTTAAGAAATTGTAAAAGGACACGTGTGCCCAACCACAGTACAGATGCACATTGGCCAGATAAAACAGAAGGTCTGAAGCTGTGTGTTTACTCCTGGAGAGATGAAGATGTTACACAGTGATGTGGTGTTCTGTTGACTGGACAACAGCAGAATTGCTGGTTTGCTTAAGCATTACTGCTCCAGACTTGGTGGATTGAGCTTTGAAAGTCCACTGTCAAAGGGAAAACGTGAGTTCAGCATTCAGTTCATGATCACGGAAATATTTGAGTTGACTTTGGGGAGAGCTTGCCAGCTCCCTTTATTATTTATTGCCAGATACATTATTACACAAGGGCTTAGCCTGAGTATGATCTCTAAACTAAAGCCAGAAAATGTACTGAGTTCAAATTGCACTTATTTACCTTAGCAAATAAAATAAGTGTATCTCCTCCTTGTGCTTAAGTCATCTCTTTTATAGCGTTGACAACACGACAGGTTTCTGACGAGTTTTCTCTAAAAGCAGCCTGGCTGCAGCTTGTCTGTTCTTCCCATGTGCACATCAGCAGTCAGCAGCCAAGTCCTGATAGCAGGCTTTTTCTGGAGACAGCAGTGAGAAGAGGAATAACACCTTCTCATCTCAGCCTGACTAGGAACTTGCTGGATTTTTATGTAAAAAGAAAGCACCACTTCAGACCAGGAAGTCACTGCAAGTGGTCAGGTTGGGAAAATATACCAGGTGTATTCTCCACTCTACCTGCAACTTCAGAGTCTTTGAAAAAGGGAACTATTTTGCTACTGGACATAGGTGTATCACTGCTCCTTTAGTTTCTCTTCTTCCTCTGAAGGGACCAAGATGATATTCCTGCTTTTCTTTTTCTTCTAGATGTGGGATTTACCACAACATAGTCCAGCAGCCTTTCTTTGTGATTCATATCATGACCCTGACTGGCCCCAGGAGTCCTGGGGCTCCATGGGGGTGTGGGATGGGACTGGGATAGGCTCCAGCATGTACTTTATTCCAAGTGGTCATAGCACCAGTACTTGTAGTGCTGGAATATACTGCCTAAAAGCTAGCTTGGGTATATCTACACTGACACCACTGTGCCAGGAGAGGATGTGCTGGTTGTCAAGTCTTTCATGTAGGACATGATAGGTGTCCATCACAATAATCTATGGAATCTAGGAGATGGCATGGGACTGTCCAAATGGAAATTTAAGTAACAAGGGAATGAAAGAGTCTGTATGGGTGTGAGAAGAGAAATTGCTGGGGAAGAGATGCTAAAGTTATTTCATGGGCTTGCCAGATAAATTCCCACTGTACTTTAGGAATCCAGAGGCTGTTAGATCCTCATGCTAGTGGGCCAACCCACAAGTATTAGTCAGGTTCTTTTGTGGAAGCAATATTGCAGTAATGCTGAATGCAATGTCGTATCAGCAGAAAATCAGGACTATATACTGCAGTCACAATTAATGTACTCTCTGCTGCAATAAATTTACACTTAATGATGCATTTAGTGTTAATGAAAGTGTGAAGGTATAAAGCATTCTTACCATTGTAATAATTTGCCACATTTTAGGTGTCAAGGAAAGGTGGGGTACCATTTGGGGGGAAAAAAAATCCAGATAGTTGAGGTAGAAAGCCATGAGAAAAGAAGAAAGATAATAACATTATTGGGAATTATAAGTACTTTTTCTCTGTACCAATCATGAGACTGCTGAGTTAGAAAAATGGCATTTAGAAAGTTCTGTTAATTAGAAATGCCCTTCTTACCTCTGTACAGTAGTATTCCCTCTGTGCAACCAAGCAAGGCTTTTAGGAAGTCATTATGACATACAAATTGAGCATGCTAAATTAAATTGATTAATACATCAGACGATTGTTTTCAGTTGCTTAGTTTTGGCTGTCAGCAAGTTGTAACGGACATCTCATCAGCAAAGTAAGTCCAAACATCTGAGATGTCTGGATCATTGCAGAAGGTGTGGCACAAAACTTACCTTCAAGTGAAGGACAGATGACAAACCAGTTTCCATGAGACGAGGATTTTGTTCAGTGTACTCCTTCCTGTAACACGGGGCTAAACCAGCCCTGATCCAGCCTATGAATCTCCCTGCTGGAGGGTTCAGACCTGAAAGTTTGGACATGAGGATTCACTTTTATTCCAAATTATTAGTCTTTACAGTTCAGGATCGCTAGGACTTTGATTCAGTGGCCCTTGGTTGACATGAAAAATATTTCTGTCATCCTTCATTTTCTTCATGAAGACAGGCAATGTAGAAGAAAACTACTAAAATGGAATGTGGTCATCACATAATTCGGACATGCAGAGTTGACTCACTTTTCTTTTCCTGCCCTGGAACACCAAAAGACATTATCTCACTTTCTGGCAAGGGGAAAAGTGAAATGGAGGACTGAGACAGACTGAAAATATTAGCTTGAGCAGGTGCACAGAGGGTAAGTGGAAATATCATTCAGCTGTTGAGTATTGGTTCACATGGTTTGGATTTTATTTGTGTATTTTCTATAAAAGCTCAGAGTTTGGAATAACAGAATGTTTTCAAAAGCCATCAAATTTCAATCCATAAGGAAAAGAAATGCTGAAGTAAATGAAACCACAAGATTGCCCCAATTGTCTTCTCCCAACTTAACAATATCTGAACTAAAATGCTGAGGTTGAAAAATCTCTGTTAATGAGTTTTCTTTTACTATTTGTCCTTTTGGGCTTCTTTCAGACTTCAAGATTCTTGCATTACTGTTAAGGAGGTTCCAGTATTTGGAAAAACAAATAAATAAGTGCTGAAATGTTGAAGGAGGGTAAGATAGCTAAACCCATCTATTTCAATCCTGTGCTCCTGGCTAAAAGCTGAGGATGCAGAGAGCAGAATAGGAATGAGAGTGGGAAGTGTTTACAGATGCCGGTGTCGTAAAGCAACCAGAAGAGAAAGAATTTCACCTTAGGAAAGCAACAATGAATCAAGGCTAGTTTTGTTTCTGCATCAATTCAATGCAAGAGAGAGAATGCAGTGCTCCAGCCACACCACCCAAATTGCAGAAAGCAAAGACAGAGACTGGGAGAAGGAAGGACTGACCACTATATCAGAAGATCAGGTTCAAGAACATCTAATGAACCTGAAGGCATACAAGTCCATGGGCCCTGATGAGATACATCCATGGGTCCTGAGAGAGCCGGCAGATGAAGTGGCTAAGCCACTAACCATTATATTTGAGAGGTCATGGTGATTTGGTGAAGTTCCCACTGACTGGAAAAGGAGAAACATAATGCCCATTTTTAAAAAGGGAGAAAAAGGAAGACCTGGGGAACTACAGGCCAGTCGGTTCTCACCTCTATGCTCAGCAAGATCATGGAGCAAATCTTTCTGGAAACAATGCTAAAGCACATGGAAAATAAGAAGGTGACTGGTGACAGCCCACATGGCTTCAATAACAGCAAATCATGCCTGACAAATCTGGTGGCCTTCTATGACACGGTTACAGCATTGCTGGATAAGGGAAGAGCAACTGGCATCATCTACCTGGACTTATGCAAAGCATTTGGCAATGTCCTACATGACAACCTTGTCTCTAAACTGGAGAGACATGGATTTGATGGATGGACCACTCAGTGGGTAAGAAATTGGCTGGATGGTTACACTCAAAGAGCTGCGGTCAATGTCTGGATGTCCAGGTGGAGGCCAATGACATGTGGCACACCTCAGACTGTTTAACATCTTTGTCGGCGACACGGGCAGTGGGATTGAGTACACCCTCAGCAAGTTTGCCAATGACACCAAGCTGTGTGGTGCAGCTGACAGCCTGGAGGGAAGAGGTGCCATCCACAGGGACCTTGAAAGGCTTGAGAAGTGGGCCCATGTGAACCTCATGAAGTTCAACAAGGCCAAGTGCAAGGTCCTGCACATGGGTTGGGGCAACGGATTGAGAGCAGCCCTGAGGAGAAGCCCTTGGGGGTGTGGGTTGACAAGAAGCTCAGCATGACCTGGCCACATGTGCTTGCGGCCCAGAAAGCCAACCGTGTCCTGGGCTGCATCAAAAGCAGCGTGGGCAACAAGTCAAGGGAGGTGATTCTCCCCTCTTCTCTGCTCTGGTGAGACCCCACCTGGAGTACTGTTTCCAGCTTTGGGGCCCCAGCATAAGAAGGACATGAACCTATTGGAGCCAGTCCAGAGGAGAGCCACAAAGATGGTCAAAGTGCTGGAGCCCCTCTCCTGTGAGGACAGGCTGAGAGAGCTGGGGTTGTTCAGCCTGGAGAAGAGAAGGCTCTGGGGAGACCTTAGAGCAGCCTGTCAGCACCTCAAGGGTGTGGTGATAGGACAAGGGGGAATGGTTGTAAATTGGAAGCTACAAAAGAGTATGTTGATATAAGGAAGAAATTCTTCACTATGAGGTTGGTGAGGCACCAGCCCAGAGCAGCTGTGGGTGCCCCATCCCTGGCAGGGCTCAAGGCCAGGCTGGACGGGGCTGGGAGCAACCTGGTCTAGTGGAAGGTGGCCCTGCCCATGGCAGGGAATTGGAGCTAGGTGATCTTCAGTGTCCCTTGCAACCCAAACGTTCTGTGATATTATGATTGTATAATCCAGTCAGTACCTTCAGAGCAGTCTAGTAAGCAATGCAGCTAATAGGTGCCTACTTCGGTGCAAGCTAGTGTCTCCCACAGTTGCATAAAATAAATCGTATTCAAAACTAAATAGTCCTAAAAGTCCAGGGGGGAGATGAGGTATTTCGTTCCATGGGTTTCATCCTTTTGTATGGCCATTTCAAATCCTGTAAATATTAGACCCTGAATAGCAGTCTCTGCTACCCAACTTTCAACTATATCCACGTCTTTTTCTTCAGCTTGGGTGCTCTTTTCCCATGGTGCTACACATTTTTTAAGGGGTTCAGTTCAGACTCCTCATTCACTTGTAATCTGTCTGTGGCACAAGTAATAGAGGGCAAAATTGTTCCTAATTCTGCAGTTCAGAGATCTCTGCTTTCCAAACTCCAAGAAAGAAATATGCTGTAAATTACATAATGCAATGGCCAGAAAGAACAAGCAGTCACATAATCAGCCACAATATGACTGTAAGAAGGCATCAGACTGCATCTAACTTCTATTGAAACACCAAAGTCATCTAAAGCCTTAGGTAGGCTATTTGTATTGCCAGGGGTATCTTTCAGACCAAGTACATGCTACAGCCTGTAAAAATTAAGCTAGTCATTATAAACTTAATCTACAGTCTAAATGGCAAAATTGAAAAGCACTCAAGCATAAAACTGCGCTTCTTAAAGGTAAAATAATAAAGCAATATAGGTAATATATAAATAGCTTTAAAGATTGCTGGGAGCAGGATAGCTGGGCTGAGATTGCTGGGAGCAGGATATTCCACTGAGCATTTCAGTGGAAATTGTAATCTATTATGGCTCTCAATAAAGTTGAATGTCTTCAGTAGGCTGCTTTTGCCACTAACTGGTTTGCAACAATTATTGGCTTCGTGGAGAATCCTATGCAGCCCTTCTGAGTTTTTTTATGTTTTATTTTAAAACTTCAGGTAGCTTTGTCAATGTGAAGTGCTGCTTGGAAACTTTTTAACTCATCCTTAAAACACGTAGCCTGCTTGACAGTAAAGTTAATGAATGCTTAGTAATAAACTTCTTTTTCTGTTCATTAGTAGAATATCTTTATTAAGTTAACTGTATTCTAATTGGTTCTCAATTGGTTACAAGTTTCATAAATAGTTAATATATACAATGAGAACAATAGAAACAAGCATACACATACTCATCCGTGTTCCAGACTTTTAAATTTGACGTGGTACAATAACTCAGAGAGACTAAACTCTGCCTTGTACCACTCTCAAAAAAATCTCCAAGTTCTTTCACCATGTTTGATAGCATATACAACATCAGTTGTAACTTTCAATACACAAGACTTAATCATATGATCAGTTGTTAATTTTAAAAAGACTGCTGCTGTATGAACTACTCTTTTGTGCTGAACTGTGCTAAAATGCTTAAAATGGGACAGCCTGAGGGGTACCTGTGGTGCTGGCCATAGGCTGGGCTCTGGAGTATTTCCTCAGCTGAAATCCTACCTTACCACAAGTGAGGCTTTGTGGAGTTCAAGCAGTAGGATCACTCACTTACTGAAGATACTTTGCAGAATGAATTAGCTGCCAGTATCGTCTTTTGAGATGTCTGTCTGAGGCCTTAATCACCACCACATTTGTAGCCCCATTTTACTACGTGATTAAGATATCATTATTCTGCAAACAATTCTATGACATGCATGGTATCAACATTGAAATACTTCACTGAATAGTAATGAGATGGGGAAAAAAAGGAGATTCATAATCAGGCTGTCGCCATTTATCTCAATGAAAAGGAATGGTAATCATTTACATTTGCAAATGACTGCTATGCTTTATACTCAGAACTTCGCCGTAGAGAAAATGCTGCAGATGTGGAAAACGGGTTATCATGAACTGAGTAACTAAGATCATAAAGAGATTACAATCTAGCTGGAATTCTAATTCATGTCTTCTCAGATCCAACAATCAGATAAGATTCTTGAGTTCAGAGACAAAAAGCAACAGAAAAAAAATTAAAATTGTCAATATTGAGACAGTTTTCCAGCACAGCTTTCTGACTTTGCAAATATCATCATTCCACTATTCCACACTGAGTATGTCTAGAGAGATTCAAAGTGCTGTGTCATCATAGTTTAACTGTTTGCCCGGAAAGCCACATTAACTGACCATGTGCTTGTTCCTGTCTTGTTACAAATGGCCTGGAACTTAAGAAAGATCTCTCTCCTTCTGATACCCACATTTTGCTTTCAAAACAGCAGAGAAACCATTTCCCATGTTGAAGTTGTTCCCACAGCTCTGACTACTTAGTCTGTCTATGACTGGTGCAAATTAGGTGAATGGCCTAACAGATGCATATTTCAATGATGTGACAACTGAAATCCGCAGGAGGAATCCAACTAGGTTGAACTTGAACTAAAAGTTCCTTTTTCCTCTTACTTTTGATTATATTTGCACTTTTCCAGTAAGTTCTATGATGAAACAACCCCCAATATTTCCATCCGAAGCAGTTTCACTTTCTGTGCTTCACCTCCTAACACATCTAATCATGTGCAGTTATGGATAGGCCTGTTACTTGGTTATGGTGTGAAACACAGACCAGTTTTTTTCAATAGGCTTGTTATCCCAAGTCAGCTCTTCTGAGCTTGAAGCTTTAACAAAAGTCCCAAATAAGGCCAAGTTGTGTGTCATTTGGGCCTTTAAAAATATTTTTCTCTACTTTACCTTTTTGTTAACCACAGACATTTCCCCCATTATCTGGAATTTATGATAATTTCGGCCTAATTAAATGGTGGTCGTTTACTGTTCAGTTAATCAGAGTTCACTGTAATACAGATTATGTGAATGGAGGCAAAAGAGGACAGGTTTGTACACGAGGACACATTTCCTAAAGTGCTGCTGAAAACCACTTCACCTGTTTTTTTCAAGGCAGATGTTACAGTTTCCTTCATCCAAGTTCCATAATGCTTCTGGCATTATTATTTATGAGACAATAGCTATTGAGGTGACACTCTGATGCAGATGTTCTCTCTCCCAAGTCTCTCGGAAGCAGCTTTATGTTCTCCCTTGAAGGGGAAGGAGTCATCGAGGCATAGCAGAGCCCTTAAACAACTCTGACAGGAAAGTAGATGCTGAATGAGGTAACAGGACTGCAGACTGATATATGCTGAGAAAAACGAGATGAAATCACAAAGTGTTTCAGCAAAACTGTCTTTAAATTAATTTAAAATGCCTTTGTCTGATTATGTCTCTGAGTTCATGTCCAGTTGCAACCATTCTAGGAGACCAAAACTACAAACAGGTTCAATGTGATCCTAATACGAGCTGATGCCTGTATGTGCTGCATAAATGCATATATATGAAAAACACCGTGACAATCCAGTGCCTTACAGTCCTGTCAAATTCTAGACATATGACAGAGCACCTTTCTCAGAATTAACAAATAACTCAAGCAATGCTAGTGAAACTTGGAAGAAGAGCAGTGGGAAGATAACAAAATGTTGTTCCCACCCTCATTGGAATACAGAATCACAAAAAGGAATATTGGAAAGGATTTCTGTAGGTCATCTACCTGCTCCTGCTCAAAACCAGGGCAACTTCAAAGTTATAAGAGGTTTCTGAGGGCCTTGTCCACTTGAGTTTTGAGTAATGAGTTTTGAGGATGGAGATCCCACAACTTCTCTGGACCCCTGTTCCAGTATTTATATTTCCTGTCCTACAACTTGTGCCAGTTGTCCAGTTGTCTCTTTTGCATCCACCCCTGAGAAGTTCTGCCTCTATGATGTATAAGCCACCCACTAGACAGAGGACACTGCGTTCCCTCTTAGCCTTTCCTCCAGGATATATCTTGTGCTACATCATGTGCTACAGCCCCTTAACTAACCTGGTTTCTCTCTGCTAGACTCTCCCTTGTTTGTCAAACTGTCTCCTGTACTAAGCGCCCAAAATAGAATTAATTTTACCAGTTGGATCCTCCCATCAACCTGAACTCCTCCGTTAATTCTTTTTTAACATGGTCTCTGTGCACAGAGGGTCAGTAAGTTAATCACTATCAAGAATCTTTCAATGAGAATATTTAGCTGAGAAACAAAATACTGCGAAGTTATAAGATAAATCTCAACGAAATCAATGAGAGCTGAATCACAGCCTTGTCTCACTAGTCTAGCGTTATGGCTGACAAAGACAAGTCAAGAAATAGAACAATATTCTCCAGTGCTTCCCCATTGCTAATGACCTCTCTCAAAGTCAGGGAGACTTTTTGATCCTGGGGATTCGACAATAAAATGGTTTGTTGGTTTCATCAGGACTATCTGAACTCCCTGAGGGCTGAACGCAATATCAGGGCCAGCAAAGGGGGCAGAGAGCTCATCTGCAATTGTAAATAATGCTCCAAAAAACAAAATCCAGGATTTCCTTGCTTCATGATTAACTGTCTAAGCATCAGCTTTCTCACAGATTATTATGAAGGTGCTGATACGTCCCGCTTATGCATTCTATATGGGCTTTAGCAAATTTGAACACACGAGAGAGCTGGGAATGACTCAGTGAGAGAAAAAGAAGCATGTAACAGGAAAATTTACACCTAGGACGGGCAAAGTCCAGCAGTGTGTTTTCCATTCCTCCCAGAAATAAGGGACAGTGGCTTTTGGACACTGCAGTTCAGGGAAACTGCTTTATCTGCCATCTGTGGTTCCACACTCAGAAACGTCTAGTTGGTGTATGAGGAGCCACAGGAGAGGCCAGGACTGGAGCTGACTCATCAGCAGTGAGCCAAGAAAGACAGAGTGGATTTGCACAATATCCAGGGCATGCACTCACCCCTGAACCATCAGATATGTATGCCAGGAACTGACAGGGCATTTTTCACCGCATCCGTCCTGATTCAGTCATCTTTTTAATAAGAGAACATTATATATGTTAATAGGGACCTCTGTTCAGCTATCAATACGTTAGAGCCAGACCTTTCCCTCAGAAGTTTCCCATCATCTGTCTTTGTATGATGGTAAACCCTGGCGTGGGGGAGGCTTTATCTCTATATAGCAGCAGGAGCAACTTTGTATGTCCATCTGCATTGAAGAGCACTAGACAGCTGCTGTGCTGGTTTAGCATCCATCACTTTTGGGGGTATTGAGCCATGCTGTACCTGCTAGAAGATAATGCTGGCCATGAGAAGGATGTCAGCAGTGGTTATATTCTGGTCTGATTCTTCAATGGATTTAGACTTAGAACTTTACTATTCCTAAAATAGCAGGGCCTAGAAGCTAGTTTTTCTGCTGTCCTTCAGACTGTGCTCATGTTAACATTAATATGTGGGGTATCTTAAAAACAATTTTTTATGGGAAGACTGCATTACTTTGTCTCCCCAGCTTTCAAATTACAATACAGTAAGGCAATATATTATTAGCACGTTCCACAGTTGAGGGAGAACTGCCAGGAGATTCTAACTCATTTTAGATGTGGACATTATGATACAAATGTTTCCAATAATGTCATTAAACTAGGGATTTTTTATTTTATTTCATTGTGGGACCAAGAGGATGACACTTCCTAAGACTAAAGTAGGAGTTAAATTCTTCTGCAATAAGGGCTCCTAAAGACTTTGCATGATGTAGTGTGAGAAGAAACAGCGTTTGACTTCTCCCATTCAACACTAAATTCCCCTGGTGCCTGTTGTGGGGTAGCCCTATTCCAACACGAAGGAAACACACTTTGTCTCCCTGCAGAAGTTGATTAATTAACCAGCAGCTAAGGCACGTGAAAAAAAATTATTTTTTTGGCTTGCAGACATGCTTACAGAGATGACAATTTTCCTTTGTCCCTTCTTTTTCTTTAGCTAAATGTCCCATAGATCTGAGCTTGCTGCCAAATTGTGGAAGATACAGATGTGTGGAAGATTTGCAAATCAGATAGATGCTGTTCCATTTAAAACACAGGACTTACACTCACAAAAGACATTACTAACTGCCAGATTTTCCAAGACTTTCTCTGTGACCTTACCTTCTCTCTGCCTCAATCCTGTAAAATGATGATGATTTCATTGCCTCTATTTTTTGAGTCTCTTTTCTATTTAGGTCTTCAATGCAGAGGCTGCTTCTTGCTCTGTATTTGTACAATACCCTGGAAAACAATACCCTGAGCTCAGTTCATCCTATTAAATAAATCACAGCAGCCATTTTTCAGCCAGCCATTAGTAAAAAGCATTATCTTTCCTCCTTATTAACTGGATGCCTTTCATTCTGAATTAAGAACTCTTTTCTTCATCTTTCTTTTGAAACAGTTTGTGGGTAATGTAGTTTGAATTTTTTTTTCCAAAATGAATAAGCAAAGAAAGACCAAACTTGTTACCATGCCTCAGCAAGACTCCATTTAAGAACTTGATGGTGCAAACAAACCAAAAAGACAAATGTAAATGTTGTTCCAATTAAGCGGAACTCAGGATGTCTCTGTGGGTACATTATGGGATGCAGTGGAGGTGGTAATGTTGAAGAGGTAGCTAGGAATAGCCTCTATCATTAAAAATTTAAGCCTGCAACTTGTTCACAACTGTGACTGCATGCACTGGGAGAGAAATGGCACAACTGAAAACAGGATTGGCATTATGTCTGCCAAATTCATCCTAAGGAAGAGGAAACAACCTCTGTGTTCCCAGTAAGAGTGAAACTTTGCTGCAAATTTCATCAGAGCTGTCTAATGGCAAAAGAAGAAACTGCAGAGGCTGGTAGAGGAACAGCATTAACTACCACTCAGCATTGTACAGCAAGGCTGCAAACTAGAGCGTGACCTCCCTGAAGATCAGAGTAGTCCTGTAAAATGTGGGTGACAGCCAGTCATACTTGTGCAGAGCTGCTTGTGGGTGGCAGTCCATTGGAGGCCTTCCAGGGTTAAACTAAAAATATAAATTTAAAAAAAAAACAAACCCCAAAAAAACCCAAAAACAAGTTGTGGCTTGGGTAATTGTGTGACAAAGCTTGATTTTGCTAGGAGAGAATGGCAGAGCGAAACATCAACACTGCTTTTAGGGCAGATGTTGAAACTAATCACTTGCAAGATGTCCCACATGAATTCAGTCAAGTGACCTAACTTCTTGGTTTGTGCTTTGTTAGGTGAGTCTACTTCTTGGAAGAGCAAAGTTGTTCCTGATTTTAGTCACTATTAACCATTGTTTCATGCATTTTTTCCCATGGATGTCATTTAGTCTTGAAGACCTTTTTTTATTTGCATTTATTTTGTATGGTAGAGATGGTCACATCCTGCAGGTTCCTGTTTTATTCTGTAATTTTCAGGTAGAACATTTGTCTTTCCAGAAGAATATCAGAGCTATTATGTCTATGGCTGTAGCTCATATTTGGATTATTTCTTAACAGGAAAGAGCCACCAACCATTCGTTGGAAAAAGGAGAGAGACCCAACCATGTCTTTGGTCAGATCAGACATGTCTGTTTCTAAAACTGAGATATGGATCAGCTCTGGATTTGATGTGAAGAGAGGGGAAAACAGCACAGACTCATCTCTGTCTCTTGTTAAGATGACAGTCCTTGCTTGGGACTGTTACAGTGAAGGACAAGGTTGTTTGTAGGATTCTGCAGTCTCCAGGAATGCAAACCCTTCAAGGCATATGTCAACAGCCTGTTACGTTGACAGGAAACACTACTGCTTGAGATGCTCTGAAGGACCTGCTATGCTTACAGTATTGGCTAATAATACTGCTGTTCTCTGAAAGGCAGAGGAGAAAAGCCATAGCTGTAGACTGGGTAGCTGATGAGGTAAGGGGTTACTCATTTGGGCAAGAAGACCCCAGCACTAAGAAGGGAAGATCAATACTACCGAGGGAAAGGGCTTCCTTTTTGCAAAGTCGAGCCCACAGCCAGCAGCCTGGACAGCGCGAGAGAGAGGAAACTGCAGGACTGTGGGTCAGCGTTTGGGTGCACAGGGGATGGGGTGGGCCTGGCTCCAAAGGGTGCTTGTTGAACCAACTTTTTATGGAGTATCCTAAGACTCATCTTTCTCTGAAACCTCCTTAAAGGTGTATTCATTTATGGTTTTACCTTCCCCTGGGCTATGTTTACACATACATTTAGGAAAATGTACAGGAAACTGCACTACCAATGAACCTTGTGTTTCCTGTGGCTGCATTGTGTTTTTCCATTTAGGATATCGTAAAGTCTGTCTCTCAAAGGAGCTTTCAGATTAGCTACTGTCATTGTATTGTTATTGTTACTCTTTTGTCTTTGGATCTCTATTGTGTATTGCAGCTCATCAACATTTCAATAAAATCCCAGCTCATGCAGGCAAAAGCAATGAACTATCAATTTTGTCGTGAGCGAGATGCACTTACTATGATGAAGAAGTCATCCATCAGAGGAAATAAAGCGCGGCTAGAGGAGGTGGAGGGAAGTGCTCAAGCACCTTAATGCACATAGGGAGGAACCCTGGCTTAGAGTATCCTGCCACCAGAAACTACCTGAAAGACCCTTACAACAGAAATTCTACAAAGCTGTCGGTTATATTTGCAAAACCGATGGGACTGCAAAACTGTAAAGATGGAGTGTCAAACATCCCACAGACTCCCTTTTTTTACACACAGTTCTGAAGAAAACGTAGGCAGCAGATGAACTCAGTTCAGAGAATCTCTGGATTACCAGAGCACCGCTACCTACCCAAAACATCCCTTCATTTTAGCACTGCAAATCAGGAATATTTCTGCCGGAGTCAGAAAGCTAAACAGATAATTGAAATAAGGGGGGAGTCAGACTTCATGGTTTCTAGCTGAATTTGTTGCAAATGGTAGATGGGTGTAGAAGGTAAAACAAAGGTAGCTGAAGCACTGTTAGAAACAGCTCAGACTGGAATGAGAACATGTCTTCATGTTCTCAGCATCTATTTCTTTCCATGATATAACAGAAATGGGTGATTTTATAGCTTGTGTTAAAGGTTTACTTAAAAGATTTATCTTGTGACATGTCCAGGGCAGACAGCTTCCATTCAGTCCAGCCTGAAGTTTTACAGGAGTAAAACCGGGGAAAAACACTTGAAGCTTTTCTCTGTACTTTCCCAGTCCAGTCCTTGTAGCAGCCTTCATTTTAGTGTTTTTATTGTTTACAGATAATTCATCTCCAACAAAATTAAAGATGTAGGCTGCTTCACAAGGCTGCTAGGTCATCAGGATATTTATTCAGCTCTCTTTAGTTTTGAGTGACTACTGCACCCTGATTACTCGAAAGTACTACAGAGCCACTACAGTAGGGCTCTGTTCCTGCCTCTCCGTGGTAGATAAATCCCTACATATGCTGGGGGGAGGCAAAGAGTTATCCACAATAAACAAAGCCACAAACACCTCTGGGTTGTCTTCCACTTACATTCAATCTGCAAGGACCACCCTGTCCCAGGGATGTGTATGAGTAGGGTGTCCGGACCCCACGGAAAGCGGAAACATCTTTGGCAAGAAGTATACTTGCTCTTTCTTGGGCTTTCAGATGGCTCAACTCAGGTCTTGAATTGCAGACCTGCACCTGAAGCCAGGTACCTAAGTTCTGTGTATAAAAATTAGGGAGAAAAGTATGTCTTTGAGTGCATGTTGGCTTACAGATATAACTATTATAAATTTAAATGTAACCTCAGTGTAACAATCCAAGACTTTATTCCAGCTCTCACTGACTGGACTGCTTGGCTGCAGAGGTGGGTATTCAAATAGATCTTTTAGAGAAGGGAGTTAAGCCTCAGCACCCTTTCTGACAAGCAATACCCTATACAGTTGGTTGACAGAGTGACCAGCTTAGGATCCTTAAATTAGAAGAGGAAGGCTGACTGATAAGCAATATTTGCGAGCAAAGAGAGAGAAGCTGCCTATTTCTGAGTATGAGGCAAATTAATCTCTGAATCTTCACATGGGACACAAGTCTGAAGGAGGTTTGAAGGATTTCACATTCACGAGCCCACAAAAAACTTTGAAAAGTGTTAAATTTAGTTCTACAGAACTCTTATAACTTTTGCAGGTGAGGTTCAAATTCAGATATTTGGTGCCTTTCACACAGCTGTAGCCTCCACAATTAACAAAAAGGTGAAGAGTGTCTCTGCCTTTACAGCCAGGTACGTTAGCTCACAGGCATGTCCTGTGCCCTGAGTGCAACCACAGGTTTGTGTTTTAAATGCAGTGCTATTACCTAGAAAAGTAGATCTATTAATATAAATGGGGAAATTCGAACCAAGAAAAATGTAAAAGGTGGCTAATGTTCTTCACTGAGTTACTATTACAAAGTGCCCGGGAATTACTTTGACTTCAGTTTGGTTATTTTTGGATTTATAACATTGAAACTCAAAGAAAAACTGGGGTGAAAATGGCCCTTTTTAACATGGTAAAGTGGCCTGGTTCCATTTGCCCAACACTTCACCAGGTGGGAGTGCCTCTGATTTTTATACCAAGCCTTACATGATTGCAGCTTTGAATTCAGTACAGATACTTCTGACTTCAAAGAATATAAGACCACGCTTAGGTCCATGATGTCCTCCAGGCTAGCAACAACTCATGGAGCATGAATGGTGTGTTCCTGCATCATGAAGATTACTCCTTCCTCCTTTACATTTTTACTTTGACATTGCTCTCTTTGACCAGTTATCTATTTAACATTACTTTGCCTTCTTCATTAAAACTAGTGGCATTTCCACAGTGGATTCCTGAGCTTGCATATCACGAAAAGAACTTCACCCTTTTTTAGAGGAAAGTTGCTGCTGGAGTCCCACTGGTAACAGCTGCAGCATTTATTACTCAGTATGTCACATTTTTAAACACATTAAAATTTAAAAAAAACCCACACCAACAAAACAAAGGGAAAAAAAAAAAAAAGGATCCTTGAAGGCAGAAAGTCCTCAAATGCACAGTGGATAAATTATTTTATTCATTGAGGGGCACAATCCTGCTTCCACAGCTAACTCGGGTGTTGTACTGGCTTTTTGATGGCATGTGGCACAGGGCTTCTCTTCGTGCAAGGGTACTGTTTATTCTAGTGCTCATTGCTCTGCGCACCATCACAGTGAGTTAAATATCTTTCTTTATGATCTTAGGGCCTGAATGTCTTTTCCTCAGAAATACTTTTGACAGTTGCTGAGTATACATGGGCTGACTATTTTTTCCCCTGATGGCTGCTGGGCCATCACATTTCCAGCACAGCTGCCAGTCTAGTTTGAAACCTGCCCTTCCATCTGTTGCAAGAGCCTTCCCACTGCCACAATCAATAGCTTTTCCACATTGCGGGATTTTTTTAAAAATTTGTTGCAAATCATCTAGTTATTTGAAATCCACACTCTGTAATGTGGATACATACTGAATTTGGACATCCTTTTCTCCCAGATAGCTAAGAAGGAACATGGAGACCATGTTAAATTAAGAGATCAGAAGATAAATCACAGTCTGTTTGCTTGAACTTAGAAGTCCAGGAAAGAGAGAGGAAGTTCATATTCAGCATCACTTATAATAAAAAATAATTTATATGAGAGACATCCTATTTGCTTTAATACAAATTTCAAATAAAATTAATCTTCTTAAACTTGAAAAGCTATTGTTTTTAACAAGTTTATTTGCGAAATATTTTTGTGTATTTTCTACACTGCTGTACTGGAAATACTGGTATTTACTTTTCACAAATGTCCCTCAGGAAATGAGACACACCACTGAACTTCTAGCACTTGACTGACCAAAACAATTAAGTAAAAATAAAATACAGATAAAACAAAACATAATCTACAGAGAACAATGAATGTCATCTGGTCTCAAAGGTGCTCTACTAAATGAAGATTACAGCTTTATAATTAAATGACCAAATGCTACAATAGCAGTTAAATATGCTTCCAGTCTAGAGTGCATGGTGATGATAAGGTCTTTATCATATTACAGCGATATTACATAACCTCTTCACAGGAGGACTATGACCAGCATGCCAAAGCAGATGCTCACTGGTCTGAAGAGTGTGTGTCTAAACAGAGGATAGGAAAGGAACTGGGGAGGTGAAGTGATTTCTCCAGCAGATGGGTGGAAACTCCAGCCTTCTGGAGACTGCTGTAGGTGATGGTACCACAGTTCTGAGAAGTTTAGTACTCTGGTGAGGAAAGTAGCAATATCCCAGGTTTATGGCTGATAATTTTGAGGCTGAAATATCAATGGCAATATTTGCCTGTTTGGCAAGAGAAATTTTGTGTACTAATGTAACTTCCAGGGTCTTTTCAACTGTACTATATGTTCTCTTGGTTTTGAGAGGAACTTGGTAGACTTTGAGGATTAGGGAGAAAATACATCAGATGTATTAGAAAACTTGCTCTAAAGGTATTATGAGCCTGACATTTTCTTCATGCAATACAGACTTGTGTGTGGAAATGTTTTAAATATTTATTGGCTTAATATTCAAGAAACACCATCCCTCAGAAATCTGTTCAGCTTTGAAAGAAAAGGATGATTAATTTGGGTGTGAGAATTTAAGTAAAGGTATCCTTGATCATTGTAACAGCTCCATAATGATCATTTCTGAGGAGGGAGGAATGGTTCCCCATGCTCACCTTGCCCAACTTTCTGAGAGTCCTTAGGAGGAAAATCTGGATTTTTTTCAGGACTTGAAGCAGCCCTTGAGTTTATCACAAGGCACCCAGTGGTGGAAATTACTCCACCTAAATATCCTGCCATTTCCTATGCCTTCCCCTGAAGAATATGATTCTGGCTTGTGTCAGTAACAAGTAACCAGAGTAAACAGACAGGGTCCAGAGCCAGGATTGCAGCTCCTGTGCCCCATACCAGCAAAAGAGAAAATGGTTGAATTGGCTTTGAGAGGAGCCATGAATTGGCTCTGAGAGCAGCCAGCTAAGCATTCAACATGGAATGAAGCTAAGGAAAACCTTCCTCTGTCTTTTTTGAAATCTTTGACTAAACTCAAAGTGCTGTGAGATATACTTGGGCCATTGCTCTGCAGGTATCACTAGTAAATTGTCCACTGAGTTCCTCTCCAGAGTGAAAATAGCTGTGACTCATTCCTACCAATAAGCCAGTGGCTTCGATTACTATTGTAAATAAAATGTGATCAGGACAGTTCTCTGGAGCTGAGGCAGAGTGGTATGGAAAGGGATCCATTTGACACAATCTTATTCCCCAGGAACAGACTGTCTTCCTGGAAAAACATGCAGACTAGCTACTGCAAACGGTCCCTGGCTTGTGCTTGGCCCAGGGACTGTCTGGGAGAGTGCTAGCTGGTTTTGGCCCAGATTGTGCTAGAAGCTATTCCAGCAGTGTGGGGATGATTGCAGCCAAGTGTCTGTGAAGGTACACTGGCACTGTTTGGTCTACTGTGCAGAGGTTGCAGAAGTGGAGGCACTTGCCTTCGAATCCACTGATAGGGTAAACCCACTTTAAAAGCTAGGATAAGATATGAGCTCCTGCATCCTGGTAAGTATTTGAGGCAAATACTGGCTGAAAAGCTCTCAGTATGAGTTCTCTGTGCTCCACAGAGGACAGGCAAGCATCACTGCTGCCCAGCACTGACCTGTTGAGGGCAGGAGGCTTGCTTATTCTATAACACAGATCATTCACTGCAACGTACCTCCAATGCACTGTGGCATCTCGTGACTTCCATCGTGTGCCTGTGCAAGCTAAAGAAATTGGATTCTCTGAGATGGGTTCATTCCATTTTGACAAGGAAAACACATTGCACAATCAATATCTCAGTCCCCTGTTTTGTCACAATGGCTCTTCACACTGTTCAGTTTCTCTCTGCACTGAAAAGTGCTTGCAGGTGGCTCATCACAGATGTCTGTGACAGTGACAGATTAGGAGCTTCTTCACTGTTTTGATATCAAATGAGCCTTGCATATGCCTCCTGTTAAACATGAACCTAAACAGCAGGATTAATAAAAGTAGCAACTGGGATACTCATCTCTGTATGATCTCATTGCAGTCATGATCCTGTTAGTGTTGAAATAAATCAATGTGTCTGCTAAGTCCAAATGAAAATCAGGCAACTTATTTAGTAACATAAGTAACGATTTTTGAATCCTGCTTTTGGGGCTATCTCTAAGGAAACTCTAAGCACATACAATGGGGTGTAGGTAAAACTGAGGTGCATAAATCCAGATCTCTTCCATTCAAGACTGCTTCACTCTGCTTTCTCCATTCAGATACCTCGAGTGTATTTCTGTGTGTCATTCCATGCAGGACTGGCCAGATCCATAGTCTACACACCACCTTTTGTACCTGCCCTGAAGCATCCTGTTTCTCAGGTAGATATGTGGGTCTGCTGCCTAGCAATTCAGAAAGGAAGGAAAAGAGGTAAGTCTGTAAGTTTTGGACACGGGATAAAATATATTAACAGTTCTTAGGGGACAGGAAAGTCCCTCACAGTGAAACCCCTAAATTCTAGGCTGCAAGGAAAGTCTCACCTATTACTTGCTCTAAACTAGTTCCCATGTAATTCTAGAATTATAGACTCACACAAGTTTGGAAGGGACCTCAGGATGCCATCTAGTTCTATCCCCTGCTCAAAGCAAAGCCAACTTCATAGTTAGTTCAATTTGCTCAGGGCATTGCCCAGTTAAGTCTTCAGCATCTCCAAAGACAATGATACCATAACTTCTTTGGGTTTTTTCCCCACAAGAAAGAACATCTTCAGCAGGAGGAATGAAAACCTCTCTCCTCCCCACACCCAAATGTCCCCAGATTTTGTCCTTTGAAGTAGCTTTGAATCACTCTATGCAGCTGTGAGACTGGTACCAGCTCTCCCACATAGTGTGCTCAGCAGTGAAATGCATATAAAGGGATGTCACCAAAACTGCTCTCCGTTAAAAAATGAGAAGAGGTCTTGATTTGGGGAAGGAAAGCTTTCAGCAGCAAGTGATTGTTGCCCAGATAAGCATCCATACCTGGAGGAGAAGCAAGATTTAGTATGTGCCCTTTTCCCCTGTATTTTGCTTTCCGCAGAGATATCCTCAGTTGACACAATGGCTGCTCCCTTCATGATGCTATGTGGAGGGACAAAGCATCTGTCCCCGGGCTCTGGATTGCAGCCTAGCAGCCAGATCCTGGAAAGAGAAATGTCTCTTGACTCAGTTTTATAGTCTTCAGTCCTTTGGACCTAATCCTAAGAGATTCACTCAGGCCTGCGCTGTGAATTGATTGCAGAGCTAGGGATAAAATGCAGAAGCCCTGGCTTTTCAGCGCCAAGCACTGAACCGTTACTCCTCTTGGTCAGGCAATGAACAAGCTAGAAAAGCCTTTGAGGCTCTGAGCATGATTAACAGACCTAAAGCTCCAGCCTGGAGCCAGATGGAGAACATACATGCTCCTGCTTTTTAAGTTTGCATGTGTACAGGTGCTGCACACAAGGAGCTTGTCAGCTGCCTGCTTTCAGGGGGCTGACAGATCTACTGCAGCACTGTTTGACTAAGTGTGCAAACATAAAGTGGAGATTAACCAAGATAGCCCTTTAATAACACCGTCAGTTGAGAGATCAGGCTGACTGACAGCAGGGACTGGGCAGGGTTGAATATGTATGCAAAAAGATTTTTTATTGCACCTTTTTCAGGCACTTCCATTCACATAAATATATGCAGGTGTACCCCGTGCTACCCAATCACGCATTTCTGTCACCGGTCTGACTACCTGTCCGACCCTGGGCATGAATTCCTGGCAGCTGACTAACCACTAGTGCCAAGCTCCGCGCAATTTACAGCGTGATGGTTTGATTTACCACGTTTCTAAACCTTTATCTCATCTGCCTTGTCAGGCATGTCCTGGCAAATCCTGTACCAGACCAAGGCATCCTGATATACCTTAAACGTGTGCTGTGGGCTGGCCCACGCCGGAGGGCAGGTGCCCCCCTGCCCGCTCTGTCCCTGCCCTCCTCAGCCGGGCAGGGGGCAGAGAATGTAACGACAGGCCCGTGGGTCGGGGTGGGGGCAGGGAGAGATCGCTCCCCAGTGACCGTCACAGGCACAACCCAGGTCTGCCCCGGGGAAAGTCAGAGCGGGCCAGTGAGAAATAAACCCGCCCCTCAAAGCACCTTCCGCAGCGCTCCCTTCTCCCCGGGCGCAGCTCGGCTCCTGCCCGTCCCTGCCCCCTCCCAGCAGCAGCACAGGGCTACGGGCACTGAGGGCCGCGCTCAGCTTCTCGCTCCTTGTCTCCCCCGCTCCTCGTTCCTCTCTTTCCCTGCCGCAGCGTGTCCCCCCCGCGGGCGCAGCCCCCCCGGCCCAGCCGGCCCCAGCCCCCCCGCCCCCGGGGGCACAGGCCCTGCCCCAGCCCGGCCCCAGCCCGGGCTCCTCCCCGCGGGGCCACAGGCCCTGCCCGGAGCTGCCCCGGCGCCGCTGCCCGCGGGTCACAGCCCCCTGCGGGCACCCCCTGCCCCGGGGGGGGCCCTGCCCGGGCTGCGGGGGGGGAGCTGCTCCCCCGGGGGCTCCGCGGGCCGGGGGCGCCGCGGGCTGGGGGGGAATCTCTGCTCCGGGCCGGGAGCGGCTCCGGCCCCTCCGGCGCTGCCCGGGGGCTGCAGGGCCGCGGCTCCCACACAGCTCGCTCCTCTCCCGCTGCAAGTTGCTGTGCGGGTTGTTCCCGCTTCTTCAATACGTTCTCTCAGAGGCGCTGCCGCCGGCGCTGATGGGCTCGGCCTGGGCCGCCGGCGGGGCCGTCCTGCAGCCGGCTGCGTCGGCTCCGTCGGACACGGGGGAAGCTTCGGCACCTTCTCACAGAAGCCACCCCTGTAGCTCCCCCGCTACCAAAACCTCCCACGCAAACCCACTGCAACTTGTTCTCTCACAGGCAGGGACTCTTCAGTGCTCTCTATTAAATTACCAGGCTGTGCATTTTAACTCTCAGTGGCCTTGACAGCTCTTACTGTCACATTTTGGGCAAATACAAGGCAGCCTGTCAGACTAACAAGGCCCTGGCAAGTTTTGAGCACCCTAAACCCTCATGAAAGCCAGAGAGAGGGGGGGCTGACAGAAGAGACAAATGCCTTCTAATGGCAGATGTTTGAGGCAAATTAACAAATATCAGAAAGCTGCTTTGATGAAATAAAACAATGAGGTAAAACATTCCCTAGTTTCCGTATTAAAACCAAGGACGAAATTTGATGTACTGCAGAAACAGGAAAATATTTTAATGAATACTGTTGCATATGATATTCCTGTCCCCTAGGTAAATGTTGGATTTTCTGTACTTCGCAGGACAATTATTGATTATAAATTATTTTATTTAATTATATTATATTTTTAAATATAACTAAATGCTTATTTTTATATAGTCTTTATATAAATGTGTATATATTATATAATATGTAATTATATATAAATATATGTATTATTATAAATAAAGAAATATAAAATATTTTATCATAACAACAATATTTTATTATATTAATAGGCTAGACTAGAAAAGGACAGAATATTTTAGTTGGAAGGGACCTACAACAATGATATAGTCCAACCTCCTGACTAATTCGTGTCTAACCAAAAGCTAAAGCATGGCAAGCGTTGTTCTGTGCTGTTAAATAGGTGGTTCTTTGCAATCCCAAATGAGATAATGAGGCGTGCATAGGTGTGTCTGAAAGGATCATCCAGTGGCCAAAACTTTGTCCCTTTTCCATGGTCACCTGAAAGCCAGTCTCAGCTCTGCCAATAACCTGCTGTGGTACTTTGGGAAGAGCTGCAGCTTTCTTGCTTATTACCAGCTTTGTCTATTCTGCTAAGAAACTAGTCATGCCAAGACCTTTCCATGTTTGTGCAAGACTTCTCGCTGGGTGCCTGTATGGGACCCAGCAGTGCTGCCATGCTCTCAATTGTACCTCTGAATACTGCTGTTAAAAGAGAAAAGGTGGAAAGACATCCAGTGAAAAGTGCCAGAGTTCATTAGCATCATTTGGAATAAAGGGGCCTGTGGAAAAGCGTGGTGGTTTCTAGTAGAGACTTATTTTATTACTATAGCTGCTAAATTAATTGCTTCATCCACTTTCATAGGTTGCCTTTAGTTAAGGTGAAATGCTTTCAAAAGTAATGACTGTAGCAATAATTAATAATTTATTCTGTGGAATTAACTTGCTGTCTTTTCTTCTTCAAGGGTAAAGCTTGATGGTTTTGTTCACATGAAGCTCACATGTGTATGCATATACATACGTTTATATGCGTATATACATAAAGGAAATGAGAAAATAGAGAATAGGGAACAGAAGTCTATGCCAGGAAAATAAATAATAATAATAAAAAAGACAAAATACTTCCAACATTTTCCTTTACTCATTACACTTTACTCAGAGAAGAAACTGGACTTCCTGAAATATTACCATTTTAAGAAATTTCCAAAAGGAAAGCTTTGGGCTTTGTTTACGATATTTTCTTGTTTTGTCTAGATACTTCCTTTTGTCTGCTCTGTGATAGTACTCTCAATTTACTGTGACTGGGGAAGCTTCCCCAACTCACACATGAAATAATTTTGACAGAGGGTTTGGTACTTGTGGGGGGCCATGTTCAGAGCCCATGCCAACTTATGAGGAAGCTGACGTTTGGGCTGGGACCACAGTTCTGGTGACTCATCCCCAGCCATGAAGATAGACTGCAGCCTCCCTGTCCAGCCCTGTCTAACATGTAGTACTGGACCAGCCTCATCCCCAGTGAGCAACCCCAGTCAGTGCTGGCTGAACACCTACGCAGTAGGAGACTGAATCCAGGGGAAGAAGGTAACAAGCTGCCTTGGCTGTTCCCTCTCCTACCCCTTAAATATCTGCCTGCTGCCTTCCAGTGATGCAGAGAAAATTAATTTGGGATTCAAGCATCTGGAGAGCAATGGATAAAAGGTGCTCTAGGAGAAGTATTGTTACAGATGTTCCTCTCCTTACTGCTACAGCAAGTCAAGATGAAAACACACTGCATAAACTGTGACGTGCCTGAAATCTAATGCAAACTGTTCCCTTTCAAGCAAGCAGTAAAACCCTGGGAGCTCAAACTGTGTCCTGAAGGTAGCAAAGGAAGAGAAATGCTCTCTCCTTTTTTATTATTTTATTCCTGTATTATTAAAGATAATATTGTGCTTGGAGGCATTCAAACAATGTGGTGCTGAGGAATGTGCGTGAAGCAGGTAACACTATTTTCCTCCATTAGCAGGGATATATATATATAAAATAACAGGAACTTCATTCATTAACTTGGAGAAAATGATGCCTATGTTAGTGAGGCTAAAGGATAGGAAATACCTTCTGCCATTGAATAAAGGATGGCCCAGCCAATGCTGGGACCAGGCTTTGGAAGTTCCTGCTGAAAGAAATAGCAGATGAAGGTGGGAGTAAGAGGAGAGAAGCAATTCCCAGATGGTAACACTTTAATTTTTAATTTGGAGAGCTTAATATTATTCCAAGTTTTATACCCTGAAGAAACCACTTGAGGCAATGCCATATTCTTGGCTCCCTAGTGGGTTAAATAAACTTGTAGTCGTGATGGTTTTTTTTATTTAAAGTATAGCTTATGCCTTGGACTGAATGTCTGCTCAGCAGCAGTATAATACTGATGCCCTTAGACTGGCTGTTTGATCTGCTATGTGGTCTGGTATATGCCTGCTACTTTCCTAATCCCTTTGTTTGTAGATATGCAGGGAACAATCAATCAGAGTTGCCTTACTTTCTTGTAATGTGGAAACCAGCAGGAGTTGACCAGAGCAGGCATATCATGGTAAACAGTTTTTCCATCTGAAATGGAGGTTTTCTTGCCAGGTAGGGGGAAACAGGGCTGAGCTGCACCTCACCCAGGGTTTCATAGGACAATAAATCCTATCTGTGCCATCAGTTCTACCACCATTATGTCTGGAGAACACTGCACTGTGTGGGATTCATTACACACTATGAAATTTCTTCCTTCTTCATTTAAGACTGGACTCTCTATTTCTTCCTCAAACTCGGCAGTCTGAAAGGAGTAGTATGTTACATGACATACCATGGAGGCTGAAAGAGGGGAAGGCTGGAAGGGAAGAGGAAAGCTCACAAATTGTCAGTCCTCATTTCTCTCTTAAAGCACTTGGATTCATAGAAAAAGACTCTCTGTGATGAGTGTCAAATGAGCAAAGGGAATGGATATTTACTTGTAGAATTGAGTTGTAGTTGGCAACTGAACAATTTTTCATTGGAGCAGTGGATAACAAATTATTACTCCTGCTTTTCACCAGGTTTACTCTGATGCAGATGCATTACAAGGTAACAGGAGGCCTGAGAAGTAAGCAAAGATGCACTGTTTAAGCAGTGACCCAAAGCCTTTGCATTTTCCTGGCATCTGCTTGAGCATAGCTATGCCAGGCTTCCCACTAGTGCTCCTGGATGGAAGTCTCCTGGCCTGGCTGGTTCTTAGGTGGAAGACCCCATGCAAATCTCAATTAATGTGGAATAAGTCAAGGAACAGGCAAATACTAGACTCCAAGATGCAGGCAAGTTGAAAAACTATGTTCCAGCCTTGTTGTGATTACAGAGAAGGCATGAGGTCGTTACCTGCTCATGCAGCTGTGGAGGAAACTTAAATTCAATCCCAAGCATAATTCAAATAAAAGGTTCCACTTCTCTATTCTGAAAAATGGGATCTTTCGGGTATTTTTTACTGTGCAGAGTTGGGATAAGGGGAGTCTCCAGGTTTCATGCCCGATGTAAGGGATAAAGTAGCTGCCTATGAAACTAGACAGATCATAAGTCAAGATGCAGCTGACTCACGATGCCTGACAGGAAAGTCCTGCCACCAGATGTGACATTTGAGCTAAGTTGTTGCTCTGCCATTTACTGATCAAAATGTCTCGGCGGGCATGGGGGGGTGGGGATAAATAAAAGGAAAAAAGTCTTTTTTTGAAGCAGATTTTCTGGATAGTTTGTTTGGAGACATCTATGGTCTCTGTGAAAGTCCTCAAAGGCCAAACTTGCTGCGCATCCAAGGACCTTCTTTCATCCTTACCCTGAAACAGTAATTCTCTCAATTTTTCCTCAACAGTACTGGGAGCTTCATGTCCTCTTTATTGGCCTTTTCATATCCCCAGAAGCTCAGTGTAACTCACTCAAAGCTCTATTTGTCATCCATTCCCCCACCATACACCACAGTTTTCCATTCTTCTCTTCCCTTTTTCTGGGCAATTTCTCCTGTGCAATGACTTTTCCCTTGCTTGGTTTACAAGTCTTTCAGAACAGCTTTCACACAGAACACAGAGATTAGTGCTGAAGATTCTGGGACGGAGAGAGGGATGCAGTATCACTTTAGGTGAGTATCTGAGCCAGTCTGAATGGCAGATCCCAACTTGGATTCCCATAGTAATCAAATATAATTCTGGACAGGGAGACTGGAAAGTTTAAGGCATTGTTACCCACTAGACCAAAGAGAACAAAATCTTTCTGCTTCCCAAGACCCTAAAAACAACAGTCTCATGACAAACACGTTCTATTTTTCTTTGGTCATAGGGTGCTGGCATTTTAAATCTCCTGGAACAATGAGATGGGAAAAGGGAAAATTACTTGGATAATTATAGTGAATACCAGCAACAAGGTATTTGATTTGTAAGACAGAGATTCTCAAGCTGGGGTCATTACTAATAAAGCAACAGGAAGGATAACCTGGCAGTAATGACAGTAAGCTGGTCTTAATTTAGGTTCTCTGGGTCATTTAGTTTGCTCTATGAAAGCCATTGCTGGAACTGCACATGACTTTGTTGAAACAAGCAGATCCTTGAACAAGACATTTAGACATGTTTAATCTCAAATATATGAAGGTCCTTCTGAATCTAGTAGGACTTGTATCCTTACTGGATTGAATCCTCAGTTTCTGTACCTGTCCCCATTTTCTCAACAACTGCAAATTGTATGCAGCTTTGGGAAGTCACATTTACACTACGTGAAGGGTAGAAGGAGTACAAAAAGCTCTCCTTTTTCCATATTATGTATCTCAACATCCTTAAACTGGGCTATGTATTGTGTCACCCTTTGGGAGTCAAACAATGTGAGGACTGAGTCTGTAGCTGCCTGTCTTCTATGGAGCATCCTTTCTTGAAAAAGAACATTTATTTGAATGGAGAAGGGAAGGTTGATGCTGAGGTCCAAATAAGAGGGCAACAGTCCTCAAACCTACTTGGGTCAAAAGCCTATCTCACCTGGAGTCACTCCAGTTCTCTAGAAACCTCAGCAGAACAGGGGAAAGCAGTTCCTTTGTCAATAGGATTTTCTCTACTCCATTGCTTCAGACTGTAGTCATGCAGCAACATTTCTGTGACCAGACTAATGTCCATATTTTGATTTTACTGAAGGATGAGATTTCTGTGTTTTTAACTTTGAACACAACATTCAAGACTCCAAGTACAGTTGAATTTCCCCTGCATGCACCACTTTATATTAGTTGAACACACCATAAAGATATGGACATATTAGCTCCTTGAACTGTATTTGAACCAAGTACTTGTTTTGTGCCCTAAAGGTTCAAGTCAATTGTTTATTTTATTTTATTCCTAGCTGAGATGTGGAAACCAGTCACTCAGTATCATGAACCCTGTCACCTCTCCCGCCTGCAAAAAGCAGTTTCTTTTATTCTTGTAGTGCTGTGTAAGGTTATACTTCTGTGCCATGGGACATTGTTACGTGACCCTGGGACTGGTGACCTGTGGTACACTGTCCTACCTATGCCTGAGTGCCACGTGTTGACTCCCAGTAGCAGGAGTGACTGTGTGTTGGGCACTCTGGACTGGAAAGGACTTTCAAAGTCTCCAAATCCAACCCACCACTGCTGCAGAGAACTGTCTGCCATAAAACTGACCAAGATCCCTCCCGAATATCAGCTGCCACTTTTTGCCTCAGCAATACTAAGACTATACTATTATGAAGTTAGAAACATTCTTCTGGTTTCCATTATCCAAGTTTAATTTCTTCCAAGTCTTCCTTGTGCCAACAAAAACTTTCTTCTCTTTCTGTTCACAATTTTGCGTAAGTTATCAGCAATATTTATCCTACAGGCTGTCTCTGTACCGGGCAACACTCTGCTTCTGTGGCAACAGGGTAGGGAATGTAACATTATTTAATGTATCACTCCATTATGAGCTATGCCCAATGACACAACAACTAGAACAGGGAACAGGACAACATGTCAAAGGAAATTTTTATTTATGATGCCATAAAAATGCCATCCATGATTCACTGGGTGGAATTGTCCTAGAACAGGAAACAAAAACATAGTGCATAAAAAATAGTAATAAACATCAAGCTGATAAATGCTCCTAATTACTTGAAAATAGCTTCCTTTTTTTCCCATTAGCCTTTTCCCTAACCTTTTTGTACCAAAAATAATTTTCCATGAATCACAACCATATCATTATAATGAGTGCAAGGAAATATCAATCTATATAAGATCAAGTTAAGTAACAGGAAACATCACATTAAGTATAATCTAATTATACTTTGTTCCACAACAGAAGGGACAGATTTATTTTTCAGATAAGAGTGAAAAGCAGTGTATAAACATGTGAAACTCAGAGGGAGAATCACAACATCTACCATTAGGCTCTGCAGAGTTAAGAAGCCGATTGAAACTGCCTAAGACAACAGTTTGTCCACTGACACTACTGGGAGTGTAGTTCTTTACCAAACACCTACATCAAATACCTAACGCTATGCAGCTAGACAATCAAAAGTAAAACCACAAAATTATTCTCTTCCAAAACAGGCCTTCTTAAAGCAGCAGCTGAGAACTCTGAAATATACCCAAAGGTCCTACCATTTTAAAATGTCAATATGTTTGTGCTTCTGGAACTCCATAAGGGGATAATAAATCATAAAATTAATGCCAACAAAGACTATTATCAATGTCTTGTTTGCCTTTATAATTGACACGGGTATAAAATTCAGCTCAGTATTCCCTGCACTGGACCACAACTTGCGTGTGAGATTCTTTTGAAAAAGGTATTTTATCTTCATCTGTATGAATTCTTACCTCTCTTGCAGTCTGTAAGGCTCAGGAAATGTTTGTGAAGTGCTTTGAGAGCCTCCTTGGGGATACAATGTAGAGAAATTGCAGGCAAATAAATAAAAGGTCAACTTCTATGTAGTTACTGTCACGTTTTTTTTACTTGAAGACCTTGCTTTTAATACAGCTTGAAGTCAAACAGGTGATTAACAAATCATGGTACATACAGTACATTAGTACAATGTGATACTTTCTGTCTTTCAATAAACACTATTTACACAGGATCAAATTCTGCCCTAAATTACACCAGAGTGAAATCAGAGAAAACAGCTTCTCAAGTCAACAGAGCCACTCCAGATCAATGTAGAGAAGTGAAGGTTTTCCAAGACTACTGTCAACTCATTCCAAGCTTTTTTAACCTCCAGGGTTATGTGTATCAATATCTCAATAAGGTACTTGGAAAATTATGCAGCTGATTAACAGCAGACCCCTGTGGGTGAGATGTAATTAAACTGGAAACAAAAGGTGCTTATTCCCAGGGTAGAGAAATGTAGAAAATACAAAAAGATACATGTCCAACCATGAACCTATATGAGAGGAGTGACACCTCTATTTATGGGCACAAGCATGACTGTTAAGGACACAAGTGAGTTAACTAATTTGGAAATCTCTGTGATATTGGCACAGGTCCTCTGACTGCAGCGTTTCTTTACCATCAGTGTTGATCTCATTCTAGTCCACGGAGCACAAGTCATCTCACCCCAAAGGATTTACCCTACTACAGTGCAGATGTAGATGACTTATTTCAGTCAGCTGAATCCCACTTCTGGTGCCCACGTTGTTGAATTGTTGAAGAGCAAACCCCACTGTTCCACCCTCACTTGAGAACAACGCATGCATCACAGTTCAGTTAATTCCCAGACGATGGACCTTCCAAGCATTTCACCAGCTTTCACATGGTAACAAAGGACACAGAGAAGGTGGAGTTACTGAATGCCACCTTTGCTTCAGCCTTCACTGCCAAGGCCAGTCCTCTGGTTTCCCAGACCCTGAAAGCAAGTCTGGAGAAAGGAAGACTTTCCCTTGGTCAAGGAGGATCAGGTTAGAGATCACTTAAGCAATCCTGACACCCACAGATCTATGTACCCCAAGTGAAGGAGCTGGAGATGTTAAAGCTAAGCCATTCTCCATCATCTCTGAAAGTTCATGGAGGACAGGAGAGGTGCCTGAGGACTGGAGGAAAGCCACTGTCACTCCAGTCTTCAAAAGGGCAAGAAGGAGGACCCAGGAAAGTACAGGCCAGTCAGCCACAACCTGCATCCCTGGAAAGGTGGTGGAACAGCTGGAGGTCGTCTGTAAGCATGTGCAGGGAAAGATTATCAGGAGTAGTCAACATGGATTCACCAAGGGGAAACCATGCCTGACCAACCTGACAGCCTTTTATGATGGAATGACTGGCTGGCTGGACGAGGGGAAAGGGATGGGTGTCGTCTGTTTGACCTCAGCAAGGCTTGTGACACTGTCTCCCATAACATCCTCACAGGTAAGCTCAGGGAGCATGGACTAGATGAGGGGACAGTGAGGTGGGTTGAGAACTGGCTGAATGAGGGAGCTCAGAGGGTTGTGATCAGCGGTGCGGTCTAGTTAGAGGCCTGTAGCCAGCGGCGTTCCCCAGGGGTCAGTGCTGGCTCCAGTCCTGCCCAGCTTACTCACCAGTGACCTGGAGGAAGGGACAGAGGCACCCTCAGCAGGTTTGCTGGTGATACAAAACTGGGAGGAGCGGTCGGTACCCCAGGAGGCTGCGCCGCCATTCTGCGAGACCTGGCCAGGCTGGACAGTTGGGCAGAGAGGAACCCAGTGAAGTTCAACACAGGCCAGTGTAGGGTCCTGCCCCTGGGGAGGGACAGCCCCGCGCACCAGTACAGCCTGGGGTGACCTGCTGGGGGGCAGCTCTGCAGAGAGGGACCTGGGAGTGCTGGGGGGCAGCAGGTTGCCCATGGGCCAGCAGTGTGCCCGTGGGGCCAAGAAGGCCAGTGGGACCCTGGGGTGCATGGGGATGAACATGGCCAGCAGGCTGAGGGAGGTGATTCTGCCCCTCTGCTCTGCCCTGGTGAGGCCGCATCTGGAGTGCTGTGCCCAGTGCTGGGCTCCCCAGTTCAACAGGGTACTGCTGAAGAGGGCTTAGTGGAGGGCTACAAACATGATGAGGGGACTAGAGCATCTCCCTGAGGGACCTGGGCCTGATTATCCTGGAGAAGACTGAGAGGAGATTTTATCAATGCATATATATATAGCTTAAGGACAACTGTCAAGGGGATGGGGCCAGGCTCTTTTCAGTAGTGCCCAGCAACAGGACAAGGGGCAACGGGCACAAGCTGCATCACTAGAAGTACCTTCTGAGTATGAGGAAGAACTTCTTTTCCTTGAGGGTGGCAGAGCCCTGGCACAGGCTGCCCAGAGAGGCTGTGGGGTCTCCTGCTCTGGAGACATTCAAACCCACCTGGATGTGGCTCTGTGCAGCCTGCTCTGGGAGAGCCTGCTCGAGCAGGGTTGGGCTAGGTGATCTCCAGAGATCCCTTCCAACCCTGACCATTCTGTGATTCTATATTTTGTGGGGCAGGACACCAATGCTGACTGAAAATAATAGAAAATACCTGTAAATTAAGTAGCCTAGAAAAAACCTGGGTTTAACCCCAGCTGGCAATTAAGCAGGACCAGCTGCTTACTCACTGCCCACACCCCCTGCCCCAAGATGGGGGAAGGAATTGGAAGAATGAAAGTGAGAAACAAACTTATGTGTTGAGATAACAGTTTAATAATTAAAAAGAAATAGTAATTTTAAAAATGTAAGGGGGGGGGGGGGGAGGAGCGGAAGTAGCAAAGAGAGAGGAAAATAAAACCCAAGAAAAACAAGTGATGCAAATGAAAACAATTACTCACCATCGAGTGATGCTCAGCCAGTCCCTGAGCAGCAACTCCCCAGGCTCTGCCCAACCTCCTCCCTAGTTTTATTGCTGAGCACGATGTCATATGGTGTGGAATATCCCTGTGGTCAGTTGGGGTCAGCTGTCCCAGCTGTGTCCCCTCCCAACTCCTTCTGCACCCCCAGCCTGCTCACTGGTGGGGTGAGGAGCAGAAAAGCCCTTGGCTCTGTGTCAGCGCTGCTCAGCAATAACTAAAACACCCCTGCGTTATCAACACTATTGTCAGCACAAATCCAAAACACAGACAGCCCCATACAAGCTACTATGACGAAATTTAACTCTATCCCAGCAAAAACCAGTACAAAAACAATCAAAGGAATTGGAGCTGTTTTTTCTAGAAAACTTTAAACTTAAAGAGAAATTTTCATAAATAAATACAGATATATTCTCCATGCCCAATGAGCTGAATAAAGATTGTCTTAAATTGAAAAAAAGGAATCCATTAGATATTAAGAAAACCTAACGAGTAGGAAAGCTAAGCACTGGCACAGGCTATGTCAGGGATGGAAAGTCTAGCACATATTACCATCTGCAACCAATAGGTTGGATATAGCTAACACCAAAGTCAGCATGGACCAGACAGCTGCTCTCAGTCCCTCCCAGCCCTGTTTTCTCTGATTGTGAATGGTTTTCACATTGTTTCAGAATGAGATGAGGCAGAGAAAAGAAGTACTCTATTCTGATTTCTAACAAATTGTTTCCCATTAAAAGTAACAACATTTTCAAATGCTTGCAGCGATCAGCAGGATAAGTCATTGTTCCTCTTGCACTACACATAAATTCTCTTGCTGTCTTATTTGTGGACATAATTGTTTCTTTTTTTAAAAAAAAAAAACAAACATTTTCCTGTCTTGTATAATTTCCCTTTAATCTTGTGATGATCTGAGATTAGTTTTATTGGTTTTGTTTCAAACTTGTTTCATATTTTGAGACCCTAGATGAAAAAGTTTTACACCTATATATAGTATTGACATGACTGAACAGACCATGAAAAGAGCTTACCAAGAGAGATCTTTATGTAAACGGGTAACAAACGGGAGGAGATAAGAAATCTGCCTGAAATTACTTGGAAAATCATAGATAATTTAAGTTGGAAGGGACCTCTTGAAATCATCTAGTCCATATCCCCCACATCTTCTCCCCCAGTTCAAGCAGGTTCAGCCAGAGCAGGTTGCTCAGGACCATGTTCAGACAGCTTTTGAGTATCTCGAAGTACGGAGACTCTGTAACCCTTCTGGGCAACCTGTTCCAGTGTTTGACTACCAGCACAGTAAGAAGTGTTTTCTAGTGTTCAGATGGAATTTCATGTTTTAATTTGTGCCCACTCTCTCTTCTCCTCTCAGTGGTCACTATCTAGAAACATGTGGTTTCCTCTTCGTTCTCTCACATCAGGTATTTATCCACATTGATAAGATCCCTCTGAGCTTTCTCTTCTCTGGATTGAAGAGTCCAAGTTCTTTCTGTCTCTCCTTGTATCACAGGTACAAATAGAACTAACAGTGAGGGCTCCTGAATCTTAGCTCTGTCCCCCATCACCAGAACCAAGGCTGCTGTGGGTACTGGCTGCTGCTGGGGGTGGCTTGGATGTACCATTAGTATGAAGGATGGAGGAAGGCCTGGCAGAAACGTGCCACAGCTTATTCTGTCTTATATAAGGTGTGAAGACTAGTCAATCTAATTTTTAATTACAGCTCAGTCTCCAAGCTAAGCAGTTGATATAATTCTCAATGCTTCAGTTGCGTAGCAATGACAGTGAAATATTTGAATCCTAACTAAAGAAGAGATAGCGCATCTCCTGTCTGTGTGCTTGATGCATTGTGCTGCCCCCTCTTTATTCCACCCTCTACAGCAACATCTTACATCTTACATGTGTGCTCCTGTCATGTATAATTCATGGTGTTGTGCAGCCCTGCTCTCCTCCTGCCCTCCATTCCCATTCAAATCAGTTTTAAAATGCAATGACTCCAGGTGCTAATGTTTTAGACAAGCTTGAAGCAATTGAGACAAGGCTGTAAGCTGAAAATAACGTGCAGTAGCATAGTCGAGTAGTTAATCAATACAGGACTTGTCAGCTTTTCATATCAAGACATTAACAAAGTTATGTTGCCATAAATGAAAGGAGTTTTGAGGGGAGAAAAATAAAAGCTGTTAACAAGACAATGTCTGAGTTAGTTGTTTTTTTAAAGAAAAAAATAATGAAAAAAAGACCTCAAGCATTAACATTTGAATCTTTTGTTACTCTTAGTTGTGCTTGTTCTAACTAGCCTTGAGGAATTACGATAGCAAATACAACTGAAGGGTACTCACCACAGCTTGATGATGGGGAAGATCCAGGAATGCGTTGACGTTAGAGCTTCACACATTTCTCTACAGCCACAAATGTTCCCTGACCCCTCCATAAACTGCAGAAGTTTGGAAACTACTGTATCACATGACCATTGCAGGGAAAAAAACTTGGATTTAAAAAAAAATAATTAAAGAGCATTTGTAAACCTTCTTCCTTTCTCCCTTAGATCGAAGTGTGACCTTTTTTTTATGTCCAAAACCATTAATACTGCCTTTATCATTTCAAATTCCAAAAATCAAAGTAAGACTAGAGAAAACAAAAGCATCAAAAGCCAATTCAGACAAATACTTATTCAGATGCTTATTTCACAACCATATTCCCTATCCCCGCAATCCTACCCACAGTGGGCAACTGTAAGGGCCCTTTCTGAGAAAAGGCTTTGTTCGCTGTCTGGGTGCCAGGTTGCAGAGTGATTACTTTTAAAATGTAGCGAGGAAGCAATTAGCACTAAATCTGGCTCTCTGAGCTCATCCACAGATTAATTCTGTGCACACCTGTCTGCAATGAGGGGCTGCCCAAAGCCCCCCACATCTTAAGTATGGGGGAAGAAGAGATCTTAAATGAGCATGGAGGAAGCTAACAGTTTGGTGGAATGTGAACTGGCTGCAAAGGTGCTTTGCTGTATGTAGCCATATTCCGGGGCAGAACTTGTGTGGTTATATATAACCAGCACTTATGTATGCAAGGGGGGATCTTGCTTAGGGTCTGTGCCTTCACATATTATAGGCAACTAGTTAGTCAGGGCCACCTGTTGCAAATATTTCTTCTATATGAACACTGTCGTAGAGGAACTGTGCTCTGCATGACCAAGTGGGAAGAGAAGTGTACTAGTGATGAGGTGCTGATACCAATCATGAACTGAGCAAAAGCAGTCCTTGAAGGTTCCCAGTCAATGAAAAACCTCCTGGAGAGAGCATCCTCTGCCCCCAGTTGCTGGTGAACAAGAAGAATTGATTGAATGCTCCAGACCTCATCTGCATGTCTATAACATGGTGACGTGACACATTTTTGTTGAAATACCATGAAGTTTTGAAGTTGAAGTGAATAAAGCATCATCATTCATGTCTAACAATGGATGGAAGAGATCTGTATCTAGCTCTATCTGGCATGAGGGTTCATCCTAACTTTTGGTGCAGTGATGAGCATCTGTGGGCAGCTGGGAAAAAGACTGTATTAAATAGTGGCTACCTGTGAAAAATGCTT
Source organism: Falco cherrug (assembly GCF_023634085.1). Classification (NCBI taxonomy): domain Eukaryota; kingdom Metazoa; phylum Chordata; class Aves; order Falconiformes; family Falconidae; genus Falco; species Falco cherrug. The sequence continues at coordinate 2,318,444 of NC_073699.1, forward strand.
ATACATTGTTGTGTAGTCAACTGTCCACTGTATAATGAGCTGAACCTCTGCAAGGATTGCATGAAGGTGACAGGTACAAAATGATAATAAAAGCAGGGAAGATTTGATCTTAAACTACTGTAAACAGCGATGGGTGATGCATTCTGGTAAGAGCTCATCTTCCCAAGCACCAGTTTAAGGCTTAAAATACTGTTTGAATACTTTGGTAAGAATCTCTAGACTTTTTTTTTCCTGGTAAATGCATCACTTAAAACTAGCATAAATGGTATTTCCTCTTACTTGAACAAACCATTCACAGAAATACAAGTTCTATAGACCACTTAGTCCCAAAACATTGGATGAAAATGCAATGTGAGCAAGGCAACCTTTATATCACCTTTACTAAGAAGAGAAGGGGTTGACACTACGCACACTTTAATCAGAAGCATCCCAGTACATTCTGGAGTGTCTACAGCTTATTTTCAGGCTAATCCAGGTAATGGATGGAGACTAAAGTGTGACTTTGTCAGGCAGAGACAACCTCAAACAATTCTTTGCAGCTCATTTGATGGCATAGCCTGGGGGATGCTGTTTGCAAGTGTAAAAGGCAGAAGTCCCATCACAGGACACCAGTGTGTGATATTAAACTTTCTGTAAAAGGCCATCCTTAAATTAGGCCCATTATCTCTGACATACAATCTCCACACAAGTGAAATATTTAGTGCTGAGAGTTGATGGCATTTCCCTAGGCAAAGCTGTGTGCAGTTCACAAAGCTTTTGCTTGAAGAGCACAGCTTGGCAGCCTTTATCAGCCAGTTTGACCAAGACTGTGAATAAAGTCTTGTGCATACAGTCTCCCTTGCAGAATCAGAGCATTAACACACAGGGCTACAGACCTGCTGGAAAAAAAAATATATACCTTGGGCTTTGCAACACTTCACAACTTTGTTGTGTGTCTGATGTAAACGATGATGAATTATTGTGCTGCCTCAAGGGCACAGTGGGATCATTTCTCTAGAAAGCATGCCTCTTTATGGGGCAGAAAGAAAGGTGCAACCACCTCAGACTGAGGCTATAATAACCTGTGTAATGAGATGTCCTCTGACATTACCATGGATCATATCCCTACAGCTAGGGAGGGTCTCCTAGTGTGGAGTAGAGAATGGGAGCCGAGGAACTGGGACTGTTCCTCTCCTCACCGCTGGTGTTTGGAGACGCTTTGTTTGTCCTATCAAGAAAGAACGTACAAGACCAAAGACCTGTAGCTTTAAGTAATATAAACACACACACACACTGAAAAAGAGTCCCAAAAGACCTGCAGGATGAAAATTGAGGTAAGAATGAATAGTGTCTCGTCGGTGGAGCTGAATCAAGGGTTCCACTTCTGCCTTAGCAGCTTATTCCTGCCGGACTCCTGGACTGATCCATTGGCTGGTCCTTAAAACAATATGAGCCTCTGGCTGAAAGCTGTGACTATAAACGTGTTAGCATTAACATTAAGCAAGTCTTGAGAATTTACTGTGTCGCTTTTAGTTCATGCTTCTCTTGGTGAAAACAAAACGGTCCTTTCTTTTGCTCTTTCTGAAGAAGACAAGGCAGGGATCTCACATTTGCTTCTAATTACAATGTGCTTTACTGTGCAGCCTCATTGAGGGGAAAAGGTTTTTGAAGTCTGCAGCATTGAGTGAGGACAGATCACTAATTAAAAATGTCTCTGGGAAGTTAGCTATAACTAAAATGTACTAAGTAAAAACAATCAGATCATTGTTTTGCTAATGGTATGTGTCAAATAAAACCTGCATAAATCAGGTGCTTTGAAATAGCTGGGAAAGCCAAGCCCAGATGTGGCAGAAGTTCTATTTCAAGTGGATGCTGACCGTAGTGTGCCAGTGCAGCATCCCTGTGTACCTGTGGTGATGATCAGCTTTTGTGAAAGACCTATCACTCTGTTCTCCTTGCATGGGAACAGCCCGTTACGGTGTCCCCATAGTTCCACAGAGCCAAACTTACCCACTTGTATAGAACAGGGCCTTTTGGCTCTTTCTGGGTTCCCCTGTGGGTTTGGGACTGTGTTTTCCGTGTGTTGTGGGAGCTGGGACTGAAACTGAGTAGAAAATACAAGGTATGCTGTGCTTTCACTTTCACAGGACACCATTCCAAGATGCATTAAAACATTACCCTAAAGGTAAATCAAGATCCAGCAGAACACAGCTATAGCAAGCAATTTTATTTACTTCCCATTTAATAGGTTTCAAAGGTGGTTGTGGTTTTTTTCAGTTCTATCTGCTTTGTAAAAGAAATGTCTACTTTTGAGATTTGTACTTACCTCTGCCCATTAATATAGTGGCAGATGGTACAGGCAGGTATGTGTTAGGGTGGATGTACAGATGGCTCACTCTGTCTTGCGGTGCCTCTGACAAGATAAAGACATGAGGAACTGCAGGGTGCTACAGATTACAAGGGGAAGTAATGTATATGCAGATGGCCTACGCTGACCCATGGTGCCACTAACAAGACAGAAAAAATGAGAAACGGCAGGACATTATAGACAGCAAAAAAGTTAATAGCTTGACAAAGTTGCTGTCAAAGTTAGAAATTACCTTGAAATTACATGGCACCCATGACATAAACAGCAAATATGGGTACAAAATCAGCAAAGCCAAGGCTGGTAGGGAAATGGTACACAGAACTGGGTTATTTGGGAGGGGATAAGAGTGGTAAAAGAGAAGATCTTGCAGGGGGAAAAGGGAATATAATTTGAGCCAAATCACAGTGTTCGCAGCTCCCTGTCAAGCAGCACTAAGCCTGACCAGCACAGCTTGAGGCAAGACTGTAAACACATTGTTGCTCCAACTGTGCTTGCATCTGACCCTCTTGTGCACTCAGGAGGGATCTGGATGCTTTCCCCATAGCCGGGAGGGAACACCCGGAGGAGGTGGCTGGGCATTCTTGACTTCCAAATGGTGTGAAAGTCAGTGTTGACAATCCTCTAAAGAAAATTTTGCTTTTGTGACTTTGGGGGTGATTTTGATGTTGTGTATACATAGCCTGGTTTTGAATCTGGTAATTACTTTTCTTTCATTCAAAGAAATCCATGCTCCACCCTGCCTAAAGTCAGCTCCTCATGATATAAATATTTAAACACCACAAATGCCCAGAGCTGGTGGCATAGCATAAACAGGAAAGATAATGCCTGGGACGGTGATTTTAGGAACAGAAGTATAAATTAAAGGTAAGAATGCAATCAGAAGTGCTATCTTTGTTTTGTGTAGGAAAATCAGGGGATATATCTGAGTTTGTCCACAGAGGCTACCTTGAGATTACTGTCAAAATCAGACTTGTAGGCCAATGTTTCACTTTCAAGAAGGGGTCTAGCAGATTGCAAAGTGGTTTTGCAGGACTAGAACTTACTCTGGTTGTGGCATGGTGGGCTTCACTGCACAGCTCCAGTTGCAAGAGTCTGCTTCTTCCCAGGTCCCCTGGCCATGGAGCTCATTCCCTACAGGAATGTGGGCCTGGAAGGGAACAACACATTATCTGCAATCAAAGGCAGAAAAAACCAAACCCCAGAGCAAACACACCATGTCTCCTCTGGTCTCATCAAAGGCTACAAAACTTTTCTGATTCTTTTGGAACAGTGTCTGGCTGTAAAGAGGCCATGGGAATTGAACAGGAAAGGTGAAGAAATCACCACCATCTCATTTCCACGGCCAAGAGGGAAGGCAGTGGAAAGACTATGTCCCAGTAGACTGTATCCCAGTAGATAATACCCCAGGCTGCATCTAAAAGGAGGGTCACAGAAAAGTTTTCATAAATATTCCAGCTGTCCTGAGACTTCTCATGTGTTAGAGGTATGTGGATGTGCTAGAGTATAAATGTAAAAGCACAGTTCTCACATTTGCTGCCTTTATTTGTTGCAGAGTTCAGTGCTCAAGAGTCAAATGATTCTGCAGGTAGTAATTACTGACTTTGTATTTGCAAAACGTAGTTTTAGTTCAACAAGCAAATCGAGACTGACTTGTCTTGAAAGGCTTTTCTTATTCTGCCCCACCTGTTTTCAGTGTCAATTTACTGGTTGCTGTGACCATGATGCTCTCTTGGCAAAACAGGCTGATTTCAGGATGGAACCCTAGTGATAATAGCTATAGTCCTGCACTGTACTGAGTGGACTAGTAAGGCAGTAGATGTCTTTGTGCTGCCCATGTAGTGCAAGGACATTCTGGGCAATGATTTAGTACTTCTTAGAAGACAAGACCCCAAGAAGATTATAAAAATAACCATATAGTGACTTTGTTGCAGACAAAACACTTGTGACTGGGGCAATTTAATTACTCACATATTAATACCAATTTCTGATCACTCATTCTTGTATGGAGAAAAAAAAAAGAAATATAAAACACCCCACACTTCTGCAAACAACTTTCCTCCTCTTTCTCCAGGCTCATCTTAGGCCAAAAAAAAACCCTATTCTACCCATTCCCAGTCTCAACTTCCCTTATTTTCATCACAGGTTACACTCAGTCTGCCCCAATCCATTTGGTGAGGTGAATGGGCACAGGAAGCTGAAGTGATGTCCATGGTAGATTCTGTCTGTTTTTCTGTCCACCCTTTGCTTTTGACTGATTTCTTCCTGCCAGACCTTGCTTCCTACTAGTTTTCCTCCTGCCTCTCAGTGGTTTTCCACTGCTGTACTTTGTATCACTGCACTGGGGTTGGTCAGCCACAGGCTGCAGTCCCTCAGGAGTGTCCCTGCCTCTTGGTCTGGAAGGGACACCCTCTGAGGTATAGCTACTTACCTGTGATGTCACAGGTGTGACAAACATTTCAGTTCTGAATAAAAGCACCTCTAGTGGCAACATGAGCCTCTTTAACCCAGGACATCTTAGACTGGATTTCTCATATTGACACTTGAGTTCCTCACTGGAAAGGAGCTGACCTTTCCTAGCTGGGCTTTGTTGGGCTGAAGAGTACCTAGATGACACGCATCAGTTGTTGCAGTGTGCCTCCTGGTGACCTTCACATCTTCTGGAGGTTCATGCTTTTCTCTCCAGATGCATATTGATTCTAGTGCAGGTGAACAGGCGTGCAGAATTTAACTGTGTGAGTGGAGGAGAACAGAGAAGGTGCATGAAGCAGAGACCCAGATCTTTTTTCTATCTTTAAAGAAAACTATCTTCTCCTACATGTGAAAACATGAAATTATTCCTGGGCTTTTCTGTCACTGGTAGTTTTAAGGGCAGGGGATGGTGTCTGTGTCTCCCTTTAATGGTCCTCCAAAGCTAAAGGAAAACACACAAAGGAAGGCAAATGAATTGCCAATAAAAAAAAAGAGTGGCTGGCAATTTGTAAAGGGAATATTTAGGTAGCCCCATGATCCTGCAAGCTCCTTCTGGTGACATTTCATTCATCTGTTGTGTTTCAGACTAGTGGCTTTCCCAATTGCATAAGGCTTTTCCCAAGAACAGCACTGGCTTACATATAGCGACTAGATGGATGTATGGCAGCAAATTGGCCGCCCATTCAGGCATCCTGCTTTTAGATAATACTTTTACGGTTTTTACTTCTTTCTTTGTTTTAGAAAATAAGGTGCCTGATGATGCAGAGGTTAAAGAGTTTAACAAGTATGAAACAGAAATACAGAAGATGGTTTCAGAGTTCCTCATTTGAGGCTTTAGTTTCAGTGTTTTCAAAGGCATTTCCAGCAGCACCAAATAATTAGCTGTTGTACCAGCCGCAGCACCAGAGCTCATCTTCACAGCTGTAATTACTGCATGCTTCTGACACCATAGATATTACCATTAACCCTGCATGTGAATCATCATCTAATTTATTGTCTGAGCTGAAAGCAATTCTGTCTTTCCCATTGAAAATTTGCAGCAGTGCTTTGTCATGTTAATCTTCAGGTTATGATCTCTCCTCCGTATGCATGCATTGCCTTTCCAGACAGAGGCTCACTGAAGCACCTCCTGCTGTCAGCCTTCCTGTGCAGTCTTTGACAGTTTTGGACTTTTTCCTAAAAGCACAGGCAATCTTTATTTCCAGGTATAATGAAGAAGTTCATTTAGCAAGCATTGGTATTTACAGCGCAGAAGGAAGGATATTCTGAGAGACCTGAGATGCTGAAAAGGCTGACTATTATAATCTCTAAAAAAATAAGAGGTCCGTATAATGTCCTAACTGGTATTGCACGGTTGACAAGTGTACTTCATGCTGACCTACTGTTGGTGAATCTGCAAAAGAGGCCCCTTATATCACATCAGGTCCTGAAGCTGTCTGAAAAGGTGGGACATGGGCCTGTGCCACATGAAATACCACAACAAACCATCCCAGCACAGGCTGAGGTGTAAGCACTGTTACTTGATAAAATATTTCTAAAGGAGATTTGTACAAAACAAACTTTTTCATTAAAAAATATCATGTCTACTAAATCGGGGTGGGGGGGGTAGTGGAAAATGTTTGCAATCAATTGAAGTGAGTTCTAGCTGAATTTAAATATTTAGTGTTAATTTCCTCTGATACCAATTAATTTATCTAATTGAATCAAAATATTTTGTTACAAGGAAGAAAAAAATGCAGTCTCACAGGGGTTTTTTCTCCTTTCTCTGTGAGTCTGCTTAGGTAAATTATGCTTTCTATGATGCTTCGCAGGCTCTGTCTGCACTGATAAATTAAACAGTACCACAAAATATTTCCAGGCAGTGGACCTCAAACATCTTTTAAATTGTACTGTTTACAGCATTAAATTGTTAAACTTATCTCTTGGTCATGGTCCAGGCTCACTCACTCTCTCCCAAGTAGTTCCCAGGCACAGGAAGATGTTAGAGTGGGCCAGGGACTGTTTCCTGACAGACAGGTTGGATGTAAACATCAGGATTTGGAGGTTAAGGCAGCTTAGTAGTTATACAGGTACAAACTGTTTTCTCACAGTTCAGTCCTGAACTTCCCACTAAAGTTTACTCATGGAAATTCAAAGGGACTGAATGGCTGGCTGTTCTAAAGTCCTCATGATCCTTAACATTTTCATGCTCACATTTGTCTGGAAATATAAGTTAATCAGTACCATCTAACTACCATCTAAGGTCATTTAGGAGATCTGTCAGGAGTGAACTTGATTCCAGGCAAGTCTTCTAGGTCATGGTCATTTCACCTCTCCAAGTAATAAAATCATAGAATCATTTAGGTTAGAAAAGACCTTTGAGATCATTAGGTCCAACCATTAACCTAGCATTGCGAAGTCCACCACTAAACCATGTGCCTCAGTGCCACATCTACAGTCTTTAAAATGCCACCAAGGATGATGAATCAACCTCTTCCACAGGCAGCCTGTTCCAATGTTGATAACCCTTTCTGAGAATAAATTTTTCCTAATACCCAATCTAAACCTCCCCTGGTGCACTTCAGGCCATTTCCTCTTGTCCTATCGCTTGTTATTTGGAGGAAGAGACTGACATCCACCTGCTTGCAACCTCCTGTCAGGCAGTTGTAGAGATGATAATGTCTGCCCTGAGCCTCCTTTTCTCCAGGCTAAACAACCCCAGTGTCCTCAGCTGCTCCTCAGAAGACGTGTGCTCCAGACCCTTCACCAGCTTCACTGACCTTGCCTGCACATGCTCCAGCACCTTAATATTTCTTTTAGTGAGAGGCACAAAACAGAACACAGCATTCAAGGTGCGGCCTCACCAGTGCCCAGTACAGGGGGACAATCACTGCCCCTGTCCTGCTGGCCACACTGTTTCTGATAGAAGCCAGGATGCTCTTGGCCTTCTTGGCCACCTGGGCACACTGCTGGCTCATGTTCAGCCAGATGTCAGCCAATACCCCCAAGTTCCTTTCCCCACAGGCAGCTTTCCAGCCACTCTGCCCAGGCCTGTAGCGCTGTGTGGGGTTGGTGTGACCCAAGTGCAGGACCCGGCACTGAGCCTTGTTGAACCTCATACAGTTGGCCTCGGCCCATCAGTCCAGACTGTCCAGGTCCCTCTGCAGAGCCTTCCTATCCTCAAGCAGATCAACACTCACACACAACGTGGTGTCATCTGCAAATCTCCTGAGGATACACTTACTCCCATCATCCAGATCATCGATAAAGACATTAACCAGGACTGGCCCCAGGACTGAGCCCTGGGGCACACCACTTGTGACCGGCCACCAGCTGGATGTAACTCCATCCACCACCCCTCTTTGGGCTCAGCCATCCAGCCATGTTTTTACTCAGCAAAGAATACACCTGCCCACGCCATAAGCAGCCAGTTTCTGCTCGCTCAGGTTGATCTACTCCACAACCTTCCCAGGCACCAGGTTCAGATTGACAGGCCTGTAGTTACCTGGATTCTCCTTCTGGCCCATCTGATGATGAGTGTCACATTTGCTAACTTCCAGTCAACCAGGACATCCCTAGTTAGCCAGGAAGGCTGATAAACAATGGAATGTGGCTCATTGAGCACTTCTGCCGTCTCCCTTAGTACCCTTGGGTGGATCCCATCCAGCCCCATAGACTTGTGTGTGTCTAAGTGGTGTAGCAGGTCTCTGACTGTTTCACCTCAGATTATTGGGGCTTCATTCTGCTCCCCATACCTGTCCTCCAGCTCAGGGGACTGGGTACCCCAAGAACAACTGGTCTTACCATTAAAGACTGAGGCAAAGACAGCACTGAGTACCTCCGCCTTTTTCTCAACCTTTGCCACCGTGTTTCCCCCTGCATCAAATAGGGGATGGAGATTCTCCCTAGCCCTCCTTTTCTTGCCAATGTATTTGTAGAAACATTTTCCATTGCCTTTCAGTGCAGCAGCCAAATTAAGTTCTAGCTGGGCTTTGGCCCTTCTAGTTTTCTCCCTGTACAGCCTCACGGCATCCTTGTAGTCCCCCTGAGTTACCTGTCCCTTATTCCAAAGGTCATAAGGTCTCTTTTTTTTCCCTGAGTTCCAGCCAAAGCGCTCTGTTCAGCCAGGCTGTTCTTCTTCCCTGCTGGCTCGTCTTTTGGCACCTGGGGACAGCCTGCTCCCATGCCTTGGAGAATTCCTTCTTGAAGCGTGTCCAACCTTCCTGGACTCCTTTGCCCTTCAGGACTGCCTCCCAAGGGACTCGGTCAACCAGGCTCCTGAACAGGCCAGTCTGCCCTCTGGAAGTCCAAGGTAGCCGCTCTGCTGATCCCCCTTCTTACTTCTCTGAGAACTGATAACTGTCATTTCATGATTGCCATGCCCAAGAGGGCCTGAAAGGACCACGTCACCCTAAGTCCTTCTCTGTTCGCAAATAACAGGTCCAGCAGGATGCCTTCCCTTGTTGACTCACTGACCACCTGTGTGAGGGACTTATCTTCCACACGTTCCAAGAACCTCCCAGGCTGTTTCCTCTCTGCTGTGTTGTGCTTCCTGCAGAGACCTGGTAAATTGAAGCCCCACATGAGAACAAGGGCTAGCACTTGTGAGACGTCTCCCAGCTGGTTATATACTACTACATCTGTGTCTTCATCTTGCTTGGGTGGTCTATAACAGGCTCCCACCATGATATCTGCCTTGTTGACCGCCTTCTCTGATTCTTACCCATAAACACTCAACCCTATTGTCACCATCATTTAGCTCTAGACAATCCAAACCCTCCCTAACATACAGGGCTACCCCACCACCTCTCCTTCCTTGCCTGTCCCTTCTGAAGAGTTTATAGCCATCCATCACAACACTCCAGTTGTGTGAGTCATCTCAAATCCTTTCTGCACTCCAGTTGTGCAAGTCATTAGTCTCTGCTAATCTCACTTTAGCTGCAGCAGAAGCAGAAACAAAGAAGCAGTCAAAAAGGCTTTTTGAAAACCTCACCATAGCTGATTATATCTGAGATTTTTGTCTGCAACACAGCAGAAGTTTCTGATTCACCCAATCCATATCTAGCCAGTTAATAATCCTCATTTAACTGGAAAGAAATGGCACTACTGAATGGCACCAACATGTCTTTCCTTTCTCAGGCGCATCTGCTCATTGAACTTGAAACAAAGCTAATTCAAACACTGTGGATTTTTTTTCAAATTCCATTTCACACCTCAATCTGTACTGCCAATCAAGCCACAAAGGCATCTTTACTTATCCAGCTGCACATATTTCTTATGTCCTCCTGAAAGTCATGCTTTTTACATGTCTTTCTACAGATTGTTCTGTCTTGGAAAAGTGACTCCAGAATCTTGTAACAGTAATAGAATAATGTCTTGGATTGAGGAAATCAATTTCTTCCAGTCATCCTGAACTCTGTTAACTGCTATGATGGTGCATGGAGGTCAGAATTCCTTTGGCTTTCCCAACAGCACAGCTAAGGAGCCTGTTCTTCATGTCCCTTCTCCATCACACTCACACACTTCTTTTTAGACTTTTTGATAACAATTCAGCAAGAATATAGATACACTTTCAGTTAGGGCTGAGGAGATGCTTGGTCTGATGGCCAGCAGCAAAGGCAGCCCAGTATTGATATCATAGAGACTGAAAAACACCTTACTCATCAAAGATTATTTTACAGTCAGCTGAGGTATGTGCAGAAATAGTCATCCACTGTTTGAACAAGAGTAAACAAAATACTGGGGTCTTCAGAAAGTTCTGTCTTTGGCAAAGGTCCACCATGACTTTATAGGAAGGAACAGAAAAGATAAACCAAAATCGCTTTCTTGGAATTTCTTTTATGTTCCCAGAGAGTTATAAATAGAGGAAATCCGTTCAGAAGTGATTAGGACATAATTTAATAGTGAAAGCAGGTGTTTGGAAGAATATCAGGCACCTGGTCTAGACAAACAAGATCTCCTTATGATGGTCACCATAAAAGTATTCAACAAGCAGCCAAGTATCAAAGCCAGTTGTGGTTCTCTTGCACAGATTGTGGTGCCTAACAAACATTCATAAAAAGAGATCTTGAAAAAGAAACAGTTTCCAAAAGATTAATTCAATTATTGGCACAACTCACTGAGAGTATTTAAGTGTAAGATCTTAATGAAGATTTTTCCTAGGTGCCCTACCCAATGCCCCAAAGTGACACTTCCCACAAGTGAGCAAAGCAAGTTCTCCTGGGTAAAATCCATTTAGTGTTATAACATTGTCAACATACTTAAAAATAAAGATGCGGCTGAAAATGAGAGCATAAAGGGCAGTGAATATGAGCTTCAAATTAGAATCTGTCAGTGACTAATAGGAGAGGCAGAATAGTCAATGATAATATGATTAAAGAAAATAGCAAGGTATTAAAAAAGCCCATCCTGGGAAAAAAATAACTGATGGTAATTAGAATTACAAATGAATTACAGATGAAACTACAAATAGTGAAGTAGCATCCATGATCTAAAATAGTAAAGGTGGAATAGAATGCTTTCCTTCAGTAACTAAACTGAAATAGAAGAGTAAAAGAATAGTAATAGTAATTAATAGTAATTAATAGTAATAAATGAAAGCATATGCTCTCCAAATTAAACATTGTCCAAAAAGTATACTCGAGAAAGTTGTGCACATGAAATTTTCAAAGCATTAGTTCAATCAACTTCATAACAATTTCTCTGAACACATTTTTAGAAACGGTGAAATTCCCACAGTCTGGGGGATTATCTGTATACTATCAGTATTTCAGAAAGTCAGAAATCAGGAAGTCAGAAGTAAATCCCTACTGAAATGATGCTAGAAGTAATCAACAATGCTGTTGTTTCCTTCTCCGTCTTTATTGATATTATTCATCTCAGTTGCTATCACTTCTTGTAAAACAAGCTCGATCAAACAAACCTCTTCTCCCTTTTTTTCCTTTTTTCTTTAAATAAATTATAGGTATGATTCATGAAGGTAGCTGGTCTGACTAGCTTTCCCCATATAATTTGAAAGTGTACCAGAGAATATTTTGTCCCAAATAGCTTGTTTAAAGAGAATAGAAAACAGACATATTAGGTATTGAACGCAGAGCACAGAAAGTTTAAAATCCAGGTTCTAAAAGGAAAATGGAGTACTTCTCTCTAGTTGCCCCAGAAATTAATTGATGGCCCAATATTATTGGGCAGTGGGGGGAGAGAAAAGTGACAGTAGGGATCAACTAATTAATTTTGCCTGCAAAATTTGTAACTGAGAAAAGGTTGGTGAAGTAGCAAATTACAAAAAAAACATGATCCTGTTACTGTTTGACCTGGAGGGCTTGAAGAAATGACTGAAAGGCCACAAAACATGTTTCAACACAGAATCTGAGGTCCTGCACATCATACACATTGTGTTAAGAGGACCAGAGCTTTGCGGGAAAAGTCACTGTAGCCTGAGACACAGTTAAGCACACGATTAAAACCAGTCATTTGGATCACTGGTGACTGATGGGCACATGCAAGGGTGGCTTATTCCTGTCCCCCAGTTTGAGGTGCTTAATTAAAGATTAATGAATTATTTTCCATAGGAATCTTTCTCTTTCCTCTGACTGGAGACAACACTGTATGATCTGCTTAGACTAGACCCCAATGGGTAACAGGATAAACTGATCCTACCTTTAGCCCTAGTAACTGGAAGAGATACCTAGAGATTACTATAAGGATGCAATTGCCTAGGATGCAATTATTTGCAATTATTATAAAATTATTATGGGATGCAATTGCCTAGGCATGGGCACTGGCATTATTTAAGTGTCTTCCTCAGGCTTCAGCTGAATGGAGTCTCAAAAATCCCATGGTGTACCAGAAGTCAAGCCAGTGACTGAAAAGATCGAATGACCTTTTCTAGATCTAACCTGCAGGAAATTCTGAATATTCAGCACAATCAATTCTTGCAGTCAAGGCCACACCATAGGAAGAGCAGAGCCCCAGTACAACTCCTCAGCGGATATTTTTAGAAGGTCTCTGTGTCCCCTGTCTTGATATTAGATTCCTACATTAATCTGTGCTACATGTCTTTATTGCTATCCCACTTTAGATGGGAAATTGGTCTTACACATCTGCTATTTCCTCTCAGCCTTTGCAGACACTCCTGTCTCTCTTAGGCATCTGTATTTTTGGTGCTGACATCCATTTGGGTTAAGAAAAAGAAAGTTTTGAGAAAAAAGAGATTTACTTTTTTTGGAAACATTACCTATAAATGAATAAATATTAATTTCATGGTTTTTACCCATTTATAGAGGAAAATATCCTCATATTGTCAGTGCATTTCAAAATAAAGTTGATTAGACCATTGCAAAAAATCTTAATTATGAAGAAATTTCAAACTTGCACATATAATTTTTCTTTTAAGAATAGTTTTATATGCTTCTAAATAAACTTTATCAAACAATTGTGCAAACTCTGCAACTAGCAATAAAAATATATCAACAGAGTTATCTGCATCATTCATAATATTTTCCAGAAACATGTTAGAAAATTGAAGAAAAGGGGGAAGAGTAAAATGCCCTTCCTTCCATACGAGAAAAACAACAGCAAAGAAACAAAACCCCGATCTGGGGTCTTACAATAAGTAATTTCTCCTCATTTCATCCAATTAAAATAGTATTTTTAACCTTGTCATTTTTGGCAGAATCCTATATCAGTAAAATATGAAATTTAATTTTTCTGAGTTAATGGGAAGGTTTAAATAACAGTATAGCCTTTTGCAGAATTATTAATAATGTAAAACTGAAAATAAACCACTGCAAACACTTGTAGTTTTCTTCAAAATTTATTCAGCTTTTTGTACACCCTGTAAATTTAGCAATTAACCATTGGGTTAATTTTAACTCTTTTTAGTCCTATCCTACATCAATGTTTCCTAGAGAAGAATCTGACCGTCTGTAAAAGGAAATTCTCCTTCAGTACGGAGGTGCGGTTGTCTCTCTGAAAAAAAACTAGTCCCTTCTAACAATATCTGCTGATGCTGCTCAACAGTACAGAACTAGGAATAAATTTACAGACAAAATTCCTCTCATAGCAAGACTCACTGAAGCCAAGTGAACCCATGGTATTCAGGAAAATAATAGCACAATTGATCATTAGTTGAAATGATAAAGAAAATAAACAAACGAAAAAAACCCCTCCAAAGTATTTTACACAAATTATGATAGATTATTTTCTAAATGCATGCTTTAAAAACAATCAATAAATTAAATATTTTATTAAACCAAACACAATTTCATTTCTCATATTTATCTGAATTATCTTGACTTTCTCTTTCCAAAAGATTATTTCTAATCAGGTTAAGGCTTTCATGATAAGATATTCTTGTATTCTCCAGGGCAGATTATTCTTTCAGTGACACGGGTATTATTAAGTATAATTCAATTGAAATGAGCAGTATTGCGCTGAACTGATTCTAATATGGCCAAAAAAATCTAGAATCTAAACTTTGTCATCATACAAAAACAAGTGCAGGAATGATTTCACAGATTTCCATTAACACCAATTTTGTATCTTTCAGTTGCAGACCAGAAAGGCTTTTGTTAAGCAGAGATGCGCCGACCTGATGCTCACAAACTGGGGTTTATTTGAAGGCTGTTGATTTACCTCATTGTCTCTGGACAAGAAAATATGTCAAATCTCTCTATTACGATAAACAACACTTTTCAAAAAGATGGATCAAATACTCGGCACTTTTCTATTCTGCTATTTCAGCGCTGCAGTAGCAAGAGTCTTACATGCTTCTGCTCAAGGAGGATGTGGCAAGAGCTGTACACATAAGGCCGTCTTTGTAGTGCTTTTGTGCAGTCAGGCGCCAAGACGACACATGGGGAATAAAAACTGCAGTGCTCTTAGGGTCAGCAGCAGCCCGCCAACTTTGTGTTTACCTGCGAAGGTCTAATTCAGTCCTGAGAGAGAACTCATTTACCAAAATGTTTGTGTCTTGTTTTCCAACTATACCAGTTGGTCTAATGAAATAGAATACAACTGCCTATAAATCTTGTTTTGCCCATGTCCTTGGACCATCACGGCTATGACAGCCATGATATAGGCATAACATAGGCTTTCAGTGGGGCCCCGTGACAGCACAGGAGGCAGTGGGCACAAACACAAGATGCTCCATCTGAACATCAGGAAACTGTTTTTTACTTAGAGGGTGATTGAGCACTGGCACCAGTCCAGAAAGGTTGTGGAGTCTCCATCCTAGGAGATATTTCAAAGCCATCTGGACAGGGTCCTGAGCAACTGGCTGTAGGTAGCCCTGCTTGAGCAGGGTGGGGTGGACCAAATGACCTCCAGAGGTCCTGTCCAACCTCAACCATTCTGTGAGTCTATGATTCTGTGATGGCAAAACACCTACACATTTTCCTGAACAAAACTCTGGCAGGGTAGCTGTTTTAGGGAGCTAGGAAAATGAGAATGGAGGCAAGATGTTACTGTCTCATGGTCTCATATAAAAAGGTCTGAGTCCTCTTCCATTCTCCTGCTCTTAGCCAGTTTTATCAACTCAAGTGTATATAACTCAAGAAGGCATTTGCCTATAATTTGGGTATTCCCTTACTGTAACTTACACTAATAGCCATTATGTATTTTACGTCCACTAGTTGTCATCACAAGTCTTTTACCAGGAATATGAAGAGGCAACAATCCAAAGTCTCGCCTTTATACCAAAAACACCCTCAAAATTTATATTGTAGTTTTATTCAGTGAACAAAATCAGACATGTAGATCCAGACCTTCAAACATCTGGAGCACTAGTAGAAGTCCGAAGAAACAAAAGAAAATGTGAATATTTTAATGGGTTCTGAACACATTTTTTTATTGGAAATTTGAAGGATGTTCATCTTGGGACAGGATTTGGTCCATCTCTGTTTTTAACCAGAATGGAACAAGTTGTATCCCAAGCTGCTTTCATCCCACTGAATAAAATAGTGCCACAGACTGAACTTCAGCATTGTCACTACCGCTTCCTTGTTGGCATATCCTTGGCATGGTTTTGCTGGACATCAACAAGTGCTCTTGTCAGCAGCGTTACGTTTCAGAGCCCTATCCCAAACAGAAGCACTGTTTTGGCAACTTGCACCATAAACACTCCTCTAGTCCTGCTACGCAGGCTACACCTCTGTTTCTGTTATCTATATGGACGTAGTTTATACTACCAGGTGCCTATAAGAAGTGCAGCTGGTGCTGCCTCTTCGCACATGAACAATGCAGAACCTGGGTGTGAAGGCCTGACAGTGCTGATGTCTGTCTCAAAGCTCTCACTGGTTTAAGCAAATAATTTCACCTTGGGTGTTTATTCAAACTTTTTGTGTGCAGCTAATCTGGCTAGAGATCTCAGGGGTGCATATTTTCTTGTAGCGTAGAGAATTTGTCTAATGGGGATACAAATCTATCTTCGCCACGCAGGGACACTGTGAGGATTGATGAGGTAATAACTTGAAAGCACTATAGGAGAGAACAATGCTGTGCTATATAAATGCTAAGTATTGTTATTTTTCCTTGCAAAATTACTTCAGAAGAATTTGACAGGTTCACAACTCACCTCTCAAACATAAATACTAAGATACGTCCATCTTTGATTTTGTAATACTACACATGGCACTTAGAAGAATATTATGACAGTATTACCTAAGATTGCTTGTTATTTTTGAGGAGGTAACGAAATAGTAACAGCAAATGAGATTTGGTGAAGTCCTTTTCAGTGGTTCATTTTTAAACTGTAAGGTCCTCATTGTCTTTTTATTTCTGCTTGTATAGAAAAGCTGTGTGGAGGGATGCATCTTCAGGGGTGTGAGAGACCGGAGAGTGATAAGAAACTGCCTCCTTACCTATCCTTAACACAGCATGGCTTCGTTGGGCTCTTTGCCTGTGTACTTCTGCCCTGCACAAGTTATTGTTGCTCTTCAACATATGAAGGAGGCTGGTGTATGCGTAAGGTGAGGGAAGCAGCTATTCCTCCCATCTGCTTCATGACCTCATCATCTCTGTTCAGAGGGCGTAGCAGGGTGGCAAAGCCCCGTATGTAGTTGACAGAAAAAAGGAAGCACTTAAAAAAGAGTAATATAAGTTAGAGATCTGAAGGGAGTGGTTTGAATACATAATTGTCATCAAGTTTTCAGTCTCTTCCAGAACTCTGGATTCTGCTGTGAGACCACACGCCCAAGGGTTGAGTTCTGTCCTAGCACCATTGTACATACAGGTTTAAGGAGTTAGAAGTACACAGTCACGCTTCTTAGGGGAAGATCTGTAAGAAATGCCTGTGCCGTGCAGGAATCTGTGGAGAAGGCCTGTATTCATCTTCCTTATAGGTTCACTTAATGGTGGAGCCAAAAGATGTTAGAGTCCCTTAATGTATCGGGGAAGGGTTCCTCCACCCCCATTGGTCCTTCATAAGATAGATGTCACCACTTCTTGGAAGAGAGAGCTGAACAGCTCCTGAATTGACTGAGGAAATGCAGCAGACTGTAGCCCAGCATATTAAAGAGAACAGGGTTGGGGATTTTTTCATACACTTTGCTATAAAACATGTAATTTGGGAACTTCTTAATCAGTACTTTTGCCAGCTGTGAGCTTGTGTGCCTCTGTCAGAAGAGCACAGGATACCACTGTGAGCTAAAACCTCTTCAGCTGTCCCAGTCACCAAATACAAGCCATTGTGCTAAAAATAAGGAATCAGAAAGAAAAAAAATAAATTAAAAACAACCAACCAACCAACCAACCAAAAAACCACCTGAAAAACCAAATCAAAACCAGAAAATAAGGGCTTTAGAAGGGGTAACCTTCTAGAAGCCTGTCTGCAATCTACATGGGTCTGTCTTTCCCAATTGACTGTATAGGGAATCTGGGACAACTCTGCTTTTAACTCAGGATGTATTTAGCATAAATCCACAACTAAATTATGTAAGTTAGTCAGACTCATAGTCAGAACCCAGAGTGTGTAACTGTTTGTCTTTATTTTAAACCCAAGAACAAGACTTCCAGCCCACTGACAGTGGCTACTACTGCAATTTGTATGCAATACCAAGGAACGTGCTTTAATGACCCTCACTCTCGTCTTCTGCACTTTCATACACTCTGGTTGTAAAAAGTTCTAATTCCTAACACTTACTTTAACGGTTTTGTTTTCCTGTCTTGTTTCTCAGATATTGCATAGAATATTTTATTATTCTTGAAAACAGTTATGATTCCCATGTGTGTGATATTGAACAATCATGCTTTAATCAATGCTACTAAATCTGAAGTATCTCTTGTGCCCCCAGGTATTGATTCTACTCTGTTCACTTCATTTCTGTAAAACACTGCATTATTTTCTGCATATGGGATCAATCTTCAGGCTCAGATCTCTCTATAATTATCACCACCATTCAGATCATCTAGACAATCAGAAAAGACCTAGGCTCATAAAATATTCTTAAGTCTTTTCCCAGGCTGACAAAATTACATCTATGGTTGCAGAGTTCATCAAGTCCCCATCCTGTCCCCACGTGTCGTGTGTCGTCCCCCCCCCCCCCCCCGCTACAAAAAAACCCAACATATTTTGTGGTCCGTATTTACACTGTTGCTTTCCCAGGAGTTAGTCTTCTGGTATTATTGAGATCAGAGAAATTCTGGTTATTGGGACATGTGCTTAATTGGAGGCCTCAGTGGCAACCTTGTTATTGCTGCTGACCCAGGTAATCTAAAACTGGACTCTATGATGAACACGCCAGTACAAATATGACTACAGATATATTTGCAGTTTCTGAAGAAGTAGCTGAGTCAGAGCTTTGAATGGTGATGATCACAGCTAGTGGGAAGAGCAGTATCATGGGACTGCACTTGTAAAATCAACAGTACTGCTGCAGCTATTACATTGTAGTTCACTGTCTACCATAGTGATGCGACCAGGAAGAAAGGTAGGTAGATAACAAAGTGATCAGTGAAATCTCAAGTCTTCTGTAACCCCAGTGAAGCAGTGTAGCAATGAGAAATTCTGATTCATGGTGCACTTGTGGAATGGGATACCAGTGAGAAACTGAAATGCTTTCAGTACCAGAACTGTCTGGTACAGAATCACAGAATCATCTGGGTTGGAAGGGACCTTCTCGAGATCATCTAGTCCAAAACCCCTGTTCAAGCAGGGTCAGCCCAGGATCATGTCTGAGGAAATGCAAAGCAAAGGCTCAGTGATGGCGTGATGTGGAAGATATAGCAGGGACCTTGATAATAAAAAGAAATTAAATATTGGCAGGATCACTGAAGTAAAAATTCTCTGATAATCTCTAGTGAGACAATCTATACAGCTGAAGCTTTTCACTGAGACAGAAGCAGCAAAGATAGGTAATGATAATTCATTAGTGTCACACATGTAACAGAAGGATGGCTTTCATCGGAAAAAGACTGATTCAGGACAGAACTGCACAGAGTTGAATTGACAAAGTACTTAAGTATTAGATGGTTTCAGGCTTGCTTGGTATGCAAGAATTGACTGTTATTTCTCAGAAGGGAGAAGACATTCATGAATTGAGGAAAGCTTGCTGTTCAGGCTGCAAAACACTGGAAAACTAGAGTCCAGCCACGTCATTACAGTCCATCACATTCTGTTTGGCTCAAATACGTGTCACATGGATACTTAAGGTACTATGAACCATGGTGTCTCTTTCGCTTAAATTTGTAAAACAAGTGAAGATCCAGTTATATTGTAAGGAAAGCTGTAGTAATTTAACATTAATGGAATGGTTTGCCTTAGTTAGAAAATATTTTTTTTTCCTTTGGAAAATTAAAAGTATGCTTCCTCAAAATACTGTGGATTTTAAAATGTGTTGCTACTTTTTGTGATTAAAACTCAAGTTTAATTTTAATTAAAGATATTTAGAATAAATCTAGAAATACTGAAATTCAAGCTTTATTAGGTACTTTCCTGTGTTAGTAATATGCAGTTGTGCTCTGGTTTGACTCAAAGAGTGATTATGACTTAAACACAAACTGTTTTAAATATGAAACTGTGAAACACCATTCATTAAGCTAAGTTTTAGAATAATTTAATCACAGAGATGTGTTCCCTGTGGAAAGTTTTGTAATGCACATGAAGTACTTTGTTTTCAATTATAGAAAATGTGCACTTTCAGAAATCATAGAATTGTAGATACATACGATGGTTTGGGTTGGAAGGGACCTTAAAGATCATCTAGTTCCAAATCCCCTGCCATGGGCAGGGACATCTTCCACCAGACCAGGTTGCTCCCAGCCCCGTCCAGCCTGGCCTTGAGCACTGCCAGGGATGGGGCACCCACAGCTTCTCCAGGCAACCTGGCCCAGTGTCTCACCTCCCTCATAGTGGAGAATTTCCTCCTTATATCTAATCGAAATCTACCCTCTTTTACTTTAAAACCATTTTCCCCCTTGTCCTATCACCACATGCCCTTGTATACAGTCCCTCTCCAGCTTTCTTGTAGCCCCCTTTAGGTACTGGGAGCTGCTCTAAGGTCTCCCTGGAGCCTTCTCCAGGCTGAGCCACCCCAGCTCTCTCAGCCTGTCTTCATAAGAGAGGGGCTCCAGCCCTCTCGTCATCTTTGTGGCCCTTCTCTGGACTCACTGCAACAGGTCCATATCCTTTTTATGCTGGGGACTCCAGAGCTGGACACAGTACTCCAGGTACGGGACAGTGCCAGATGCTTTGCACAAGTCCAGGTAAATGACGCCAGTTGCTCTTCCTTTATCCCCTAATGCCGTAACCCTGTCATAGAAGGCCACCAGATTTGTCAGGCATGATTTGCTGTTACTGAAGCCACGTTGGCTGTCACCAATCACCTCCTTATTTTCTATGTGCCTTAGCATAGTTTCCAGAAAGATCTGCTCCATGATCGTGCCAAGCACAGAGGAGAGACTGACCGGCCTGTCGTTCCGTGGGTCTTCTTTTTTTTCCCTTTTTAAAAATGGGCATTATGTTTCCCCTTTTCCAGTCAGTGGGAACTTCAGCAGACTGCCACAGCTTCTCAAATATGATGGACAGCCGCTTAACCACTTTAATCACCAGTTTCCTCAGGACGTGCAGATGCATCTCATCAGGTCCCATGCACCTTCAGGTTCCTTACACAGCCTTAAACTTGATCTTCTCCTACAGTGGGAAGTTGTTCTTTCTTCCTGTCCCTGCCTTTGCCTTCTGCAACTTGGATGGTGTGGCTGGAGCTCTTGGCAGTAAAGACCAAGGCAAAAAAGTCATTGAGTACCTCAGTCTTCTCCATATCACGGATAACCACGCCTCCCTCTTTCTTCTTCCTTCCAGGGAGGGCCCACATATTCCCTAGCCTTCCTTTTATCACCAAGGTACCTATAGAAGCTTTTCTGGTTGCCCTCGGTGTCCCTGGCCAGACTTAATTCTATCAGGGCTTTAACTTTCCTAACCTGTCCCCTGGCTGCTTGGGCAATTTCTGCATATTCCTTCTAAGATACCTGTCTTTGCTTCTACCCTCTGTAGGCTTCCATTTTGTGTCTGAGTTTGTCCAGGAGCTCCTTGTTCATCTATGCAGGCCTCCTGGTGTTTTTGCCTGACCTCCTCTTTGTTGGGATGTATTGCTTGTGAGGGATCCTAAAAAAATTATTTGCCAGTATAAAATAAAACAGTCCAGTTGTTCATTCAAACTGTGAACTTGTTGTTTGTCCATATTCTAAGCAGGTAAGTGAAAGAGGTGAGTTGAATATATAGTGTGCGTCTTTCTGTTTGTACGTATATATTTGTACTTGATGTTGTACCTGAATTTGGCAGGACAATTTGCTAGTGAGCATGTGTAAGTTAGTTTTCTGAAATTTGTTATCTGAAATTTCTCATAAACAATGTAAGAACTGACAGAATAACATGATAAATGGAAAATTAAGAACTCAGTGCAAAAGCAACCTTTGAGACATGGTGGAAAGGATTATGTGAACTTCTTACCTGACTCCCATATCAAAAATCTCAGCCAGTGAGAGCACTGCCAAGTTGCTCATAGCTCAGCGTGACTTGGTTAATACTGCTTCAGCAAGCAAAGTCACCAACTGAAAATTGTAGCTTTGTTCTTGTTTGCAAAAGAATGAGGCCATAGAAATAATTTTAAACCGTCCTAGTATCTTTTTGTTAGTGAATAATACCTGGAATGAAAAAGAATTCCTGAAGTTACCTGCTCTGCCACTGCTTTCTGTTTTGAGTGGGGTTTCCCTCTGAACAGTCTGCAAACCACGTCAGCCCACAGGTGCTCAGACACCTCAGACAGGGTGCATGGCAGGAACAAGCTGCCTGTCAACAACACACTGCTGTGAGGAGAAGGTTGCCTTTTGTCTCCTTCTAGGACATCGTCTCATGCTATGAAGCCTGACAATTCTTACTCCTTATTTTGACTGTAGTACTAGACCTGTGCTGGGAAACCAACCACACACACACACAAAATCAGTCTTAATCTGATATTCATGTCTGGCTCTTGATGGAGAGTTTAAATTGTCTCTCTGAATCCCAAGAACAGACACGTGGACGGTGAAGCATGAAAGCCGAACTGACTCCACCTAAACCTCCAGAGATCCGCTAGCAGGAGATGCACATGCATCTCTCGATGTCCTTCCTGGCTCTGCAGAGCTCAGACATGTTCTAGACTTTCATAATGACTTTTTTGGCATGACTGAGCAGGATTTAACAAACCCTTCCAATAGTTAAGATGCAGCATTGATTTCAGAGACTGTCTCTAGATGGTGCGATCACCAGGGTGTGATCCACTACAGGAGGCCAGATTTCTCTGTTCGCTCTGCATTCCCTTGTCCTTACACCCTGTTTATCTGCTTACAGGACAGAGGAAGGCAAGCAGGAAGGAAGCAAAGCAAGGATAAAGGAGGCAAAAGGGTAAGGAGGGAAGGAGGGAGGGAGGGAGGACAGACAAATTTCAAGCACCTCTGGGAATTTTTCACTCTTTCTGTCTTCACCTGATTCTGTTTGTCAGTTTACTCTCCTTTATTGGATCACCAGCCTTTAATAATGTAATCCAAAAAATAACATATTTTCTTCTGTTGTCTCTCAATCACAGATCCTGCTTCTAGAAAGTCACTGATCCCAGTTCCAGAAAGCAAAGTTAACAGCAGTTCTACAACTGAAGTCAGTGAGGGTGGAATGAAGCCCTTCATTACTGAACACCTGTGTCTGCTTTAAACAGTGTAGTTTTGCTTTAAATTCTACATAAACACATGGTTTTGCCAGGTTTGTCTATGAATGTATATTAAAATATGATAAAGTTAAATTCTAATATGGATGCTTGTCTATAATGTATATTAAAATATTATAAAGTTGCATTCCAATATGGATGCTTTGAAATTTATAGCATTCCTATGATTTTTATTCATTCTCTGAATTTTTCTGCATTTGGAAAAATTTAGTAATAATAATAGTTGTTTCCCCTGAGGAAAAGCTTACAAACCCAACATATAATCTCAGCATTTCCCAATTAAATGTGTTTTAAAGCTTCTGACTACAAATGCCCTCTTATGCCCATTTGCAGATCTATTACTTCATGAAACAAAAAAACACTGCCTTAAAAATGTACCCAGTTCTGTTATCCAGCTCATAACTTCGTAACACTTTTTGCTTGCAGGAATAACTTTGGTAAGTACCAACAATAAATGTTGTTTGCCACTTCATTTTTCTTCCCTAAAAGTAAAGCTGATGAAAAAAGAATCCCTTAGACAATGACATCTGCAGCACAATCTGTCATGCAATTCCTTTGGAGTCAACAAACAACAAATAAGTCGTTATTCAGACTGAATTCTCAAGCTAGATAAGGAGCAGCTTGCACTCAAGCACTTCTTCTTGCACATTGCTCAGCTACTAATACTCCTTCGTTTGGAAGTCTGATTTTGTTGTCTATTTTGGGTCTCTCTCTTGCCTTGTGCTGTCTTTTTGCCATACCTTCTTGTCGATCTCTGATAATTCCTGGCAGACTGCTTGTTTTGTGTTGAGGGGTGGTTAGGGTGGTTGAAGTCATCCTGGTGCCCTTTGTGATGGGGTTGTTGTGGCGTAATGTCAAAATAGACATTTCCTCAAGAGGTCCCTGACTGAAGGCAAGGATGTTTCTGTGGAAGAGAAACAAGGACAGTTGCTGCTAACCTAAGAAACATGGTGAGAACTATCATACAAAGGTAAGTAATGCTGGCTGATCAGTGGGTGGGACAGTCCTGCCTCTCAAGGGGACCAGTGGTTCAGCCACCACGCGGGGCCTCTGTGGTCCAAAATTGCTTCTGGTGTAAGTCAGTAAACCACAGAGCAGTGCTCTGGACTGAAAACATCTCACAAGCAACATTGCTCAAAACATCTTCATCTTCTGAGCAGAGAGCAGCCCCTAACTCCCCTCATGGACCAGGCTGGAGAAGTGGGCTGAGAGTTTCTGCGGGGCTGCAATAGGATGTCCAGAGCTGGTACTTGGCCATGCCTTTCTTGTCTTGGCATGACTTAATAAATAGTTCTCTGAAGGACAGCAACAAGGAGCTTTGATCCAGATATACATGAACAAGAAACCTTTGAGCTTAAAATGTTCACGTGTGCTCCACACAGACCTGTATTGTACATAGGCTTTGCTCACTGGATGGGAACAGGCTGTCACGCTATGTATGAGTAGGACAGACTCTCAGAAAAGTCACTGGACACTTTAATGACCAGAAACGTTGAGCTTTTCACTCACGTTTTGTTAGGTTTGTTTTATGCATCATCCATATGACAGTGCTTCCAGAAACTCATTCTGAATTGGTATATCATGAACCTGAAGACCTCAGGACCTACAAAGACTTTGCAACAAAAGAAAGTTTATTTTTCTAGCCGTGTATCAGGCCTCTGATCCTTCACGCATTCCTTTGACACCCAGAGCTTTCCCCTGGCAGCAGCCTCTCTGTGCAATAACCAGGTTTAACATGTTGACCTTGATAAAATCGGGGAACTTGCTGTCCTTCATGTTGCACCTGTGCACCTCTGCCTGAGCGAGACAAAGGCTTTTATTCAAAACGCATTTCTCAGGGTGTGCTTAGTGAATCAGTCACTTCAAGATCTGACAGCATGTACCCACTTCATTTTCTATGCTCAATTGCTCACTATGATTAAGACTTAAAGCTGCCATGGTGATCTGGGCAGCTAAAGAGCTAAATTTTGCTGTAATGATTATAAAAGTCCAATACCCACAGAACCGCTGCAGCCGCTACTGTTTGACTCAACAGGGGAGCTAGGCTTCTAAATATCTTTGAAGCAGCTGAAATTTTTGAGATTCTGGATCTTGGTGTCCTGGGAGTCAGACTTTATAGAAATTTAGATTGACAGATGTGTGTGCCTCTTCCCTTCAGGTAATGCTAAGTAACATGTTTATCTTAAACTAATATATAGCCAATATTGTAGATTACCAGTGAAACAGAGGCTGAGTTTAGCAGTCGCACTTTTAGCTTAATGTGGTCAGCTTCAAAACCGTTCTTATTTGACTCAAATAATCAGGTTCCTGTTTACACATTAAACTCATAGTGTTTATATACCAATTGCAATCTAATAAGATTGTTATTGTCAATTATAATTAGAAAATAGCTACGGTCTTATTGCCTTCTTAATTGGCATTAATGTTGCATAAAAATTATGGCTGCTTATTCAAGTCCAGCTGGAGCTTTCCTGGAGTTCTAAAATATCTGTCCTATAACTTACTGAAGGAACAAATCCAGAAGTATTTTCAAACTATTTATTCTCATTTGTCTGCAGCCACTTGTGTTGGTAATCTTGGGTTTGCTTTGTGGTCTTTTGTCCCTGGTTATGCCCTGGACAGTGACCATTAATTGTAGATAAGGCAGTGAATAAGAATCACAAAGAAATTGCAATTTTTAACATCAGTCTGAATGAGATCCCCCTAGAACTAATTTCTTGCCTTCCTTGACAGTAATTAATACACTGACTTTCAGGACTAGTACATTAAGGAGTCATGCAATTCTAAAAATATTTTATTTATGAAAACTATTTAGCTGAAGATTTACTAGGTCTCAAATTACTTTGGGAAGATACAAATCACCTCTGACCCCAGTGAGGTGCCTAGGAAAGGAGTATGCACTGTTTATATCTGAAAAAAAGTCCTACATATATTTGGAATGATGCACAGACTTTACATTAGCCCTCTGAGGGCAGAAGTAACTTCAGAAAATTAAGCACATTAAGTCCTTAGTATTTTTCCAAAGTGTTACCATTTACTTATTTTCTCAAATTAATGAGTGTACAAGTAAACAGAATAAAAACCCAAACGTGTTGCATTTCTGATACTCATTTTATTTTGAGAATTGTTAGTTAGTATTTAGAAGTGATATACTCAGTTTAACACTTCTTCAAAGAGCGTTAGTAATTATAGAAGTATTTGCAAAAATAAAAGGAGAAAATGACCTTAAAACCGATGTAGCAAGAAAGTATTTTAGAAGGTTTCAAATGTCTATAGGTTAGTTATGATGAGATCAGTCTGGCAATGTTGTTGTGTTGTATTTATCTCTAACTAATTTTTACATTTTCATGGTGATGAAAACCTGGTTTTCAAAACTTAAGAAAATCAGTGAAATATAAATTATGTTTTCTTTATGTGTCTCCATTAATATTCTATGTTGATTTAGCTGTTCTTTCACTGCTTCTTTCTTCCTTTTTCCCTGTGTTTGCTCCACCTCTCTGATTCTGATTGCTAGGAAACATGATAAAGTGAGGAAACAATATTAAATTACTAAAAACTCTTGCAGAGAAGATGATCTGCCCACCACCTAGTGTTGTGGATTTAAAAGGAGAGGAAAGCGGGTCATGATGGCTGTGGCTACACATAGGCTTCTGGGAGCAGTGAATCAAGCTGGTGAAGTATTGAAGAAAAAGCAGGGCATTTCTGTCCGATATCCAGAAATAAGTGTGGGATCTTGAATGGGGGTGGTTTCATATTTTATCGAATATATAGCATAAGGAGTTTGAGGACTAAGGGGAATTGTGGTTACCTGAAATTTAGAGGACATGGAGTCAGGTAAAGGAAAATTACAATAAGGATTTTAATAGCATTTGAGTCAAGGCAGTGCCAACTTTTTGGAGGTTTAGAAAAGGATATCTGAAATCTGAAACAAAAGAAGGGATCTGGAGGAGGTAATTTGTATTATATTAGCACTGCTATCATAAACAATGAGGATCAGAGTATATGGCAAAAGTCAATATTTACCCCAAAGAGGAGCTGGCCAACACAAAAACATGAAGACAGGAAGGACATAAGAAGGACAAGCAGTAATCTAATGTATTTTCATAGACTGGCTGTATGCACCGTGTATCTCTGTGTCCTGCCACCCTTGTTAAAAAGTCACCTTCCTGACCCATTGAAATGGTGACGCACTGGGACAAAGCATGTGTTTCCATGGCAAAGATCGTCCAGTGAAGACCCAGGGGCATAGTTCTTCCAGGCACCAGAAGATATCAACAGTTTTGAATCATATCTGCACATAAAAAGAGGAAGTTATGGCCTAGAAGTATATATAAACTCCTGTGCTTTAAAGAGAAGTTTTCTTTTAATGTCCTCTGGGGTCTGAACTGCTCACAATGAAAAACTGGCACCCAAACTGAAGGCAAGCAAAACACACCAATATACCTCTATTTCGACAGTGAAATAATGTACACTTGAATTATATCTAGTGTCCTGATTTTTATGTAAAGAATACACTTTCTCCATTTATAAAGAATACTTACTGACTAAAAGAAACTCCTGAAGTAAATAAAAGCTGTAGACTTAAGTGTTTACAGTTCCCAAAGAATTAACTCTTTCGAAGAGCAACTAACAGCTTGAAAAAACCCCTTTCTCTCCTTGTGCTTTGTAGGTAGTTTGAAATGACCCTCCATGTTCCTAAGACTTTCTCTTCACTCCCTGATGATTTCCAAAGTGTCTCTAAACAATACATGCTGCAGGACACATTTATCCACCATGAGTTACTCATTTACTGTAGCAAGTATGCAGGGAGATATTTATCATTCAGTTGTGGCTGAAGCCCCTGAAGCTCTCTACAAAGATGTGTCATTCAGATCCGTAAAGGACCAGGTCACCAAAACCAGACTCCATCAGCAGACATCAACATTCTTGTGTTTTCTGCTGTTCCAGCAAGCACATTTTTGATCCTGATGCAATTCTCCGTGTCTGAAGCTCTGCCCATATCAGTAGCACCATGAAGCAACCTGCAAGATGCGCAAAGGTAGTGTTGAACTTGTCCTTTTCTGTTGAGTACACTGGTGTAATCACATGTGACGCATGAGATACATAAGCTACAGTAGGAGGAACCGCCTCATTGAGGCAGAGGGATGATGGTCTGGCTCCATCCACTACACAAGATGGACATGACTTGCCTGCTACAAAAGACCTACAGCTTGGCTAGTACAGAGATGAAAGGATGTGTGACTGGGTGTACAAAAAGTTATCTGACCAGATTAGCAAAGGTGGGAAACATACGGGAAAAGACAGCTTTGGGATTTTCTTTGAAGCCTGTATTTGCTGTACCTGAACTAGGTGTAAAAGTGTAAGACAGAACACCCATAGTTATTGTAGAGGAATTATAGAGCAATGAAGCTGGGTTAATTAACATTGATAATATCCAGCTGTGGGCTGGCTTCAGGGGCGGTGGGTTGGCTGGTGTGGATAATGCGGAGCTGTGGCTGGTTCCTGCTAAATAGTTCTGGAAGACATGGTGATAAATTTCCTATCCTATAAGTTACATATTTTAAGAAACAATAGTTTATCAATTAAAATACATTAGTTCTCAGAACATTCACTGTGAATTACAAACAACCACTGCATCTTATGAGATAAAATGTAATTAAGATTGCCACGTGGACATTAAATAACATACCCCAAAATATATTGCTAACCTTGAGAGGACTACTGTAGGGAACCTTCCCACGTGGCTTAGCCAGGTGCTGGGTTTCAGGAAGAGCTCAAATTTTATCTCCTACTCACTGAAACTCTTTGAAGCCCTCTGGTGTATCAGCTGTAGACAGGCACCATTTTAGTCATCTCCTTTGATCATAAAAGCTTTCATGCAGCATTGGGTAACAAAGGCAAGCAGGCACAGCATATCTCTGACCAAACGCTTTGTGCAAAAGTGAACAACATCCCTCAGGTGTGTTGGAGGCTTTTCCCCATCTTTGTTGTTCCTCAGGGCAGGAGGGACAGGAGGGAGAAGGTGCCATTGCCAACAGGCATGGTCTATCAGGGAAAACCTGTCAATTAAGATTTGCCTGTTGTTATGCTGCAAGCACAGTGTCCGCTGGAGCTGCCCATGCTCTTCAGAGCGAGCAGATCCTGGCATATAATGCCATTAACACATCCAGCAGCATTGCTTAGGTAGTTTGCTTGTTGTCTTCAAGGCTACCATATATTCAGAAGGCAGGCATGCAGCGCAGCAAAGCACGCTCTGCACTGCTCACAGGTTGTTTTCAGAGGATAGCAGAGTCCTCTGACTGACAGGCTTAACTGATTTGATTGCACTGGCTCATATATCTCAGCCTCACACCAGAGATCTGGTGTCCATGAAACCAAAGAGGTTCAAGTTCATTTTTTGACTGAAAGGGCAAATCTCACTTTAAGGATAAATCCACAGATAAGGTTTATTTTGTTGACTGTGCAAAACCCATCACTTAGACACTACATTAAACTAATGAAATTGGTCCTACTTTTCCTGAGGAGGCTTCTCAGGGAGCAGATCACCATCACAGCAAAACAGCTGTGTCTTTACAACAGCAAGGGCTTGGCATATACAAGGGCAGGAAGCTTTCAGATCCTAACGGGTTCTCCTTGAAGTGGATGGCCTTTTTTGAAGTCTGAAAGGTCAAAGAATAGGATCATGGAACTACATTTTACTCCCCCTTAGTCCATCATTTACAGGAAGTATTGTTATTTCACATCTGTTAAAAAGGGTTCCAAATAGCTCTACTAACAGAAATTATAATTTTCAAGCTTTCTTCAAGGAGTCCCTGTACCTTCAGTTCCTGCACATAGCTTCACAATTCTTAATGGCATTGATTCCCAAGATATAATTAGGAAACATTGCTCCATTAATGAAGCATCACAGTCTAAACCTCAGAAGCCCTGTTCTCAGTGCAGAGTCCTGGTGCATCTTGCAGCAAGTGTTGCTAAACAGCCTTTAGGTTGTCCTTCAGTTGTTGGTCATTCAAGCTTAGACAGTGCTAGTTCTTAACTTTTAGCAGAGTTCTTTCACCCCTGATTGCCAGCAGAGGTGGAGACAAATATTTAATCTGTCATAACTGGACACCTATATTTAAAGGGTAAACCTGGATTCTACATTAGAAATACGTTGCTATGGAAATGCCTGTGAAATTGAGCTGTGGATTTTGCAAGTAAGGAAGTATGTGTCCATGTTTACCTAATATTTTCCTTGGTCAAATAATAGCTTAAGATTGCATCCAAATCTGACAGATACACTGAAAAAACATTCCATCTAGAATAAAAATAATGATTTATATCCACTAGTTTAGGTTTATTAAGTGGTGTATATATTTAAACTCTCCATATTTAGATAACTTAGATCACTGTGTTGGGTCCCAAAGATGTGAGCTCTTTGTCTCCAAAACTGTCACTCGTGGTCTAAAAAAATCATTGTTATTTATTAAATAAAGCAAGCACAGGAAAGTACACATGGCTTCAAGAACACTAAATGTTCTTATTTTAATACCTCTCCTTCAAGTCTACTCTTTCCCTGAGGTCTGCGTTCATGTACACTGAATTCCTTTCCCTTATCAGGCTTTTATTAACAAGTCTTACTTCATCTTAAGGGGATGAAAACCTTCCTCCCACCTCCATTAGTAAAATATTTGCTTCCTCTTTGCATGACTTTTCAGCTTTCTCTCCTTTAAGATTTCCTGACTGTCTGAAAATTATAACAGGCCCCTACAGCTGATAAACCTGCTTTCCAGGAAAAAGGCCAACCTATTAGTGCTATCACATTACTGTAGTTATGCATTTAATGCTTTCCTTAGCCTTTTTGTTACAAGCTTTCAAAGTTGCAGTCTAATATTGAAAAAGAAGTAAAAAGAAAAAGAAATGAGGAGAAAAAAGAAATTCATACCTGAAATGAAGTCGGTAGTCTAAATTAGGCAGAAGGAACTAGTCCCTGAGGTCAGATTTAATAATCAGTGGGTTGTCAGTATGGTCAGAAGCTGTACTTGCTGTGCTCAGCAGCAGGCAAAACTCCTCCACAGTCTGTAACCCAAGGAAGTAGATAAGGGAGACCCTGGCTAGAAAGGTTACCATCATCAGATGATCCCCTGCTACTGTGACTGACATGTCTGGTGTTGCCTCCAAACTGCAGACAAGATTAATTTTCCATTACAAAAAGCCTCAGAATACTTATTTTTTAAAGACAAAAACCCTACAGGGAGGTGGAGTCAGAAGCCTCCAAACCCTGGCCAGGTCATGGTGTTGACACCAAGATCTGCAGGTCTCTGTATCCCATCATGTTTTGATACAACTTGGTGGAAATGTTACTTTGGATGAATGCAACTCTGCCTTGAACTCCTTTAATAAGGAAGTCATCACACATGGCTGTGACAAAGGCTGTGCCGTTCGAAGGGATGCATTTAGGACAGAGTACAAGGATTAAATGCTTTTGCTCTCCTTTTTTCCAATCTCCTTCCACAGAATGGAAACACAGGGGTCTTTATGTAGCAACCCCTTTACGATCCTCTCAAGAGTTGAACCTAATCTGATACAAAACTGCTGAAAACAACAGGGTACCCCACCTCTTCTCTGTTCTTTCTCCACTCAAACCATTTGTCAGGGTCCAGTTTGCAGCAGGACTCCAGGCAGAAGCCAAGGAAGATCCTGTGGTGGGAGACAGGAAGATCCTTTCCAGAGATTCTTAGGACAGTTGTTCCCACAGAACCCTGCTGGGCACCCGACAGAAGCTGGTTCTCACCCAGTGTTTTCATCTTGTTCCACTGCCTCCATCTCCTGGCTGGAGTACCCCATGCAGTTCTGCCTCTGCTTCCAGTGTGATTTAGTCTGTATGGGTCCTTCTGCTCTTCTCGTGGACTTTGAAGGTCTGCAGGACCAGGGAGTTTATGGAGTGGAGAGCTCAAAGTTATTTCTGCTTCCACTACTTTTCTGATGGTCTGACGCAGAAAACTCCTTTATGTCTCCATTTATTTCACAATTTATGATCTTTAAGAAAGAAATCTATAACATGAAGACAATACACATCAAATGTAAGTCTGGAAGACTGTTGGGAAGGCATCACGGTGCAGCTCTAAATCACTCCTAGCATACAGTGTAACAAAGACAGAAGCCCGTGAAGCACAGTGTGTCTTTGACTTGCCATAGACTTCTCTGCTTTGAAGGACTAAGCCTGGGATGGCACGTAGCCATGTATCACTCATGCACTGTTATGATCTAAGTTGGAGGCGGCAAGAGGAGACAATAGCCAGGCCCCATTTTGCCTTCAGTCATACAATGGAAAACTCAGTTCCAGCTCCGAACAACATTCTCTTTAAGTTTCACATAGTAATTGCTCGTCACAACTTTGCAGCTCATTAGCAGAAGCATTTTCTCTCAAACATCATTGCATTGTTCTTTCTTTCATGGAACTGTAAATGTCATAGAGAAAATGCAAACAGAGACATGGTGTAGTTATATAGGGCCACCCAACACAGAAAGGTTTTTTTTGAATGTTATATCTATAATTAAGCCATCAACCAACCTAAGAGAAATAAAACCCAAGTATTTTAATTAGCTTCTTGAATAAATAAATGCTCCATTATTCTTAACCATATCAAGCTGAGAACGTTATTAAAGTCTGAAGGAATAATGAACAACATGACAGGAAACACTTTAGAGCCCATGCAGGAATGCATTTGCCTACTAAGAGGTCTGCATAAATATGCCTATCACTGCTATCTAGGAAGACAAAAATATCAAAGGAAAGCATGAAAACTAAAGGACAGTATAGGAAAAGCTGTAAAGAAAATAATATGAAGTCAGAGGTAGGGGATATATTTTTTGGTATTCTGTGCTGTTGAGCACTCAAGAGTTCAGCTACTCTGCCAGAACCTATCTAAGCTGGCTGTGTGGATTGGCCTGTGTTCACACTCAGTAATTTTTTCCAAACTTCATTGTGTCTGCTTTGGCTCCGGGGTTTTGCCTCTCTGAGGTATTTAGAGGAAGAACATGCCTCTTCAGAAGCTGTAGAACAAAACAGCGCAGAGAGGACTTTTGGACAAATTTCCCTGCTCTGGGTCGGTAGGGAGGATGAGTGATCTTCACAGGCTTTCAGAAGTACCTTGGCTAAAGGGAGGTGTCATTCTCTCTTTTTAGAAATAATGCCAAGAGCACAGGAACACTTTCGTAGCAGGGAAAACTGAAGGTACATATCTGATCTTTCATAGCTGGAATATGTTATCCCACAATCCCAGACAAAGAATGTTATGAAACTCAAAGCCTGTATTCCTGTCTTTGAATTAAAGCTCATCCATAAGCTATTCCTACTCACCAAAGCTTATTAATTTCAACTGTATTCAAACACATGCTTAGAGAGATGCACAGCCATGGGCTGGAGCACCTGCTAGAAGGACTTCACTGGATCACAGAATCGCCATGAGATCCAGACTCCAAGGTCTCAGCTGTGTGCTGGAGCAGGTAGACAGTGGGAATTTTGCACAACTGTCCTTGTTCTGACATTGCTCTGAATCTGCTAGATTGAAGTGATGGATCTGCTGTCCGAGAAGAGAGGAAGGAAGGATGGTGGGATCCCTTCTCCCCACCCTCTCCTATCCCTTCCTCTCCACCAGGTTGTCCATTAGACCCCTGCACAGAAGTGCTCTCTGCCATGGGAGTGGATCTGAATTTGTCCCCTGGACATCCAGCTCCACTCCAGTGCTATAACATCACATCTGTGCAAGCACCAAGACACCTCTGCACTGGCACAAGCAGGAGCAGGTGCAAGGAGAGAGGGTGTTAATTTGTCTCTCAGAGCAGTGTCATAGGCCTCTTGCAGATTTCTCCCTTTAATGAAGGTGGTGTAATATTTTGAAATTGAAAGACAAAACTAAGAATTTGACAGGTATAAAAGGAAGGAGAGCTGCCCTGTTTTCCATTCATAGACCCATTGAATTCTGATAAAAACATCTCCCAGAAGGAACTCAGCCAAAAATTGACTCCACAAAGTGGTGTTTGTCAACGTTTGCTCTGCATTTGACACTACTCCTAATCAAACCAATAACATACCCTACCTTCTAACTACAGAAAATTATATCTGCTCTTTCAAGTTGAAAAGGGTGGCATTTTGGTATTTACCTTTGGCATTTTTGCCTATGAGACAGAGACAATAATTTAAGTTAATTATGTCTGCTCCGAGCATGATAGTTTGATTTCTAGTTTTGCCTGTTTCTCCTGTGTGGTTTGGTTGTTGGGTTGTTTGTTGTTTGGGTTGGTTTTTTTTTTTTTGGGGGGGGGGGGGTTGTTTTGTTGTTTGTTTTTTTTTTTAATAAGAAGCTCTGCAATTGTATATATTTAAAAGGCAGTGATTTCAATAAATGCTTCATAAAGTTCAAACAATTTCTCGAAACATGATCTTCATTCCTAATTAAAGTAATAGGGTAGAATAGATAATGTATCAAATTTCATGCTTTTGATCCCAAAGGGGATCAGGAGATGAGGAGCTCTTGAAACAAAGATGTGATTCATTATCTGAAGCAGAAAATGGAAATAATCAGTTTCATGGAAATGAATTGCAAAGATGATACATGCTGAAAACAAATAAGATGGGATGGAAAGCTTCAAAAGTGCCTGTAATTAGCAGAAAGGAGGGGCTGAAGCCTGGAAAAATAGAGTTTTATTTATTAGCCTTCAGCAACTGCTATCCTGAGATGGGATGAGAAACTGGAAAAAAAAAAAAAAATTAGTCATCTAGCAATTCCATTTGAAATGAGCTGGGAAACACTGGTGTTACTGTTATTTTAACTTTCTTTTTTATTTTCTTTCTCCTTGAACTTGAAATATGTTGTCTTATTATTTTTTTTTGGCATTCTAAGATGAAACAAACAGCCACGTCCTTATGTTCTACAGAAAAAGTTTGCCGTGAAGAAATTACTCTCCTGCATTCTCAGAACTTTCATTCCTTTTACCAATGACTTTGTTGCGTTTTGTCTTCTGCCATATGCTAGACCAGCCTGAGCATCTCTAGCCGATCTGCTGCACTTCTTAGAAAGTCAGCATTTTCCAAGTCTTTTAATTGCTGCTTTTTAGCTCTTTGTTTCCCCATTCTTTATCACCTGTCCTTGTTTACTGCCTTTCTTTAACAGTGTTTAAAAAATTCCAAAGTCAGAATTGCACCTTTCTTGTAGGACAGGGAGAACAGTGTGGTATTTCTTGAATAACAAAATACGGGGGCATGAGTAAGTGTCTCAGTACTTTCTCATCACTGTCATTCAGAATGAAAGCGAAGTAGTTCCTTGGGAAGGGTTTTTCTCACACTCCCTAACAAGACTTCCTCGCTAAGCTTTTCAAGATAATTAATGATTTTAAGGACAGAAATTAAATACCTTAAAGACAAGAAGAGAAAGCGTGATTTCTCAAATGACATAGTATTTGCCTTCGTGAGTCAGGGGCAATTAAAGCATCTAAAACTGGGCACTGAAGATGAATGGCCTTGACTCTGGATCCCTGAACTGGTCAGAGCCTTGACTGTTCAGATCCTTTTCCCTCTGCAGGCTTTTTACCCAACTCTGATGGGCAAGTAAGGTCAATGAGATTCCTGCAGAACACAACTTTTTGCCGCTGCAATCTTTTTTTTTGCTGAAAGAATGACAATTCTGTCTCATTTCTGGACAGGGCACTGACAAAGAGTTCATGGTTGGATTCCAGTGTGCTGCATTTCCTTGCTTTCTCTCTCACCCCTACTGAGGGGAGACTCAATACTTAACCCCTTGACACAAAACCAATAAGTCCTATCTTGAAAATACAAATTGGGCTTGTTCTATTACTTATTTGGGAAATTTGTCCTAGCTGGTTGGAAAGTTTTTCCTCACCAAGTATTCGTGTGCATACTTGTCACAGCACCTGCACCAGCCTTTAGCTTAGACAGGTCGTGTCCTTCCCTGCTGTTTCTTTCCTGGTGCATGTATAACCAGCAGTCAGATACCCTCCCAGCCTTAGTTTCTGAAACACTCGGGTTCATTAATCTCCTGTCTTTAGGCAGTTCTCCCATTTCCCTGATGACCCAGGAATGCTGTCTGCATCGCTTCCAGTTTGAGTTCACCTTTTTTTGACCTGAATATTGCATAGTATTGCAGATAAGGTTTCATCAGTGCCTTGGACTACAGAATTATTAATGCCCTCACTCTAGCAGAACTACCTCACCTGAAGTCATAGATTCTTTTTCTACATCAGCTTCAATAAATGATCCACAGTTAGTTTCTGTTAACAGCTTTTCTATAAGGCTAGTCTGAAATGCCCTCTGATTCCATGACTAAGCAGTGAAGAATTAATCTGGGATACTGCACAAAGAAATATCTTCATAACAGTGTTATTAGTAATATTTGTTCACCAGTCTACAACTAAGAAGGAGAATCTTCCCCTAGTGACATGGGGATTTCTCTCTCCAGTAACATTGCAGAAAACTTTGCAGCTCCGTAGCACTGTAGATCTTTAAAAATAGTTCCCCAGAATGATTTTGAATCAACTGTCCGTGGCAATATTCATTCTTTATTCACAGAAATATGTTGAGTACCTGATCTTTTGGTTAGGAAGAGTCTTGCAGTACCACATGGAAATGTTTAGATCTGTAGCCCGTTCTGTGTCAGACAGCTGGAACTGCCTCCCTCAGTTGTGTTGAATGATAAATGTCATCCATGGGAAGGGTAAAGAATGCATAAATCTGGGGGTCGCTTGGTCTTGTGAGCATAAGCACTAAGCATGCTGGCATGGTGGGTGCCTTGGTGAGGGCAGGGGCAGCAGCCTCCTCCGTTACATGGTCACAAACCAGGTGCACACACTTTGACAGGCAAGGAGCTATGGAGCTGATCAGGAAGACAGCAGGAGGTCACCTTGTAAAGCTCACTCAGCTGCAAGATCCTCCATGCTCGAAGTTGCTGGAAAAGAGGGAAAGATGGAGCGCAACAAATTCCTATCAAAGGCTGTGGGTGAGGTGCTTTGACATACATCTCTATTAAACTAATATTCCCATCATTTTGTTTAAATTTGTGTTTTTCTGTGATAGCTTATAGCCTTCAAGAGCTGCGGTCCAGCTGTAATTTCTTTTCCACCTTCTCTCCATTACCGCATACATATTTTTATACACCGCCACCAGTAAATCTGTATCTTTTGTTGCCCGGGGTTTGCATACAGACTCCTCATTTCCTTCACTCTTCACCATTGCCAGCTTAGGTGGCACTAACTCTGATGCTTTATAATGACTGCTTATATCAGTATCAGTATTTCCTTTCTTCTTTCGGTCCACCCCTGCATTAGATTCTTCAATCCATCCACCAACTGGACTGTTTTCAGTCCATCTACCCTTGTTCACTACTGTATCCATGTTCACCTGAGTTTCCTCTTCCTTATGCATTACAACAATATATGAAGATTACATGAACTTCATTGATTTCTTACTTTGAAGCTCTTTGATTTAAGGTGATCTCATTCTCAAAGTTCAGTCCTATCAGCCTTCATCCCAGGAGATCATATTCTCTATTCCTTCTGCAGACTCCATCATCTGAGAAGATGATTTCTTCCTCTGAATACCTCCTAATGCTCTGGGATCTTGAAATCTTCATTATTTTATTATAACCTTGTTCTCCTTTTCTGGGAACTGGAGGAAATGCATTGAAGAATGCAAGAAAAGAACTTGCACTTCTTAGATGGTCTTCCCCAGACAGACACCTTTACTCCATTCTCATGAGTACTTGGCAGTAACGTGTGTCCAAATGTTTCCAGTGTCATGGGAATTTTTCTCTGCCTCAGGTCCTCATTT
The DNA here is from genome assembly GCF_023634085.1 of Falco cherrug. Lineage (NCBI taxonomy): Eukaryota > Metazoa > Chordata > Aves > Falconiformes > Falconidae > Falco > Falco cherrug. The sequence goes on from NC_073699.1 coordinate 2,356,254, forward strand.
TATGTTCTGAGTTTGACAGCTTCTGAATACCAGCCTCACCTGTGAAGAAGAAACTATACTATACTCCTCCTCTGCTGCATTTTTAAATTGTACAGCTGTGTGTGTGTGTGGGGGGGGGAAACAGTCATGACTTAAAAAGTTCTTTAACAGCCAGAGAAATGCTTCTTCTTTTTTTTTTTTTTTTTTTTTTTGTAAGAGTCAATGGACTGTAATATAAGAATTAACACTGCAAAGAAGCATAAGTTGAAAGCTTAGGCAGCAAGACAGAAACATTATGTTCAAACACTTTTTGAATTATAATTGCACATTATCTATCTGAATGTGACTGTGCAGTGTAGCAAGATGTGTTATCTGTTAGAGAGCTATCAGATTACTTGAGTCAGCACTGCATCCACCACAGTTCTTTGTTTCTGTCATTGATTTTTTTAAACCAAATACATTATGAAAAATGAAGAGAAAAGAGTTTTGATGTTTGGATTGGAAAAGGAAATGTGAAAGTCAGTGTACATTTGAAATATGTGAACTGTTTTATAGCTTGAAGTGCCCAGAGATTTAGATTTCTGCAAGTAGTTGTGGGGGAAAAAGCTTACATATTTTCTGGATGGATTTTTTCCATGCTGTTAAAATTCCACATGTGCAACTTTTCAATCCCCTAATCTAATGAGTTAAAAACCAACGAAATTACTTTATCCTCAAACAAAAAGTACTGTTCTTACAGAATTTTAGGAATAAGTACTAGAGCAAATCTTATGTAAAATGTTCTTATTCGTGCATTAATTATTTGGGTAATTCCTAGAACCCACCTTGTTGACTTCTGATTTAGTGACCTTGGACGTTTTCCTGTGCTGGGAGTTGTTGCATCAAAGATTTTGCAGATTTAAGGCAAAAGATTTCTTGAATTTCTTTACACAGCTTTGAGGAATACTGGTCTCAGTCCAACAGGTATTGCATTTACCCACACATAAAATTGGGGCAAACAAGAAGAACATCCATTTTTTATGTTTTATCTCTAGAAGTCTGATGTTACATACTTGTTATTCAGCTTCAGGCAGGAAATTTGTCCTCGTAACTGTGGCCTCGATCAAACTTTTGCATATTTTCACAAAAAAGAATAAATCCTATTCTCAGTGGTAACAAGGTAAATCTTCTGGGAAATTTCACAGACTTGTCAGGTTTTATGGATGGATAATAGATAGAATCTTGTAGTTTTCTCTAGAGGAAGAAATGCCTAAAAAAGTCTTTAAAGAAAAATGTTCTCTCTTACATAACTAAAAGCAGATGAAAAATTAAAACTCTGATGTTATCTTCTCCTCAGGAAAAAAATATATTTGAGGGTGCCTACATTTTATTGCCATAGATGTATGATATACTGTACAACAAGCCCTGTGTGCCATCTTTGCATTCAGCTCCACTGATCAAGAAGATAAATTAGATTCCAGAATCTTTGTGCCCATGATAATGGCTTAGTGTAAGGAGCCATTAATGCTGTAAATTATACTCACAGCTGTTAGCAACATGTAAGTATCTTGTTTTCCCTCTTTTGGTTCAGATGAACATCAATTAGCTCAGTGATATTTACACTAATATTTTATTTGTTGTGTGCAATTGTCCATCTGTTTCAGTAACGATGGAAGTTACCATGATTCTGCTGGAAGGAATTCAATTTATTTACTGTTAACCTTTCCCAGGAGGTAAGAGAAGCCATGCTTATCATTTTCCTACATACAGCCAATAGTAGAAGGGAATGTAGGGTCTCTAAGAGGTAAGAGAAATTCCAAGAAAGGAAAATAAAAAATAATCCCGTGTTTTACAAGTGAATGTGCCTGATGAAAATAATAAAAATAACAACAATTTCATAAAAAGGCCAACATTACAACTGAGTTAAGAGCACTGAGTAGTGTTGCACTGAACTCAGTTTTGAGGCATCTAGTTTTATCTTGGGCTAAAAAAAATATAAAAGAAATATAATCTTAATTTCTGATCACCTAAACAGGATACTTCTTGCCATCCTACTGGATTTAAAGGTAACCTGGGGAGATCAGAACCTTTAGGTTTCTTGCCCTGCTCTTTCACTTGGTAATCGACCAACCTCCCATGACCTCAAGGGACAATTTGACATTTCCCCTTTTGTCTCAGATTTGTCTGCAAATGTATGCCCCTGTTTTTTCACCTCCTTTTCAGTTATGCTCTTTGTCCTACAACACCAATACGGCCTTGCAAAAGCATCAGTTTCTTCTAAAGCGTCTCTTCCATCCTGGTGCCTACTTTGTTTACTTAAGTCAATGATATTTGATGTTTATGTTCTGCTCAGATTAATTGATTGCATATAAGCTACCCTTCAGACAGCGATGGTGTCTTCCCTCTCTACTTCATAAACTCTTTGTGAAATCACCAGACCTATTTCCAACACATGAACTTCCCAACTCCAGGTGAGCACTCAAGGTACCAAAGGTACTTTCAAGTTATAAATTATGGATTAGCCCCATGTCGCTTTACATTTTGAAGCATTTCTGTGTCGGATAACTACACCTATGGGGGAATTACACATATTAGAATAAGACTGAGATGAGTCCCATCAGCATTTTGCAAAACATGACTTTTCCCTTTTACAGTTTCCTTTAAGGGTTCTTATGGATTGTGGAAAATGTGAATTGTCCTACAGTTTGAGAGGGTTTTGCACATAGCACTTTGGTAAAGATCTCTCTAATAAAGAAGGCCTTAAAGCCTGGGATCCCCCTGAATGTTTTACAGTTGATTAACTGAAATTAATGAGATGTTCATGTTTGGCTCTTTCTTCAGGGGCTATAAATTAACTGAATGGTAATTAATTATAAGTAAATAATTGTTAAATGCATATTATTACTAAAATGATACAATACAGAGGATCCTGAGAAACTATAAATTTTTTTATGTGACGACTTCTTTATGGAACAAAGTCTAAGCAAACTTGATCTATGCTTTCCTGTAGACGTGTCATTTACTATTAGGGTAACATAATGTATTTTCTTTTAATACCACTACATTGATCAAGAAAGTAATTTGGGTCCAAGACTTACAGGTTTGGTTCTCCCTTAGGATAATGGCTTACTATGAGAAAACATTAACATAGTAAATCATAGTCAGAAATGTTGACACCATGAAAACATCTTCTGTGCTTCTTTTTGATGCAACTGAGCATCAATTAGTTCCGTGATATTTGCATAAATACCTCTATTTTGTGGGTGGAACTATCCATCTGTTTCACCAAGAACTTAATTAAAATGTTTTTTCTGGGAAAGAAGAAATTAATCTTTCTGAATGTTAACCTTTTCTGCAAGACAAAGCAGTCATCTTCACTACCTAACAGCATCTAAATAGGTTCTGATGAAATATTTTGTTTTGGAAAATAAGATGTTTATCAATGAGGAAAAAAAAAAGCTATTTCTGAAATATAACAAAGGATTAGCATTAGATTTTTAAGTCATATTTCTTGTTACATTGACTATCACAGCTTGGTATTGATGCCTCCTTTCTTAAAAATAATGTCAGGTGTCGTGGATTTGTGAGTTAAAGCACATTTGGTGCTAACAGGTATCTTGCTGATAGCATCAGAGTTGGGGCACACTGATAGAGTGACTTATGTCACCTGTTCTGCCCTGTCTGATCCAGATTCTACTGAAAACTCCCAGAAATAGCTGCTGGCACAAGTTTTCTCGTAGTATTCCAAGGTCATTTTTTCCTCTTGAGCTTTCTGTCCTCCCTCTGACTTTCAGCATCACATACTATTCCTCACTCTCATACAAAAGTTACTCACGAACAGCTGAGGAAACTGCAATTTTTCGAACAGTTCCCTGGGTAAATCAGTTGTTGTATAATAGTAGCTCTGGAGGTATGAGCGTCCACCTTCCAGTAACTGACCTGTAATGATGAGAAAGGACCAGTTGCCAAGAATACTTATAAGATATCTCCTTTTATCCAGGAGATAAAGGCCTTTGTTCTTGGAACTGACAAGTCAGAATTATAGTTTCATTTCCTTGTGTGTCATCCATTCTGTAATTGTGAAGCTTTTGGCTTTAACACATGGATTTATTTCATCTCCAACCAAGCTTTGATCCATAATTTACCCCAAGAGCTTGAGTTGCCTCTTGTGTCCAGAACTATTAAATCAAGAGTAACTTTGTTAAAGTTGGTGGACAGTCAGTGCAGTTGTTCCAGTGTGAAATTAGTGTATGTGAAGAAGAAAGCAAGACATCGACTCTGGACCCAGTTCTGAAAACTTTTCCCTGAGTTTACCCACTACCTTTTTGCATAATTGATGTTGTGCAGATTGTTTGAAAGTTCCGTGTTTCCACAGCTGCCCTTTTCCACGTCTTCAACACATCAAAATGCTACCATAGACAAAGTAAGTAAATAAATGAATGAGTCTGAATTGAGCAGTCTTTCCCTTTTTCCTCTGCCTCAATAGAATGAGGGATTTTACACTATCATGTCACTGATGGTCCTGTCTTGGGTCCAAATCCTCACCAGCAAAGTCTGTTCAGCCTGGAAAGCTGGTCTGACTACATTGCACATACTGAAATTAAGGAAATTTCCCTGAAACACTGTATTGGGAAAGGGAACATCAATGCAAAAGACCACAGATGCAGAATACTTGTGGACAACAACAAAAAGTCCTTGAGTTCCTCTCATGTTAATTGATAGCGTTAACAAATGTAGTCACGAAAAAATAAAACATTAAATCACCACATTTTCTTCTTGCACATTCCCATTCCTACATGCAAGTCAAACGCAGGAGGTAAATGGAGGAGGAGATTACTGCACTAATGAAGGGATAGGATGAAAGATTAGAGAATAACAAAAGCTCATACAGGATATAATTTATTTTTCAGTGTAATATATTGACACCGCTGCAGATAAAGGGTTTGTTCTCATTTCCATTGCAGTCTGTTTCCTAATATAATTTGCTTGCAATAAGTGGAAAAAATATTTTTCAAATGTTGCCAGAAGGCCCAGCTCAGGACACCACCTAAGAAAATCCAAGTTTCACCAGTTTAAACCTGGCCCTATGGACCTACTGGGCACTTCTTTCTCCACACCAGAGTGACTCAAAACAGAATTCCTTCCTCTTATTTGAAATCAAATTAATTCCTTAGTATGGTAGCATAGATCCCTATCCTAGTTTTTTTTTCTGCAACAGATATATATATCCAGTTCTAATTTAGCCTCTAAGGCTTAAATCAAGGAAGGACTGGGCCATTTCCAGTTGCCTCTGGACTGCCTAACTCCAAGCAAGTATACTGTATGCCTTCTGTAACACCTTCTCTTTTTTCTTGGAGAAATGTTTCTGTTCTCAGAAGTCACAGTTCTTCAAAATTATTCTGTTCTGAAGATTTCATATTTACAGGATTAGGCTTTGCTTTTTCTTCCTGGTGTTTCAGCGATTATATCCTGCCCTAATGCATCTATTTCTGCGTGTGCTAGCCCCATGTACATTTATCAATCAACACAAGTGCTTCAGAAACAAACCAAAATGGGTTTCATATGTCTTTGTTTCATAGCCCTTAGTTTCCTGGAAATGTTAGCACTTAATACACCTCTCCATATTCTTGCAGTGCTTTATTTCTGCAGTGACTGGCCTTTAGAATACCTTGTCATCTTCCCCCGGGAAGAATACAGCCTGCCTTGCCCAGCAAGCAGCACACTAAGAGGCAGTTAGCATTCAGATAGGTCAGGCACTTTCATACTTCTGGTTCCAGAAAGGTTTCTATGGGTTGAGTGAAGATTTAATAGCATTTTTTTCCCAGCCTTAAGCAAAAGACATTGAAACTACTTATAATATCAGTATGTCATTACGAACTGAATGGATTAATTGGCTAGTGATGGTAAAGCACTACGAAAATTTGAAGTGCTATACACTTGGTGCTATTGTAATAATTAAGATATTCTTTTGAAATCCTTTTCTCAAGGCTTAGACCTATTGTAAATTAGCTCAGTTTAGGGAGTTACCAAGCATTACTGGAGCTGCAGAAGCTGCCCTTACGTGTACTTTTATCCCATAGCAACAGTCTGGTAATTACATTTCATGTAGCCTGTAGTAAAAATAGGTTCATTACATTGGTAGTTGGTTGTTACTGGAAGACGACATCAAGTGATGCTGAAAGAAACTGTCCTTCACACCCCACATCGTTATTCAGTCTCCACACTCCTTTGCTTTACTAGTTGAAACATCTATACAATGGTGTGGTAAAGCAAATTAGGGAATTGATCCAGCTGGAAAACAAATTGTTATTATTATTATTACTATGATCATTATTCTTATTACTATTGGGTTTATCCTGAAGACTGGTTAGGTTTCAGCTCTATCTTTTCTCTAAGCTCATGTGAGGTTTGGACAGGATCTCCAGAAAAGAGGAAAGGTAGCATTCTTCTTCTGGTGGCACCACTCATGTTGTTTTGGAGGGAGCTGAACATTTTATGTCATCATTTTCTTTAATTGTCAACTGAGAGCTTATGAATTCAGGATTTTACAGATTTTATTTGAAAATTCCAACATGCATTCCTGTTTTATTTGTCTTATGGCGTTTGGGAAGTGAAGGCAAAAAAAGAATTCAGATGAAACCAGTGAAGCTTTTCATTGGAGATAAAGCTACTTATTTTGACTTATCTTTCATCTTTTAAAAATCAATTGTAACTAACAAAAAATAACTCAGCTTGTTTTATTTATTTAGAAATAAAGATTCTCTTGGTGAATTTTTGTATCCTCCATCTGAATTGTTTTAAAATCAAGATGGAGCTTCTCATCCAGCAAAGCTTGTAGTCATAGGCTTTGTGGCTTAAATGATTTAAACCACAAAAAGCGAGAACTGTATTTGTGGTTTGCTTGAGAAAATGCCAATGAATTTTTAAAAGTTAAAACTCACTTTGGGGCTCTCTTCATTGATTTTAGAGAGATACAGCCTGAAAACTTTGAGCAGTCATAAGTGCTGGACTTACAACCTAACTAATTGGCAGAGACCAAGGTAACAGTAGAATTTATATACTGAAAAAATATTTACCTACAAAATACTTGGATTTTTCTCCCAGTCTCCTGACTGCTAATTAGATATAAAAGTCTGAGTCTCACTGTGATCCTGGTGGGCTGAATTTAATGTATCCAGTTAAGCCACAAACCAGCCAGAATCCATATGGGTTTGCTGAAACTGCCATGGTTTTTTCCTGTTGCTGTAGTTTAACCCCAGCCGTCAACCAAGCCCCACGCAGCCGCTTGCCCACTCCCCCCCACAGTGGGGTCAGGGAGAGAATCAGAAGGGTAAAAGTGAGAAAACTCGTGGGCTGAGATCAAGACAGTTTAATAGGTAAAACCCGCACACACAAGCAAAGCAAAGCAAGGAATTCATTCACCACTTCCCACGGCAGGCAGGTGCTCAGCCATCCCCAGGGCAGCGGGGCTCCGTCACGTGTAACGGGGACTTGGGAAGACAAATGTGAAAACAAATTCCATAACATTGCATGCACATACGCACACACCCCTTCCTTCTTCTTCCCCCAGCGTATATACCCAGCATGACGTTCTATGCTATGGAACATCCCTTTGGCCAGTTCGGGTCAGCTGTCCTGGCTGTGTCCCCTCCCAATTTCTTGTCCCCCTCCAGCCCTCCCGCTGGCAGAGCCTGAGAAACTGAAAAGTCCTTGACTTGGTATAAACATCACCTAGTAACAACCAAACCCATCAGTGTGTCACCAGCATTGTTCTGACGCCAAATCCAAAATGCAGCACTGCACCAGCAAAGAAGGAAATTAACTGTATCCCAGCTGAAACCAGGGCACCTGTGAGTGCAGAAAAGGAGTAACTACAAAAAACGTTTAGAAAGAGATTTTAAAATCAAATAGCAATAGCGTACAAGAAAACACAGGTTGTAAGCTATAAGTTGGTTTACAGTAGGCTTTGAATGGAAGAGGCTCAAACCCAGATTTTTTTAGGAACAGTAGTGACAACAATCCAAAGTATCAGAAGATCCTTCCCATCACAAGGTTTGTAAAAGTTTCTGGGTAGATGACTGAACGTATTGGTGTCACCAGGACCTGAGCAGCTGTATGCATACCAGACAGACAGAATATTATATGATGAGATAAATTTTACTGGCAGACACTTAAGTTGCATGAGGAATTTAGATTCCTCAGCAACTAGCAAAAGGTTTTGAGTACTTCAGTTTTGGACATGTGCCCCAAAGCAGCAGGAATAAAGCCCTTTATGAATACACTCTCTCTGTGCATTCATTTTCTGCTACACGAAGGCCATTTTGAAACAAATCTCTGGTCACAGGTGAGTTGTTCTTGATTGTGTCTGTAAGATTGCTAAACATTTTAAAGATTTCTTGTCAATTTGCTCTGCACAGTGGTTCTTTTATCTTGAGTTCACTAGTTCCTCTTTTTTTCCTGTGACCTATTGACAACTGAAATGGCTTTACACTTTGTAAATGACTATGTGTGAGCAGTATGCTATAATTCTGCAGGGCTGAAATGGGTAACATCTTCACTGTCTGGATCTTGTGGGGGAGAAAAACCCCACACTCCCATTCAAGGCTTAATACACTGAACTTTTACATGCCGTGTCTCCCCATAAAGTGGCACTGCTGTGCAGAAGTTAATAGAGCTGTGCCACCCTATAATAGCCAGGGGTGTTGGTATGGGGAGTTCATGAATATATGGTTTTAGGTTTTTTCTGTGTCACAACATTCATTCTGTTATTCCTTTTTTTGATTATCAGTGTTCAAGCTTTAAACTTGCTTGAGTGAGAAGGATCTAGTCCCTTCCTCTGATTTTTTGTAAGTGTAACCCCAAAGATCTGAGAACAAGAAGCTTTTGGAGCAGCTTCATAGGTCATGCCCATCAGGTCCTTTAGCCCTGGGCATTTCTTCTTTTTTCTGTCATGAAAGTCATTCCAACAAGGATCCAGAGGCAACTGCTGTATAAGACCGAACAGCGTGTGCATTAAGACCCAAACTTTCCAAAAGGACCCACTCAGGGCTAACATGACACAGGACACACGGTAGGCTCCTGCCTTTCCAAAACTGCAGCTGGAGGCCAGGTGGGACACCTGAAGGCATCTCAAGTGGCACTGGGTGTCTGTGTGCAGACAACAGAAACAAGCCTTGGGGGGGGGTGAGTCAGCGGGCGCAGGAGAGCAGCTCAGCTCCCCCTGCAGCAGGTGCCCACTGGCTGGCCAGCTGAGTGTCTCCCCAGGTTCCACTGCTCCTGTGGGCTGAGGACTGTTTGTTTGCCCACAATGGACATCTGAGGTGCCCTACACCACCTGGCCTCCAGACACCCCTGAGAAGGATGCAGGTCTTCCATGTGTCATGTCTGCCAGCCTTTGGTGATGTCTTGGACATAATAAAGCACCTCAGATAACACCAAACATCTACATTCAGTGATTATGTGATGACAATGAAAACTTAAATGGAATAATCTTTTTTATGACTTTTGGCTATTAAAGCCAAGTCAATTTTCTCAGGTGTTTTAAAGCCATTGTTTTCTTTGCAGGATTCACCGCTTAATTACTAAACTGTCTAAGGAAGAACTCCATAGGCAGCTCCAGGGTATCCATTGAGTTAGCCAGGTAGATTTTGTCAATTAACATTAATAGCCTCTGTCTGAACTGGATACAAGATGTTGTTCCTCTCATTGCTTTCCATTGGAACTCTAAGAGGACGATACAGCTGGTTCATGTAAAGTTAACAGACTGAACTCAAACCCTCTCAGTGCCCTCTTGCCTGCCACAGATGCAGAGAATTTCAAAGTTTCGAGGAAGGCAGGATAGTCTTGCCAGATCCCAGTGCTATACATACACTCACCACCTACAGCTTTTCAAAGACAAACGTTTTTCCATCATTTTCTGCCTTTGTCTTCTTCCCGGGCCCAGACTTGACAACAGGTTCTCCATCTTCCTCTTGCTTTTCACAATAACCCAGTGGAAGAAACTCAGAGATGTCTCCTTGGGTTATATTTGCTTCTTTTTTTTTTTTTTCAGGAAGAATACTTATTATTTTCCTTGTGCTATATTTGGTACACAAGCAGTATAAAGAAGCTGCATAGATGAAAATTAATGCAAAACCTGAGTTGGATAAAAAACTTTTTATTCCCTACAATTTACTGTAAAATATCACACTCCCCTTTAATTATTGCTCAGGCAAGGCAAAATATTTGCAGGCCTTTAGTTCCTTTGACATAGTTTTTAGATGTCTCTTTATAGCCTCTAAATTACTGTGGCTTTTTACTAAATTCCCAGACTTGTTATTGTCTATTTCTAGCAACGCAGCTCTCAGAAAAGGGATGATGTGACCTGGGCAGGCTGGTCTATGCCAGCTAGCTCTGAGGTTCTATCTATACTACAGGATAAAGACAAGCCTTAAGAATCAGCTAAAAGGCAAGAATTCTCTCTCATGTACTGTGCAATTTCCATCTGCCTCGCTGGATGCTCGCCTCTCCACGGCTTGGTGTGAAACATCGAGGATACACCTAGAAAATGGTGAGTTCAAAGATCAAATGCTGGACCCAGGTTTTCCTGCCCCAAGGCATTCAGGAGCTCAGCCCAAGCTGACATTGGAGCATGGGATGGTGATGGTGTGATAGATGAACCTGGACTTGAGCACTGCCTTGGAGCCTGGATCTCTGTTGATGTAATCTGAGCACCTTTTACAGAGCAGTTTGGCATCTCTGTGTCTAGGATGATGCTCATGAGGGCTCCTAAAAGATAGCATCAGCAGACAGACCTATTCCAATGTAGCTGTGTACACATATATGTGCCATAAATACATATGTCCTATGTATAACAACATTTTGCCTAAAGGAAATCTTACAGTTTTAACCCTGCAGGACCGATTCACCTGTCATTTATGCCAGAATGGGCTGACTGATTTCAGTAAACCTTACTCAAAAATAAGGAGTGAATCAGGCCCTCGTTCTTTCACTGATTGTTAAATCCGTCGGTTGGGCAGTTAGTAAATGCCTGAAAGCAAGAACAGAAACACATGACAGTGTTAATATAAATTTATAATCGATTTTACGGTGCTGGTAGATTTTCATGTGTTTTTTTAATGTGATGTTATTACTTTTATACATCCTGACACCCAAGTCAGGGAAAATACATAATTTTGAGGCTTTTATATGCATTACCCTTATCTAAAGATAACCAGCATGCATTATCAAAATTACCGTTCTAAGACCTTCTTGGGAGGACTGAATATCTTAGGCCAACAGACATAGTGAAGGAGGAAAAGCAGCTGTTTTGCTGTATTTTCTTATTATACCCAGGTCTAGTGCCATTTGAAAGAGCTCATTCGGCTAAGAAAATGACACAAAATTGATATGATAAAGCAAGGCCTGGGATAATCAGAAATATTTGCACTTCCAGCCATTTTTCTTCATCTTGATATATTTCTAAAAAAGACTTCCATCCACACGGAGGGACCTCAAGGATCAGGCTGTGACAAGCCACTCAGATCTCCTCACTGCACAAGTAGCTGCCTACGTGTGTGACTGGAGACTTCAGCGAGGAGCAGTGCCTGCCCAGGGAGCGGGGGGGGGGGGCAGACACTCGGCTGCTCCTTCAGAAAATTCCGGGCCAGCATGGCAGCTCCTTTTACCTTCAGAACTTCTCTTTATCCTCATTTCTCCTCTCCACACCCACTTGACTGAAGGAGAGCCTTCACAATCCAGCCCCGTGGTAACCACTGTGGAGACACGTCTGCTGTTACGTATTTGTATTATATTTATATCGCTTGTTTTCCTCAATCCCGCACTCTGACAGCAGCACTCATGAATGACTGATGAAGCAAAGCCGTGTTGCCCAACCAGGGTAGATGTCCCACCTATGCCTCAGCTCCAGAACTGATTACTTGAACTTGCTGTGTGACAGTTCGTAGGGACACAATTCCTGTTTGCTGAATTGTTCCTAAATCTTCCCTATCAACACTATCAACAGTATCAACACTGTGTGACCATGAAATGAGGTGACTGGGGGGGACTGGAAAAAAAACACAGGTTTGTCTGACTGCTCTGACACATGAACCTAAAGCATGGAGGTGGTGAGGATGGGACCCCCCTCCAACACCAGTGAAATTTCAGATTAGCTGAAAGCGAGCATGGACCACTGCTAGGAACCAATTTCGAGTGCTTTCACCTGTAAGAAATGGCAGTCTGGGGAGAGGGAAATTGGGAATGGGAGATGAAGGTTAGTGAGTCACCCTCAAAAAGGTTTGTCATCAATTCACAGCTATGTTTTGCCTTGACAGTAAGTACGCAGTGCACAGCCCTGCTTGCATTTCTGCTGCGCTTTTAAGATCAGGCATTCAATTAAAGTCATCATGTGGTACCACGCTCTTTGTGTAGGAAAGCCTGAAGACCTCCTGCAGGAGCAAGCCTTCACTCAGCCTCTCCCGGTGTCCCAGCATGACAATTATTCCACCATTGTGGTCTCTATAGAAGGCAAATATTTAATGACTTTTGATAGATGCTTCAGATTGTGTCTCTTTGATGTGTGTTTGTGATTCAGCCTCGCTTCCTTCCTTTCATACTGTATTACCAAAGGGGAAAAGCTGCTTCCTGGCAGGTTCGCAGGTTCTAATAAGCCCCTCAATTCCCTTGCACCAGAACTCATGGAAGTAGCAACAAGGGTGATTGCTCTCTCTGATATTTTTTTTCCTTTTTCAGTACTTCGGGCCCATCTGATGCAGGGCTTCATGGGCAATTCAGGACAGCTGGAAGCCTTAATAAGCCAGAGTATGAAAGATCAAATTAAATACAAAAAGCAATTTTTAATTGCATGCTTGTTTTTGACATTCCTACTTCCCCTGTCAGGCTCTCCCGCATACAAAAGCTTTCTTATGACCCCCTCAAGTTCCTCAGAGGGAAATAAATATCCTGTCACTAAGTGTCTTTAGCCACAGGTCTGCTGCCACCCTATATTGTTGCATCCCATCTTCTAAATTGAAAAAGAGTTAAATCCAGCATCTTTTTGTGCAGCTGCCTGGCAGGAGCCAGTGGACAGCAGAGATGTCATGCAGGGAGTGGGAGTGAGCATCAGCCTCAGTGGAGCAGATCTTCTGGGGACAAAGCTGCAAAGCATCTTCTCATGGATGGGATGCAGTCAGGCAGCAATTCCTTCTCTCTGCTCTGTGAGTGGCCAGGGTTTAACGCTGATGTGCGCTGGTTCAGTGGGTTTCAGCTGTGCAGCATGTTTGGTACAATTTGCTATGATAAATCTGTAGCTTCCTGTGGCAATGAGATGCAGTGACTGGATCTTGTCAGGGAAAAAGCATTTGAAATGTACACAGCCACCTCTCTGCATTGTATATTCTGTTAAGCAAGTATAAAATTTATGTGCTTGCTGGCACAGCCAGATGTGGAATTTGATGGATATTACTGATCTGAGAGGAAATGTGTTGGAACTGGAGGTGCAGCTGTGTTAGTAATCACTCTAACAGCTCTAAACTCTGGATCATTTTTCAGATAAGGCTGGAGACTTTTATTACTATTTTCCCTTGAGGAACCTGTTTCAATTTAATTATTCAGTCCATTCTTTTTAATCCATCTCCTTTCTGGCAGTTTCAGGAACTTGGAAGAACGTTGCCACGTGTATCATGGAGAGCTGACATCAGAGAGCCTTGACTCTACTCTTGACCCTTTGCCTATCACAGGCAAACAGCTAAGGCTTTGCTCCTGTAGGTTACGTGGATGATGTGACCAACATAATTTCACAAGGAACTACCAGGTGTGTAAAATCCCTCCACGACTGAGACGTGTTCGCACCTTTCGTTGTTGATGATGATGATGATCTTTTGATCTGTTCAAATCACTTCCTTTAAGAGTTAGAACTGAGGTGCAAAATCTAGATTTGGATATACAAAATGTCTGCTCTCAGACATAGCCTGATGATTAACATGTCTTCTTTGACATGAAAGGATTTGTCTTCACAGCCTAGACTCAGCCCAGCTCAGATCTTGAAGCCCTTTCACTGCCTTCTCTAGATCTTCTACCAGCAATTTACCTGAACGGGCTGGAGAGGCTGTGATTAAACGTTTATTAAAATCACTGTTCCCTGTCTTCACACAAATGAGTGAGGACAATTTTTATGTTAGCCACATTTAATCGAGGAGTTCAGATTCAGTACACTGGCTGCAGGGGTGCCTTCCCAGGAGAGGCAGGACATTCTGTGAGCTGTAGCTCTTTTTTTACAGTTTTTCCTACTCTGTTAGGGTTCACAGAAGATGCCAGCCCAGCAGCTCTAAGGTCATCTCTAGAGACCTGCAGAGCAAAGGCAGCAGTAATGTAATTGTCCACCCCATGCCCGCGTGCAAGCCACAAGCATCCTCAGCCCAGAAGCAAATTACACCTTCAGCACACCCTGGGGAGAGGCTGACGGGCAAAGGGACTTTCTGCACCATAGTTCAGCACAGCCCCGGACAGAGCAAGGGCATTTTCCACTACAGCCTGTGTCTTGTGTGATGTCTCCAGCCCCGCTCCATCCCTGCTTCAGCCTGCTGCAGGAGTCTCTTTACCTCAGTCATCTCCGAGTGTCCCTGCTCCCAGTGAGCTGAGACAGTGTGCCTCAATGTCCACCTTTCTTTTAGGCAGAAAACCTATAAAATAATAGGTTCGTATGATGGCTCTGTCTCATCCATGCTACTGTATTCTCCCCCCAACAGTCTTATCTTCTTCTTTTCATCCTTTCAGTTTCTGGCAGCTACAAATGCAGTCTTTTTCCACTGCTCTGGCAGTGGTACTTTGGTACCACTGTACAAAGTGGTACACTGTACACTGTACCTTTGGTACTTTGCTCAGCTTTCTGTGTCACTTTTACAAGGCCCTCGCTACTCTATCTCTCCTCAACCATTCTGCTCAGCTCTTCCCTCTCCCTTGTCCTCCCTCTCATTTCTCTGCCTTTTTTTATCTGTCTGCCTCTTTCCTGGCATTTTTCTTGCCTCTCCTTTGCACTGGGATAGCATCATCGTTTCACACATCTCTATTCTCCTCTTTCAAGCCTCCTCCCACCTCCTCACCCCTTCCTCCAACTCCTCATTTTCAGCCTTACATTAACCATTCTTCTCCACCCTGACCTTCTCTTGGCTAAAAATTGGTGTTCCTCTTCAGGATACAGCCTTCCTCTAAAAAATATGCAGGAATAGAGCAGCTATATTGCATTTTAAAACAAAATCTACAACGCTTTGGAGGATTATGTATTACACCTCCACTCCCATCCACCTGTTTGCCCTTTCTCTTTAGTATTGAAAATTGGAAGCATTTCAGTTTATCTGGCAACTTGGATTGACGTGGATGTTAAAGGGTGGAAAAATGTGATGACAGCAAACCTATCATGGGAAAAAACCCTACAATAAGTCATCTGAATTATATGTTCATCATGACAATTTCCCTTTGGATAAAATGCACACACACACAAAGATGTATAGGTACATAAATGTGCAGATATAATAATAAAAAGAGATACAATCCTCAAATACCTTCTTTTAAGTTTTTACAAATACATTCTGACAGCAGTATGACCCAGTTTGGGTTTATGTGGTTTATCGCCCCTTTCTCTAACTCCTTTATTCATCATATCATTCTTGTATTTGTCTCACTTAGACTATGACACTAAAGAACTGTCTTTCTCAGTCTCCCTAAGTTGAAAGATAGTAGCTGGATGCTCAAGAACATATGATGATAAACGTATTTATCATGTTACACATATACACACACACAAATGACAAATAATAAAGGAGTTTCTGCTTGTAAAATGACCCAGCCTGTCCATTCAGAACACCAGCAAGAGTCCACATATTTCACATTACACTGGCTATGAAGCCCCCTGGTACTATCCTGCACTTGAACATGTGCTTAATCTTATGAGTATCACAGTGGCAGCCAGGCTACATAAAAGGCAGTGGAAGTTAAATATGTGCTTAATTGCTTTCATGAAATATGACCTCTAATTTAAAAACAGCAGACTAGAGGTGGAAAGCACAGTAACCCCTATTCACGCTCCTCAACCTTGTCATTTAAAGAAGTGCCTAAGGAGGTAAAAACCAATTCATAAGAGATCTGTATTTTTTCACAGTTACTTGGTGAACAAAGCATAGGGAATTCCCAAACATATGACTGGGCTTGCAGAAAGTGATTATCCAAAGTAATAGGGAGCTACCTCAAATGGATTAGGCACAGGGAACATGTATTTTGTGTATCTGTGGTGGATACAATGGAAATTGTATGTCTAAGAAGACACATCTAATATATTTCTGAGCTGGCAGCTGAAGCTTTTCTTTAGCCTCCGGTGATTTGTTCAGTAACAAGCTGTTGGGCTTAGACAAAAAAGGGATAGGAAAATAAAGTGTCTCAAGAAAGGTCAAATGATCACTAAACAACAGAGATAGTACAGTGTCAAAGTTACTTGTCTGGAGGTGAATCCACTGATCTACAGTTTCATTTGCTTGATACCCAAGAAGTGTGACCTCACCTTCCCTCCTCATCCTAATGATGTGCAGTTGAGTTAATTTGTCAGAGTTCTGCCTCATTTGATTCTCCATGGATAAGCTCTGCATTTAGAAAAACAGCTGCTTCTTCCTCAAAGTCTGGAGCCTCTGGGTCAAAATATATTTCAGCTTTCTGTGTTTTCTTAAACATCTTCTTAAAAGCAGAACCAAAAGGGACCTCAGCAAGGACTTTGTGAACCGCTCAGAAATGCAGTCAATTTATAAAGCCCTAAAAAAGCATGTTTGCTTGTTCACTCTTCTATGTGCTCATGGTACAGGCTGTGAAGAGTGGTAAAGTGAAGTTTTCCAAAGCTCCATCTGCATTGTCTTTCAGAGAGGGCACAGCCCAGCACAGAGCCAGGAGCTGCAGTTCCAGCTGCAGTCTGCAATTAGTGCTAATGGTGACACCTGGCAAAAGAAGTTTGAAACTCTCTGCTATAGGAAAAGACACCACAACCTTGAGAAAAGGGGACTGAAATGAGCTTCTGCTGCCGTTTCTGTTGGGTGGGCTAATGGTTTGACTCGTTACTTATACTGAGCTATTGGGCTGTGTCATTTGCTTTATCCCCATCGCACGGTGCCCCTAATCAACCTAGAAGGGTCCTTATTCAAGCGGTACAATCAAGTTGTCTTCCTTGGACCTTCTCTGTCTGCTACAAATTAGATTAAAGGAGGCACAAGGGAGAAAGGGGAAGCGGAGAAGGACAAACACCAGATAGAAGAAAAGCAAGAATGGGAGAAAACACGAGAATATAGAGAACTGTAGGATTTCAGCAGCTAGAAATTTTCCTAAAACTGAGATAAGAATGGGAGCGTGTATCAGGTATTTAAGGGATAGACAAAACCATTACAAAACATTTTTCCAAACCCCTGACATCTTGAATGCAGGAAACAGAATTATTACACTGAAAAGAAATTCTAACATGCACAATAAAACATCTGAACAATGTTAATTACATCCTGTAGAACAATGTTTTTAGGAGTATGATTTAAGCATTCTACACTAAGCTGGCTTTTTATCCTTTAAGACATTTTTTTTCCCTTGTGCTCATTTCTCATTACATGCTCCTAAGAAAAAGGTGGCAAAACTTTCACGAAAAAAAATACGATCCTTATTTTTGTTAAGATGAGGCAAAGGAGAAGGCAAGAGGAAAAGACAGGTGACTCTTCTTTCATTTGAACCAAAAATAAACTTTCTTTGAGGTGTGAGTTTTCTTTGCTAGCCACTTTATCAAACTACACAAACAAAATGATGGGTCATGGGCTCCAGGCTGCGGGGGATGATAGTGCCGGCCAACAGGGGTAACACTACAGCAAGGTCGATTGAGGAGATGTCCTGTAACCAATCCAGCAGCATTAATAGATCAAAGTGAAAGGCCATTCACTTAAATGTGCTGGTATGAGAAGGTATAAAGAGGAATTATTTTGATCTTGAACCAGCAAACATTTTGGCTGACTGCACAGAGAATTTTTAACTGAAGTACATTAAATGTATGCTCTGTATGTTTAAATAGAAGGAGAAAAAGGAATGATTTGATTGCAAAATAATCAACAGGACAGCTAAGATCAAGGCACAGGTTGTGAGGGGTGTGATTGGCATCTGAAGTCTGTTAGGATATGCCTACATTATGGTTTCTTTCATAAAAATCTTGCTGAAGCACAACACTGTGCTGAAACAACAGCTGCCAAACCACCTGCACCTCTCCAGAGGGTACCCAAGGGGCCATATTCAGCATGAAACACCGTGATGAGAAACACCCCACTGTGATGAGAAACACCCGCTTTGCCATGCCTTGCTGTCCACAAACCCCTATGCCTATAGGCAGCCTCGGTCTTTAACAGGTACAGGGCTTCAGCTGGCTTCCTCCTGTAGGCAGCATCATGAGGCAGAGAGTAATCCAAGCCTTGCTGGGCTGGTGATTAGTATGTAGACTCACATAATTTCATCAAAAGTATTAACCGAAGCAGGTCTCACAGAAGCTGTGCTCAAAAGATGGACTGTCTACACACAGGACATGTTTACAGGTCTGAGAGATCAGTATGAAACAGACAGTCCAGCAAAAGAGAAAGAGAAGAAAAATAGAGTATGGGAGACATATTTAGTGATCATAATGTTAGTATTTATACTGTCATATATATGTTAGTATACGAGTATATATGTACATGTGTGTATATATATATAGGAATATGTATATATGACTATGTATATATGTATTAGTATATATTTATGTATATATGTTAGTATACAAGTATATATGTACATGCGTGTATATATATGAATATGTATATATGTATTAGTGTATATATGTGTGTGTTACTATAATATTAGTATTTATAATGCCATATGAGAAGGTTTTGAACATCCAGCAAGATGCAAGCAAAACTTAATACACTGTCATGTTGAGTGCCTTATAAAAGACAACAAAAATCATGTCAATTTTTTATTGACTTACTAGTTATAATGTTGTAACAGTGTCTTGTCACAGGCATCCGTGCACACTAGCAGGTTATTTTCAGGCCATCCTTTTGAGACAATAAAGCTATCTGAATATTTGCCACCAAACAGAAGCCTTGGTCATGCTTTATCAGACAAGGGTTGCGTAGCAGATGTGCTAGCACTGACACCTCCAGAATTATAAAACTGACAGCACCCACCCACGAACAGTAAACAACAGCTAAGAAGGACAGCATGGGTAGCCCCAGGCAACAGTAAACACCTATATCATAAAGGCAGTGCTGTTGAGGTACCATCCTCTTTCCCTTTTTTCTGGCTTTTAAATTTGGAAGGTTTCAACAGACCTGAATGTTTTTCATCAGTGCTGCCAAACCAGAGGCAAACTGGACCCTCTGCTAGAACTGCTGCATTGTCATACCTGTCAGTATTACTGACTGGTGACACAGTTAATTTCTACTGGGTGTTTTTTCAGGATCTTCCAGCATCCCTTCCCTGCAGCTGGCAGGCTCCCAGCAGGCTGTCAGAAGACGATTTTTTTGGAGCTTCTTGGGTTCAGCTCTAGTAGAGATGCATTAGGAACCACTTTGGATTCCTTGCTCAGAATCAGCAATCCTTCAGAGGCAAAGTGTTTTAATAAAGTTGTTCAGACTCTCAGCCTCCTCTTTGCCTTCAGAGAAACTTGGATTCTTGCAGATTTGCAGTGGTCTCTGTTCCATTTTTTTGGTAACAATAAAATTTTGTGGTGTGCGTTATAGCAATCCTTAATTTTGGCAGGAAGTATTCTTGCAAAACTCGGTGTATATAACAGCTAAAGTAGACCTGAGTGGAAATTTTCTAGTGAAACTTTTTTATTTAATTGAAAATGTTTACATGTGTTTGAAATAAAATACCCTTTAAAAGCCAGCAGCCAAATAAAGTTCCCTTGACGGAAATTTCCTGACCTAAGTGAGAGTATTTGGTCAAAGAGATGAGTGCCCATGCCAAGACGACCAGCTGCCCAGAGGCCAGGTCCATGTATGCAACACGCAAACAGTCCCCTCTCAAACTCTCACCCACCAAACTAGTGGCTGCTCTGGAACACATCACCTCGTTTTCATAAAACTTTCATCCAAAGGTGATGTTAAATTTCAGTATGGTTAAATTTCTAAACTAGCAAAGTCTTGTGTTGGGTCAGGAGGTTTCGTTTGAGTTTCATTCAGCTCAGCCATAACGTGCTCAATCTCTCATGGTCAAGAGGCTTGGCTACAGATTGTCACAGCCGCAAGCAAATACGTGGTGGCTGCTCAGTCCCTGGCCTGAGATTCCACTAACTGGGCAGGCCATGAGAAATTTCTGGGCATGATAAAAAAATTTTGGAAGCCACTGATACTAGTGAGAGAAGCTGAAAAAAGGTACAGAGAGTGCACTGAGGGGTGGCTGGGCTTCACGGGCAGTTAAAAGGAGCAATGGCCAAACTCCGTAGGTAACTGAAGGAAAGTACCGGGCGTCTTTTGGGAAGCAAATCTTGCAAGACCAACACCACCAAGGTAACCATATCAGTAACAACATGTAAAGCCGAGATTACTTAAGTAAGAGTATCAGAAGTATCAGATTTGGATAGGGATGTACCAAACCTGGGACCACAGGGGAACAAATTAGTGTGGCGAGTTGGTTATTTGGGAGAGGGCTGGGGTACAAGGGGTCCCTGTCAGGCAGCCCTGTACCCCCTCATTGCAGTTTTTAGTATGTGTGAACAATCTGCTTCTGTGGCCAAGATGGACTTGGTATACCTCCTGGCATTGTCTGGAGGAGCCTGGTAGCTCCATGCCTGACACCTTGGGGGCCTCCTGCAACACAAATAACTGCATTTTCAGTTTGCATTCATGGGAGCAAATACATACATCACCCATAAAATTACCTGGGCTGTGGATGCTTTCTGTTTTCTTACATGTGGTGGATGGAAATTACATCTTTGAGAGTGTTCTGTCAGATATGAAAGTCTTAAATGTAGTTTGAGTAGAACATGGTGTGCAAGAAATGGCAGTCTCTGTGATAAAACTCTTCTAAAATAGGAATGAGGGACCATCATGCTGCTCCCTTGATCCTTACAGCAAAGGAGATATGCTTCCACTGTCCCAGGCTGAGCACAACAGCCCTCCCATATGCAGTGGATCCCTTTTGCTCTCTTTGAGCATGTTCTTCATAACACACAGTCACGACATCTGCAACTCTGCGTGGATGCCCCTTTAAAATACTTGTCTATAAGGTACAATTCATTGAGAAAACACTGCTTTGTCCTTCTCCCTGAAAGTGTACACAACCTGTGATTCCACTTTAAAAAAAAACGTATTTGATCTGATTGGTACCATTCTCAGCCCCCAGACAGTTTCACTCCTTTTCTCTGCTCTTGCAAGTTTTCAGCCCCTCTGTGGACACCCACAGTCTTTGAGGAGGGTGTTTTTCTTCCTTGCTGATTGATAAATATTTCTCAGGGTCTTCTGACAGCCGAATCCCCTTGTATTTGTGAAATCTGATTAACAGAGCACTAAATTTCAACTAAAATCAAATCAGCAACACTCAGTGTGAGATCTCCTTTCTCTTTACATCTGCATAAGTTAAGATTGATCTGTTGGTGTATTTTACTCCGGGGTTTGCTCATTTGTTCCTTTTTTATGTATTTTTGCCTGTGCTAGTGGCTTTGAAATCATAAATTGACTCCCCTGTCTCCCCACCCCCAATATTTTATTATCTTCTTGTCCTTTTGGAAATACAACTGCATGCATTTTCTTTATCTCTGTGTGGGGCCAAATCTCTCGTCACGTAATTTACATTCTTCAGGAGACAGCATTGGTAATACTGTAATAGCTTGTTACCAGACTGATAGTTAACAGCTCTGGCTTTCTTGTCATAATAAGCCCTTTTTTGTCTCCATTGTGCTTTTCTTTGTTTCCTCTTGTCTATTTGCTTGCCTTATTAAATGCAGAGCACTCAATTTTTGTAATGCGTTACATTTTTTTCCGAAGAAATCTTTGCCTCCTACCGCTTTTTCTTCACTATGTGCTCAATCCTCTCAATTGTTCTCCCAATTACTATCTCAAATATAGAAAGACCTGAAATGTCCTGGGGTACTTCCAAAACAGAAGATACAGCAGGAAAGAAAAGCAGCCAATGCAAATATTTCATCTTTAATAAATACACACACGTCTCTTTACAAGCATATTTGTCAGGCTAAATGCCATAGCAAATCCTTCCCTTTTGTTGTTAGGGATGGCAGAGACATTAGCCCAACCTTTAAGTGACCTGTGAATGCTGACCCTAACCTGAGAAGTTCATATTTAGTAAACCAGGTGGAGAAAGGGAAGAAGAAGAATCCGGAAAAGAAAAAAATTCAGATGTCCCCAGTTTGGTGGTAGAGCAGGGAATATGAATGACCCACCAAGCCATGCAGTAGGAGCAGCTTCAAACGAGCCTGGGGTTGCTTACTAAATATTCCTGGTCTGGACTCTGCATATTCGGAGTGTGGGCCTGCATGACCAAAGCTTTTCTGGGTTTTACAAAGTCTGTCAGAATCACAGAGTAACGGAGGTTGAAAAGGACCTGGAGATCACCAGGTGCAAACCCCTGCTCAGAGGAGTTCAAGTTAGAGCAGGCTGCTCAGAGCCTTGTCAGGTGTTTTACATATCTCAAAGGATACAAACTGGGCCCCGTTCCAGTATTTCATCACCCTCATGGTTACAATCATTTCTTTCTATCTGAATGCAGTTTCCCAAGTTATAACTTGTTTTCAAATTGTGGTTTGTGTGCTTTCAGAAACTTCATGTCCTCTCCCTGAACACCTCCAAGAGGAGTCTGGCTCTGCCTTCTCTATATGTCCTTCTACCAGGCAGATGAATTCAACAATAAGAACGTTGACTTCCTCTTCTTAACTTTTAATAGGTCCAGCTCTGTCAGCATTTCCTCAAATGTCATGTTCTCCAACCATCTGACCATCTTGGTGACCACCCCTTTGGTTCACTGCTGTTCCTCAATGTCTTTCTTGTACCAGGTATCCCAAAACCAGATGCTCCAGATGTGGTCTCACGAGTGCCTTCTTCAATGCAAGGCCACGCTGGTGACTCCTGTTCAGTTTCTCATTCACCCTGCTGCAGCTCAGCTCAGTTTCATGAGTGTGGTGAGGGCGTTAGAAGCATACCATGGCCTGTAAGTTTATGTCACTTGACTCAGAGGATTACACTTAGATAAAGGCTAAATGTAGGGAACCCTTACCTGGGACTTTGAGTTTACTCTTCTGCATGTATCCTCATTTTCTGTACATCTAAAGTCTGGACATCGGAGATGAAATGTACAGGAGAGAAGGACAGTGGGAGGCAGATGAGTAAGTGGGGATAAATCTTGGGGAAAAGGTCAGATTTAGATGTGTCAAAAGACCTACATCCTACGCCGATCCTCCTATCCAGCTGAAAGTGTCCTCAGGCTGTGCCCATGCCTAAGACCTATTCATTTAGTACACTTTACGCTCATCACATGTAAAAAAATACCACGCTGGGAATAACTGAGAAATCTGTGCTCCTCAGGATGTTATTGGACTCCAGCTGAGAAACCAAATGGAGTTGGACTGAGCCTACTCAGCATGGGAAAAAGCGGGATTATGATTGATGTGTTTTCTCCTTTTACTTGGGTCTATCTTCTCTCCAATTTTTTACCTTGTAAGTAATCACCTTGGGCTGATTGACTGAGCACACTTTATATTACCATGTTTCTTAAATGGAAAACCATGTCTGCATCATGTTTAATACTCCTTTCCCAAATTGGTTTTCATTGTAATCTACTACTCAAACCACATAAATCAACTGAGCATAACAGAAGACACCCGTAACGAGGAATTCTACTTGTCTGAGTTCGTCTCTTAATCATCTCTGTATGACTTCCCTAACTACAGCAAATAACCTTCTCATTTTATGTCATGCTTTTTTCCATGTCCTAAAGCAAATAATTTACAATTTTTGCTTCATGTTAAAATAGCGATGTTGTTTGGGGTGGGGTTGGGGATGACTGGGATTTTTATTTTGTTTTGTTTTCCTGGAAGAGATACCTTATTGCATGCTGTAATTGCAAATGATGTGAAGTGTAACAAGCCAGTCCAGGCAAGCCACTTACGTACAGCTTCTCAAAATCCTCAGTGAAATTTAGCCTTCTATAAGTACAGTGCAGTGGAGTACGTGCATGACATTAATGTGAAATATAAACATCACAGGGATGGAAAATATAAGTAATGATGAGAAAGCACACAATGATGAGAACATACATTTTAAAGAAAGAGAAACATCTTTGTTAATATAAACTTTACAAGACTGTAAATGTTCTTAAAGAATGCTCTCCTGTCTAAGCTGTGTCTTAAACTGATGCATTTGGTAGAAATACCATATTTTTCACGTGCTCCAAATGCAAAGTTATTACGCTTCAGTCTGGTGAATTCATGGCAATGCAGAATAACTGTCTAGTGTCCAAGGTTTCCTCTACGCTGTCTGGGTACAGCACCTCTGCTGACCAGGCCCTGGCTGGAATGGATCTCTGTATGTGCAGGAGACATGGAGCCAGGACTTGGGCTGACTACCAGAAGAGCTGGATGGGGACATCTCGTGAAGTGGTACAGGGTTCAGAAAGGCTGAGCCTGCTTTGGTCTGTAGATGCCCAAGGGGCTTGCAGTGTGGCGTGAGCAGGGTGCTCCAGTCCCTGGGAGTCATCTAGCAGAGCAGCACAGACATGGCCAAACAGTCCAAGAAACTCAAGTAACTTGCTCTTCAAGGCTGTGAAAAATCATACCCAGAAAGAGGAAACTCAGAGTAAGAACTCGAACAATTGCTCAAGGAAAAGTCTCTTGGGTGTCATTTAAGCTCTAGTCTCCAAGAGCATTCCAAAGGAGGAAGAAAGATTAAAACATGTAAGGCAAGTGTAGCTATACCAAAAGCATGCAGTAGAAATTCCAGTCAAACATTTGATATATTCACTGGGGGAATGAAGCTATCGCAAGCCTCCTTTACAGGCAAACTATTTTGACTTCATAATGAAATGATGGGAGTAGCAGACGGTGGTTTTTCAATTGGCAGGGAGCATGACAGCTAATTGGTGTCAAAAAAGTCAGCAAAAGTTATGTTTCCATATGATTTGGGATCATTCTGGAGCTACTAAATTAATATGTATTGCTTTTCCTACAGCGCCTGAGTCATATGCATCATGTACTTGGTCTTTACCATGAGAATTTTAGTGAATCTAATAACTTCAGCCTTATAAATAAAAATAAACCAATGCCTGAAGGTTATAAATAGGATATATCAGTATATGCATAAAATTCTATATTAAAAAGGAGGATAGGAGAAAATAAGATATGCCCAGAAAAGACTGAGAGACTGAATTTGGGCCTAATATGGAAGAGTACAAGAATAATTCATCCTTGCAGAAAGATATTACCTATGTAGTACTGCAAAAGACAGAGAGACTGCCAGGTTCAACTGAAGTTACATGAAACTCCAACTGGGAATAGAGATTAAATTAAATTCAGAAGGCAAACGGATCATCTCAACATTTTTGCTCAGAGCCTGCTTTCCTGTCAATTTCAGCAGTGTCTGGAACAAGCATTTAGAGAAGAATGAAGGAAATTCCAGTTCCTCAGGTCGAAAGGTTGGGTTTGAGTATGCGACCTGGGATCTTGCTACGCCACAGAGGTATTATTCTCCACTTCTATTACCCTGCTAGTTGTAGAAAAGCTACACTTATATAAAATGGAGATCTTGGTGTATTCTGAAAGAAAAGTATGGTTTAAGGTTTATCTCATTAGCAGCTGCAATGGACTTGAGCCCTTGTAGTAGCACACGGAACAGGGTACAGTACACCCAGGAATCCTGCTGGAGTTTTGCCACTGACATTTAACACAGAGAGTGTTTTGGTTTCTACACACGCACCTTGTTGTTTCCAAAGACTTTTAGGTGCAGCAGCTCCCTTTTTTCCAAGTATTTCCTTGCTTTATGGGGGGCAGGTGGGTGTCACATGCTCAGACTTTGTCACTGCTCCTCATCACTGGTCCATCTCATAAAGCAAGATCATTGCCTGGGGTATAAGGTCCCACTAACTAAGGCAACCATGGGTTTGGATATACTCAGCTTTGGATAATAGTGTCTTTACGTGAACCCATCCATTGGATACTCACTGGTATCTAATATCCTGTGTCAGCTTTATCGTAACTTTGGACACACATCCTGGATCTTCAGAGGAAACCACCATGTGAGGGGTTGCTCTTCCATGAGGGAAGTGGGCACCCATGTGCCAAAGCCCTACCCCACGTGCCAGTCTGCCAGTCAGAGCCCAGGCCCCCTGTCAGCGAGGACTTGAGCTGCCCTTGCTTATCTGAACCAGGAGCTCAGCAAGACATGTCCCAGGGAGGCTGTCCTCTGAGAGCATCCTCCATGACAGGTGTGACTTCAGCAGCACCACAGCCTCAGAAACAGCACTGGGACTGTTTCTGGTGTCTTCTCTGCTGGTCTGTGCATCTGAGTGGGTCAAAAAGAGTATCTATAATGTATGGGCGCCCAGACATCTGAGCTCTACTCACTGCTGGCATCTGCCCTGCTGCTGGGTAACCACTGGCCGCTCCTTCTGCTTCCTTTTGTGCTTTCTGCTTGGTTTGTGAACTTGTCAGAGCAATGCCTCATAGAAGGGTCTGGTTTCTGGGCCCTCGGTAAGTCCCTGCAAGAAATCAAAAACAGCTTCAGCATTATGTGTCTAAAGATTATACAACTCCTCCTCCACAGATTTTAAATCATTCAGGCTAATCTAATTATTTCACCAAGCAGTGGGCTTGTCTCTCTTTATGCAAAATCCCTGAAATGTTGTAAAGACTCCAAGTTATCTGGCCACCTTCCAGTTAATTAACTTAACACTGAAGGAAGTACTGAAAAACAAAATTAAAAGCCATCCAATTTCTAGCCATCCCAATTCCTCACAAAAAGTAACGACATTACATCTGTCTTCACTCAGAATATGAAAGCTACTTTCATATGACCCTAACTCCGCTTTTTTATTCCACATTCTTAATCACTACTTGATTAAAAAAAAGGGGTGGGATGGGGGGCATAAACCCCCACAAAACTGATTTCAATTAGACAGAGAAACAATACAGGCATTTAATTTGTCAAAATTCAAAGAAAATCACCTGGCCAAGCAGATTCTATTGAAGCTCTCAGACAATGCAGAGTCCCTGGGCAGCCAAGTGAAAGGTATGATTGGAAAAACAAGGTGAGCGTGTTCCCAGAGTGCTCACCCACATGCTTGAATCCCTGGGCGATCGAGGGGCGCAGGGAATTCGGGCAGGCACACAGGTACAGGGCAGCTGCTTTCCCACAGGGCTGCGAGGCAGCTGGGTACAGATCAGGGGTGGGCTGGGTGCTATCGATTTCTGTTGGCACGATTTCTGTTCCGGCGTGGCTTGCAGTGAGTCTGGCCGTGTGTGTAAAATTAAGAATGCATGAAAATCTTTGCAAGATGGCCATCTGAGCCAGCTTCGATCCCCTACACCTGGTAAACCCGCTAAACTTCATTTCTCAAGCTATCCCTCTATTTTCAATAGAATCATGTCCTTTTTGGTAGCATTTTTTTCCAGGATCAGGTTTAATAAACATGAGCTTAGAGCAGATAACATAAGAATGTAATATATGAGCTGCCAGCACTATTTCTCCCGCTGTACCATGGAAGTGGGAGAAAATCGGCATGTCAAGGAGTCGAAAGAATTATACCTTCTAGAGCTGCTGTAAGGCAGACTTCCCTTCTTCTACCCTGGGATCCTCACAGCCAAACTTGATAAAAAGCCAGGGGAATGAAAACTAGACTTGGACCAAGGAGAGTCTGTAACTGGCTGCTGAATCCCCCCCGCTCCAGCCACTGGGCTCTGGGTCTTACTCTGCCCAAGGAATGCCGTATGACAAGCTCAGATGTTAAAGACAGTGTCTGTCTTGGTTTTTAGCAATATCTCCTCCTTCCTGTCCTAGCCCATGTCTTTGGAGCAAAGCAGGATCTAGGACTCCATCAGTAACCCTTGTGCTTTGGACCCAGCTCTGCCACCAGTTCATTGCAGCCTGCTTTCTGTGTCAGTCCGCTCCCCTCAACCTGGGAAGTGTGCATATACCTTCCTTCTCCCCCTGGGGCTGGGAGAGTGAAAATGGGAATATTTGTGCAGCCCCAGGGAGATGTGAAATGCTGTGTGGGACACAACAGCACTTGTGAGCAAGGCACTAATTTAGTGCTGGCTACATTGCATTGCGGCTCTGTGCTGTGCACACAGCAGTGTAAGGGAAAGGAAAGCGTTAATGTCAGTCAACAGAAAAACCTAATTTTTCCATCACACTTGTTCATCTTAGGAGAGCTCACAAATAATGAAACTCACATAGGAAAAATCAATATTACATTAAATGACATATGTAAAGAGCTCTCCAAAGTCAACACCAAGTCAGGCTAATGAGCTACAGGACAGTCTTGCTGCACTGCTTGATGTGATCTGAAATGTTATTCTGTACGCACAAGTCTGGAATATGATGCCTTTTCAGTATTTCTTTTACACTTTTAACTTTAATCCCCCTCATTTATTCCCTTTTGCACCTGAGTATTCTTTTCTGTAGAAAAAATAAGAGCATCTCTGGCTGTCCTTTCACACCTCAAGGAGCTGGCTGTAAGGATGCGATGATCTTGCACCACTGAAATTAGGGGAGAGCTGCTGATGAATGAATGCACAGACACATCAAGCTCATGCTGTAGGAAGACGTATGTGCATTTACCTCTCAGTGATCTTTGTATTCAAGGCGCTCAGCACCCTCCATTGATCGCAACTACAGCTAGAGTTGAAGGAAAATGGCTTTTCACAGGTTGTTCCTCAACACGGCATGCAAGTGCAAACCCATACGCAGTGCAGGACATGGCACCTTTCATGTCCATGCAGGGAATGGCAGAAAGCAGCTGGTCCTCATAAATGTTTCAGGATCAGAATTCCCACCCATTTAAAACCACCTCTGTTTCTAAGTCCATTTTGAAAACTGGTGCCCTTTACAGGACTTTAAATCGCTGCCATTTTCTGTACTTCCAAATGTAGGGTCACCAGCGCTCTCTGTGCCTGCTGCTGAATTCTGAGCGCACTTGAATCCTATAAGGTGCTTATGATTATTACACTAATAGACTCTAAAGGGGTGTTTTGAGAACATTAGAAGATGCCTGTTAAAGCTCCAAACATCCACCTCACATCTAAACCCTTCAAGCTTCCCAAAATGTTCCTACACCTCTCCCACCTTTGGGACTCAGATTGGCAAGTACTCTCACCGCAAGTTTATTACTTCAGGTCCCATGTGAAAAGAGGACAGACCCGCTGCCTCTTTCATCTGACTGTTCGTTACTTAGAGACTTCATCAAAACATAAGGTATCCACATACAAATCCCTCTCTTCAAACCATGTTCTAACCCTGGGAAAGAGGAGGACGAGCATGGCTGGGGAATACACACAAGATCAGAGGGCAAGGTAGGGATTTATGGGTAATCCTGGAAGGGAGATCAGCTTTTGATTTCCCAGGGGAAAACACAGCAGCTGAATTTAGTGGGCATCTACTAAAGAGGGTTCTGAGCTGAGGATCTGCACGCATTTCTGGAAACAAGGGAAGTCTAAGGAAGTCAGCTTGGACTAGACCCAGACCAGTGTCTGGGCTTCCCCCTGCCCACTGGTAATGTCTTGTTAGCCTTGGAAGATGCAAACTACCCTGAAAGCCCCGAGTTTCTGGGCAGCCTCCAAGAGAAAACATGTTGGTGGATCTGAGCGAGGTAGAAGAGTGGTAACTCATTTGCTCTGCATTGATTCCTATACCATGACATTTGCCCACTGCTGAAACAGGTCCCAGGACTCTGTATCACTCCTGCCTAAGGCAAAACCTGCCTCCAAAGCAGATGAGGTATTACTGTACACAGTGGTACCAAGCCTAAAGTGCTTAGGGGTTGTCTGTCCCACCAAAAAAATAAAATCCGTGTTTAACAACCAGCTCACTGTTCCACCAGAGAAAGCTGGGTTCACTCCATGAACAGCAGCTCATATGATGACTCCAGGGTGAAATCAGTATCCTGCTTAGTCTTACTACTGTACCTCCCTGTGCCAAGCATCTTGCAGCTAAGCTGTCATCTGCTTTTTCTCATGAAATTTCTTAGGATAAAGACATGATGACCCTAGGGAACTGTGTGGGGTACACATGTGTTTCAAATGAGAGCTCTGTGGGTCCCAGAGGGACACATTTCTATTTATTCTTTTTCTGTTCATGAGAAGATCTCTCTCTAGCCACTACCCATATTACACTTCCTTTTATTCAGCATCACAGCCTAAAACCAGTGGGGGAACAACAGCGCCATTTCTTTATCAGTGCTGCAGAAACATCCTCAGAGATTGGTGGTTTTGCACTGGTATATACTCCCACTAAAAGCGCCTACAACCCTGCCCAGGGAGGCACCTTTCACAGCGGATAAAATGAAGATTAATACTAAATCGCACTCCCACAGTGCAGACTGCTAGGGTTACGCCCTGTTTCTCATGGCACGTTACAACATCCCAGAGCTTTTAAAGGATGATTTGCAAGTCTGATAATAGTGGGACACTGGGTAGAGCACTTTTACAACATAACTAGCTGTTTTTCTGCTACTATAATCATCTTTTAGTTGCAATTTTACCACTTTACATCAATTCCTAGCAAATGCCAATTAACACCCATTTGAACAGAAAAAAAAAACCAACACACAAATTGAAAAGTGCTTTTACAAGTGTCTGCTATAAAACATGAGCATGCTTTTCATACTCATTTCCAAAATATAAGATAAGATGTATTGTCCTTAAAGGGTGGAACGTTCTTCAGCATTAACTCATAATCCCTGCTGCTTGAATGGGAACAATAATGGAGACCTAAATAACTTGATTTTCTGAACTGGCTTCTTTTAGTCCTTAGGGTGCCTTTGGTACCTACCTGGAGACAAAGTAAAGTGCTACAACTAGGGTAAATTAAAAGAGAGTCTGGATCTGATAGTCTTGAACACAGTGTGCATAGAGGTGAGGTGGTAAAATGTCAACAGGTGCCATGTCTTTTTCCCTGTTTGTTATTGTGATTCAGGTTAATTAGCGCTAAAATATGTGATCCATTTACAGAAACAAGAAATGTTGTATGAGAAACGCAAAGATGAGATTCCCTGTTGATGTAGAACCCAGTAAACCATCATAATTTACATCAGCTAAGGATATAATCCCCAATCTCCCAGAATTTTGAGCTTGTAGTTTATTCTCCCAATTTTGAGAGCAGAAGGGAGAAATAAAGACATGGAGGACAAAGCAGAAGAGCAGGAGAAAAACCAATCTGTTAATTCCAACAAATTGATAGAAGACCTACATGTTTCAGTTTCTCCACAGATGTAGGTGTCGTGTTGTACATAAATGCACCACAGGTACAGAAATTTGAGTTCAATTGATCCAGTGAAATATTACAAGCAAACACAGGAGGGAGAGCATGCATGAGATTAGAAGACATCTGATCAGAAGTCAGATGACTCCATAGACATCCAGGGACTGCAGACAAAATCCGTGTGCTGTACATAGAGGAATTGAAATGAAATATAATCCAGTATAAAAGAAGTTATGCAGAATGATTTTACCACTATGCTGTTCTTTCTGACCTAGATGGTTCTTTGTTCACAACAACTATCACAAAAGAAAAAAACCCAAAACAATAAAACAAAAAAAAACCCACCTTCTTGGTATTTCTTCCTACCTGAGCTCATAAAACATCTCTGACTTTCCCCAGTGTATGTGGAGTTGGTTTTCATGTCTGCAATAATTTGCATAAAACAAAGGACCAAATGTGGGGAAACAATATCTCTATCCTCTTTCAATGCAAATTCAACATTTCCTTCCAAACGAAGCCACTCTATTATTCTATTTCACAGCAACTAGGAAAAATGCACCCTTCTACCCAGCAGGATCCAAAAGGGATAATGCAGAGAGCGGTGCTGAGCTACCTGCTACTTCGGCACTCGGCACCCATGAGACCTTGGTTAAACTCTCAACAGTGAATTTGAGTCTTCACAGCTGCAGTTATGATGGTGCAGGGACAAAGGCACTCTCAGAGAGCTGTGGAAGGAAGATCTTGAAGAAAAAATACGGTCTGTTATATCTCTGTTCTTGTAATAAGATCTCAGTGTAAGACTTTCAAAATGTGTAACAGCTGCTGTCAGGTGTTGCGTATTGGCTAGGTTTTTGAGACATAGAATTTATGGCTATTTTAATGACTGTTAGCATGCATTTATGCATTTTATTGTTATTTTCTGTGAAATAGTCATTTGACCTGGTAAAAAAAATAGTTATTATCATGTATGTTACTGCCTGAAATGAAAGGTTCTGTTTATCTACATAGTCAATGAATTTTAACGTAAAAATGAAATATGCCTCTTCTGTCAAAAGCTTCCTACATCCACAGACTTACAGATGTCAGAGAGAGCCAGCATTTTCACCACATTGCTTGTTCAGTGGATTTTTTTCTTGTTTAACATAACCTCAAAATTAACATGCAACTGTATATATTTTTCCCCACTGTCAGTACTAAAACACCCGATGGATATCCATTTAGTAAGTTCCCACTTTTCTCCTGAACTAGGGAAGTCCTAACTCTGCTAAAATAAGATACAAGTGTACCCATTTTCCTCATTCTTCTTCCACAACTCGGTTCACTTAAGTCCTAATGGATAACAATAACCATGAAAAAATGTGGCTATCAAACCACCTTCGCTGGAGATGTGGCCGTTCTCACACGTTTATTGTCACTATATATTTCTTTGAATGTAAAAGCCTCCCTGTATTAGAACCCCACAATTCAGGTAAAGGGTTGTCTCTATAGAAATAGTTTCAACAGAGGTTTGTGGGGGCTGTTATGCTCAAGTGTACTTAAAAAGTCGTAAAATTAAGCAATACATTGACATACTGAATTTAATAGTAGTGCGTGGGGAAAATAAATTTGGAACTGATACTTTCCCTTGTCTTCAACTTCTCGTATGTTTTGCATTTCTAAAGAAAGGGGGGTTCCTGGGTGAGGTCAGAGATTTTCTTTGTCCAGAGACTTATCTCCTGGCACCACTAGGGTAAAAAAAAAAAAAAAAAAAATAATTTCTTTTAACTAGATTTTCTATGCCCCCACAAAGCAGTGTATATATGAATAGTACTTAGAGATTGCTCTATTCATTCTTTAATCTCTTACAGTGGAATCCTGTAACACATCTCAGTCAAGTCTCTGTATTGATTTCTTGGGTATATCAGGTACCAAAGAAAGCACTATCAAACCAAACTGTCTGATAAACTTCTTGGTTCTTAGCACTCTTTTAATCAAATGCATGAGATAAAGGAAAAGTAAATAACAGCCCAACAGGAGGGAAATTAAGGTGAACACCAAAACAGTTGTGAGATTAAATCCAACGTGGCAGCGTCCTTCAACTATTCAAGAAAACAGTTCAGTATCTAACAGGACATTTATCAGTGATGCACTGGAGCTGATCCCCTCTTACCTGGAGTAGTCGCTGCCCTGTGAGAGCTCTCCACAGCTTCTCCTACCAACCAACAACACAGCTGGGTCTCCAGCACGAGAGCTCGCGCGGTTGGAAGGCCGGCAGCAGCAGCATGCAGTCATGGCTGCTGCGGGCACGTTCCCTGGGCAGGCCACAGGAGGTGTTCAAACTTCTGGCTGCAATGTCCGAGGGCCTTACTGTGCATGAAAAGCTACTGATCTCTTTCATACAGTAGCGGTAGTCAATGCTGAAAAGCTGTTTTCTGGAATGGGAGATGGATTGACGTGCCTCATGTTAAAACATCAGCTGTCATCTTCCCCACTGCCCCTCTTCTCATCCCCCCATTTCAAATATTAACGGGAAGAGAAAAAAACCAAATACCTGGATAAAATAAAGATGTTGCATCTTCACCTAAGGATATACAGACTAAGCAATAAATCACAGAAAAAAACTCCACAGTATAAACACAAAAGCCAGGATTTCTTGGCTTTTCCAGGAATCTTTATCAAGAAATAAACTTGATCTAAATACTCAAAGCTACTTTGCCAGTAGAGTGTCTTTTTGCCATTATGCTTGTCTTTAGCAAAACCAATTTGTACACTGCGCACATTTTAATTTAAAATTGTTATTGTCCTCTAATTGCTTTGAGATTCATTTTGCATCCAGGCAATAAGAGTATTACCAGTGATTTTCTTATGCCTTGAAATGCAGTGAATGCTTTTTGTAATATTTTTCTCCATCCTTAAGATGGTCTTAATGCAGTAAAGGAAAAGCAAACGAAGAGATGAATAAACTCTAACTGAAGTTGCAGAATCAATGTGCTGCATTCATTTCTCATTCAGATACCCCTGTATTAATTCAGCCTTGAAAAGGTTGGGTTTATGGGAAATACTGTGGCCTGTCATTGAGATAGAGGAGTTCCTGACTGTGCTACAGACATCTTATGAAATCTCAGGAATGTCTCTCGATATTTGTGTGACTGTCTGTGCAATGACAGAAGGCACCATTTCATTTTTACCACTCTCATTCCTGTGTATTGCAAATTCCTCATAGGAAGGCATGACACTAACTGCACAGAGCATGTGGATAGATGCTGTGTTGCTCTCACTGGGATTTCAGTCGCTACGGAAAATGGGAAGAACAAAAAGTTCTGTGGAACCACAGATGGCGAGTTGCTGTGCTGAAGTGGATACTTGATCTATGCAAGTTACTCATGCAATTCCATTGGATTTTTTTCTCTTTTTAGGGATAGTGTTGCTGTAACTGTTGCAGATCAAGTCCGCAAGGGAAGAGAAACTAGCAGGCGGACTATATTAGCATGATACAGTTGAAAAAAAAATCTGTGCTTTGAGCATTTTAGACTTCTGAGATGCGTAATAGAAGCAGTGATCTCTAAAACTAATTACAGGCTATGAAGACTAAATTTTTTTGTTGTTCAAATAGTCATTGAAAAAGAAAGTGTTTTCTTTTAATAAAGCAGCTGATCCCAGGTATATGTGTTGTTCTTCCCAGCCTTTTGGAAACACAGTCTCCAGATGAAACTCTCCCTTTTGGGGCTAGAAATCATATTTTACTAATAAAGTCAGATTTCTGCCCTCACCTCCAGGCTCACAGATTTGTTTCATCCTTCTCTGTGGAGTTTACTAAGCAATTTTCCCTCCTTTAGTAGTCCACTTGTCATTGACATTTTGAAATATCAACAATTGCCTAAAAAATACATGCTAAAAACTTAGACATTATGAGGTTTTGGGACTGAACTCTGACGTCCCTTTACCAACAGCATTTTAGCACCCAGGGCCCCCTCACTGAAGGAAGGCAGCACTTGCAGCGTACCGTGGAGCATTACAGAAACACCTAAGCCAAGCAAACCCTGAAAGCAGAAAACACAGATCCATGTCAGGGCAATGGTGCATTAGCAGGAAACTAGCTCAGGAAAAGATCTCATCATCTGCTAATCACAAATTCATCTAAAAAGCATATTATACATTTTACTTAGTTCTGATGAGTTATTGACCAAATATGAAACCCTTTACCAATTAGGCTAAGATGAAGCGCTGTTGACGATATTTCTGACCTCAGGAAAAACAGATCTTAGAGAAGCTTAAGTGGGGACTGCCTTCTTTTGCAAAGCTCAGTCATAAGAAAACACCTCCTGAGAATGCTGAACAGCCATTTTCAGTCATCACCTGGTATTAAAGTGGTTCAAGGCAACTTTCTTAGAAAAAATTATTATTGCAGAAAAGTCGTGATAATTTCAGTGTAACGTTTAAGTTTACTAGATGATTGACAACTAGGTTAAATTTGCAAACTTCTACTAAAATTATTTCTGTTGTTTGTTTTTAACTTGATGTTTAGTGTTACAGAATGTTGCTATCTGTTGTGGCCTGAGTTTTCTCTTCTTTTGACAGACTGATTAGAGCTGAATAACAAATGGTCCTTCAGAGTCTTGTAACAAGAGACTTAGGTGATGTTTAAACACCAAACTCCATAACTATGGTCAAAGATGCATGACCAAACTCACATTAATTTATAGACACCTAAACATCCTCTAATTGGGTTCTATATAGTAGAAATCCTTTTTCTGCATCCTTTGAGTAGGCACTTCAGTGATGTGCTTGGAGAATCCTTAACATACATGAGTAAGACAAAGCTCTTCACAAAATATTTCGGTATATTTCCATCAACAAACTGCAGAAAAAGGTTACTTCGTGTCAAAACCCATGAGGAACAGATAGAACTTGGGTATCCATGAGGCCAGGTGTTTGGAAATGTCTTCCTCTTTTTTTTTGTAATGCAACTAAAATTCACTAGAAGGTTCTGGCCATCAAAAAGAAGTTTAGCACTGAGCTATACCAAATCATTTTACCAGGTCTGAAGGAATGTTATCCAGGTAAATAACCCCTGTGTTAAGAATTATGATAAATATCATTATTATTGTTGTTGTCGTTATGGTTATTATCATTATTATTTTCTGTGCAGAAAACGAGTCTATCTAAGTGTTCTTTGAGAAGTGTAGTCGAATGATCACCATGAGTTATTCTGGGTTCATGAGGAAAAAAATAAAACTACAGTGTGGAGGACATTTTTTCCCAGCATTGTATTTTATATTCATGGGAAAAGGAGTCATTGCTGTAGAAGAGGTGGTATTTGATAACGCCATCAGCCAGAAGAAAATCTCAGGGAAAGCAGCTGCTTCCGTTATGGCATGTCTTGGGACATGTGACTAGCCAAAAATTGCCAAGTAAAGCAATTAAAGCTTACCTTGGTTACTGGCAGGTTCCGAACATTTATTTCTCATATATATGTAGGTTGTACATGACTGTCCAGTATTCCAGGCAAAGGACTATATACTAACTGGTTTATTATTGGATCAAAGTGGGTATTGCTTTGGTGTAACTGAACTCAGCTATTAACCTGCATTTTTTTATTTTGCTTTCATTTTTCTGTTTATCTAAACTTGTTGCTACAGAAAGATTTCCCTAAGCAGCTCATTCTGCCAAAGGACCTGAGCTGAACTGACTATATGAATATGTCATGTTGTCATATGAATATGACAATAAACAAATTTATTGTTAGACGTTGGGGTCACAGATTGTTAGATCATTAGAGAGGGTCACAGATTAGGACTCCTCAGTTGCGGTCCTTCCTCCGGGTCCCATAAACATCTCTCTAGGAAGTGGCAGGTTCACCTTTGACAAAAGCCCTTGTGTCTCAGTGTCACGGTGATGAGCAGCAT
This sequence comes from Falco cherrug, assembly GCF_023634085.1. NCBI lineage: Eukaryota > Metazoa > Chordata > Aves > Falconiformes > Falconidae > Falco > Falco cherrug. Next base: position 2,393,536 of record NC_073699.1, read on the forward strand.
CTCCAAGAGATGAGTCTACCCTTATCCTGTGAGCACCTCAAAGATGATTCTCTTACCACATCCAATCTAGATTCAAGTCAATACTTCAGGGTATGTGTGGATTGTGGTAGTAAAACTGTAGGTCTGTTGGGTACTCCACGTGCTCTTAGCACAAGCATCCACTGCTCTTCCCATAAGCAGTTATGCACGTAATAGCGCTCTCTTACATGACACGAGCTTAGGGTGTGATAATTCCTCGTGGGCATGAGTACTACTGTTACGAACCAAATATTGAGTTCATCTAAAGAAGAATCACTTGTGTATTGTGATTTCTCTGTAGTAGTTTTTCTGGGAAATCGGATTGGAGAACAGCTAACAGGATTGGTTTTGCTATTATACACACATTTTTTTCTGGCAGATTTTCATCATGGAACCCTGAACCCTATGGAGTTTTTTTCAAGTGCTCAGAGGTAAAGATATATAAAATACTAGGGCTTGAATCTATTAAGTAATGGAAAAATTAAACAGAATGTTTCCATGGAAAGAAGATGCTGAGGAAGAGAGAGAAAACTCCATAAGAAACAGTATGATTTATTTTGAGTTTTTCTATCTCACAGGGTCATCAGATGGATCTTGGACTGAAAGAGAAAATTATGTCTTTTCAGAGGACCATGAAATGATTCCAAAATTCCAAAATATGACTTGGCTTCTTACAGCCTGCTTAACCCACAAGCAAGCTGTTGATGCATGAGGAAAGGCTGGTTCAAGGTTAGCTCACCTAAGATGGAGAAAAGAGTGACAGCAAAAGACAAACATTTCACCAAGGGAGTATTTAGCCATTGCTTTCATATGGTCTAGTCTCATAAAAGCAAGAATCCTACTTTTGTTTAAATTAGATTCTCATGCCTTTGTTAGAAGTTGCATCAATGTCAGTAGGACCCTGTCAGTAAATAAGGCCACAGGGATAAGGACCTGACCTTTAGCATTCTGTTTCTCCTGAAAATGATGTTCAAGGATGGTTTATATTCCCCTCCATTTTTCTCTTTTTTTTTTTTTTTTTTTTTTGCTTAATTGCCAAGTATCACATGACCCACACCTAATACAGGTCAGCAGCTGGGTGGCTCACAGCACACTGCTATACACCTGGTTGTAAGGGAAATTCTGGTCTAAGACCATGTAAGCTTAAATCCTACACTTAAAAACATGCTCAATCACAACTTCACTGTTTTACTTCGCCAGTGCAAGAAGAACATAGACAAACTGGAGCAAGGTCAGTGGAGGATGCTCCACTAGGATGGACCACTTGCCCACTGAGTAGGAGTTAAGAAACCAGGGCTTGTTCAGCCTGTAAAAAGGATGGCTTCAGGGGAACGCAACAGAAGGCCCCAGTACTTATGGGGAGGTCAGCAAGAAGATGCAACCAGACTCTGCAGCGATGCATGGTGTGAGGATGAGAGACAATGGGCATAAGGTGAAAGAGAGTTGAAAAGCTGGACGTAAGGAATAACTTTTCACTGTGACAGCTAAGCAGTACAGCAGGCTGCTGAGAGGATTTTTGTCATGTCCATCCTAAAAGGTTTTCAAGACCAGGCCAGGTAAAGCTCCAAGTAACCTGGTCTGAGCCATAACTGACCTCACTTTGAGGAGGAGGTTTGACAAGAGAGCTCCTGAGGTCCCTTCCAACCTGGATTATCCCAACCCTGTGATCCCTCAAGCATTGCTACACAGAGGCATCCAGTCTCCATGCTGTAATTGTCATCAAGAACTGCAAGACTTTTTTTTTTTTTTTTTCCTCATTGTGAGATGGTCCTGCAATGTTTCCACTGCAAAAAGTAACTGCCCCTGCATGCCCTGGTTGGATGGCATCGTACCTGTGTCCTGTCACTGCCTTTCTCTAATCCTCTCTCCTGGCTTACAGAGGCTCGTGAACTAGTCAGCAGAACGAGGGAGTTTTCCATCTTCCCTCGCAGAGAGAAAGTTAAACAGAAACTCTACTTTATACTGTTCCAAATCACAAAAGAGTAGTTTACTATTGTTTTCCTACTTAGTTACGTAGTTTTCTTAAGGGATTCATTCATTATGCACAGAATGGGCAATATTTAATATTTATGTCTTTGATAGAAGCAGTTGAGATGAAAAGCAAAAAATTAATTGGCTTCCATACAGAGTTTAATTCTTTCAATATGCCCATTATAGCTGTGCAGTCATTTTGATGAAGTGTCACGCAGTTTAGCACTGTCAGGAGGACAGCAAATGAAAATAGCATCAATTTTGCTCAATAAAGCAAAAATGGGTTGCCATCCATTCTGAGGCTGAGCATGGCTAGTGTTACTGGCCTGAGATAAGTTTCTCAAACTCTTACCTCCCTGATCATTGCAGCTTAATTAGAACCTGGAAGACCGGTGCTTTATCAAACTCAAAGAGATTGCAAAAGCCAGAGGAGTGTGTTTAATAAACTGCACTGGTAGTTTATACATGTTTATTTTTATCAGCTTCTGTTTGTATTACAGAATAACACAATTTACCTCTCTCTAACCTAGTTGAGGTGAGGATTTCTCTGATACTGGTATCATACATAATTAGCAAGGCTGAAAATTGCTATTCCATTTATTAGGTTGTTCAGTTTGTGGGTTTTTTCTTCTTTTCCTTAGTGCAAGCTGCAACCAGGTTTTACGTTGCCCCTGACTGGACTCAATGAAAGTCACGTTGTGCATGTAGCAGCATGCTTTGCTGAAGCCTTCTGGTTCATTGGGGAACGTTTGAAGGTGGAGATAAGGGAAGTCAGCTCACGTACTGTCCTCTACTGCAAATCTTTTGAATGCAAAACGCCATGTTTGCATAAGTGGGCAGTTAATAAATCCCAAGCCTTGACACTTACTGACTAGAGCTCGAGAAGAGGTAGATCCATTGCTGATGGCTTATTAAAGCAATAAGCTGAAAGGAAGTCCCTGTCTCGGTGCTGAAGATTTGTGATCTATCAGCTGAGATCTGGCAAGGAACTAGAAACAGGTTAGGTTAACATTTCCAATTAGAATATATTTTTGTAATAGAAAAATGCATTTTCAGTGAATAAAACCAAAATAATTTATAAAAAATCCCTGTGTACTCAGGGAATAGCTCAGCTCTTCAAAAAAAATCTATCCGATTTTTTAATATTTTTTTAATTGCTGGTTTTATTGGTGGGAATAAAACCATATTCCAGCTGCTGTTGGGGACTCAGGAAAACAAGTCATAGTTCTGAACTGTTCCATCTATTCATAGGATAATGTTGGAAAATTAATTTTCCTTTCAAATTCCCTATCCAAGAAAACTAGGAATGTTGTTCTTCATTGCTCATAGGCTGTCGAATGACAGAAAACACTGCATGTCTATGAACAGTGTTGCTGTAAAACTAGAGAATGTGAAAACTGGACAGTTAGACTCTTACCAGACATGTGTCCTTGTGAAGGATGGTATTGGTTTGTGTTTGTAGATCAGGTATGAGAAAAATTCCCAACAAAAAGATTTCCAGGTGAACCAGGATGCCTAGACCTGCAGTCTGAAGGCTTCTGAGTACTGGGGCCTCCTGGCATCTCAGTTTTCAGGTTTACAGCCCTGTAAGAGCAGCTAAAAAAAGCTCAGAGCTCATATTCCTGAAGTTTTACTGGTTCTTTTTCCAAAATGAGAGAAGCAAAACCCAGCTCCCCTTTGGAAATCCCCCTCCCAAAGAAGAGGACAAGGATTTACTTTATGGGTAGAGGAGGAAACAATCATGTCCATGCTGGGGGGTGTCCCATTGACTTCTAGAATAGGAAGGACACATTCCTTTGCATTAAAGAACATGAGTCTTTTATCTTGAAATTCAAGAAGGGATTAAACTTGAGTGACTACAGCAGGAGCCTCTCCAATTCCAGCAACAGCAGAAAAGTCCATTTACCTCTGGTTTTAGGATTTCCCTAGGGCTGGTTAGTGCAACTCACTTGCCAACAGGAATATGGAAAGGAGGGACAGCAGTTCTTTTTCATCTCCTACATTTCTAAAGACACTATTCTGTGCCAGCACCCTTTCTGAGACCTTTTCTTTTAGCACCTTATCTCCCTGCCTTTTACCTTGACCTACATTCCCTGGCCATTTTTGTGCATACCATGATAGGCATGCCAAAAGTTGCTATCCATGGGACATTTCTTATGCTTGTATGAATTGAAAATAATTTTAATTTCTAAGTATCGAGTGAAACAAACCAATTGTACTTATGTCATGCTGGTGCATTTCATTTTCCTCCATCCTTAAAAACAAACAGAAATAGCTGAATAACTATAAACCTAGGAACATCTGGGAATATATCTGATTCATTTTGGGATGGCATGTCTAAGCTGCAAATGTTAAATGACAAGATCTTGCAGACAAAATAAACTGTTTTGTTATCTTGACTCCCCAAAGGGCCCTTGAATTTTGATGCTGACTACTCGTCTTGAAAAGGCATTTCTACCACCATTCAGGTGCACGCCTCATGTATCGCCCAATTTAAGTATTCCATGAACAAGAAGTTTGCTCAAGAGTGATGGTGGGAAGCCTTGGAGCTCAGTCTCTCATTTCATTCTGAAGACAATCTATTAAATTTCTTCCTCTTCATTCTATTCCTTCTTTGGAATGGTGCTGTATCTTATTATCCACAACTGCATCACACTCTCCTCCTCTCTGCAGGTACATTGCTTCATTTGTAAAATATCAGTATGGGGAGTTTTGGCCTTTTTTTTTTTTTAAACAAGATTTTTCTTTGTATTTTGTTCAAAGCAGCATCTTTGTTTAAAAAAAACTTTCACTTAGAAGGAAAGAGAGAAAAGGAGATCAATATAAGTTCTTAAGGTGTTTTTACAACCCAAAATTGAACTGAAAGATCTTATTTAGAATCAAATAAAATCTCATCAGCTTTGAAAATAATAGAATCTTTATATATATATACATGCACACATACATGCACACACAAATATATATATATATATATATATATATATATATATATAAATCTAACTTTAATTTGACCAGAAATATTTTTTCTATAGGATTTTTCTACGTCCCCAGTTGAATGGAGGGAATAATAATACTCTTCCTGTGAAGAATTACAGAGCTTGAAAGCGAGGAATCACCTGGCATATGTCTCTGCTCCACTCACACAGATGGGACCTGCTGCTCACAAGTCCCTTTCGCCATTCAGTCACGTGCCTCTACGAAAAAATGGGCCATGTTTAAAACATTAGTGCAGCTGATGGAGACTTTAACGAAGGCTTTTTTAAAGCTTTGCCAAACTGCTTTTTGAAGCAGTTGACTGAAATGTCAGAACTTCCTCTCATTAAAACTCCCACTTCAACTACATCCCTTGTGTTTCAGAAAATCTTTTTTCACCACTTCCACTCAGATACCAAGAATAACGTACTGAAAAAGGTTACTTTCCCTCATGAAGATCTGACTTGTGATATTTTTCCACTGTGACAGATAGTATTTCAGATTTATGTTTATTTGTTGACTCTGGGAAGTAATATTAAGTTACAAGCCATGAGTCACTGCCTGTTTTTATTTTTTCCATTTTCACAGTTGAAAATTAATTAACTTTGTGAAACATTTATTATTTTATTAGATCTTCAACTGCCTTGGTTTCTACTCACGAGCTTGGAGACAGGGTCTGGTTGAATGTTTTCTTAGCTGTATTAGACCTGATATTTTTCTGCTAGAGCTGGCTGCTGGGTGCTGCAGCCCACTGTGCCCAGACTAGATCTAATTCTGCTCTTCTAGGGATTGCAGGATGCCACCAGCAGCCTCTGAGAACACCTTGTGCATTCTTAAAGCTAGGGTATTGTTATCAAAGAGCTCCGTCAAAAAGTCCCATCACCACCGGGATTTAGGGTTGATGTCTCCTGAATTTGTGCCCCTTTCATTCAGAAACCAGCAATTCCAGCAAAGCTTTGTGGACTTAACAGAGAAAGAAAGTTTATAATCTGAGTGTGTATGGATTGCATCCAAGACAGCTGTTGTGCTATGGCTTTGGAGTTGCTGTTCCCTTTGGTTGTCCATCAAATCTGGGATAAAAATGTTCCAACACTGCTTTTTCCCCTTCTCTTTCATCAGTTGTCTTGTAATTTCATTTTCAAACATAAATTCATTGCTCTCTCCATCCTGGTGACTCATATCCCAAAGTTATCGGATCTTATATTTTAATTAAGACTCCAATCAATGACACATAAACCAAAATGAACCCCCTTTCCAGATCTCATGATTGCTAGCACTCCAGGACAAACAGATCCGTTTTCTGGGAGTAGGCAAAAGGGATTTTGCATGTACAGAGGGAGAAAACACAGAGTAAGAAAGCCTCACTGCTGCCTACTCGCTCTCTCAAGCAGAATTGCACTGTTATGTCAGAGCCAAAAATTATTGAAAAGACTTCAGAAATAAAAATAACTTCAGTGTCTTTCTTCAGCTGAGTGTTTTGATAGAAAACTACTCTTCCTGTCTTTGAAGACAGCTTTAACCTTTTCTCAATATGAAGCTTCTTTTTCTAATGCTGTAGAGAAAAAAAATATTTACGTGGAGGCAAAGAGAAGAGAAAAATCTCCTGTTCCTTTAAGAGATACTTCCCCAAAGCTTTCTAGAGCTAATTTGCTTAGTTTGTCCATTTATCAGCCTGTCAACACATCCTTTGTGTTCTAATTGTGCCATCTGTAGTTTTGGGTTTTTACAGTTGTCAGTATTCCAAAGACTGAGTTTTGCAATTAATTTGGAGAAGGCAAGTACTCTATAATATGTAAACTTTGGACTAGCACAGATGAAAAGGAAAGAATACTTGGAATAAATGATATTCAGAATTTATTCCAATAGAAAAACATCTGACAGGTTCTTGCGTTTTTCTAAACACCATGTTAAGGGGCAATGTTTGGCTTTAATTATGTCAAGATAAAATCAGCATAGTGAAGCACTTGAAGCCATGAACCGCAGCTTTAGATATTTCTTCCCCTTGCAGATTCAAATGTCAGTGCTGCTACAGATTTTGTACCAACAGTGGATCTAATGCTATATACGTTTTTCTCACATAGGCTGTGGAGTGGTCATTTTATTCTTTTCTAGTTTAGTCCAACTTTGGAAAATACTAGTGGATCCCCTTGGGAAGTGTGAAGACACTGCTTGGCTTTTAAAAGCTTAAAATATCTGTAAGAGCTGCCAGCAAGGCAAGATGCAGATTATGATGCTGAGGACTATTGTACCACTATCCCAAAGCTCAATGCACCCCATTTGTTTGTTTTTGCTTCTGGTTTGCAGGATTAACTATCCAAGGTAGATGGTTTCTCAAAATCGGGGTCCCTTCCTCCACCAAACCCTGAAAAAGAATTAGGAAGGTTTTTTGAGCCGGCTCTGAGGTCAGAGGAGAGACTTCTTCGGTGGCAGAGCCAATTTAGGCATATCCCAGATACAGATCATGGACCTAACTGTGATGGCAACTGGTCATTTGCTCTCACTTTCTGAATCTCATGTTTTTCAAATACTGCACCTATTTTTGCAAAACAAGGGACACTGTTCAATGTATGTTTGTCACACGCTCTTCTGTACATGGACAGTTGGAAGTTGCACTTTTTTTACATGTTTTTCTAGTACCCAGGTTTTTTTACTACAACTTCTGGTGACAAATAAAAGATTGTTTATGTGGAATATTTCATTCCACTTTTCAGTCCCAAACCTAGACACTGGCAAACATCCAGGAAGCCATTTCACCTCACACCCACTTTATCTGTTTCAAGGAAGAAATTAGAAGAACCCTCACTCCTTTTATTTGTGTGTGCACAAACACAACATGCTGCTAATGATTGTCCCACCTGGAAGACGGGGGCCTTCTCTGGCATCAGGAATTCCATCCACTCAGGTTGTAGTATCTAAAGCTGTGGAATTAAAAGCTTAATTCTCCTGGTAATCTAGCTCTGATTTTGTGGCACTCTGATATTGAATTATACGTTTTCTGTTTTTTCCATATTTGAAATTATTTTTGTAAGCTGCTCTGGAGCTGAGAATTGAAGAGGTCAAAATCTAAGACATGTTGGATTACTGTTAATTTATTCTATTTAACTGCATTTATTTATTTAATATATATATAAACAAATAATATTTGTTTAACTAAATTAACTGTTAATCTTTAATGCAACGATTGTGTAATCCAGTATTTTGCCTGTCTTTCAGTTCTTTCATAGTGTTTTGATGTGCTTAGAAATCTGGGACTGTTTTTTGGATGAAGGCAACTATTGGCAGGGTGCTGCTATTGATGAAGCAGGATCTGCAGCACCCACACTGAGGGACATGAGATGGAAAAGACTTCTCTGGTCATCTGTTCCTTCTCATTGCCAGGACAGGATTAGTCTTCATTATTGCACATTTGGCTAACGTTTTGTCCTGTTTGCTTTTCTCCTTGCCAGACCATAAGTTCTGAGATTTTTTCCTGAAAGATGATTATTCAGGCTAATAAAGCTGTAAAATTAAATTAAAACTGAAGCTGTTCAATTGTGAAACATTATGTTTCCCATGGATGTTCCTGTGCCTACTGGCTTAAGCTGTGGGTGCTTAGGTTTTCTTTTTTTTTTTTTTTTTCTTTTTTGAAGTGCACTTGGATTTAAAAGATAGCAAGTAACCAGATGTCCCTCAGTGTGGGTGCTGCAGATCCTGCCTCATCAATCTGGGCATCACTTTGTGAGTCGTAAGGAGAGCAGCACCAGGATCCTGCAGGCTTGTGCTGATCTCACAAAATTATTGCTGCCTGGAAGGACAGACCTATGGTTCGGAGCCAGCTCACCAGGTCACCATTGCAAGCTCAGCCAGAGAGGCTTTAGGTATTAACACCTGACAGCTTTTTGGCAAACAGGCTATCTACAAAATGAGCTGATGGACTTGGGCCACACCAAAGAGGTGCTCATATTTTAGAAAAATGTCCTCAGATAGTCTGAACAAGCACAAAACCATACACAAACATAACCCAGTCTAGAATACATCTGGCCAGCTATGTATGCCCAAAAAATGGTGTTTCCTTACCCAACAACTAAAGCCTAAAACATGCTGATAGCCCCTTTCTTCTTGCAGACCAGCAAGCTCAGGGTAAGATGATAAAAAGTGTGAAAACAGGACATCACCCAAGGAAGAGGATGAGTTTGGGAGCTTAGACTCATTGCTGGAGAAGCCTGAAGGAACTGATGCCACTTTTCAGCCCAGAAACTCCTAGAAACTGGAATAGACCAGCCAAGGGTAAACTCTGCAGATGGAGACAAACCAAGTAAAAATGTTTTTCATGGACTCTTTCTACAATCTGTATTTATAGTCAGGGACTCAAGAACAGGTTATGCAGAGGTAAAGACTTTCAGTTCTCCTCTCCCATTTATTTCCCTGTTACAGCCTTGAGAAGAGCATTGCAGCTTCCTTCCAGTGCCCCAGCAGGTGCAGAGAACTGAGAAAAGCTGTGGCATGGCATGGTGGGAAGGGACAGCTCGTGGTTTCCCCAGTCAAAGTCCTGTGCCCCTGACCCATAGGATCCCGGTGGACCCTTGCATGCATATACCAGCACTGCTTTGGCTCCATGGCTGTATTATCCTAAGGCTGGCATTAGATATGCAAATCTGTAACAGGAACCTTGTAACACCACCCATTGCATCGTTTCAGGACAGAGATTGATCTTTGGGCGTGCTTTATGTTTCCAAAACTTTTAAAGATGAGACTCTCATTCAGTTCTTTAACTTTAGGTATCGCACATTTACCTTCCAGGCAAGATCCCATGAGAAAGTAGTAGCTACATCTGCTGCTGGGTCTGCAGTCTTTGGGGGAAATCAAGCAGGAGATACATTTCAGTCACAGTTCCTAATAATCCATCCTTTCAAATTTGTCCTTTGATTAAACTGTAAAAACATCTTCCAGGAAGGGTTTGCCAGACCCTGTGGCAGATGGGAGGTCGGGCCGTTCCCGCTAAGCTGAGGATGAACTTTCTAACACCTACCTCTACAACAAATAGCATCAGGTGCCATTTCTCTATAGCCTTGACAGGGAAGAAAAAAATTCAGAAAAGGTGAGCTATTTGAAGCAGTTTTGTCTAAGCTAAAATAAACCACCTATTTAAGTAACAGAAGGACCAAAGAATTAGAGCAAAGAAACTGGATGTTCTGTTACTGTGCCGAGCATGAACAGTGCTCCCAAAATGTCCCTGAGCTCACCAAACCAAGGGCACTTGAGACTTAAGCAGAGCACTCAGCACATTGCAGGAGCTACATGAAGGCTCTAAATGTGCTGTTTATTAAGATGATAGACTCCAAAGAAGGTACAGAAGGGTGTATATTTTTCAAAATGCAGTATCCTGAAAAGGTGTGAATAGCTTCATCAACAAATCACATGAATATTAATATTCATGTACTCATTTGTAAAGCAATCACTGGTGAATCAAGTTGGTTATCTTCAGAGCAGGATGCAAGGATGTTTTGTTTAATCAAGTGTTTTAACTGGGTTATTAATCAGGTTCCACCAAAGCAAAGAAGCTCAAATAGTGGCACTGAAATTTGAATGAGTCAGTTCTGAAAAGATCAAGTATTGTGATTTGGCTTTTTACCTGACGGTGTTTTATGTGCTTGGCTAAGTCAGCTCCCTAACACTAGTGAAAAGAAGGGAACAAATATCTGCAGGGTATAGGGAAAAGACTGCAGATCCTTATATGAAGCTTTTGAGGTTTGCTCATTGCTACCTGATATGCCAAATTATGCCAAAGTTAATATTAGTGCACCAGCTGCATATTCAGTGCAAAAAGATCAAGTGAATATTGGATCAAATAGATCAAGTGCAAAGGAGAATAGTACATGAAAACCAAGAGGAGCTGCATTTGGTACAAGTATCGCAAACGCCTACAGGAACATATCTCCGTATCTGTTTCAAATATATATATAAATAAAGCAAATCCTTGTGCTGATATTTATACTTCACGGTGTCTTGACACCAGGAACAATTCTGCTTTAAGTAATCTCTCTGCGCCTTTTCCTAAATCACTGAAATGGAAGATTTTGAGCCATGTAAGCTTTGTAAGATTTTAAAAACTGGACATTTAAAGAAAGAATAATGAATTTTTGCCCAGGTATATAAAAAATTGCTAAATGTAAAAGTACATGCTGATTACATTTGAAAGCACTTTCATAAATAAATCTTTTGGGACCTCATTTTTGGCTATGTACAGGAGGGACTTAAATGCCCAGAGCCAGGTTCTGAACATGTGCATATCACATATGACTCAAACTAAGTGGAGTTTAGGTGTCTGAACCAGAAAAGGTTGCTTAGAGTTGCTCGTCTCAACCATCCTGGAGATGCCTAAGATAAAATCCCAGCTTACTCTCAGTTTGAACCACTGCCTAAAATGACCTCAAGCTGACGGATGGCCCAGGGTCATGATTCTGCCCTCCACTGTGGTTCTTGGTGTGTATAGAGCGGTGCCTCCATACCCACAGGCTTATGTAGTCCCTTAAGTATGCTTAAACCATGTCTACCAAGCGCTGGAAGAAGGTCCTCACAGAAGATGACTAGAAGGGACGGTCTTATGCCTCCCATCTAAATGTTATATAGTAGCTCATCAAGGATCAAGAAAACCATGGTGGGGGGAATTTGCGTTCTTAATTTCTGAGAAAGGTGCTTTCACTCAATGGTCTTAGCCCTTTCTCCAAGGACTTCTTGCCTTTGGGGGTGGTACTAGGAGCTGAAACTGGAACTGAAAGCTCCCTATTCCCACCAGAGCAGAAGAGCAGTTTAATCATCAGGAGAGGGGCTAAGACACATAAATTGTTCAAGGAGCATGGTCACATTTGTAATCTGCCTGATATGAGCCCTTAAATGCTTAACCCATGTAGTCTGTAGAGGTCTTGATGGCAAAATGGTAGAAGTTTACCACCAAAGTTCAATGTGAGGTACAGATTTTTTTCTTTTCCATGTGTCTAGTTTTTTTGCTTTACTTTTTCCCCAATAATACTTCTGTCCCTGAATCCTGACAGGGGAATTAAGGAATATTGCAAGGTGTGAATTCACAGCAGAAATTTCATCGAGGATTGCTAAGAGAACAAAGAGATAAAGCCTTTCCTTAAAGCATTCTGTTGGCTAAGTTTAAGAGTCCTCTGCACTGCACGTGGACCTCTGTGACTCCTGTTCCTAGACATCTGTCAATACGCAAGCCTTGTATGAAGATTAAACACCAAGAAATACGCTACGAAGGAAGTTGCCTTATAGGTAGGTACCCAAAAATTCAACAGTGTGATAGTCAAGTTCCCCTTACTGAACCCAGGCACCTTCTCCATAATCTTAGCCAGATCCAAAAACTGGCACTGCTTCCTTCAGTAAAATAACAGTCGTGACTTGAATAGGTCCCTAAGAAATGATGCTGTTCTCTTTCCAGACAGCCACAAAGTCTGTATTTAAATTCAGACTGTGATGATGGGTAGAAAGCCATGTGCATTTAACAACTTTCATTTAAAAAAGTAAGAAAGGGGGAGAATTGTTCTTGATCACAGACTGTGTCTCAAAGGTCTTGAGAGGTGGGATGTGTGTACATTTGCCTCTCAAGAGGGTGGGGAGGTTTTTGTTTCACCTGAGTGATTTAGTGATATTCAGAAAGAAGGTATGAGCAAAGCCAACTCTTCATTCTCAAATCAAGAGAGATTTGAAAGACTGTGGGCTCTGGGGCAAAAGGTAGTTTGTAGCTGCAGTGGGAGAGAAGTGCAGTCTCCAGGTCTTTCTCAGACCTATACATTTTTGCATTTCTCTTCCTCTTTTGTGCCTCACTGAAAGATCTCTACTCTGTAGCAGTCATGTAAAAGGTCTAACTTTCTTTTGACCCTTGCCCATATTTAAGCTATTGAAGAGGAGAAGAAAGAGGAGGTGTATATCTAAAAGGTTTGAGAACAACCACAATGTTGGGTTGGAAAGGACCATAAAGACCATCTTGTTCCAGCCCCCTGCCATGGGCAGGGACACCTTCCACCAGACCAGGTTGCTCCCAGCCCCGTCCAGCCTGGCCTTGAGCACTGCCAGGGATGGGGCACCCACAGCTGCTCTGGGCAGCCTGGCCCAGTGCCTCACCACCCTCATAGTGAAGAATTTCTCCCTAATACCTAATCTAAATCTGTCCCTTTCAGTTTAAAGCCTTTTCTCTTTGTTCCATCACCACATGCCATTATAAAAAGTCCCTCTCCAGCTTTCTTGTAGCCCCCTTTAGGTACTGGGAGCTGCTCTAAGGTCTCCCTGGAGCCTTCTCCAGGCTGAACAACCCCAGTTCTCCCAGTCTGTCTGCACAGGAGAGGGGCTCCAGCCCTCCCATCATCTTTGTGGCACTTCTCTGGACTCGCTCCAACAGGGCCATCATTCTATTGCCTTCACTGGGCATAGGATCAGACCCTATCTGAAATAATGAACTAGGACTCTCGGGATAAATTGTACTACTATTCTTTCCAGAATTTTTGCAGGATTTTAAAAATGTTAAGTGAAGGTGACCCAGAAAGTCTAGTAAAGAAAAGAATATCACTGCACAAGGAAGGATAAAGCAGAAGCACATCCATCAGTTGAGTGTGGTTTAATTAGATGAAACCCAAGATGTATTGGCAATCATTTAAAAGATACTCTGCACACTGGGGGATGAGGAGGTGATTTACAAACCCATTGTCTGCAATTGCAAATGCAAAAAAAAAAAAAAAAAAGCATGTAAGCAAAGGATTGTGCTGCATTCAGAAGTTTAAACAAGGAAAGTTATATAAATTTGGATTATAAATCATGATACCGAGATAATCCTTATATTTGAAAATGCAATACTCTTAGAAAAGGCTGAATTTTAAAGATCTATTATTTACTAATAAGAATGTATGAGCTCTTGAATATGAAAGAGAAAAGTTTGAGAACGAAACAGATCTTAGTTGTACGAGACAGAAAATATCTGTACAAATAATTCAGTATTATTATACTTTGCATTTCTTGTGATATGATACAGGAATTTGGAAATAATTTCCCTAAAGAAAGTGGCATGTAATTAGTGGGATATGCTAGGAAGTTTAATTACATAGGGTTACAGTGACTTTCTTCCATGGAAGGTGAAATTACCGGTGAGTTTTGTGAAAGGGTTATAGGAAGTCTTCTTAATTTCCTGCCCTTATTAACAAAAATGGTTGGGGGATGATTAAAAAAGGAGAGACTCTTCTCAGGAATTTACATTCAAGTTTTAGGATCTGTCCCTGAGTTAGAAGAAAAAGGTTTTCAGGAAAAAAAGCAAGGGAGACTTACTAAAAAGGATTAAAGTTTATTTGTGAAACTGAGTATGTTAATGAAAGGTCACGACATCAGTATGAATAATTCACTTCTAAGAGACCTGCCATTTCATCTGGCATGAAAAGCCCCATTGCACAGCCAAGCCTATCCCAAGTGGGCTCAAGATACCAACAACAGTTGAAAGTGCTCGTAGAAATAATTCTACTGACCAGATGCCCTTTTGGTAGAGCGATCCACCATCGCTGCTGTGATAGTGGGGTTTCATCACTGGTCTTGCAGAGATCAAATAGCCAGAACTTTTTAAGAAAAAGAATATTCTTCTGGACTCAAATATCTCAGTGCAATTAAGATGGTGAGTTTCTATTTCAATAGCACACTTCAATGACAGAGCAATTTTATATAGTGTTATATGAAGAGTTTCTACGCACATTCTGGAGGGCTAGAAAGTCAGGACTGTATGATTAAAAAAAAAAAAAAAAGTATGACAAAACTGATGTGAAGGCTGCAGCCAGAGGCAGCTAAAATGGGGGTGTGAAGCCACCCTTGGGCCATCTCCCTTAACTTTCTGGCTGCAATGGAGAGCAATTTTTCATCGCCAGGGTTTTCAGAGGAGAAAGGTCTCTGGCAGAGGCAGAAAAGGACTGAATGAAAATAACTGAGAGAGTGAACTGGAGCTCTGCAGGAAGACAGCTCAGCTCAGCTCAAGGAAATTTCTACAGGGAACGTTAGGCTTCCTGTGATGCGAGGGTACAGTACGGTGCCTCCTTTCTTCCCACCACGATACAGCAGCCAACTGTCAGGAGACAACGTTCATTTTTGGCAGCAGATGTTTTGCTTCGCTTGATTTTTCAGACTAGTAGCCTGCAAACACAGCGGATGCTTATGTTCACAGTGGTATTGTAAGCTTCCTCCTTCCAATCCATTAAGCTTGGTCTGTCACAATGTGCGCACCATATCTTAATATAAAAATACATGTAATCCATCAAGCAATCCAAAACGGTAGAACTCTTCAAAGTTTGTATAGCTGATGTATAAACTCTGTTCTCTTTGTGGAATATCCACAGAAGGCAAGTGAACTGAACCATTGAAAGCACACAATAAATTACATATGAATCAAAGTGGATGTGGATGTACAAAAACAAACAACCCCTCCTTTTCCCCCAAACAGAGATGGGGATTATACTTGAAAGCAGTACAGCGTCCAACAGTATGTTGTGGGTTATAGCACTGGATCTAAAGTATTGGAATGAAAATTCATTGGGATAAAGGGGATTCAGCAATTTTTCATTATCATTAATCTCCCAAAAGCATGTCTAAGAGAAAAATAGCAGCCAGTAGCTAATTAGATATCTGCTTTAAAAAACAAAAATTCATGCTGGGTTGGTTGTTGGTTTTTTTCCTGTAGAACTAACACATGTGATATATGCCAGGCAGCAGGGGCTGGAGGTGAAAGGTCTTTTTTTGCAGAGCAAATGTAGTCCCATGCGCGTCTGTGCCAGTCTAGGATGGCTGTTTAGCTTTCCCCTAGTATGGCCCTTGCTCCCCAAAAAATAAAAATTATTCATTTTAGAATCCTCTCCCAAAAATAAAGTGTGGTCTTACAACCCTTTCCAGAAGAGCAGCCACAACTTGAGGTAGCACATATACGTACTACTGCCTTTATTTGCAAATGTAGAAGTAAACTGGCAATGACACACTTGAGAATCTCCTATTTCCCGAGCCTGCTAATTCCCACCCACATTATTTTCTGAAAGTCTGTTCTTTTTAAAGATAGTAGCTGTCCTCCCTCCCAGATGAATGATTTCAGTCATAGGTTTGTGATCTCAAAGGTTTCAGACCAAAACATATAAAATCTGGAAAGGTCTGCCAGATCAATGTGCACATCAGCAAGTTTTTGACTGCAGATGCTGTGAAGCCAACATTGTTTCATGGAGAAGGTTGTGGAGGTCTCACTTATCACAGCAGCCACTGGTGGGAACCTCTGTAACACCATGACCACTGATCCTAGATGGACACTTTTCAGGCCTCTGCATTCACAAGCAACCACTATATACCCACAGCATTTCCTGGGAAAGGGACACCTCACCTTCTCCCTGCCTATCCTACGCGTCAAAAACCTTAATCTCTCCATCCAACCAATTTAAGTGTTACTAAAAAAGACAAAAAGCCTGTCCTGGTTTCAGCTGGGATGGAGCTAATTCTGTCCTTGGTAGCTGGTGCAGTGCTGTGTTTTGGATTTGGTGTGACAACAATGTTGATGGCCCATGATGGGTTTGCTTGTTGCAAGGTAGTGTTCATCCTAAGTCAAGGACTTTTCGGTTTCTCAGGCTCTGCCAGCGGGAGGGCTGGAGGGGGACAAGAAGCTGGGAGGGGACACAGCCGGGACAGCTGACCCGAACTGGCCAAAGGGATGTTCCATAGCACAGAACGTCATGCTGGGTATATACGCTGGGGGAAGAAGAAGGAATGGGGGGACGTTCAATGTCCTGGCGTTTGTCTTCCCAAGTCCCCGTTACACGTGACGGAGCCCCGCTGCCCTGGGGATGGCTGAGCACCTGCCTGCCGTGGGAAGCGGCGAATGAATCCCCTGCTTTGCTTTGCTTGCACGCACAGCTTTGGCTTTACCTATTAAACGGTGTTTATCTCAACCCACGTGTTTTCTCACTTTTACTCTTCCGACTCTCTCCCCCACCCCACTGTGAGGGAGTGGGCGAGCGGCTGCGTGGGGCGTGGTTGCTGGCTGGGGTTAAACCACAACAAAGCCCTACTTCTGTTCCTCTGTCACACGAACATAAGCACAAAACTGAACAAGACGGACTATAAAGTTGACTTTCTCTGCTACACAGGAAGAACTTGGCTGTCTCCTGCCCCCAGGAGTTTACTGCCTAAGGGTCGTACTTGAGATCTAAGGGTAACACCTCTGATGTAAGGATGAGAGATAAAAGTAATGTGTTCTCTTTAGGCTGTAGTACAGCAACAAAAGAATTATAACCTCACTATATAAAAATGTCTGTATTTGTGTAATTTATTTTTATGTATATATTTAAATAAATTGGGAAATTTATCTGAAAATCAGAGGGGTTTATATGCTTGAGCCTAGACAATATAAAAGAATCATTGGGTTAATTAGTATGCCTCAAAAGTTATTAGTATAACCTCCATTAAACTGTGAGGCATTCATACATCTGTATGCCAAAGTTATTTGATTACTCTATTTCAAGAAGCTGCAAGGAGAAAAAGTTAGAGAAATTACTTATGAGATCAAAACCTGAAATATAATATAAAACTCCTGAAATATAATCTACCCAGGAGATAACACTAATGAAAGTCTGATAATTATCAGTTTGATTCTGCAAAGTCTTAATTGTCCCCAAGTCCATGTCAGTTCTGCAAGATATGCTGAGCATCTTGCAGAACTGAAATCCTCTTGAAAAGCATGATTACCCAGGGACTGATTTTGCCGTCCCTGTTGCTGATTTCAATGGCACTGTTTGTGAAGTAAGGTAGTGGTGTGAATGAGCTATTTATGCTGCTTGTTTTAGATAAAGGAACATGTGAAAGAGACTCAAGCATAATTTTGCATTAAGGTTGTTTGCACATACCATGGAAACTGCTCTAAAGACCATCTCTAGTAGGCAATCTCATCTTTATAGAAACTGCTTGAAGGTATCTTTCTGCAATTCATGTTGTAATTTTCTGTGATTTTTATTTTATTTTTCCCTAGAGTGGATTGCCAAAGACAGATAGACCTGTTAGAATATGCTAAGAAAAATGCAACTTGAATGAGGACACATCTCCCTGAATGCAATGCTGGCAGGACAACACACTGAAAACCACTGATCGCCCTATTTTCCCAATTCTTCAAAATGACTAAAAGCCTTGTCAATGACAAACTACTAAGCTTGACCTTAAAATCTGTTAGATGAAAATAAGAAACCCCCTTGCAAACATTGCTCCACGATATTATTTTTCAAGCAATGGGAGGCACAGTTTTGCCACAAGTAGCATAAATATGGTTGAATAATTTGCTGTCATGGGGTTATACATAAGATGAAGTTTGCTTTTAAAACCTTGGCACAAATTATCTTTAGCTATTAATCTTGAATTTTTTTTTTTTAAAAAAAACATAAATCCAGCGTTGCATTACAAATTTAGTGGCTACAAAAACTTTTTTCACCAAAGTTTCAGAGATTCTCACAGATGAGGACTAGACAGGACTGTTTGATCAATTACAATTTTTTACTTCTGTGCTGAGGTCAGTAAGTTGCCTAACCAGTAGCTTCCAGGAGTTTTCCCATTCTTATTTGAAGACATCACAGCTGGAAAAATCTTTGTAATCTGCTCCAGTGGCCAACTGGCCTTCAAAGTTTATTTTCATAACTGGATTTCCTTACATCTGTTCCCAGCTATTAGGCTACCTGAGGGGAACAAAAATGAAATTATCCTCTCTGAATGATGGAGGCAGAAATATTACCATCGTGCCCCCACTCTGTCACGTTAAAAATGGGGACATGAACCCAATATTCCTCTTGTGTAGGAAAATGCCTTATCCAGAAAGCAGTATGCAGAGAAGGTGATGCAATGCTCCCTATTCAGCCTGGTGTTACAGGTACATCCACCTAAAGAAGGCACAAAAATTGCCTCAATTAGTATAGCATAATTTAGACCAAGCCTCCTAGTTTCTAAGCCGTAAGTACTGGGCTGAGACCAGGTCAGGCATTCTCTGCGGCCCTTATCTAAATAATCGGCTCAGAGCCACATAAAGACTGAAGTGCAGAGGTGCCAAAGAGCATCGATGATTGCCCCTTGCTGGGGAACATGCAGAAAAGTGCTCAAGGGCCACCTAAGAGTGGTGACAATCTGTTAGGGACAGAGGCAGGTCCTTCTTCTAGGAGGGGAGCTCCACCATCAGAAACAGTGGTCCCTCTCTCTTCTGCTTGTGACAGTTTTAAGATGTTTTTAAAGTAGCTGTGCTTTGGCTGATGCTATGGAGAACAGCAGCCTTTCAAGGGAAATACCACCGCAGAACCTCCCCCAAGGTAGCACTGTGGACACTTCAACAGAAGTGGTGGAGGAGCAACCCAAGGCGGAGGTATGGAGTCCCAGAAAACCTCTCTCCGAACCAACACAAAAGGAAAGCAAACCTCTCTCAGCTGCCTGAGGTCGACTGAGTCCCCCTTGGAGTTTCAATTAGTACCCTGGAACTAATTTCTCCTCTGATCTCCAGCACACCTGAGCTGCCTTGCTGGTTTATTGGCCCCTTCTCCTTTGACCGTAATTTTTTCTGGCTATGGGCCAGAGGGAACATTAGGCACCTGAATTTCCAAATTTAATTATAGTGTTTAAATAATGATACAGAGCATTGATTCCATTTACTCACAACGGCACAAACCAGCTTTAAGTATTTAACACCTCGGGCACTTCCCCTCTCACCGCTCTCTGTTTAATCACCTTCTGTCAATTAGAAAAATCCCTAAGAGGCTGGTCTGCTTTATACCATTAGAGAAACTGAATACCCCAGGCATTACAGCAGCTTTTATTTAGTGTTTTATGTCCTGGAGAGAAAGATTTGCTTGAAATAAAGTAGATGGTGTATTTGAATCTTTATATTGCGTGCCTACAACTCACTCTGAAACTGCCTGGGTACTGGCACAGTCTGACTTGAGTTTATAACCGGTGCATTTATAAACTCTTTTTGCTGGTCTGGTTGCACAAAAGGACTATGAGGTGGGGATATGTGGGTCTTTGCAGAGAAATTAATGTCTAGAGGGCTCAGAGCATGTCTGATGTAGGGTATTCATGTGTTTCACCATACTGTGGGAGAGCCCCACCTGGGGTGCCAGCTCCTGAGTGCATTGCAGCCTCGCAGCCCCAGGATACTGCCTGCAAATACCTGCTGCCGGCAGCTGGTGAGGTGCTCTTGGTCCCCAGGTCCTTCAAGGTCACGGGAGTGCTGCACCCTGGGCAGCTTCTCTGGGAGCTGAGCTAGCCTGGGATGAGCTGAAAGCTGCCCACTCCCCACTTTCTCAGCATCCATCTAACTCCAGCAAAAAGTCATCCCAGAGCTATAGAGCACAGTGATGCTACAGCGCACCTATGCCCCAGAGCTTGGAGCTTTCTGGTTTAATCAGGCTAGGCAGCGTGTTTGCTGCTGCGCTCATGCTTTCTGCTAAGGCTCCAGTCAGCTGAAATTCATTTGTCACATTTCTTTACAACATCAGCAAATCCATCCCTCCCTCTCTACACTGGGACCAAATCATACCGCATGCCGTGGCAGGTCCTCTGCTCATTCTTCCTGCGAATCTCTGCCTGACGCTTGTATATAGTCACTCCTAAAGATCACCCACATAGAGGGTCTATGGCATCCTGCTGTTGGCATCCTGCCTTCTGTGCCTTGCCAATTCTTACGCAGCCGGAGAAGCAGAAGGACCCTGCCTTGGGTCTGGCTGTGTGGGCAGCACACGGGAAACTTTGGTTTGACCCTTCTGCCCCTGTGAAGTCCCTGGCAAAGGTCTCTTTGATACGGACATAGCACGGCTGTACTGGTATTTTCTCCATGTGCCAGTGCTGCCAGTTGGGAGCAAAGGGAAGTGTGGGGACTAGGAGGAGAAGGCAGATACAAATATGTTTAAATTTATGGCTTTCCCTTCCTGGGGCTGAAATCACAGGGTTTGTAGCCCAGGTTTCCCATACTGACTTGACCAAACAACCCCCTTCTTGTTCTCTGTGCCACATTTGTTCAGCCGCTGTCCTAGGGGAGGCTAATTTTGCAGCTTCTTTGAACTGATTAACAGTGTCCTCTTGACAGCTCTTACTGCTGATTTGCCATGCCGCTGCAGCAGTGGTGTCAAGGCTTTATGCAGCAGTCATAAGCAGCAGAGCTGCAAATCCCCACTGCTAACTGCAGCTGAGAAACATCCCATCCCTTGTGCCCTGGCTGGTCCCACCAGCCCAGAAGAAGACAAATCTCTTCCCTCATCCTTTGTGGTGGCTAATAATGTCACAGCCAGGCTGATGCTGCCCTGACAGCCCAGCACAGGGCTCATTGCACTCACCTGGGAGTTGGTTTTCCTCTCTGCTTACTATTCCGTCCACCACCTGTGAGTGTTTGCTGCCACAGTGCTTCATAACAGATCTGATTTGCTTACCTTCCCCCCCCCCTCCCCCCCCCCACCCACCCAGGGAGAGATTTATTCACTGCAAATATCTCTTCTTTCTGTCCTTACCTCCTCCAAGTTCCATCAGCATCACCCATCACTCAGGGAACGTGCCATTAAGCTGCAGACTGCTTAAGATGTCATTTGGCTTTCAGAATCACAGAATGGTCAGGGTTGGAAGATCACCTCTGGAGATCACCTAATCCAACCCACGTTGCAGTGGGGTTTCCTTGCAACAACCCTCATGCTTTTATTTAATCCTTTTGATAATCCACAAGTTTGCTCTTAGCCTTAATGGTTCCTAATGGTTTCTTCTACCTAGCAAGTGCTCTGTGCTCCCTTTGACTGGGCAGTAGGAGCAGAGGGGGCTGCAGAGCTGCGTGGATGTGGACAAGTCCCCTTTTTCAGAAGTTTTGCTCTCCACATGAGGGAAAGGAAATTCCTATGAGTTCCAGCTGCCCATCTTTCTGTTGAAAAAAGCTTGGCAGACCCTGTCTGAAATATGTTCAGTTATATCAGTCTGGTGTAAGTTATTCAACTGTCTGTATCCTTTTTCCTAAGTTTCTCTCTTATCTAAGACACCATTTACTGGACTTACAGTCTTATCTCTAAGATGAGACAGGTCTTCCTAGATCTGCCTTTTTCAGGCCATCACATCTTCATCAAAGCTCTGGAATAAGCCATGGAGTCTAAGTGCTGAAATCATGTCTAGATTCCATATACCTCATTATATCTTAGGTGCCAAAACCACCTTTTTGCTGATGTGGTATTTTCCTCCTCTGAACTTGAACCCCATCTTCCTTTTTACTAGCTGGTCACTGGTTTTCATGCCAGAAAGATCTGGAGGCAGAGAAGTGGTTTATGAAGTGAATTTTCCTATGTAACCATTGGCATTTTCAAAGATATTTTTTTAATTTCAAAAATAAATATTAGTAGAAAGGTGGTGGGGAAAGCCATAATGTCAGCTTGCCGTATAACCTTATTCACCTCCTTCCTCATCTCCTTCCTAAGAATAACAAGTCTTTTTTATTATTATTATTTTTTAAAAGTATAGCTCCATATTGATGCTGTCATCATTCTTATGCAATTACTTTCAGAACAAAGGAGGTGTAAAATGTTCCTATTTCATTTGAGGGCATTTTATACTCACTTGCCACTCAGATGTGAATGGCCACACCAGGAGCACCGTCTGGAGCATCATGGGCAAATGCCCACTCCTCCTCCTGCTTCCCAGGGCAGCTTTCCAACCTGAATTGATGGAGGGCTGTCACAGGGAGCCTGAAGTGTGAACAAGTCCTTCATCTCAATGGAGCCTTGAATCTCAAGATTAATGTAGGTGGAGGAAAAAAACTTCTCCCAAAAGGCTTAGGCATGCCCGCATCATTTGTAAATGCAATTGCTGTAATGGTATGCTCCACTCGGTATGATGTAATTTGCATGAGCAAGTGGTCTATATTTAGTTTAAAGAGAGGCTGTTTATTGAGTGTAATATGAGTCTCAAACTTTAAAGACGAAGGCTACAGACCATGGCTAAAAGTTGTAATTGTCCTTTTTCTCTGAGTGCATTTGACATCTCTGCCTCACACGGAGCATATTCTGCTTGGGCAAATGAAGAAAATCACAGGGCTCCAATTCCATGGGGCAACCTGCAGCGAGTGAGTTAAAGCTGCATAATGCAATTTTTCACAAGGTTTTTGCTGGAAAACTTCCCCAGAATATAAAATAGCAGAAAACATCAGACTTGTCTATTAGCTTTGAAAAATAGAAGGCACAGACACAGCAAATGAAAACTGGAATATGTGTGTACGTGCGGGGCCTCCAGAGGAAAAGGCATGGAGGACTGCTGGGAATCAAATGAGGTTCAGGAAAGATCTGATAGAGATTTGTGCTCTTGGGAGGAATTTTATGCATTTTATTCAGGGAAAATTACATTTTTCTCCTTCATCTCTCTTCTTTCCTCCCCACCCCATGTGTATTCATCCCCCCTGGCCTGTGAGATTATATGTTGAAGAGGAACTGGCATAAGAGGTCAGTTACCCAGCTCTTTTCTCTTGCAGTGTCCTCTTTCCACTGAAGGGGTAGTTCTGGTTGGAGCAGAACCTTGCACATGTGGTGTCTCCTATGGGCTTTCTCTGCTGGAGAAATTTGCTCCTTTGACTAGTTACAGAGAGGGCTTGCAAATGAGACAAAGGTAGACTTTTATCCTCTCATTTTTAAGATTTCTCTTTTTTACATTACAGAAAGGACAAACTGATTTGTTTCTAAATGTATGAGGCTTTTTATTATTGTTGTTTCAAATTCATTTTGTGGAGGTTCACAGATTTCATATGAGGTTATTTTCATGTCCAGATAGAGCCCCTGGGTTTTCTAGTGTAAGTGATGACACAGCTAGCTGGAGTAGCAGGCACAGCAGCATGGAAAGCCAATATAAAAGCAAAAGGCTATGGAGACTGCATTCATAAAACAAAATGAGGCAATAAACCAAAAGGAAGCATTCTCAAAAGTTGGTTATTTCATTTCTGATGGCATCAACTCCCACAAAATGGCCAAAAATACAGATATAATCTTTTGCTACATAAGTTTTGTCAGATAATAAATATAAGTACTGCCACTCTCTCTGGAATTGTTGGCTTTATTTGAGGGACCCAGAAAAAAATGTCCTTCCTGGGAAATATTTAAAACAGAAGCTATTTCCTATTGTAGAAAAATTAGTAATAATCACTTTATTTCTCATTTTTGGGGGGTACTCTAGTGGGTAGTGAATTTTGCTTTAATTCAGTAACAAAAAGTCCCTCATCTGGGAGGAGAAGAGACCTGAGACAGAGTTGAAAGGTCTTCTACTACATGGGTTTGATGTGGACCATTGCAAGTTGTCCAAACACAAAGTTCAAAACTAGATGACTGGTTTTAACTGTTCATTTGTTAGTGACATAAATCATGATCTTTGGATCTAGATCTAATGCTCCTTGAATTCTGGATTGTTCAGAACAGGGGTTAAACAATATCCCATTCTTGCTGCTGTACCACACACAAAAACCCCAACCAAAAAAAAAAAAAAAAACAAACCCAAAAAACAAACCTTTTTGAACTGTTTACTTCAGTGTCTGTCAGACCAACAAGATTGGAGGCAGACACTTGCAATGTTCCCACAGTATTCTGTTGTTCGGGTTTCTTTTCATTTATAATGCTTAAGCCACAGAAAAAGAAACTCACTAGAGATGTTATTGCACATGTAATGAAAAAAAAGTATTCTCTATGTGAATTTCTGTTTTGTATTAACCCAGGCTGTTTAGAATAGTTAATACGCTTCACAGAGCAGCTTGTAGATAAATGGACAGTGGGACACCTAGGTAGAATGAGGTAGTGTGCGGCAGCATTAGAAGCCACTAACTGGGACTGAGCGGTCACCAGGCTTTGCCTGTTTAACCAGGAGACTTGCAAAGCTCATGAAGAAAGAAGAGAACCTTACAAGCTGCTAGGGCTGAAACCTTTTCTGGTTTAATTACTTAAAACCATAACAGGGAATTGTTAATGGAATTTCGCTTTTATTCTCTTCTGCAGAGGTGTCTTATTCTGCCTGCCCCACCATATCGCTGAGCACCCCCTCACCTCCTGGCACTGATGTGTCTTTGTCACACGTGGCTCATTTTCCTCTTGGTTTCCAAAGGAGGTCAGTGTAAGGGTCTCAGTTCTATGTTTGCATGTTTTTAATGTCTGTTGTTCTTATAAAGTGTTATGAAAATGGAAGAACAGAAGAAACAGGTGTTGGAAACGTCCTCTGGAGTCTTGGGGGAATTAGCTGCTTTTTGGGCTAACTCTGTGATGCCTGAGAGGCAGAACCATTCGTCACATTTCTAGAATGGGAATGATTTAAAACTGTAAGGGCACCACTCAGAAAGGCTTATGCTAAGCTGCTGTGTTCCTTGATGATGAGGACCAAAATGTAGGAGTCAGAGAGACTGGAATAGGTCTGAGGGTACCAAGGTAGCCCACCTCACTGTAGGGACTACTATGATGTCCTGCGCTAACAGCAGTTTCCACAGGGTGTCAAGCAGAAAGTGGCCACCTAAGCAGAAAGTAATGTAAGTTAACTGGTTTCAGATCATCGTATGTTAAGAAGGGATGGGGTCTTCTAGACAGCCAAGATACTATGGAAACTGAGATCAGTGATGGTCCTTAGTGTAACACACTCTGCAAGGTATAATATGCTCCTCCAGACACACGTAGCTGCCTTCTGCTGTGGTTTTCTAATTGTCATATAAGAAACCCCAGACCCCTATAGCACAGATCGTCATACACTGGAAGGTTGAATGCTTCAATACATGTCTGAAAAGAGCATCCAAGGCATGGATGCATCTAAATTTTCTGACTAAGTGGAGAAAAAGGATTCGGCTGTAAAGGGTTTAGAAAGGACAACCTGCCAGATGTTGGCTTGATCTGTGTAAACCCCTAGTTAAGACTGGCAAAGCTATAATTTTTTCTGGGGAAAACTTGCTTTGTTTGGTATTAAAAGGAAAAGAAAAAAATGCTTTGTAGGTCACTGAAGTTAGTAATTGCTGAACTGAGAGTTCAGATGTCATCTATGATTGCAACATCTTCTTTTGTTCATTCTGATTATGAGAAATATCTTCTGATTGAAGTTACTATTGCCTTGTGCCGGGAAAAGTTATGATGACAAAAAGTGCACTGTCTTTATGCACCTGTTCTACACCCACAAGCCATCCAGATGTTCATTTCAGCAGATCAAACTTGAGGAGACAGTAGGGGTATCTTTCTCTATGGATAAGACTAAAGGGCTAATTAGCAGGGTAAAATTTAGGTATTTTATATTTAATCCAGTAAACAGATACGATACACAGACAAGTTAGCAGGCACACGCAGCATTGTTATAGGGGAAGGAGTGCAATGGAAGGTGTCTACACTATTCCAATCATGTCTTTATCTTGCATCCTCTCTGACGTAATTAACAGTTGTTCGACAATTTACAAGTAATATTTGGCCTGTATGAACACAAGTCTATTAATTAGGTTTTCCCATCAGATAAGCTGTCCTCTGTGCTTTGTACTATTAAGATCACAGCACTCTTCCCCGGTGTCGGCTGCAGAATGTAGACATTCAACCACTACCCTCATCCAAAACAATTACTTCACATACCCAAGAGTAATGAAGGAATTGTGTTTTTCCCTTTAGCTGTAACCAACAACATCAGGAAAGATCAAAGGAAGGCTTTTCCCCAGATGTCACACTCCATTTCCACTTCATTTCCCCTTGCTTGGTTTGATTGATGCTCCAGGCTAAGGAAAAGAGCCTTGTTTTTTCTGAGCTGATTTTCTTTCTCAAGTGTAAACAAGCAGAGATGTGTAGACTGGGTAGCACAGAAAGCCAACAAGCTAAAATCAAATGAAGGATATCAGAATTAAGTACACCCCAGAGTCCTGTAGGAATGAGAAAAGCATCAATGCCTCCAAGGTTGGCCACCCACACTGGTGGCCTGATAAATAGCCAAAGAGGTGGGCTATGTGTGAGAACCCTATAGCATGTTGCAAGTATAAACACCACACTGTGTACTCTCTCCTGGTCAGGATTTGGAGCTCAGCAGTGCTCAAGTCCAGTCCTAGCCCTGAGGCACCTGCCCTGCAAGCAGGGTGAGAGGAGGATGCCTTGGAGCAGAGCCCAAAAGAAGAGGACACTAAGGTGTCACCAAGTACTGACCTTTCTCTTTGACTTGGGGATTTGAGGTATCCAAGTGCATGCATCCTAAGGTGCCATTAACCCCATTTGCATAGGACATCATGTGAAACTATGTTTTTGAGTTTTTGAGGCAGCACATCCCTTTCTCCTTGATGTTCAACTCCAACAACACACCTTTTATCCTTCAGGTTCTCCCCCGTCCCCATCTCACTGGGGAGGGCAAGGGAGTGAGCAAGCAGCTGTGTGGGGCTTAGTTACCAGCTGGGGTTAAACCATGACAGTCCTTTCTGGCACCCAACATGGGGCTCAAAGGGTTCAAGATAATGACAGGTTTTATTGGAATGTGCTAGATTGAATTCATAGCTGTTATTGCTGTTTTGCTATTAAAAGGCAGGCTCCTGTGCTTGCCATGGGGCTCGCTTGCCCCACCACAAAACAGCGCTCCTTTTTAGCTTTCGCTTCTTGCTACACTGCTTACCATCTTGCTGTGCTGTGCTCAGGAACATTTTGGTAACAGCAAAGGCGATGCGCCAGGGCCAGCAGCTGGCCAGGGCATCGCTGCTACTGCTGCTGTGCTGCTGTACTGGACAGGCTGGAACTCCAGTGTGAACTTAAGTCGAAGGGACTGTGGCCTGTGGATGAGTCCACACAGGAGCAGGACACTGCAAAGCATCTGTGACTGTGGATAAGTCCACACCAGAGCAGGTACATCTCAAAACGTCTGTTGGCCATGGTTATGTCTGTGCTGCAGCAGGTGTGCCTCTGAAGGGACTGTGGCCCAAGGACAAGTCCACGCTGGAGAAAGTAACCTCAAAGCATCTGTGGCTGTGGATAAGTCCAGGCTGCAGCAGGTATACCTTCAAGCATCAGTGGCTGTGCATGATGGAGCTCCTCAAAGCATGTGGCCACAGATGAGCCCATGACAGAGCAGGTAGAGCCCTGGAGGGACTGCAGCCATGGGTAAGGCTGCGCTGAAGCAGGTTTGCTTGTGAAGGGACTGTGGCATGTGTAATGCCATGCTGGAGCAGGTATACCTGTGAAGGCATTGTGGCCCATGGAGAAGACCATGGTGGAACAGGCGCACTTCTGAGTAACTGTGTCTGTGAGTAAGTCTGTGCTGCAGCAGATACGCCCCTGCAGAAGTTGTGTCTTATAGGTAAGGCTCCACTTGGAGCAGGTACACCCCTAAGGGACTGCAGCCTGTGGACAAGTTTAAGCCAGCGCAAGGGCAAGGAGAAGAGTTCATTGCAATGTTAAACACTAAAATCTGGCCCAAGGGGACCAAGGATGGAGATTGTAATGGATATACCTTTAAATTGTTGTAACACATTATTTGAGTTGCATGTTGTAGGAATTACTATAGCAGGAACTACCTGAACAAATGGAGGAAGCCTTACAAGAAGCAGTGCAAGGGCAGCAGTGACCCATCCTGAGCTGGCTTTGGTGCCCAGTAACTCCACACCACACACCACCTCTCCTGCCGAGTGACCACCTTAACAGATGGAGGCCAAAGTCATGGACGAAATTAACTCAATGGACATTTTGTGGACAAGGGAATTATATCTGTGTATTATATCAAAGGAGAGGAGGGGGGGTGTAATGAGAATGTATTGGATAGTGTGGGATATGAGCATGATGTAAATGGATGGTATGAAATAAGGAGTGGAGAATGTACTGGTTTTGGCTGGGATGGAGTTAATTTTCTTCATAGTACCTAGTATAGGGCTTTGGATTTGTGCTGAGAACAGTGTTGATAATACAGGGATGTTTTTGTTATCAGTAAGCAGCGCTTACAGAGAGCCAAGGTTTTTCGGCTCCTCACCCCACCCCACCAGCGAGCAGGCTGGGGGGGCACAAGGAGCTGGGAGGGGACACAGCTGGGACAGCTGACCCCAACTGACCCAAGGAGTATCCCATACCATATGGCATCATGCTCAGCATATAAAGCTGGGGGGAGAAGGAATGGGGGGAACATTTGGAGTGATGACATTTGTCTTCCCAAGTAACCATTACGCATGACAGAGCCCTGCTTTCCTGGGGGTGGCTGAGCACATGCCTGCCCGTGGGAAGCCGTGGAATAATTCCTTATTTTGCTTTGCTTGCATACACGCCTCTTGCTTTACCTATTGCACCGTGTTTATCTCAACCCTTCTCCCTTCTGATTCTCTCCCTCATCTCAACATGGGAGGATTGAGTGGCTGTGTGGTGCTTTGTGGTATATGAAGGCACAGACCCCAGGTGAGATCCTTTATTGCATACATAAGTGCTGGTTATATGCAATCCCTTATCCACGGAAGTTCTGCCCTGGAATGTGCCTACATGCAGCAAAGCACCTTTTCAGCCAGGTCACACTCCACCAGGCTGTTTACTCCCCCCATACTCATCTGAGGAGGTCTCTTCTTCCCAGATCAGGATTTAAGCTGGGGGGGGCTTCGGGCAGCCCCTCATTGCAGACAGGTGTGCACAGAATTAATCTGTGGATGAGCTCAGAGAGCCAGATTTAGTGCTAATTGCTTCCTCGCTACATTTTAAGAAGTAATCACTCTGCAACCTGGCACCCAGACAGCGAACAAAGCCTTTTCTTCATCTCCACATCCAGGGCTCGGGAGCAAGCAGGAAAAGCATGCACAGATTTCAGAAAGAGCGCTTACAATGCTTGGTTGGGGTTAAACC
Organism: Falco cherrug; assembly: GCF_023634085.1. Lineage (NCBI taxonomy): Eukaryota > Metazoa > Chordata > Aves > Falconiformes > Falconidae > Falco > Falco cherrug. The sequence goes on from NC_073699.1 coordinate 2,423,307, forward strand.
ATGACACTGTTTTTCTCAAATATCCTTTGCATGCATTTATATTATTTCAACCCTATACTGGGCTGCCCAACTGCAACCTGGACTGCATGAAAAGGACCGTGACCAGCAGGTCAAGGGAGGTGATTGTCCCCCTTTACTCCACTCTGGTGAGATCCCACCTGCAGTACTGTGTTCAGCTCTGGGCCGCCCAACATAAGGACATGGACCTGTTGGAGCGAGTCCAGAGAAGTGCCACAAAGATGATGGGAGGGCTGAAGCCCCTCTCCTGTGCAGACAGACTGGGAGAACTGGGGTTGTTCAGCCTGGAGAAGGCTCCAGGGAGACCTTAGAGCAGCTCCCAGTACCTAAAGGGGGCTACAAGAAAGCTGGAGAGGGACTTTTTATAATGGCATGTGGTGATGGAACAAAGAGAAAAGGCTTTAAACTGAAAGGGACAGATTTAGATTAGGTATTAGGGAGAAATTCTTCACTATGAGAGAGGTGAGACACTGGCCCAGGCTGCCCAGAGCAGCTGTGGGTGCCCCATCCCTGGCAGTGCTCAAGGCCAGGCTGGATGGGGCTGGGAGCAACCTGGTCTGGTGGAAGGTGTCCCTGCCCATGGCAGGGGGTTGGAACTAGATGATCTTCAGGGCCCCTTCCAACCCAAACCATTCCATGATTCTATGGCTAGAGGAGTCAGTAAGCCTGCTGTTAACCAATTAGTGCATGCCCCCAGGGACTGCAAATGTGGATTCACACCTCCCTGCAGCTGAGAAGATTCTGCCCTGACTCCTCACTGTCCTGTTTCCTCTAGCAGCTCCTGCTTGGGTCCAGCTCAGGACACTGAAGTTTGTGGCTGCTCCGAGGAAGAACAGCCAGAGCTCAGTCTGTCTTTTGTCCAGCCCACTGCATGAGGCTTTTGTTGAGATAACAGCGCAGGACAGTAATATGTCTCAAAAAAAGTGATTCTCCCTTATTGACAGCACCTGGTGTAGGTGCATGAGCAACCACTAAGTAATGTAGAATATAATATTAATATCAGTTAACTAGGAAAAAAGCCATTAACATACAGGAATCCAATTTACCTTATGTCCTACCTGGTGACTGAAGGGCAAGAAAAGGGTAAATATGCATTAGATCATAAAAATGATAATAGTTTTCCCTAATAAAATGCATTACTGTAATCAAAACCACTTGATATATTTACAACCAAGTCTCCATCGTCCTTTTGCATCTGCTGTGATTTAATTATGATGGTAGCACCAGTCTGTTAATATTGTTTTGAGCTGGCTTAATTTGCCTTCCGTAATTTAGGCAAATTACAGGAGGTGAGAAGGGCTGAATGAGTAACCTTATTAGCAGAGACCTTCTTCAGGATGCAGACTGAATGAAGGTTAAAGAAATAAAAGTTACAACAATAACAAAAAAGAAAGCTAAATAGTTCATGATGAAACTCCTTTTAGGTGGCTGCTCTAATATCAAAAAGTTAATTTATTTGGCCCTATGTTATATTCCATATTTTTATTAGGGCTTTTGTTGTTGTTGTTGTTTTTCATTTTTTTGGTCTTCGGGTCAGTATTTTGTTGACAGTATAATATATGAACCTTGCTCAATGGCCATAATTTGTATTTATGGTATTGTAGATCATCCTTTCACAAAGGAAAAGAATCATGTTTCTGAAAATTGCTATGTCCAAATTATAGCTTTTTCCCTTATGAGAGACAGAGAGGGAGAGAGAGAAAGAGAGAGAATTTGTGGAAGCTTTTTCTTGTGTCTCTGTCGCTGGTGTACATGCAAAGTGATCTCATTAAAATGTATGAAATTGCCCTGGCATAAAATTAATATGGGAGGAGATTTGGGCCAGTGCTTTTTGTATAGATTCTGAAGTATCAAAACTGCCTTTGCTACATCAAGAACTGCATTCAAGTAATTCAGGAAAGGATAGGGTCTAATGCACTCTGCTTATTCCTTTATCAATTTTCACTGGCAGCACTAGTCTATACTATTGAATAAGTTATTATACTTTGATTGATTTTTCTGTCTTCAGGCATGAATTCTATATTTGAGGCAATTCCTGTAAAAGAAAGAAAAGTGATGCCACAAAACATGAACCCCAACTTTTCAAAGCAAAAATATATTTGGGTAATTCCCATGGAAGAAAAATTTGCAGTGATTTGTTTTTCTACATTTGACACTTGAATAAAGACCAGGGGATTTTTCGGTAGAGGGTTAGAATTTTATTACAATTGTCTTTGGTTTTTACTGTGTCTTCCTCACAGCAGGGATTGATGATGGCTGCTTTCAAGGAAAACTGATTCAAAACACACTGAAGACTGACAATCTCTTCACTGACCTCCATGAGTTTTGGATCAGGCCAGGCTGAGGCTGGCTTGCTTCTAGGACTGCTGGTTTCTATTTTCCTAGATTTCAACATGAGGCAGCCAAATGTGTGACCCTCCCCTCTCAATGGATGTATGTTTAATTTGAGGCAGACAACTAAATATGAGCATTGTAACTGAAAACCAAGACCAAACATTTTTAAAACTGCATGTTTCAGCTTGTGTTTGACAGTCTTCCAATGCTATGCCAGAATTCTTCAGTCTGTTCTGAACTTTCTCCCTACGTCTGTCTTACCTCTGATTTTAGTAGATGTGGGCAAGATTTAACTCTCCCACCTGTATAGAAAATTGGCTTGTTGGCCTAGCAAAATGAAAGCTTGGAATAGACAAGGCAGCTCGCCCACCAGAAGGCAATTACTAGGAAGGGAAAGGAGGTGGAGAGCAATATTGTCATGAGAATAAATGAATCAAAGGAGGGGGGGAAATGGTCAGGACTGCCCTGAAGGTAGCAGTGATGACAGCTGCTGTCATTGCTCCACTATGGAGGAATTCAAAGCACAGAGGCTGTTACACTGTGGGGGACCCTTGGTGCAACCACACAATAGTCGGAAGAAAAACAGCATAAAAAATAATCCGACTATCTGCAAACATCTAGAAGGGAATGAAATGACAGGTAACTCCAGACTTGGATTTGCCATGTCGCTTCAGAGCAATCTAATGCTGTTTGGGAATGACCAAGCAGCCTGGGATGGGGAAGAAACGGCAGGCACCACATATCCAGCCTTTACAAGGCTTTTGGGTTTTTTAATGCTGCCTTGCACAGCATCCTCAAAAGTCAGTTAGGGAAGCATGGTGCAGAATGAGCCCTCCTAGGGTGGGCCTCAGAAGAGCTACCTGACCGGCATTAAAGAGTAGCTCAACGTTTAACTGAGAGAAAGTTTCTTCTTCCCATGACCCCGTGCCTTTCACTGGAATCCCCTCTCATGTCCCTGTGTTGCAGGGTGTTTCTGGTCACTAAAAGAGAGCACTTGTCAATTTAAAGCCCAGAAATTGTACACTTCCCATCATCCCTCCCCTCTCCTATGTGTATAGCGTGTGCAGCCCTGGGAGGTTAGATTTTGCTACGTTCTTTGCCAGTGGAAAGCAGCCAACACAGACAGATCCTACAGAACTTCTGGCCACCAGACCATAGTCAAAGAGCCCAACCTCATTCTTTCCCAGACAGCAGCAATCAGAAACTTCAGGCAATTCCAGCTGACAGCCTTTATCAATTGGGGAGAAATAACAAAGTTTCAAGTCTATCAGGAACACAGTGTTAATGAGGAAGTTAATTACACCTAAAGATGTTAAGACATGGATAAGGATAAACCATAATGCTGCCCTTAATGCAGACCACAGAAAAATCCTTGACATTGTTAGACTAGAATAGACTACAAATGATTATTTTGTTGGTTCTGATTTTCTGACATCATGTGATGGTACTTATATCAACTTTTATATTGTGGAAATAAGAGGCTAAGTACCCTTTTGTTTTATTTTTCAAATCGGTATTCTTTTTCAGAGAGGTATTTCACCATAAGATTTTAAAGTCCATTTATTTGGGGAGGGTTGTATATATTCATAGTGAACACATGCAATTTACTTAATACCAGAGAGATACAGATATGCTATATTTATCCAGGAATAAGACTGTTTTTTTAATGATTCAGTGCCTGTCCTGAATAAATAATCTGGCATATATCATTTGCTTTAAGATGGATGAGCTATTGCACCAATATTAAAGATAGTTAAGAATAATTACCCTCCACAATATAAATCACCCGGTTGCTGTGAGGGATGTCACCTTGTAGGACAAAAATGGGAGCGTAGGAAATTAGAAAGGAGATTAATGTCATGTTCTGATGCTCTTGCATAGAAGTTATATATACTTTGCATCTCTACTGCTTGATCTGTCCATACCTCAGGTAAATTGGCTTATGAAACATCCAGATTCACATAATGGAAGATTAGATACAGTAAACATCTAAATTAATCTGTCTCCTGTGTCCAGAATCAATACTAGGGTGTTGATTCTTAGTGTCTTGAGCTAAATTCCTTGCTAATGAGAGGTTTATTTTTTTCATTTAATGGACTTCCGAAAGGCAAGTGTCTGCTATCTCATCTGATCACAGCAAATGACCTTCCTCTTGGAAGATAATTTGAGCTTATTGGATTTAAACTTCAAATCCTCTCCTAACAAGGATCACTGACAAGCACTGAAATTGTCTGGAAGGGGAGACCCCAGTGTGGCGGGCAGCGACGCCAGTCAGTGTATGGCTACACTACATGCTGCGTGAAGACGTGAACATACTCTGCCTGTGCCTTGAGCTGGCCAGACCCCCTTGGCTGTGTTAGGGTGGCACAAATGAGAAAGAGATCAGGCCCAGCATCGTGTTGATGGAGTCACACAGCTTTTGCACAGCACCTGGGCTGGATCCTGGGGGCTCAGAGCACAGGCAGTTCATTGCTTTGAGGTAGTTACCATCATGTAAGCCTGGGCACTTTCTGTGCATTACAAAACTACTGGGAATATCTCTGTGTTTCCTTATCTGAAGTGCTAAAGCCAAGGAGGGCCAAGAAATCTGGCTGGTGTTCAGGGCTAAAATGCTGTGTCAAAAGAAACCAGCCTCTAAGCTTTGCCTTTGTAATTATAGCTTGCTTCTTAAATACGTATAAGCTGCACTCCAGCATGGTATCGTATTATCTGCCAGATGCTGCCCTTGGGAGAGAGAAGAATTTGTAACATAAAGGAAAGAGTTCATTTTCCATAATAGTTTTGCTTTTTAGTCCTCAGATACAATTAAATTCAGCAGATTCCCATAAAGAACATAAAGAGTCAAAAGCTTGCAAGTATTCTCTCTCAGTTCCTTCATGGTGAACTGGACTGGGCTGCTGAGTAAGTCCAGTTGTAATGGGACATGGTTTGATGTGGCAGCCAATGCCTAGAGGGGTGCTTTAAATTTAGAATTATTTTAGAATTAGGATACTGTGGCCTTATCAGATCTTCTTGGATCTGTAGTTTAAAATAAATTGGGTCATTAGAATGTGTAGCATGGTTAACGCTAATGAGCTGGTTGGTTTAATTACATAAGAAAACAGCTCTAACATTGAAGGGTAGGGGTTTTATTGGGGGGGGGTGTCTTTTTTTTTTTTTTTTTAACTAGGAGCAGCAGTGATGCTAATGTTCTCTGTGCTAAATGTCTTCTAATATCACATTTACTATTTATCACATCTGGTGATACAGCATTGGAAGTGTTAAAGAAGGGAAAAAAAACCCCAAAGCTCACTGGAAAGCTGTGGCTGATGCTGGTTTTCTGAATAAGACATGTCTCTTCCTTGACAGATGGAAAGAATATCCAAAGATTTTCCAAGCTTAGAAAAGCCATAGAGATATGAATGAACAGCCTTGGTCTATTTGTAAATGGAGAGAGTGTTAAGTGTCATTTGGGAGGGTGAAGTCTACTTACAGCAGCAGCAAGCCTAAGCTGTTCACCTTTTTCACTCCATACCCTGTGCAGTGTAGGTCCTTAAAGTTATAACTTACTGTCATATGATTATTAGAAGAGTAAGTAGAAATTATGAACATATTTAAAAACTTTTATAATGGGCTACCTGATCCCCAGAAGACACCTTTTTCAGCCACCTGGTATCTTTCTGATAAGATTCTTCAGTAAGTGCATCTGCACTGACCCTGACAGAGTTTGTAAACCACATCCAGGCCAATGAAATACCAGATACTGATGAGCCAGATCAGTCACATAGTCAACTGCTCCACTTCATAAGTCAAGCCCACATGAGAAAACACATCTAACACAAGTCATACCTTGGGAATGGATCAGGAAAGAGCAACTCACCATGAGCCTTGCTGAGTCAAAACCAACACGTGGGCAGATGGGAGATGACTAGTGAAAGCCAGCAGAGAGGTGATCTCACCTGGAAACAGGACACCAGCACCACGGAGTTTCATCTAACACCAGCATTCACTGCAGAAGTCAAACTATTTAACCTGATTGATAGTGTCGCTTTCCTTTTAAAAGTGCATTAATCTATTAAAATACGCTAACAAAAGCAATCCACTTAAATACCTTAGCAAAACCAGCTGTGGTTTGCAGGGCCAGGGCACCCAGCTCTCCTCCCACAGGGGCGAGCTCCAGCTCGCAGTGCCTGCCCCAGGAGATGCAGACCAGTACACGGCACTGAACACACAGACCCCAGATTATGGTCACAGCCAGCCTGTGTCACAGATTCTCTGAAGACAATAAAATTCACAAAATTTGTGACAAGCTTGGCCTCAGCCGCCTCTCTGTATTACTGGTCTCATCTCTAAATGGAGCATCATAAAAGCTGTTAAATCTTGCAGACTTCACAAACTGAAAATATGAAGTATAAATAGTATGTGCCAAGCAGAATGTAAATGGTTATGCCTACACTGCATGAGAAGTATTGGCCACATCTGTCCCAGAAGGTTTTCTGTCAGAAAGGCATTAGGTGAATGCTAAATATCTCAAGAGCCGAGAGTGAGTTAAATGTTGACCTTCACATGCTTTGCTGTCAGGGGGCATGAACGCTGCATGCTCCAGAGCTGAGAGCAACAGTCCCATCCGCTAACACAGCTGCACAACTCCCGACTTGTATTTTTGGTGTGGACCCAGTCCTGAATGTCAACAAGATCTCCGGGACGTTATCAGTTTAAGAACTGAACCATCAGTGAGAGCCTCATTGTCCTCCAGCACATAGGCTTTGATCCAGAGTGGTTTTGTATCTATATAAAATATATTTAAAGTATTCCAATGTTTTAGTACATCAAGATGCACAACAGAATAGATGTAGTATTTTAGCTAGTGCTTTGGGTTTAATACTTTGGAGGCAAGAGTGAAGGTTAGGAGCTGATCACTGAAGGAATTATGTGTTGGGAAAAAATTGTTGCACATTTATTGCACGCAGGATAGATGTATGTATATTTTCACTGAAATAGAATGTGCAGTGATATACTTCTTTATTTCAGTCAAATGTGGATGTCTAACCTGCCATTATAGATGATTAGATAGCTGTATTTACTGCTCTGAAATTATTCTTGATAACACCATTGCTCTTAACCTGCTTCTTAAGCTCCAGAAGGAAAATGGGTACTGTAGCTAATTATTTTCAACAATTCTGAATACAATAAAATGGCACACACTGGAATTACACGTATGATAATTCATAAAAACACACACCCCACTGCTATAGAACAATAAGCATTTTAAAAAATGAAAATCCTTCCTTTCTATCCATGTAAAATACATAATATTTGTGCTGGATGGTGTGAGGAATAATGTCTTACTTTTCTCAGCAGCTGCTTCACTCGCTTACGTTTAAAACACAGCTCTTGCTAACAGCAAAGAAAGAGACACCTACTTCCCTCCATGGCCATTTAAAAGTAATAGCCTCACACTACTTGTCATTTTCATTGCAGTGTGGTTAGTAAAGGAACAGAAACTGAAGGCTTATTTCTGACAGCATTTAACCATGAAACTCCTAAATTGCAGGTGCAGTGTTTGAAGCATGCAGCAGAGTACGTCTCAGATGGTCCCTCTGCAAAGGGACTGCCCTGCCATGCCCAGTCGGCTACACCCACCGATGAAAGAGTCACGTGAAGTTCAGGCTTAATAACATCATTCAGTGTTTGGGTCTTGGAAGTCTCCAATTTAGATTCAACCTAGCTTGTTGCAGATGTCCCAGAGATGAGGACCCAAACCAGCTTCTGAAACAGGTCATGACACTTTTTTCTTAACCTCATACATGGGAGCTGCACACACTGGCCTCTCATTGTCCGCTCAGAGAAATAGCTACACGGGCTTGGTAAAGCTTCACCTGCACTCCTATATTCATTCTGCTCTGTCCTAAGCCAAGAGGAGGATGCTAGGGAATGTCCAAGTCCCTCATCTGTTATCATTGAAAGGAAAAGCAGACAGTAAGAAGTACAGCCTGAAAAAAAAACAACAACAAGCCAACCAACACAAAGCACCACCACAACAAAAAAACCCCAGCAACCAAAAATAAATTATTGTATCTGAATCTGACATCTTCCTGTTAATCAAGTGACCCTTATTAATGGACGAGTTCAAAAAGTGGGCCTCTCTGGCCTGAATTTGCCCTTTCTGACATCAGATGCCTCACATTCAGCTCATTTGTCTGAAGCTGGTTTTAGAGCTCTTTCCGTAATTAAAGGTTTTTCCCCCTCTAAGACAGATTTCCCTGAAGGGCATTTTGTTCCCCTAGTTATTTTACACTGACTACTAGTGTAGTAGTCATGTAGCTAGTGACTACATGACAGTTGTTCAGAGAGAAAGACAGATGAGACGATTTCCACCTTTGGGGCCCTGACCCGCTGCAAATGAATCTGCAATGGACAAATCAACACTATTAAAATAATTTGAATTTCCAGTCTTAATAACTCTTGAAGGTGAGAGAGAAGAGCTGCATAAACTTAGAAGGAATATTTCTGTTCAAAATGATGAAGGTGCAAACCCAACGTATTTCGTGTCAGGCACCTGTTCTCATGGAGCGGCTCATTTCCAGTGCTTTCCTAAGGAAAATATTTCAAATTCCTGTCTCTCCTCAGCACTAAAAGGTAAGCTCAATAGTAGATATACAGTTATTTCGCATGAGTAGATGATACATTAATTTATAAGGCTTTAAAATAATGTGGTATAGTGGCTTGATGTAAGACGAAAGCTTGTGCCTATTACTTATTCCTGGTCAACAAATACAAGGTTTATGATTTACACAAAGAGAGCTATATCTAGCATGAGCCTTGTTGCTGGGAATAGTAGAAATTGCACAAGGTATCCCCATTATTCTATCAGCCTAATTTTGCTAAGTTCATTTTAATGAAGCACAGAAATGTGACTGCCTATTCAGCCTCTCATCCTGGGAACATATTGTAATTAACTGCCTGAGCAGCTGTACGGTGGTAGGAAAAGGCTTTAAATGATGTGACTCTGTTGATATTACGTGTGTTAAAATTATTTTGGAGATTGGAAAGGAAGATCCGATTGCCTTTTATGGCAACGTCTAAAACCTAAATGAGTTCTGACACCTGAAGGAAGAAGAAATAACCTGCAGACTTCACATCAGCAGTCTGTAAAATGCATTTGGAAGCTTGATCACTATGACCTAACCTTTGCAATCATTTCAGCCCCTCCAGTTATTGTCACATATTAGATCCTCAAAAGTTGTTTAATTGATGCTGTAAATGTTAACATAAACTCGATGGCAAAGGAACAGCTATTCACAGTGTAAGCCAATTTCTTCATTATCACAAGGAACCAAGATACCACCGATTACTTTTCTCATGAGCAAACAGCGATGGTACAGTGAAAATCTTAAAAAAAAAAAAAGTACTTGGAGAAACTATTACAACATTTTATTAAATGGGAGCACATGGAGTTAGTATGGCAGACAGCTACAGTTTGTAAGGCAAGGATGGGGCAAGCCTTGAATAATACATTTAAGGTATTAATAGCAATAGTTAAAATATTGCCTTCTGTAGGATGACATAATAGTTCTGCAAATCTGGTTGCTGTCTTTCTTTCTAAAAAGTAGACTGAGGGATTAAGACAAATTATGGTATAGAGTCCATCATGGTGGATCATCGTTAAATGCAGCTGTAAGCCAAAAAGCTACTGAAAGATTTCTGTACCTCCATGTCCTACTCAAGTCACTTATATCAACAAAATAAGATTTGAACAGAGAAAGCTTTCCAGGTCACACTCCAGCCAGCTGGCAGTCCACCACTACTGCAATTTCACTGCAAAACAGTGACAGCAGATCACCATACAAAAGTAAGACCTAGCAAGAAAATATATCCTAGATTTTACAACAGGTTTCTGATCTCAGTCCTAACCCTCCACCAACTGCAACCTTCACCAGTCAGCATCACTCTTCTAACAAAGCCTTCAGGAACACAGGTTAAGTTTTGAAACTGGGTTTCAGTTTAGTTTTGTGAGAAAGCTTTATGCAGCCAGGCTCAGGCATCCCTTAGGAGGGGATGAGACAAGAGGTTTGAGCAACCTGGTCCTAGTGGAAGGTGTCCCTGCCCATGGTAAGGGGGTTGGAACCAGATGATCTTTAAGGTCCCCTCCAACCCACACCATTCTGTGATTCTATGATCCTATGTTACTGGAAGCATGTTCTTTACTTGCCTGTTTGGTCTGCCTAGGAGCAGGGAGAATGAGCTGAGGGTGCCAAGGATGTGCTTCCAAGTGCTTGATCTAGGGGAGGCTGTGGGACCTCCAAGAAAGAGTATGGGACAGAGAGCAACCTGGTTCAACATCTCATCCAACTTTGAGGACCTCTGCAGATGTCAACCTGCATCTGTTTGGGGGGGCTAATTCAGCGCAGAACCTGTCAGCAGGACATGCAGTTCTGAGTGATCCTGGAGCAGAGGCAAGCGAGACTGTTGCTTAGTAAGGCCTGTGATCTCATGAACATTTTTTTTTGTTTGCTTCTGTCTTTAAAAAAAGACATTCTTGCAACTCACCTTTATAGGCTGCCTTCATAACCATGTATCTTGGCTAGCTATGTTTTGCCTCTGTAACTGCTTGCTTGCAAAAATCACTTGATGCTTCTTGTTTAAGAACACAAGGTCTCCTGTGAAGAAAACATTTCTCACAGTCTAGTTGTATATTGTTCAATGCAGAAGCTTCTGGGCACTATTAGTGTTATTATTTGTATTTCAGAGGGCACCAAAGAGATTTGAGAACGGTTGTCCTTTGGCTGGAAAAACAGGTTTCCCCATGAAGAGTTGCTTCAGGGATGTTAAAATCAAAAGTGGAAATGGCACAGCACTAAGCACACAAAGTGGCATTCTGACATGATTAGGGGGGAATATAAATTACAGCCACATTAGTATTAAGTACTAAATATCAGCATAAATATTTGTCTATTCCAGCTGTAGATTCTAATAGAGAATTAGACACGTAAGTGCCTAATAGTATCAAAGCATTTGTTCTAAGAATGTGAATTTTCATATTTGTGCCATTATAAGCAGTGTTAATTCTTCATTTGAAGTACATTTGTCTTCATTATTCAGAGTATCCCTTTTCATTAGCACTGGAAATTCAGTCAGAAACATGCTGTATTCATTCCACTGATGATGATCTAAACTACCCTCTTGGGTGAGAAATGCAAAATACATTTATTCTGTTTTAATTAGACCTCTAGTAAATCCTTGGCAAATGGTAATTTCAAGCAGAAGATGAGAGAGCTATTTCCTTTAGTCTCTCCCTACCATGAGAGCAGGATGACAGAAGGAGCTAGGAGTTAATAGGAAACATTAACCAAAATTTGCCCTTGTAGCAGCTAGCAGTTCAGCTGCTCTTTCATATTTCTTCCATGACATCACACACACTTCCAGACTTTAACATTTGTCCATGGCCTTTAGGGAGTGCACACCACAGTAAAAAGATGAAGTGCTTTTAAAAGATTGCACTAATACACCATCAGGGCTGACACAGCGCTGGTGTCAGTGGAGGTAAGGGAGAGTGCTGAACTCCTCACCTCCATCCCTATCACTAGGAGGATGAAAAACGTCTACTCTGATGCTGCCAGCATTGCAAGCTGTCTCCAGCTGCCCACAACCAGCCATCAGGATCAAAGGGTGGGGAGCGCCAGGGCCCCAGTATCCACAGTGCTCAAGGTTTAAGTGCTGTGAGGGAGGGATAGCAATGGAGTCAACTAGGGTGGGGAAAGAAGAGACGCTGAAATCTTTCCCTTCCTGGCAAAAATCCCAGGAAACCTAGATCTGACCATCAGCTTAAAAATGCAGTTGTGCTCCCCAGGGATACAGGTACATTGAAATATTATTAAGCTACCCTGGGTGACCCCAGTGGTCCTTTATGGACTGGCTGGCTACTGAGGGGTTAGAGGAACACCCCGTTTCTCAGCCACAATGTTCTTTGTGCTGAAAAAGGACAGTAGCTCATGGGAAAAACAGTGACTAAGGCATCACTGAGACATAAATTCCTTCCCAGGCCTGCCCTTTGCCTGCTTGCTGCCTCGGGATGAGTCACTGCCATTTATCCTCTTTCTCTTAGATTCATTATCTATTCAGTGCAAATCTTATAAGGCAGGAGCACCTTCTTAAAGGGGTTTGTCTAACACCAAAGATGACGAGTTCCCGCAGTGCAACCGTGGTGTATAAATAGTGAGGAGGCCAGCTGGCTGCAGAGTGTAAAAGGCTTGTGCTCTGCAATTCTTTGGCCTTTCCAAACTGTGGAAACTTACAAATATCGAAAGGAAAGAATCCAAAGGCAAAGGAGGAGGGCTTGAGGAGGTGGAGGAAGGGAGGGAAACCACATACTAATGGCTTATGATAAATTACTTGGCAATTTGTAGTCTGGCTTCTTTGAGATAAAAAGCCAATATAAAGAAATCAAGAGCAATTATGTCCCAGCCTATGAAATGTCTTGGGCTATGTTCAAGCCTTCATTTTTCAGCTTATGAAATGTCTTGGGGTATGCTCAAGCCTTCACTTTTGATTCCTTATGTTTTACACTTTGTATGTTTTGTGTCTTCTGCAAATAATGAATTCTATCATCATTATTAGTTATTATTTTCATTATGGTATTTATTACAGTCTTGAAGATACAGGATATGGCTGGAAAGTGGCCAGACTGCGGTTGTAGAATATATTGGATTTTAAGGAGTTTTTTCATGTGCTTAATGAAGACGTAAGTGGGATAAGAGGGCTGAAAGCTGAAACTTAAAAATCCAGCCTAGATTTTATTTTTTTTTTTGATACAACAGCTACAGAAATTTCTGCTGGAGCCCAGATAGTCGATAACTCCCACTCTCTGGGCTTTTTGGACCAATCTAAGTGTGTTTCCCGACAGCCCAGTGGCCTTGATGACATTCAGCATAGCAGGGTGGAGCTTGCAGCAAAGGTCAGACTAACAGGGAACCTTTCTGGGTTTAAAAATAAAATACACACAGTGAAGGAAGCGCTGCACTTGGAGAGCTGGGAGCCTAAGACAGCTGTTATAAAATTGTAGGCCTCTTTTAGGGGTTTGGGTGAGGAAAAGTACAGGCCATAGAGCCATAAGGAGAGTATTCTGTTCATAGGAGTGAGCATGACAAATAACATGGAGAGGCAACAGAAGAAAAAGGAACCTGGCTTAATAAAAGGAGCAAATGGCTGCCTGTAGAGTATTAATTTAGTTGGACAGTAGTACCTCCGTACCAGTCCTCCTCCTGGAGTTAACTACTCCACAAACAGAGCGAAGAGGAGCTCTCTGCCTTGCAGAGCTCATGGGGTAAGTGTAAGATGAGAGACAGCAGGCAGGCAAGGGAAATGCAAGGAAACCAGTACACACAGTTGGTCAAAGTGATAAGGCCAGCGGTTTCAGGAGAGGAAGGTCCTAAGCCCTGCTCACACAGCAAACAGGTGTTTTAGGGAGGGGTTTCAGAATAGCTTCACAGCTGTTTGTGGGATTTTCCTGCCTAATGCAAGGGGAAACTTCAGAGAAGGCACAGAGGAGGTAGCTTGAAAGCACAGAGAAAGCAACCGAGCTGATGCCAAGGCCCAGCTGAGGACAGGAAGATGAAGAAGGCAAGGAAAATAGGGCAAAAAATGTTGGCTGTGAAATATTTTCATTTAGTTTCTCCTGGATGTATTGTAGGCCAGTGAACAGCGTAAGCAGTTGGAAGAGATAATGGATGTCATGAGCAGCAGCGTTTTGAACGGGCAGGAAAGGGGAAAGGGAAGATGCCCACATTATGATGAAGAGACAGGTAGATGATGTCACCACAGCAACGAAGCCGAGAGATGGGGCAGGCAAGAGGGCAGGCAGGGCCAGATTCAGGGCCACGCTGAGGCTACGCATGCACAAAAGACATACAAGAGACAGGCTGAGATGTTCGGTAGGAGATTGATTTTGGTGCAGTCTTTGTGTACTTCCCAGCACAGGATTTATTCTCAAAACAGCTGACAGGACAGATTTGCTCTTTTTGATGGTTTTATAGCACATCTTTCAGGAGTCCTGCAGCCAGCCTCTGCCAGCCATAAGGTGGGCTGTTGGCTCATCACAGCAAGCAAATGCAACTCTATTGATTTAAAGATGTACGCGTCTCCTGCTAGAAAATCATTGTATTCAATGGTTTCTTCATTGCATTTAATCATGAGAGTAGGTTTTCCATTATATTCAAATGACATTTTTTCCTTTTCTAGGAGACAGATGGAAAAGCACATAACAAATGCATGGAGAGAGGCATTTTTAAACAAGTCTGCACAATGGAAGCAAACCTCACAAGAAAGGTCAGACTGGCAGGTCCTTTTCACACACAGGTGCATGGCACAGAACTTTGCAACTGCTGAATTGTTACCACAGCAGTGCTCAGGACCAAATAAAACCTACCTTTGCTCTGTCCTTCAACAAGGTCTACTAGCACAGCCAGAAATTTCACCTGCTTTTCTCAGAGTAGAGTCAGGCTGTTGTTTCCCTGTTCTCCTCCTAGTCTCATAAATCTTGAACTCTTAGTTGTGCATCTGGAGGAATGGTGTGTGTGTGTCCTTGGAGCATGATGGCTGGGGACATGAGAGACAGAGATTCAAAACCAGAATCAAGAGAACTACTGTTTTGAAGCAGTGGTCTGAGCTGTTGGTACCCAAATTCTGCAGAACATTAGTCTACATTTAGTCTTAATTTAGTGACTTCAATCTTGCCTCCACTGCAACTACATGGAATTGAACTGTGTCCTGCACTTACTTCTGCCGTAAGCTCTTCAGGGAGACCTAGGTCTCAGGACGGTATCAAAATATCAAAACACATTTATCATCCCCCTGTATTTTCATTAGTTTTGTGACTGTGCCTTCCTAACGTGATACAGTGCTTCCATTAATCCTGACACAGAAATAGTTGATCTGACAGAAGGGCCCTTGCCTATCTTCTTCAATTTTTTTTAATTATTATTATTTTTACATTTCTAGATCTTGTGATGCCGGGGGACTGTTACCAGTGTGCTTAACCGTAAATGTTGCAACTAATGTATCCATGACATTGCAGAGCTGTACAACACTATTATGTAGTTTAGCTACTAGTAGAATACTCTATTGTGTAGTTTAGGTACTAAGTAGGTAAGAACTGGTCTGAAACTGAGACATGAGCACTGAAACAGGGCCAGGAGAAGGTCATGAAAAGGACAAGATGATGAAGATGTCTCAAATGACCACCAGATGACCCCAGACCCATTAGGCCACACATCCGTAGTGAGAGTGTAGATGTGATAAGTAGTTCTTGGAACTGTAACGAATATGCTAATAGTTTCTCAGAAATGTCATTAATATGTATAGAACGGCCATATAAATATCAACAGTGAACAAAGTCGGTATGCACCTTGGGCAGAACTTAGCCCCCACGCATCTGGTGCTGAAAATAAAGAATGCCTGCTTTCTAACACTCCAAACCCAGTATTAGAGAGTTTTGTCTCTGATTTTTTGGTATCACTTGTACTTAAATTTGGAAGATAATTATTTGAATCAGTTCTTTCTTAGCCTATTGTTATTACTTTTTGTACTTAGGTCTCTCTGTAATCATGGCAAAGAACCTCAGTCTTGATCAAGTCTATTTCCTTTTCTCCCTCTGGTCCTCCAAAACAGTAATTGGATTGTTGGAGAAGTCTAGTGAAAATAGCATTTGTCATTTTCAAGCATCAAACATCTTCACAAGTATTTGTTGATTGCTGTTTCTTACCAGTGCTCTTTGAAGCAGGTACGGTCTGTAACATCTGCTTAACCAATACATAAACAAGCCATGAGGTTCTTCATAGAGCTCAAATAGCATACTAGCATCGATATTTTTATTACATTCCTTCTTTCATGTCAAACTCTGACAAGACAAAGTTCATACTTCCCTTGCAAGCCTGGCTCTGGACTCCACAGCCCACGAGTTTTACTATCACTCAGTGTTAGTTCATTGTCCTTTGAGTGCGGACTGCACGAGCTGGAGCAGAGTACCGTGCTCTCCCTCTGCTCTGCCCACACTGCCACAGATGTGTCAGCAAACGGCTGTGAAGGTTTCCTGGACCCTCTTGGCACTCAAGCTGTGCCTGGGATAATCTGCAGAATGTGGCACAGGCCAGAAAATGTACAAGAAAGCCTTCAAGCAAAGTAAGTTGAGGCAGTCATGTCCCTCTGCACTCCCATGCAGTAAGAGACGAAGGAGCTGAGATCCTCTCCATTTGATCTCCCTCACCTCCAACGTAATGATTTTTGTATGCCACATGCTTGCTCAGGACATTTCAAAAGGCATCAAAACACTTCGGCTTTTACAGAATTGATTTTTTTTTTTTTTCAGAATGGCTTGAAATGTTGTCTTTTGAACCATTTTGGCACCAAACTGTCTTTCCCTAGCAGGCAGGCAGCACAGAAGGGGACCCACCACGTTGACTGGATGGAGGCACACACCTATCATGGATGTATTCTGGTATTGTTTTCCACATGAAATAAATTAAGCTCTTTTGGTTTCCTCCAATAAAATAAACTTCTGGGTTATGCTTTTCTCTACCTGCTTCAGTTTGTATTTCTTTTTCTCAGGTGTGGGAAACCAGAATTCCCATGCTATTCCAGATAAAGTCTCAAAACAGTCTTGCATTTCCTTACATCCATTGGTAAGAAGATACTAGGCAAGGCATCTTGCCAATCTTGAAAGTACATTTGAATGGATAGTCTGGTCTGTCTTCTCTATTTTATATCACAGTCTCCAATGTTGCGGCCAGAATTTGTGTTCTCAAGGCCTGTGTGACTCGCATTTCGTTCTGATACGTTTTAGGCCACCCCCACTCTATGGTCATCTAACTCTTCCTAAATTATACCCCTAGCCTGCTCTGAGATGAAAGTGCTGCTTAATTTTTCTCATAAGCAATTTCCTTAAGTTTACCCCCCTTTTTCTGAAGAGGTTGTTAAAGCACGCTTTTAAAATTAGCGTCTGAAGCCAGAGACCTTTTTTCCCTCCTGTGATAATTTAACCCTCATCACAACCTATTGCAAATTTTCTTTTCATTTCATCCCTACTCAGTTCACAGTTCTTTGCTGACATCCAGCTTATTCATCTTAAGTAATAATTTCTTAAATGTCAAGAGAAAAATATTGACTGATTTAGAGAATCTTATGTCTTATCAAAGAAGACTTCGGATTATTCTGGGGAACCTGTTTCTGACATAGCCTTGTAGCATGTTAATTCCCTTCTCTGTACATCTATATTTTCCTTAAAATTTTCCTCTGAAGTCTTAGATATAACTGGCATCAAACTAATTGGGTTTTAATTATCCACGTCTTTTTTTTTTTTTTTCACCCACTTCAATAAATCTATTCCAGTGATCTGATTTGACAGGATCTCTGATGAGATGAAGAGATACGCGTAGAAACTGTGGAGAGGAAAAATACTTTTTTTCAGTTCAGTTTTTTTTTTTTAGGTCAGTTATTTTTCATTAGTCCACTGAAATCCACAGGGCTGCTGAACACAGGCTTGTGAATTCAGAGTCAGATACTACACTCCTGTCCTTAAAGCCACCTTTTTCACAAGTTTTGGCATTTCATGCCAGGGTGATTTAGAAGCCTGCCATCTCCAAATGTCCCTGCCGGATTACTGATTAGGTGTGGTGCTGATTTCACCATTGCCAGTAAATGTAAACGATTATCAATCTCAGTTTACATTAAAACATCAAGCTGTAAATTGTGCAGGCTGACAACTCCAATTCACCATCATCTCTGATTTAGCTGCAACAGTTGAAGAGTTTACCTTCCAGGGTGGTAACCTCTTCAGCCACCACAGGTAAATCCAGTGTGAATCAGAGTGTGAATGGCCCTATTCTTCCCAATTATCCAGCTATCAATGCACAGAATTGCGAGGGTCATGCTGCAAATCTCTGCCCTCCACTCCAGAGGTCTCAGTCTTACCAGAAAAGACACGATTCAAAACGCCACGGGAAGATTTCACCTATTGCAATTATCTTATCAAGCAGTAACCATCATGTTACTAACATTTATAAGAATTTCATCAGATTATTGTATTCCAAGGCCTAGGAAAGAAATATGCCAGGAAATAGTTCCCCATTGTTCATATTCTAGGGAAAATTCTGACCTGACTGTTGTGGCAGTTAATGTTGCAATCGACATCAATGAAGGCTGAGAGACGTGAGAGCCGTTGCTCCACAATTAGACTGTGCCTTATGGAACAAGCCTCGGCAGAGGCAGAGAGCTTTGTGCCTGCCGCCGAGTGACAGGATTAGCTCACATCTGAGCACGGATATGGTCTTGGCGTGCAGGAAGCTTTTGCAAGTGGTTTGGGCTGAGAGCGAAAAGGGATCTATTTCAGTAGCCGACATTTGAAATGGCAAAGTGCCACAGGGTAGCCAACAGGCACGGAGAAAAGGATGTGTTGGGTCACACTGGATGCCTACGATGACCAATAGATGTTTCTGGACCTTGAAGTGGTACACATCAGTCCGCATCCACACTAGTAAACCATGGGAGTCCCCAAAACAAGGTGGCTGCCCACCAGCTGTTTTGGGGAATGATCCCTGGACCATGCCAGCTGTTGAATTGTATCCAGGGACTGCTGGAGAATGCGCAAGGTGGAACAGGACAAATTCTCGACAGGGAACAGTCTAGGGATTTACCAGCACATGGAGCCACAGTCCTGTGCTCATAAGCATGCTGGAAATTACAGAGGCAGCCTTGGTACGCAAATGGATGCAGAACTGGCACTTCACTAGTAGGAAAAGGTCTGTGGTAGGACTCATTAGCATCCAACCCCCATGATATGGTTCAGAAAGTCACCAGTGGGGCTGGCTACTCTGCAAAGTGCAACCTGCATGGGTCTATACATCCACATCCTCCCACTCTGCTGGGCTGGAGAAAAGTCTTTGGGGTTCACTTCCCATATTCATGTATATGGTGAAGTATCTAGCACATTTTGACTGAATTTCACTGAAAATGTGCTGTTTGTCCACTGAACTTCTTCACCTTTGTATTAGTTGGGTCTGTTTAATAAATTCCTCCTGGGAAAAACAAAAGGCGACGTTTCACCCTTCATGTGTTATATGTGACTTCCACTTGCAGGCAGAGATTTTTCATTTCACCTGGTTAAAGAAGCCTTTAAATAGGAATCAGCAGGACCTCTGCCATGCACAGTCCTTCATTAACCGAGACAAACTTCTGTGAAAGGTAATGGAAGAAAAGGAGGATCCCTACATGATTCTCCAGCGCAAGTGGATTTTTACAAAAGGCTGAAATAGGTGCATTTATAGATGCAAAAAACGTATGCATGCAGATATATGTCAAATATTTTTTTTGGCTGACAGTAAAAATAAACAATTTAATCTTTCAAGTGACAAATGGCTTCTTATTTGGCAGAGTTGATTAAATTTGTTTTGTGGCTAGAAAAAAAATGTGCTGCAGTTCACTGATACAGAAACAATTAAAATAGATTGGCTTTGCTGATGCAATTCCAGACATGAAGTAATTATCCCTTTATGAAATCACATCTGTAAAAGGATAATTGATTTGAATGAGTACAATATTTCACAGAGACCTGAGTGAGTACAGCACTTATTTTACCTCCACAGTATATTCTTACAGTCTCAAAAAACTTAATTCTTAATAACAGCTGGTTTACTATTTGCTTGTTTTTATTTTATATGTATGTATGCATTAATGTATGCATTTCCCTCATGGAGATATTTTTAGACATAAAAATGCTGAGCTTCAGAAAAGCAATAAATTAGTTTGAAGCACTGCAGAAGAGCCACAGTTTACCTAAATGACATAAGGGTTTCTAAACCTTCTGTTAAATTTTGTTGCTTCCACAGGCTGTCCCAAGGAGTTCATACAACATGAAGTGACCGGGAGTTTTTTTGGATGTTGAGTAAAGTAGTAGAAATTTTTCTTGTTTCTTTTGCCTAATGGATGTTCTGCCTAGAGAGTACAATTCTGTACAGTGGCATATTTCCTGCTGGCCCTTGCAAATGCTTTGACATGCAGAAATGGGACCTACAATGTCATCCGAAGGTCTGAGAAAAAGTGGAATAATGCCAGAGAAGGGCCAAAAGTCCAACAGAAGAATTTCAAGGTGTGACATGGGAAGAACAGCTAGAGGAATTTACGTGTACAGAACAACCACCTGACAGGTACAGCGATAAACAATATTTAGAGAATGTGTTAAAATCATGTCAGTAAGAGTGGGAATTTAAGTATGCTATTTGGAAGTGATCCATGACATTTAGTTGTTAGGTCAGTTAGCTAGCAAAATAATTTATATAGGGCAGTAATAACTTGGAACAACTGAGAAGGAAGATTGGTTTGTACTTGTCCTTCATAAGCAGCTGAGAGTCACCACTGCTGTGTCTGTGAGAAGGGCAAAGGTGTTCCTAGGACATATGAGATGAAATTTTTCCAGTGTGTACAGTGAAATACAAATGTTGCTTTATCTCACAGCACCTTGGTGTCATTATTTCTGGAGAAACCTCACCTGCAGTACTCTGAGCCAGTGAGGTCCCACATTCAAGAACCCACACTGGGCATGGTGAAGAAAAGGCCAGTAACGTGACTGGGCTGCTGGGCAAAAGGCAACTAACTGGGCACACAGGGTTTGCTCAAGCTGTCATGACAAAAGGAGGAAAGATTTTATTAAGAACTACTTCCTTTTCTCAATTTTTTCAGTTCCAGAGGGGAAGAACTAGGTTAAGGGAGGACAAATAAACTGGGCATGAGTACATTTAGACAGAAACCAGGAGAAAGTTCCAGGTCTCCAAGCACTGAATACCTGGATCACAGGTGGTAAACATCAATAACAGCAAAGTTTTGAGGGAGATTCTGGTCAACAATTCACATGGGTAAGAAACTGTGTGTACCTGTAACAGCAGGAGGCAAGTCTGATGATCCTTCTAGTCTAGCATTCCAGGTAAAATAAAACAGCACAGCCTGATCTTCCAAGGTATCAAAGAACAGTGACCCATGACTCAGAAAATTGTCCTTATTTGTGACTGATCTGAAAAATACACAGGAATTAAGCATATTAAGCATCTATTTAACTATTGGACTCAATTAGAGCTTTAACAAGCACTGCAGGCTAATATATTTAATTAACAAGAACTAATTTTCACAATGCAACATTGTATTGTTAATAGAAAAATAATAATCATAAACCTAATGAAAATACAGCATAAAATCAATCGAATTTAAGATGAAAATAGTATCATAAATGCTGCAGTACTAATTCTATTGTTAATAGCAGAAAGCTGGTGGTGGCTTCTCTTAAACAACAGAAAAACAGGTTTTATATCATTCAAATGCAGAACTTAAAAATGAGCAGAGTATATCATGTTCTGTGTGTTTATTCTGGTTGAAAGTTGCATTGATTTCGTGTTACCCTCTGCTTTTAAGTGTATACTATTAAAGATGTGTGCCTTTTCCATGCTCATGAAATGCTGTGTTATTAACACAAGAGAAAGGAGGCTTTGACCAGCACATTAGTACCAGCCTTTTGAAGGTCCACGAGTATCTACTTGCCAAGGATTTTGGTGGAACTAGAATCATCAGTGCCTTCTATCAGAAACAGCTTACCAAAACAGCAACAGAACAAAAAAAGGAAAAAGTAATTAAAATGTAAAAAAGTAAAAAAAAGTCATTAAAAAGGAAGGCCATTCTTTCTGTTCTCAAAGCACAGCTTCCAGTAACCTAAAGAGTTATTTGTGCAGCCAGCACGATGATGATCAAAAGAGAAGCTTGAAAGAAGTAAAGATTTCCAATACATGTTGTTTTCACAGCCGCAGGTCTACAGCCAGCGTAGTTATTTCTTATGACTAACTGCAAAGCCAGGTTAAAGCAATTATTTTTTTTATGGAGAATGTGTTTTCAATTTTGGAGATATAAAGAAAACCAGTTTGCATTTGGCCTTACTTAACAGGTGGGAGCAGAGAATTTGGTTTGTTTTAATTATGAAACTACTTAGATATTCTTTTATGATGAAGTAATTTAAATCAATTCTAAACAGCTACATGATGGCAATCTTCAACACTTCATTTCTGTGATTTACTTGAAAAATTTCATTTATAACTGTCCCACAGCACTGTGTTGCCTATCAGGTGTACTGGATTCAAAATGAAAATTCTCTTCATGCTAAGTACACTGGAGCACATTTGAAATCTCCCTGTGCTAATGTGCACAGCACTTTAGCCATCTCAGTGGAGGTAAGGGATGGAGATCCATGTGGCAGCTAAGAGGTAAGGGCTTTCAATGTGTTAGAAACCATGGAAGCACCTGAGAACAGTCCTTCACTTGAGAACAAGGCTTCACTCCTGTAAAGGTGGTAGGATCGATAGCCCAAGTGAAGTGCATCTACAACAACGCAAGCAGCATGGGCAACAAATAGGAGGAACTGGAAGCCACTGCAGAAAAACTATGATATAGTTGCCATCACAGAAACATAGTGGGATGGCTCAAACAACTGGAGTGTTGCCATGGATGTCTATAAGTTCTTCAGAAGAACTGGCAAGGGAGGAGAGGCAGTGTGGGAGCCCTGTATATTAGGAGTGTTTTGACTACCTAGAGCTTGATGATGGTGATGAAAGGTCAAGTGTTTATGGGTAAGAACCAGGGAGAAGGCCAACAAGGCAGATATCATGGTGGGAGTCTGTTATAGACCACCCAAGCAAGATGAAGACACAGATGTAGTAGTATATAACCAGCTGGGAGAAGTCTCACAAGTGCTAGCCCTTGTTCTCATGTGGGGCTTCAATTTACCAGGTCTCTGCAGGAAGCACAACACAGCAGAGAGGAAACAGCCTGGGAGGTTCTTGGAATGTGTGGAAGATAAGTCAGCTGGTCAGTGAGCCAGCCAAGGAAGGCACCCTGTTGGACCTGTTGTTTGCGAACAGAGAAGGGCTGGTGGGTGATGTAGTGGTTGGAGGCCCTCTTGGGCATGGCAATCATGAAATTACAGTTTTCAATTCTCAGAGAAGGGGGGGAGGGGACTGTAGCAGAAGTCCTGCTTCCAGAAGGCAGACTGGCCTGTTTAGGAGCCTGGTTGACAGAGTCCCTTGGGAGGCTGTCCTGAAGGGCAAAGGAGTCCAGGAAGGCTGGACACGCTTCAAGAAGGAATTCTCCAAGGCATGGGAGCAGGCTGTCCCCAGGTGCCAAAAGACGAGCCAGCAGGGAAGAAGAACAGCCTGGCTGAACAGAGCGCTTTGGCTGGAACTCAGGGAAAAAAAGAGACCTTACGACCTTTGGAATAAGGGACAGGTAACTCAGGAGGACTACAAGGATGCCGTGAGGCTGTACAGGGAGAAAACTAGAAGGGCCAAAGCCCAGCTAGAACTTAATTTGGCTGCTGCACTGCAAGGCAATGGAAAATGTTTCTACAAATACATTGGCAAGAAAAGGAGGGCTAGGGAGAATCTCCATCCCCTATTTGATGCAGGGGGAAACACGGTGGCAAAGGTTGAGAAAAAGGCGGAGGTACTCAATGCTGTCTTTGCCTCAGTCTTTAATGGTAAGACCAGTTGTTCTTGGGGTACCCAGTCCCCTGAGCTGGAGGACAGGTATGGGGAGCAGAATGAAGCCCCAATAATCTGAGGTGAAACAGTCAGACCTGCTAAACCACTTAGACACACACAAGTCTATGGGGCTGGATGGGATCCACCCAAGGGTACTAAGGAAGATGGCAGAAATGCTCACCAAGCCACATTCCACCATTTATTGGCCATCCCGACTAACTGGGGAGGTCCCAGTTAACTGGAGGCTAGCAAATGTGATGCCTGTCTACAAGAAGGGCTGGAAGGAGGATCTGGGGAACTACAGGCCTGTCAGCCCAGCCTGGTTCCTGGCAAGGTTACGGAGCAGATCATCTTAAATGCCATCACGTGGCACATCATATGGGACAACCAGGTGATCAGGCCTAGTCAGCATGTGTTTATGAAAGTCAGGTCCTGCTTAACTAACCTGATCATCTGTGACAAGATGACCTGCCTACTGGATGAGTGAAAGACTGCAGATGTTGACCTAGAATTTAGTGATGCTTTTGACAGCATTTCCCACAGCATCTCCTGGAGAAACTGGCTGCTCATGGCTCGGACAGGTGTACTCTATGCTGGGTAAAAACCTGGCTGGACAGCTGAGCCCGAAGAGTGGTGGTGGATGGAGTTACATCATATGTGTTCCCCAGGGCTCAGTACTGGGGCCAGTACTGGTTAATATTTTTATCAACAATCTAGACAAGGGGACTGAGTGCACCCTCAAGACAGATGACACCACGTTGTGTGGGAGTGTTGATCTGCTTGGGCATAGGAAGGCTCTGCAGAGGGATCTGGACAGGCTGGACTGATGGGCCAAGGCCAACTGTATGAAGTTCAACAAGAAGTGTTGGGTCCTGCATTTGGGTCACAACAACCCCACATAACGCTACAGGCCTGGGGAAGAGTGGCTGGGAAGCTTCCCCAGGGGAATAAGACCTGGGTGTGCTGGTCAACAGGCAGCTGAACATGAGCCAGCAGTGTGCCCAGGTGGCCAAGAAGGCCAAAAGCATCCTGGCTTGTATCAGAAACAGTGTGGCCAGCAGGACAGGGGCAGTGATTGTCCCCCTGTACTGGGCACTGGTGAAGTCACCCCTTGAATGCTGTGCTCAGTTTTGGGGCCCTCACTTCAACAAAGAAATTGAGGTGCTGGAGCGTGTGCCAGAGAAGAGCAGCAAAGCTGGTGCAGGGTCTGGAGCACAAGTCTCCTGAGGAGCGGTGGAGGGAACTGGGGTTGTTCAGCCTGGAGAATCACGGGGGATCTTCTTTCTACAACTACCTGAAAGAAGATTGTATCGAGGTGGGGGTCTGTCCCTTCTCCCAAGTAACAAGCAATAGGATGAGAGGAAACAGCCTCAAGTTACACCGGGGGGGGGGGGGGGGGTGTTAGATTGGATGTTAGGAAAAATGTTTTCACCCAAAAGGGTGGTTAAGCACTGGAACAGGCAGCTCAGGGAAGTGGTAGAGTCACCATCCCTGGAGATATTTAAAAAATGTGTAGATGAGGTGCTTAGGGACATGGTTTATTTTTGGACTTGGTTTATGGTTGGACTCAATAATCTTAAAGTTTTTTTCCAACCTAAATGATTCTATGATTCTATGAGTGGTGGGAGTCCTCTGACTTCCAGTATCTGTTCTCAAAAGAGCAGTTCTGGATGATACTCAGTGCAATCTCAGATCCAGAATTTTCAGTCACTTCATAGACACCTTTAGCATTTGGTCTTGAACAAATCTCAGGGATAGAGCTAGTAGTTTCTCATAGGAGGTAAGTCTGAAGGAGAGAAGAGCAAAGGATGAATGGCACTTCCTCAGAGAAGATATACTCACAGCAAAAGTGTAAAGCGTGCTTATGGAAAAGGAAAGCAGAAAAAGGTGGCTACACAGAAGAACAGGAAGAAGAACCCAGGTCTGCGTTACTTACTAGTACAAGGAAGACCACAGAAATTGTCAATCAGCTTGTCACTGAAGAGGAGAAAATCGTGACAAATGATGGTGAGAAAGTCAAACTGCGACTTGCCTTTTTGCTGAACAGAGGGAGCATTTAATGTCAACGAAAAAAACCAGAGAAGGCAGGTACATACAGCTGGCCTTTGACTGCAGTGCTTAGCCTTAGGTAGCTAGAGTTATTTGAGGTGTTCACCCCACCTGCAGCTGTTGGTACAGGAAGACATGGTACACATGCAGATGCTCAGACACACTTAGGCATCCCAAATGTTTAAAAAATGCATTTGAGCCTTTGATATTCTCAGTCCGCTTTGGCCTTATGAGGTTAACCTTGGGGTCTGTTGGTGGTCAGCTGAGAGAATTTGTAAAGGGTGGGTGAAAAACAGACTACGAAGGTTCAAAAGCATTCCCAGTCTTGAAAAGGGGGAACAGAGAGGACCTGGGGAAAATACAGACCTTTCAGCTTGGCTTAAACCCACAATGAAGTTCTGGATCTAATCAACAGACCAGCCATGTGTAAGAATCTGGAAAATAAGAATGAGTTAGATAAGAAAAATACCGATGTGCCAAGTATTAAATCATGAATAAACCTATCTAATTTCCTTCCCAAACTAGATACAAGTTCACATGGCAATGAAGAAGCCTTGGATTTCATACAGTTTAATTTTGGACACTATCCTCCAAGATATTATATCATAAATAAGAAAGAGCATAGTCTAAACAAAATCATACATAGTATGTGCAGAAATAGTAGTGTCACCAAAATTTGGAATAAGAAAACTCCTTAACACACATGTTGCATTAAGAAGCAGGCATTCTTTATCACAGTGCTAGATGCACAGGGGATCATTTCACCTAATGTGCATGCTATATTTTCATTCAAACATAATTATATACTACACACTTATATTTATGCATTACATTTCTCAGAAAAATCATACGTATTCATTCAACAGGCAGTAGTATGTTAATTAAGCATCATGCATGCTCCTTACAGGCATCTCAGTCTTCTAAGGGGTCTCAAACAATAGTCAACCCTATAGTCACAGCAGACTGATCTATGAAACTTTATTTATTCCTTTATATGGAGACCCCAAGAAGAATCCAAGTTTGTTTCATACGTTACCTATACAATGGTCTCCTCGGTAACTGCAAGTTTTAAAGGACTCTTTCCCTCTTAGCATAAAATCACACAGCCAGGGCTGGTTAATGATCTCTCCACAGTGATTACACCGAAACAATCAATCTAGTCACAAAGCTAAACCAGACTATATTACACAGTAACAGTAGGGCAACAAACCTGCATGTCGCACTAGCATTGTTCATAGCGTTAGTCAGGGCTTGTATCAGTAGTTCTTTGCCAATCTGAGAAAAATGCATCAGGTGGGTGCCATCCCTCTGCTCAGTGTTTAACAGCGAGTCTTTAATGAATTTTCAAATGGTGTGAAGGCACTGCTGAGCCTCTTTGAGAACAAGGTCAAATTCCCAGATGATCTTGATGTCTGAAACATGCAGGGTGAAATTCAGTATGAAAGCATGCAAGGCAGGAAGAATCCACTGTGCAAACACACAACATGGACTAACTCCCCAGGAAATATCTATTCAGAAAAGGAGACGGGGGATGTAGTGAGTCACACATTGGAGATGAGTCAACAATGTCCTGGTGTGTGAAAAAGCAAAATGATCCTGAGGTGTGTGAAAAGCAGCATGCAGCCTACAGACCCTGCTGCAGACATTGACTAGTATTTGTAATCGTATAAAGGATTTGCTGGCACAGTAGTGAGAGCAGGTCTCACAGAAGATGTGATCATAGATGAACCGTTTGCCTAAGAGAACGCTAAGGAGTCAGAAGGATGTCACAAGGTGAACAGTCCTGTAAAAACAGGGTAAGGGAGATAAATATGTTAAACACAGGTTGTGTGACACCCTCTGCCAGGAATGGAATGTGAACTTTTCTAGATTATACAAAATAACATGGAATTGTTTTGACCAGTGTGTAATATTAGGTTATGTGATAAAAGGCTCATTTGCACATGCACAGAGGAGCCCAGTGGCACAAGGGCACCAGGAGAGCACCGATACCCAGTCAGAGACATGACCTGCTGCCTCAGCCCCTGTCCTGGGAGCGAGTGACTGGCTCGGTGGGAGTTTGGTGGCTGTCTGAGGTAAAACCACCTGTACCAGGCTTGTGTGGCAAGGTTTTGGTAGCGGGGCAGGGGGTCTAGGGGAGTGGCTTCTGTGAGAAGCTGCCAGAAGCTTCCCCTGTGTCACACGGAGCTGGTTCCAGCTGCTGTGAGATGGACACGCCGCTGGGATGGACACACAGCTGGGATGGACCCGCCATTGGGATGGACCCGCCGCTGGGATGGACCCGCTGCTGGGATGGACCCGCTGCTGGCCCAGCCGGAGCCCATCAGCGTTGGTGGCAGCGCCTCAGGGACAATGTATTTAAGAAGAGAAAAGCCCCTGTACAGCTGCAGCCGGAGGGAGGAGCGAGATGTGTGGGAGCCGCAGCCCCTACTCTGATTTGATAACTTGGTAATAAATTAAATTCATTTCCCCCAAGTTGAGTCTGTTTTGCCCATGATGGTAGTCGGTGAGTGATGTCTCCCTCTCCTCACCTTGACCTATGACTCTTTTGTTATATTTTCTCTCCCCTGTCCACTTGTGGAGGGAGAACAACAGAACAGCTTGGTGGGCACCTGGCATCTAGCCAAGGTTATCCCAGCAGACCCAGTAGACCCATAAACTTAGATGATTTTTTTGCCACCAAACCAAGTCTGTCTGTGGTCATGCCCTGAAAAGCAAGACCACGGACCAATGGATCCAGTGCACTGACAGCAGAAGATGACAACAGCCACAAGAATACATCTTTCCTCCTCATGCATCCCTCATAAGACCTCAGCTGGAGACTAGTTTGTGTAATTTAGGAAAGAAATGGGTCAAATGGGAGGTGGACAAAGAATGCTGGACTTTTAATTTCAGTATAACCAGTTCAGGCGGGAACACTGCCTGTGAAAATTGTGAAGCCCATATTGCTCAGAGATGTCCACAAGCAGGTTTGATCACGGTCTTCCAGGATGGCTTGGCTAAAGCTGATCTTGTCTTTGGTGAGTCAAAATTCACTGAAAAGATTGTAAGATTCCCAGTCACTGACAGATTGCAGTGAAGACAGGCACCAGTTCCCTGCAACAGCTTTCACAGAAAACGATGATACAAAAACAATCACGTAAAGAGCCAGGACAGACTCCTCCTGATGGGAAACATTCCTAATTATATCTGGTTTCAGATCTACATGAGGCAGGCTGCTTCCTTTGGCAAAAGCATTTGAAAGCTGCAGTAAATTAAAGCAGAAATCTCCACAGTTAAAACTACCCAATATACAAAATGATATTTCATGTACATGAAGCACTTTTCAAAATCAATTACAACCACCTAAAGCAGACAAGTAGATCGTTCTAAAACTCACTAACAACTGCAAAGCACTTACTAGCTCAAAAGCACACTGATATTGAAATAAAGTTTGATTTGGCATAATATATTCTATCAATTTCATTTCCGAAGAAATATATTATTTAAGCTCCGATTTTAAAATACAAAAGAACAAAATATGCAATGATAGAAGTGGGTAAGCAAAAAATATATACAAGTAAATCTGCCTTTTGTATAAGACTGGAAAGGCTGTCAGAAGATGGAATAAATGATAGGGCAGCAGATCTTAATCCAGCAAAGAATGATCCTTTCTTTAAAGAGTATTTTACGCATTTAAAAAAATAGACACCTAGTTCTGTCTCTTTTTTAAGCTTGTAAATCAGAAGGAGAAAATGTTCAGCACCAGCCTCAAGTAAAGCTATAGATGCAGCTCCAGAGACAGAAGTACCAATAAAATAGCAGTACTGGGGTCGGCAACACATAGGCTGTTTTTTACATACTCAGTTCATGATTTCCTTACGAACTGATCAGCTTCCGAGTTGTGGAGAGGACTCCCTAGCCTGTATAAAAACCAAAAGGTGTAAGAGGTCCGACAGACCACTAAGTGTTGTCAAGGGGTGCCTGCGAAATGGGCTGAAGTACCCTGTCCGGCATCAGACCCTGAAAAGGTCTCTGTACCAGGGACCAGGACTCAGTAATCTGCCTACTCCAGAAAGCAAGGGCTCCTGCTGTTTGCCCTCCTGTGGGCTCAGTGGCTTGAGTTGTAAACCAAGTGACTTTTACAGAAAATGCGACATCCAGGCGATGGGGATGCCAGTTTGAGTTCCCTCACCCTGGGGAAGGAATTGAATGGAAGTCTCCCAGACTCTGGGCATGCTACGGAAAAGGTAGTGAACATACATACAATGTAGACTCATCTGAACAGAGATGATAAAACAAAAGTATCGATCTCTGTAAGAAGACCAAATGCTCTGACCACGCAGCAGACCAGTGTTATAGGATGCAACGGAGCATCAAGCACTTCTGTTTCCTCTGTTTGCCTCCAGGCTGCTCCCAGCCAGTGTGAACCCCTCCCCTCATCTTCTCCCAGAACATTGTTTCACCCCAAGAGGGGGACTGATCCCAGAGACGGTATTTTGTGAAGCACCAGAGATCCCTGTCCCCCAGCCATACAGATCTTAACAGATCTCAGACAAAGTATTTGAGAAGAGATTGATCACTGCAGATGGGGACAAAACTAGCAGGCAGTATGTGAGACTGGGAATGGACCAGAAACCTGGAGTCAAAGGAAGGGTATGCCAATCCAGCAGTACAGACACAACCTGAATTGCTCTACTTTCCGATTAGGGATCCTAGAGCCATGCAACCATGGGTGGTTTTCACCTAAGTGATTTGCTCAAAGCAATGTAGGAAGAGTGTGGCAGAGCAAGGACCAGCATGGCGGAGCAGAGACCCTCAAAAAAATCTGTGTTAAACCAGGTCCTTCTTAATTTTGCTCATGAGTTATTTTCACATTAACATTCTGCTGCAGCCAGGCAAAGCCAGACACAACACACAGGGTACAGAGTTGCAGGAAATAAACCTTTTCAGCAATGCCTGGCAGCAGGTTAGGGTAAGTCAAAAGTTCCACCTCTGTTCTCACCCTCTTAGCAGAGAGAAACAGTGGAAATGCCAAACAAGACACATAATTGCTAAAAAGTGAGATTTTTAAAGCATCAGTACAACTTTAGTAATCCCAGGTGTTATTAATAGCATCAGTTCGGGCATTTATTTTCCCCACGCTGAAACTAGAGTTTTAATCCCCTATTGATTGAAGCTGAAGTGCAGAACACGCTGCAATTTACATGATTGATTTGCGTTCCTTGAGGGAATCAAGTCATCTGTAAACCAATTTTTTTTCCCCTTACAGGTCCCAGTTAGATAAATGTCTCTGTAAGCAAAATATCTTCTTTAAATTAAGGGCAAAAGGTGAAATACACTGCTGGCAAAAGCAGGCAGAACTTCAGTGAAGTTCAAGTGGAAAATCCAACCTGATAAACACATTTCCTTAAGTTATGAAAATGTAACTTGGATTCAAGAAAAATAATTTTTTTTAGGACTGAGAAGTTACATGATTGCATACAGAAGATACACTTGGCAGTACCCAGAAAGCACCATTTATATATATTAAGAATGCATATTTTTCCAAAATAGCAGGTTATTGCAAAAGCCAATCTAGTGTCCAATCCAAACAGCTGGGACATGCTCTGTTCTTCAAAAGGTGCTAAGCATTCCCCTTACTAAAATTACTAGTCTTCACTAGGGCGTAAAATGAGTAGCTTGAATATCCCAGTCATTTCATGAAAGACTGGAACCTGTTCAGAAAATGCAGATAAATCACCTTAGGAATAAAGCCAGAAGGAGGAGGTAGCCCCGGGTGCCTCTGGTGCGTGTGCTCGTGATCGATGCTTCCTTAAGCATTCTCTTTAAAAGCTTCATGTCAAAGTTTCTCCAGTCTCTTGGCAAACAGTTTTTGCTACATTCAGCCCAGCGGGGAAAGTGTGGTAACTGAGAAGGATGAAACTCAAAAGTATTTCTGGTTCATTTGAAATAGCAGCAGCCATGACTAGATAATCGAAAACAAAGTTCTTTTTGTTGCTGTGAATTTCAATGATGTCGACTCAGGCAGGAACAATAACATTTGAGTTCTCTCCTACATTTGTCATGCAGGGACTAAGTGCCTCGGGGGAGGGAAAGAAGCAGCAATCCACAGCATTCATATATGTATATATTTATTTATATGCTGAATGACAAGTCTAAGGAGTTGGGGATACAATACAGGTGAGCTTTCCAATCTATGGCACTCAAAGCCAAGAGCTAGGTAATTCAGTAATGTGAAATTTAGATCTGGTTTGTGTAAAAATCTATTTTGTATTTCCTGATTTAAGCGCACGTGGACGATCACTGTCCACCCCATGGGCAGATGGCAGCCTGTCCAGTCTCAAGACTGGCCTGTTTCTGTCCTGCTACAAATATATCGTCTCAAACTGGTGAAGCATGCTGGTATATGATAGAGACAGCTCTTTGCAAGCTGCACATGAAAGCTGTTGAGAGTAAGAGATTTGTTATTACAGGCTTTTTCCGCCCCTTTCCTTTTTTATGTATTATTGATGGCAGAGGTAAAGAGATTCAAGACTCCTCTGTGCAAAGCATCTTCCCAATAGGGTGAGTTGTAAGGAAGTTATTATTGGAAGACACCTCTATAAAAATAGGTAAATTAATCACTTCATCTTCCCCACAGAGAATGACTTTTACTTATTACACCATTATAAAGCCCTCTTGTTAAATTTAGCTATGGAGAAGATGATCTTTCTAGTCACACCAACGTGCCATCCACTGGGACGGTAGGTGGGAGTGGGTGAGGCAGCATTTGGAAAAGGACCTGTGTTTCCAAAGCCATACTGTGTCGTTGGAATGAGCCTGGATATTTAGTTCAATTCTGTTCTTCCTAAGTTTTCATTTTCATGCATTCTTGTGCAGCCACATCTCAGCTGGATGTAATAGTGCCAACATTTTGAAAGGAAAATTGCTCTCCATTTCTTACAGGATTTCATGCATAAAGCATCCCTTACAATTGGAAAATGCAACTGCTCAGCCTGTGCAGAGCAGGCAGTTACTGAGGCCTCAAAAAATAGGTGGGCTGAGGTCTTCTCTGCTCTTCCAGTCTTAAACAGAACAGATCCATGTCATGACCAAGAGACCCAGGACTACAGTGGCACAGGGCAGGACTGAGAAAAGAAGGACGATATTGCTGGCTGCCTTCTCCAGGCTAGAAGAACTAATTTAATTTTAAAATTATTTGGGAAAAAAAAAAGGTATCTGAAAATTTAGTGCAATGAAGCAAAACCAAAAAAATGAAAAAGTGTCAGGTTTTTTCCCTAGTTGGCCACAGTGCATGTTTATTTCTGCTTGTTTGTTAGTCAGAATCATGCAGGGAAAAGTTTATTATCTACTACCAAGAACAGTTTATCATGTCTGTTTAAATGGCTATGAAAGAGCTTTTGGATGTTATAGGCAGCATTGCAGCACAAGACAACATATTCCTATTAACTTCTTGTGGGAGGTGATAATTTTATTTTTCCTTTTAAAATAAATTTGTACATAACATTGCTGGAAGGTGTCAGACAATGTCATAAACACAAATCCTCTGTTCACTTGTCCATAAAACAGCCCGGGCAGTTCCCCATGCCTGAGGGACAGCTCCTCCTTGATTTCTACTCCTGGGGACCAGCGGGGTTGGGGGGGGGGGCTGCAGGGCATCATCTACTCCTGCACAGACAGCCTGTGCTGCTGCTAGACCTTGTGTATCTCACTCTGTGTATCTCACCCTGTGAGATACAGTCGCTGCAAGCTGTTCTTTTGTTAACACAGATATTTATATCACATTTAACCTCACTCAGATTTATTACAGCCTTTTCTTAAACCAGTGTGAAGTTTACCCTTGCTGCTCCTAGGGGAAAGCGTTCAGAGCCCAGTAAAACAACTCTTCAGAACGACTATCAAATATGAACTCAGTAATGTAAGAAACTATGGACTAGGGTATTGTTTATTAAGATTTATGTTAAGCCCAATGTAAAGATTAGGCAACAAAAGATAAGATCACCGCCAGGTGTCCAGGATGCCGCTTGTGAAAGATAAGATCACCGCCAGGTGTCCAGGATGCCGCTTGTGCATATGAATGAAGGGCCAACACCTCCACTACTTCATGAACACGAAAGTAAAAGAAAAAAAGTATAATAAAGGGACTGTTTGAACTGCTCAGGACGGCAGTTGGCGGAGCGCAGACTCCCCTGTCGTCCAGCGCTGTTTTTGCTCATATTCTACTTGCTATAATTAATAAAAATTTTAATTGGATTATGATCTATTGTGGTCTCAATTTATAACAGTAACAACACATCACATCCAGGGGTTCACTGCGATCTCCAGTAGTGCTGCTGATGCCCTTTTCTGTTTTCTCGCATTTTGTTACAACCGCGATGGGCTCAGCTGCCTTTCTGCAGCTGTACAGCACAGTGGTTAGGAGGAGACGGAATATGTAAATTATTCTGTAAACTGAGGATTAGAGAGGACCAGAAACAAACAAATGCTTGACAGAAAATGAGTATGAACTGTCAGACAGACACACAGGGCATTTCCCTCGACCCAGCAGAGCACAAAACTGCTCACACCCAAAGGGTCCCCAGGTGTCCCACAAACCACATTGATGGCAAAGATGACTCAGAACTTCCATTTCCCTGTGCTTTGCTGGCAACCTGGTTACAAATCACCTCCAGGATTACAAGTGCACCTCAGACACAAAGGAGGGGAAAAAAGGGGCTAATTTTAACCCATTAAGAATGTTTTCAGGCTGACAGACCCAAGTTGTGCGTCTTTGTGAGGTCAAAATAGAAGGAAGGGACCTAAGAGCACTCGAGAAGAAGTTAAAGGCTGGCACATCACTAATTCCAAGAAAACCTGCAGCTGGGATTTAGAACAACACTGGTACAAAGTAATAGGTTATACCTTGATTCCCTTAAAAACTCTTATGCCAATCATCTCAAGTTAGTTATTCATTGCCTGCCTACACAGCTGCCTTTCAATCTGGGCACTCAAGGAGAAATTTCTCTGGACAACAGCAGCAGCATTTAAACTTTAAAATCCAATTCATGACTGTAACCCCACAGACTCCCATAGATTGTGAGGAGAAAAAATGGTATTCCACTTAAAATCTAACAACTGAGCAGACCCAATCTTGCCAGTTCGCACAAGGGGACAAACTTTTCAGAAAAAAAAAGAAAAAAAAGAAACATTACTGTAGGGTGTTGGCAGGGAGAGAAACGTCACCATTTGCATTCAGAGCTTTATATAGAGGGTTTTTCAAAGTGAAAAAGAGATCCAAAACGTTTACAAAACGGGAAAAACTGTGCAGAATCTGTTCAGAACCCAGGTTGTGTCCCCTCCAACCCTGCTCCCTTATTAAATGGAAATAGAAGCAACCAACCCAGAATGCTCCATCTTCTGATTTAAAAGAAAAAAGAAGAGGGGAGGGAACGGTTATCACAGTATTTGCAGCACAGAATGCTGACTTTTTTATTTTCTTTCTCTTTTTTTTTTTTTTTTAATCCCCCTGTAACTTACTTTTACAAGTGCACCATTAATAATTCATGCTTCTAAACGGCAGGGCAGCCGCTGTTTCTTTGTCACATTTCACTAGGGCTGAGTGACAACAGTGGCTCTGACTCCGGGCTACTATCTTTGACTGTCTGCCGGGAGAGACACATCGCTGTCCTTCCTTTGTCATTCAATCCCTGACACAGCTGTGACAAATGCTGGCATGCCCTGCCAGTCCCTTCACCCTCCGATAACAGAAATCTGACACTTTTCAATGTGCCGTCTGCACTCTCGGCCCCCAAAGAAGCAGCTGTATGTTAACGATGCCTGGTGAAGCGCAGGGCTGCTGCTGCTGCTGCTGCTGCTGCTGCTGGTTGCGTTTCCTCCGGTTACATTTTTGGACTGACTGTGCTTCAAAAAGCACAGACTTTAAATGCTGCTCTGGGACCAGCACCCAGCTACAGCTTGTATGATAATGGTGTCTCCAGAGAGCTGAGGGGGGAAAAATGCTCTTTTTTTTTTATTATTTTCTCTTCTTCTTCTTCTTCTTTTTTTTTTTTTTTTTTTTTTTTTTTAGCAAAAGTGATAGGAGATAATGCCAGATTTTAGGACAGATAACAGAAGACCACAGATGGGAAGAACTATACGCTTCCCACTGGTGCTAAGGAGCTTTTGGGCCTGAGCTGGCAGGGCATGGTGTAACCCCAGCGCTGCTGGAGGCTTCCCAACACCTGCGCAGCATAGTGCGTGAGAGACATGCCATACACCTTCCCTGCGTGCTGAAGCATCACAAACCGCTTTGCAGGGGTTCATAAAGAAAACTATCCCGCTTCCTTTCTCAGATGCGTGGAAGTGGTGGGTTTGTTTTTGATGGGCAGCACAGTGTTCTGGGGCTCTTTCCAACTCTGACAAGAGCTTGCAGCCCCCCCCCCCCCCCCCCCCCCCCCCGCCTGTAACAGGGTGGCACACGCTTGATGCATTCAGACAAAATTGCTCTATTCGCTTAATGTGCAATATCCATTACAGAGTAGCTGAGCACCTGTTCAGGTTGCTGCTTCCAGGAAGGGGCTGGGAGCCTTAATGACTTTCCTAATTTCCAGCACTTTGATCTTCCCAGATAAATGGATGCAGGCAAGTGCAAAACAAGGATTAAGTCGTCACAGCCAGAGATGACAATACCAGTTTATCGAATCCACCGTGCCCTCAGAGCAGGCTGCAGTGCCTTAATGGGGCATGTCCCGCATTCAACCAACATACCCTCCCAAACGTTCACTACAAGTTGCTATTACAAACACAGGGGACAAGATGTTACAAAGGCATTCTTTTTCCCATGGAGACATTGAACGCTGCTTCCTTTATCCTTCGCTACAGCAGCGCTGTTACCGATTCCAATCACTAAAGGAGAACAGCTGGCACTTGTTTGAACAGAACACTTTCTCCAAAGCCCACTGAAGCCGATGGAAAAAGGATCTCCTTTCATTTACTGGATTTTGGATCAGATTCAGAGAGACCTGATGGGTTAGAAAGCATGAGTGTGTGTGTGTGTGTTCGATTCCTTTGTTACTTCTCCATCTCATGTTTGTGACTAGAAACCTTTTTTTTCCAGTCTCTACACCCAGCGACAGGAGGTTGGCACAGCATTACCCCCAACATTTTTATAAAATAAGAGATGTTAATTAAAAAGCTGCACAGCGGGACTGGAACTATTAAAAACTAGAAAGGGAGAAAGAATGAGGCAGAACAGCAAACAGGGGCAGACTTTTGACGTCTTTTGCACATTATGTTTTCTCCCATTAGAGTACTTTCATGGCTGTTCCATGCACTTCTTAAAGCCCAATTCGTCTTGCTCACAGATCTTACCAAAAGGTAATAAGCAACTCCTAGCTAGAGAGTCAATTAACATGTAATCTTTGACATTTTGAATCATCAACAGCTGCCAGATGGGTTTTTCCTTTATACAGAATGAAACCTATTGCCTGAGTGTTTGACAATCTGATTTTGTTATATTTCTCCATATTCATCTAAGCTGCTCTGTCATCCAGTCCCACAGTGGGAAAGTGCACCGAATTTTGCCTCTGAAATTATCAACAAAACTCTGCTTGAGCTCAGGAAGTAACAAACTGATCCAATAGTGACTGTGTTGGGAGATCAAAATTTCCTTTCCTTTCCTTTCAGCGGTCCCAGTTGAGGCCAAATTTTCATTTTCATCCCTGTACCGCTCTGACCAGTGAAGAGGGGGCATGCCTACAGGTTTGCAGCAGCTGCTGACACTACCCTCCATTAAGGGTTCCTACTCTTGCTATACGAACAGCCCGGCTGCTCCTTAAGCAACTACTGAACCCCATGCGCAATGGTAATATGATCTGAGATTAATTTGTATTATCAGAATGCAAATCAGGAAAAGTTCAGCAGCTGCTTCACAAGGCAAAAACCATGGGGGGAGCGTGAAAGGGTGGGCAGCTGGGGATTATCTTCTCTACATCTCTCCTAAATTGCCAAGACACTAGATCCTTTATTTGTAGTGCAGTAACAGTTTGAGCAGTTTTGGCAGAACACGTTACAGGTAAGGTGCTCTACTGGACCATGCAAGCACCTCAGAATTCGGCTTGCAGACTGGTTGGACAGGGACTGTAATTCCTTAGGTAACTGTGAAGGACCCCAACTGAGGTTTCAATTGTTATAGCTACAGAAATATTTAATAATGGTAAGAAAATTATTATCATTGCTCTGTAATTTCATTATGTATAACACAGTGATGTCTGTTAGTTAATAACATGCACATATCTAAATACTGCAGCTGCAAGAAGCTCCATCTTGCTCAACTTTCTGTGTTACTGTTGCATCTCTGCTAGTCTCAGCACGGCTAAGATTCCATGTCAGTTCAAACAGCTGTAATTATCTGTCCTTGAAAGATTATCAGGGAAGCGGGATTATATAAAAGAATTAAACAAACACATAAAAATAACGTACTAAGTAATGTAAGAAAAATTGTAGGTGAACCAATCTCTGAATCTGTGAAGGCTCAAAAGTTGTGAAATTGCCCTGTCTTACAGAGCTGCACATTTTCTACATCTTGTTTAGCTATGTAGAATGCTTGCAGTAAATTGTCATCTGTACCCAGAAGAAAGGCTACAAGAATGTGAAACAGAACTCATAAAAAAAAAAAAAAAAAGATTAGTCAGGATGAGTTTGGCACAATGCTCTGGGTGATGCTCTGTTTGTGTTGAGAAAGGAATGTACTCTGAAAAGGTTCCACTGAATGTACTCTGAGTAATTAGAAAAGATAAGGTGGGCACCTGAAGGAGATAAGGAGACCATCAAGTCAGGAAATCATTGAACAAAGAAAACTGAAAGGTCTGCTCCACCTAGATCCCACCTATTGTGAATGGAATGAATAGATGTCAAAACCAAATGACTATGTGTGTAAAGATGTTGTAACCTCTCATGAAAACTGTACAAAATACCTAACTTTTCACTGAAAACTTTGGGGCTAGTTTGTCCGGTGCGAACCGGCTAGTGTTGCAGAATGGATGAGAGAAAACGGCCACGGATCCATGGAAGGACTGTGTGACACAGCACTTGACATGAGTTTGGAGTGAACCAGACTAGGCCGCAGTAAAAAAGTTACTGCAATAATGGACAATGGACAAGGAAGATAAGGAAAAGGTCAATGCTGAGCTTGCAGAAGATGTAGCAACTAACTTTGAGGAAGGCACGTAGAGCACGGAGCTGAGCTATGTGACCAGTTAACCGCAGAAACAGCAAGTAGGAGGCTGTACGAAGACGTAACCGTTAG
This sequence comes from Falco cherrug, assembly GCF_023634085.1. NCBI lineage: Eukaryota > Metazoa > Chordata > Aves > Falconiformes > Falconidae > Falco > Falco cherrug. The sequence continues at coordinate 2,462,514 of NC_073699.1, forward strand.
GGCTTAGCCTATCAACATATGACTAGTAGGCATAATTAACTGGAATTGTATAAATGCCATAATTGCGCCGTAATAAATCGAAGCTTGCTTTATCACTCATACTGAGTCGGCTGCTTGCTTCCCCTCGCTCGTCGCAAGTGGCGCCCGAACAGGGACCCCCAATCCCTGTTCTTCACCGGACAGCGAGGACGGAGAAGCACTGGTAGCAGCGACCAGGGAGCAAAGATCGACTGATGCTGGCATCGTATCTCGATCCGTGCTTGAACCACGTTAATCAAGGGAAAGGTTCGCCGTCCGTCAGAGGCTACCCAGGGAAAAAAGGCTGCATCTTAATCAAGGAGAAGAATTCTCTTAATCAGGGAAGAATTCTTTAAAAAGCGCGCTATGGAAAAAGAGGTAGCACTCGCTCTTTTACAACGCTTTTTAGAAAAGCGGGGGGTAAGCCCATTAAAAGATTTAGCTGGGCTAATTACGTTAGGCAAAGCAAAAGGTTACTTTAAAGATCCTGAAAGTATGTTTGAAATAGAAGAACGGCGTAATTATGGGGACTGTTTATGGGATTTGGTGATTGACGATGATAAAGTTGCTAAAAAGTTAATGAAATCTTGGAGAGAGGTCATTAACTGTTTAAAACGTTACAAAGTTGAAAAACAAATGGCCGCAGATGCCACTAATCGGCTCGAAAAAACTGATTCAACAGCGGGGCGTTTTACAGCAGGAGGAGATTACTTCAGTCCTCCTGCTTCAGGAATTCCTGTCCCTGTTGTTCGTCAGCCCTCAAATCAACCACCTCCTCCTCCTCACACAGAGAAAGAAGTTTGTCCTTCGGCACCGTCTCAAGATCAGGTGCAGGATGGCTCGCAAAGTAACAATTCAGAGGAGGAGTCTACTGAGACTGAGGGAAAAACGACAAGGGGACAGTTAAAAGATAAAACATTTAGTAAACCGTTTCACTCACCCCCGCACCCACGGTTAATTCGAGTCAGTTGGGACAAAATAGTCCGAGAGGCAATGGAGCAGAAAGATTTTGATGCTGTAACTCAAATTAATTGTCAAGCTTATCCCGTGATTTATACTATTGATAATGCAGGAGTAATGACAGGAGAACATCATACTTTAGATTGGAAAATTTTAAATCAACTGCGAAGTACAGTTAATGACTCAGGTTTACATGGTGAACCTACCCGACAAATGTTAAACTATATTTGGAGATGAATGGAAACGCATCATGCACCGTGACAATGTAATACAATTTTACTTAGGATATCAGAATGTATCAGGGAATTCTAGCCATTGGAACACCTCAAAATATGCCGGTGAATTTGATGTGGAAAGTGTTACAGCGAAATTATTACCAGAAGGATATTTTCTAATATGTGGAGACAGGGCGTGGCCTGCCATACCATTCCGTCCCGTGGGAGGACCCTGTTATATTGGCAAGTTAACCATGTTTGCACCCGCCATGCGTGACTTGGTAAGACAAGCGAATGAGAGTAGAGCAAAACGCAGTCTTCATGACTTAAAGCCAGATTGTAATGATAATGTAAATCTTGGCACAGTGGCTGGAACTGTAGCTCTTTCATTTTTTCTTCCCGGTGGCGCAGCAGCTGCGAATTGGGCTAAAATAAAGACTCTAGCTTGTTGGGCAGTGAAACAATTTAATTCTACAACAGACATTTTATCAGGCCTTGCCACTGATGTTGATAGCTTACGCCATGCAATCTTGCAAAATAGAGCTGCTATAGACTTTTTGCTTTTGGCAAATGGGCATGGGTGTCAGGATTTTGAAGGCATGTGTTGCCTAAATCTTTCTGATCATTCACAAAGTATTCATCGACAGCTAGAGGAGTTAAGAAATCGTATGCATCATGTCAAAGAAGGTTCATCAGGCATAGATTCTTGGTTTGCTTCTCTGGGCATAAATGGATGGTTAAGAGACTTGTTAAAACAGGGTTTATCTGTATTGTTGCTTATTGTTTTACTGTTGCTTTTGTTACCTTGTATTCTTTCTTGTATCCGAAAATTGTTTGAACGTGTTACCCAATCCTTCCTTGTCCAAAAAGAAAAAGGGGGAATTGTTGCAGAATGGATGAGAGAAAACGGCCACGGATCCATGGAAGGACTGTGTGACACAGCACTTGACATGAGTTTGGAGTGAACCAGACTAGGCCGCAGTAAAAAAGTTACTGCAATAATGGACAATGGACAAGGAAGATAAGGAAAAGGTCAATGCTGAGCTTGCAGAAGATGTAGCAACTAACTTTGAGGAAGGCACGTAGAGCACGGAGCTGAGCTATGTGACCAGTTAACCGCAGAAACAGCAAGTAGGAGGCTGTACGAAGACGTAACCGTTAGGGCTTAGCCTATCAACATATGACTAGTAGGCATAATTAACTGGAATTGTATAAATGCCATAATTGCGCCGTAATAAATCGAAGCTTGCTTTATCACTCATACTGAGTCGGCTGCTTGCTTCCCCTCGCTCGTCGCAGGCTAGCTCCCCAACATTGCATGAAATAAATACCTTTGCTGCTTAAAGACAAAATTCGTCTCTGAGCAGTTACTCTGTGCCGTTTTGGCATCAAATGTTGTAATGATAATTTCAGGTATTCTGGGCCACTTGCTAGAAACAGGTACAGCTCTACAAGTCATTCAGCTTATCTGAATGTCAGGCAAATATATACATGTGTGTGTGTGTATATGTATATATATATGTTTGACATCAAGTGATGTCTTTGCTGGTTTCTCTTAACACTTCTGAAAACCAGGCAAGATAACAGCATCACTCACGAAAGAATCGTTACCGTCCCTGTTAATGACAGTCACAGACAGTCAGGTTCAATGAGCTCTGAATTAGAAATGAATTTTGCAAAAGAGGTAAGGAATAAACGGGAGACTCTGAAACCCAAGTCCATGAGGAAGCGATGTACTGCAATTTTCTGTGGACTATATAATCCTAAAGTAGAACAGAATGCAACCCTTTTAAGAGAGATCTCTGCCACATCAATACGTTTGCTGCATCGCCACCACAAAGTGGCTCTACCCACTGTAATTTGCTGCCGCGCAGCTAAGATGAAATGGCTTGCACCTCAGGTTCAGTGGATAGTCCATTAAATCAAGCTGATAAAGCAGACAAATTCAGCCAAAGGACAAATTAAGTGGCACAGAATGTATCATTGCCAAGGCAGAAATGTAACACACGGAGCAGATGCAGAGAAGCTGCTGCGCTTGCAGAGTGCAGTGCTGGCCAAGCAAGGAAATGCCACCAGAACTTCATGGCAATATGGTCTACAGGCTGAACAAGAAAGCCATGCCATGAAATGCATGACCCAAGCATTGTAGTTGGTAAAACTGAGAGAAAGAGATTGTTCAAAGGGTAATCCAGCAGGGAAGAGTAGATGAATGTACAAAGGTTCCCAATGAGAGAAGAAATTAATTGCAGTCAGTGTTGCGGGCTTATGAGCAGAAAGGTCACCAACGGTCTGGAGCAGGAGCTGAACAGATGGAAGTTTCTATCAGACAGTGTTAGATAGAAATGCAGAAAAATTACTTTTGCAAGCTTGCAAAGGATTAAACTGATTTAAAGGGGATGAATCTAGCTGCAGCCCACTGCATCAGCTGTGTGACAGTAATTAATATGCAGATTAAAAAAAATAGTTTACTTTGCATTAAGGCAACATTTTCCTTTCAAAATTTCAGCAACATCTAAAGGCTAAGCATAGATAGATAGTGTGGAAGATGTCTTCTGATGCTCAAAGTTCTTAATGTACAGTTGAATTATTTTTCCAGGCTTCTTTTTAATGCAAAACAACTTAATTTGGGATTTAGAATTGAAGTTCTAGTTTTACACCACAAATTTAAAAAGTGTTTAGGAAAACAATGTTCAAATTACTTACAAATATACATAATGAAGTTGGAATAGATGTACTTGCTTTGGCTTGTACTTGCACTTTGCAGCTACGTAAAGGCCACAGAGAGCATCAGACATGCTTAAATGATCAAGCTAATTATTCCCAAATATTCATACTGCAGTAGCACTCACAAGTCCATCATGCCCTAGGGTCCAACTGTTCTATTCAGCCTGACCATCAGACCCAAAACCACATGGGCAGAGCCAGGGGGTTGCAACAGGGTTCATCAGCAGTTCCAGACAAGGTGAGGTGACGCATCAGGTCCAGGGCTCACCTAGGGAACTCAGTAACAGCAGGAGACTGAGCAGGAGCTCCTGCACGGCTGCAGACAAAGCTACAGTGTAGGTCTGACGTCTGCCCAGGAGACAGGAGCAGAGGCAGGACTAGAGAGAAGCTACCTACAACCAAGTCCAAGGTCCTTTTGGGAAACAAGGCCAGACACATCTCCAAAATATCTGTGACATTTTCAGTATTGATCCCAGCTTCCAAAGTACTTCTGTTGTCTGTCAGCTTTCTGCTATGCACACTTACTAAGCATACTGTTATACCAGTCATGACATAGGCACGTACCCTTGACACCCATCTTAAGAAAGGAGAAACTAAGCCTGGAGGCCCAGGTTGTGTTACATGCTACATGGTTTTCAAAAACTTCATGATATTCAAACACTTCAGAGGGCATACAAAGAAGTCCTCACCTCTGATGACCAGGCCTGGACATCTAGCTCTGTGCAATCTTTAAGATGATCATCCTGTAAGTTTCCTTCTTAAGATTACTAAAAATTCATTTTCAATCAAAAAAGGAACTGCTTCCTTATTAAAGTTTCAGCTACCTGTCACTAACTAAAGAATGATCCTGCTTTAACCTCTACTATTTTTATCTTACATATCACAAAGTATGGCAAGAACAACTCAGAAGGATTGTGACACTATCTGCAGTCAGCAGACAACCTTATTATAGCCAGCTTCAGAAGTTTTGTGTAACTTAACATAAGGGAGAGTTACATCTAGGGAGAAATGCTTTATTATTAGTTGTGCATTTCTGCTAGGATAACGTACACGTTACAGGTGAGTTTTAAACTACCTCTTTCACTGGACCGACTTCTTAGTTCACCCCCTGCCTACAACACTATGAAAAAAAAATCATTCTAAGGGCACTGGGCTCAGAACACACGGCAGCACGCTGGGATCTTTTGCAACAGCCTGCTGGAGAGCTGTTGCAAAGCTCAGCTTCATGCAAATCAGACTTGACCTTTGGATGCTGAGAAACTGGTGGAGCAGCTCTTCAGCAAGTCTTGAGCAACTCTTCTGCATCTATTTTTACCACAGCTTCATCTTGTATTCCAGATACTGCAGGAGTCCCCCAGCCACCTGTGTCAGGAGCACAGCAATTCCTGCCCAGCCCCCGCGGCGACCCACCGCGCAGTCGCACGCTTACCTAGCGGCGATGAGCTCCCAAGCTCACTGGCACGGGAGAATTAGTTCTGTTGTTTGTGTGCTGATGCTTTATAATCTCTACATATGCATAGCTAATTTCGTTTTTAACCACGCTAGCTGTTCCTCTCAATCTCTAAAACCTCCTGAGGTGGTATAATCCCATTGGTTCGCGTTTTCATGATACATGCTCCTAACGCACGCAATTACTGCATGCATAATTGCCAGCTCACATAGGCTCAATTATTATTTTCTAAATCAGGTGTTTAACCAGTCCTTCTAAATCACTGGGAGGGCGATTTAAACACAAATTCATATACCCTTGTGGTGTCAGCCTCAGTGAAATGGTTTGAGTTCGCAGTAAATCACACAGTATCCAAGTGTTCGTGCCTTCTGTTTTATGAGCAGGATCTATCATCTCTGCACAAGTAAAATCCTTTAATACACACAATCCTTTTACATTTCTGAGTATATGGATAAAGCAAACTGTCTTAACAAAGGTTTAAAAAGGGACCAGCCTAAGCATTCAGCATAACAACGGAGCATCAAGAGATCTGAAAGCAGAGCAACAGTGGCAAGGCATACTCTTCTGAACATATAGCACAAGGGAATAAGCATGAATGTCCAATTCAGATGGATCTTGGCTCAACTGGGAAATACACAATTAAACGACAACCTGGCTTCATGCTGAGCTGTGATGTAGGACATTCTAACATCTAGCACAGAAACCTTCTTGATGCCTCGCAGCACTCTGTGCCCTGAAGTCTTTGTGAACCAACTTAAACATAAAATACAGATGCTAACAGCCAGTGAACAAGGCTGTGAGAAGAGAGAAGACAGTAAAAAACAAAGTTTGTAGCTCTAGACAAAACACTTTCATTGGTCTGAGGGGTGGGCATCAGAAAGAAGTCCTGGTGTCCTACCTATAGAATAACATAACTAAAGATTTTTGCTGCTAAACACATTGATATAATTAAATCAAGACAGACATACTTCTCTCTTGCAACGCTACAAAATTGGGCTTTTCAAGAAAGCAACATACTGGGATAACTGGCATGACTGGAGTGCTGCAATCGATGGCTACAAACTTCAGGAGGGACAGGCGAGGAAGGGGAAGCAGTGGGGTAGCCCTGTGTGTCAGGGAGTGCTTTGACTGCCTGGAGCTGAATGATGGTGACAGCTGGGTTGAGTGTTTATGGGCAAGAATCAGGGGAAGGCCAGCAAGGCAGATATCCTGGTGGGAGTCTGTTCTAGACCACCCAGCCAGGATGAAGAGGCAGATGAAACATTCTACAAGCAGCTGACAGAAGTCTCAAGATCACTAGCCTTGTTCTCATGGGGCAGTTGGACCTACTGAATGTCTGCTGGAAATACAACACAGCAGAGAGGAAACAGGCTGGCAGGTTCCTGGAGCGTGTGGAAGGGACCTTCCCGACACAGCTGGCCAGTGACCAGCCAGGGGAGGTGCCCCGCTGGACCCGCTGCTTACAAACAGGGAAGGGCTGGTGGGTGATGTGGTGGTTGGAGGCCCTCTTGGGCATAGCAACCATGAGATGATAGAGTTTTTGATTCTCAGAGAAGTAAGGAGGGGGGTCAGCAGAACAGCTACCTTGGACTTCCAGAGGGCAGACTTTGGCCCCTTTAAGTGCCTGGTTGACAGATTCCCTCAGGAGATAGTTCTGAAGGGCCAAGGGATCCAGGAAGGCTGGAAATTCCTCAGGAAGGTAGCTAATGGTGCAGGTGTCCCGGTTTCAGCTGGGATAGAGTTAAGTACTTAGTTACTGGCTGGGGTTAAACCAGAACAGCAGGCCATCCCCATGTGATGAAAGATGAGCCAGTTGGGAAGAAGACGCCTGTCTGAACAGAGCTTTGGGTGGAACTCAGGGAAAAAGGAGAGTTTACCACCTTTGGAAGAAGGGGCAGGCAACTCTGGGGGACTATACGGATGTCACAAGGTTGGGCGGGGTGAAGATGAGACAGGCGAAAGCCCAGACAGAACTCAGGGTGGCCACTGCCATAAAAGATAACAAAAAATGTTTTTTACAAATGCATTAGAAACAAAAGGAGGGCCAAGGACAGTCTGCATCCTTTATTGGATGCGGTGGGGAACGCTGCCACGAAGGATGAGGAAAAGGCTGAGGTACTCAATGCTTTCCTTGCCTCAGTCTTTAACAGCAAGACCAGTTATCTTCAGGGTACTCAGCCCCCTGAGCTGGAAGACAGAGTAAAGTTCCCACAGCCCAGGAGGAAACAGTGACCTGGTGCTCCACTTAGATGTGCTCAAGTCTATGGAGCAGATGGGGTGCACCCGAGGGTACTGAGGGAGAAGGTGGAGGAGTTCACCAAGCCACTCTCCATCATTTATCAGCAGTCCCAGCTAACTGGAGAAGTCCCAGAAGACTGGAGGTCAGGCAATGTGATGCCCATCTGCAAGAAGGGCAGGAAGGAGGATCCGGGGAACTACAGGCCTGTCAGCCTGACCTTGGTGCTGGGAAGGTTATGGAGCAGATCATCCTGAGTGAGGAGAAACTGGCTGCTTATGGCGTGGGCAGGTGTATTCTTTGCTGAGTAAAAACCTGGCTGGATGGCCGAGCCCAAAGAGGGGTGGTGGATGGAGTTACATCCAGCTGGTGGCCGGTCACAAGTGGTGTGCCCCAGGGCTCAGTACTGGGGCCAGTCCTGGTTAATGTCTTTATCGATGATCTGGATGACAAGACTGAGTGCACCCTCAGGACATTTGCAGATGACACCAAGTTGTGTGGGAGTGTTGATCTGCTTGAGGGCAGGAGGCTCTGCAGAGGGACCTGGACAGGCTGGACTGATGGGCCAAGGCCAGTTGTATGAGGTTCAACAAGGTTCAGTGCCGGGTCCTGCACCTGGGTCACACCAACCCCACACAGCGCTGCAGGCTTGGGGCAGAGTGGCTGGAAAGCTGCCCGGTGGGAAAGGGCCTGGGGGTGCTGGTTGACAGCTGGCTGACCATGAGCCAGCAGTGTGCCCAGGTGGCCAAGGAGGCCAATGGCATCCTGGCCTGTATCAGAGACAGTGTGGCCAGCAGGACAGGGGCAGTGATGGTCCCCCTGTACTGGGCACTGGTGAGGCCACAGCTTGTTCTGTTTTGGGCCCCTCACTGCAAGACGGACGCAGAGGTGCTGGAGCGTGTCCAGAGAAGCTGGTGCAGGGTCTGGAGCACAAGTCTTCTGAGGAGTAGCTGAGGGAACTGGGGTTGCTTAGCTTGGAGGAGATTCAGGGGGGATCTTGTTCTTTACAACTACCTGAAAGGAAGTTGTAGCAAGGTGGGATTAGTTGTCTTCTCCCAGGTAACAAGCAATAGGACAAGAGGAAATGGCCTCAAGTTGTGCCAGGGGAGGTTTAGATTGGATATTAGGAAAAATTTCCTCACTGAAAGGGTGGTCAAGCACTGGACCAGGCTGCCCTGGGAGGTGGTGGAATCAACATCCCTGGAGGTATTTTAAAAATGCCTGGATGCAGTGTTTAGTGACATGTTTTAGTCATGGACTTGGCAGTCCTGTGTTAACGGTTGGACTGACTTGATGATCTCAAAGGTCTTTTCCAAACTAAATGATTCTATGATCCTATGATTCTAAGAATATACTTTACATGTGGTTCTGCAAGCTGTTTTTACACGTCCCTTATTGTTACACTGCTACCTTGGCATCTACTACTGCGTACCGCTAGAGGCTAGTCACTAGCTCTACAGCAAAACACTCTGATTTTACGTATTTACAGATGTTCAAAGCTAGTCTCCCAGATTGCTATGCTGCGAACACCAACCAAAAATGTAACTGTTTGAAAAACAGCGTAACAACTGATAATCATGCTGCCATCGTTCAGCCCACTACCTGTCTTCGGTGCTTCCACTCATGCTGCCACAGTAACACCAGTTACCAGAATCCCAGAAGCTCCAGGCTCTCACTTGCTCATGGAGCCACGGACCCACAGAGCCGTGTAGGGCACTGTCTCCACACTGCACTGCATAAAGACACTGCGCTGTACAGAGACACAGCAGAGAGGAATGTCAGTTCAGACCCCTTCCAGCTGCGAGAAAAGCTTTCTTCCAGGAGAGGTTCCACATTTCCCTTCCACCTGCCTGTGGGCTTTTCTGCATCTTCCTTATGTTTTCTATATCACGAGGACAGACAACACAAGGATACCTGGCTTCTCTTGGCTCTGCCACAGATTTCCAGCTACCCCCTACCCTAATTCTTCATTTGCAGACATGGAAAAATTGTATTTTAAGAACTCTTATCAATCCTACCTACTTAAAGAGTAAGATCTTTTGGGCAAGAACTTTTGGTGTGATTTTACAGCACCTACCACAAGACAAATCAGTGACTAAATTCTGCCCTAGTACAAACTAACAGTCAAATAATTAGGCCTGTATTAACTCCAAAATATGACATAGTAATACAATTCCTTTTTATCAATTCTTGTCCAATCTTGCATTGCACTTTGCTTCCTGCTGTAACAGTTTTTAAGATGATGGTTGAAAAATAAACCCAAAACCAAAAAATCCCCAAACAATCTAGGTAAACTTTGCACATAACACATGTTGCTTAGTATAAAATACCATGAACAGACTTCACGCTGACTCCATTTTAGTATGACTAAATAAATGTTAGGTTTACTTAAAAGCAACATCTTGCATCTTTACACAAAAGTCTGATTGTTTTACCTGCTTTCTTTTCTTTCCTCACTTCACACAAGGCTCTGGAGAGGGTCTGTAGTTAAATGCATCACATAGAAAGCTGAAAGTTCTAGAGCAGCTTCAGGTAAAGTAAATTTTAAAAACAGTATTAGACTAACCACTAAAAAACATTACACAGTCACTGTGGCAGTCCCTCTGTTATTTATTTTCTGCTGAAGCACATACAAATTTAAATTTTCTCTCAGCTAGTTGGTTTTGTTGTTGTTTTTTTTTTCCATTCTGACTCAGGAAAATTAAAGCACTGACACTGGCTAAAGTACACCATCTACAGCTTTGTCCATGTGCTGGGGTTTCTTTTGGTTGGTGGTTTTTTTTTTTTGGTTTGTTGGCTGGTTGGTTTTGTTTGGTTTTTAAATCACATCTTGAGAGAGAGAAAGAACTACAGCAGGTCACATTTCTCATGCAGATGTGATTATGTTCGCAAAGACCTTTTGCCAGGAAACAAATATTCTGTTCAAGCAAATGGGAAAAGAATTTATTCTAAATAAGAAACGCACTCAAGTAATACAAAACTGAAAGATCTTACCATGGTATTCCCCGCCTTAGCTATACCAGTGTAAGTAGTTTTATCCTGTCACCACTGCATCTTGGTTGGTATCAGCAAAATCCCCAAAACGCTCATGACCAGCCGCCTCCTTGAGGCTGTCCAAGAGCTCTGTGAGCGCAGGGCTCAGGTGAAACTCTCTAATACCCTTCAAGGGAAGCATATGGGATTAAGTCAATGGTGCAGTTTCCTTGGAGTAGATTAGAGAGCTCCTACATGACCTTTTCTGCTGGCAAAGCTATTGAGTAGGGATAGCAAATGGAAGAGAACAGCACCTGAGGACCATGCTGCCTTTGGCGAACACCTCTAGGTTCAAAAGTGGACAACTGTCTAGCACTTTAGTAAATAATTTTGGTAGTTTCAAGTGTTACTGTCCCCCAGCTGTTTTCTGACCTCACAAAACATCAGTTATGCCATAAGAACTTGCAAGTACTACGACTTGTAGTAAAAGGTTCTTGTGCTGTGGCAGGGCCCAGGAGTTCAAGTCAACACCCAAGCTACCAGAATTGTACAAAGAGAAATGGAAAGCATCTCCACACTAGTGGGACTGCACTCTAAATAGAGAAGTATTCACACACAATTCATTATTTAAAGATTTAAAATGCAACCTGAACAGCTAAAACAAAATTTAAATAGGACGTCACCATCTAGGCTAACTTTGTGGCAAGTGAAGGGTGGCTGCTTCTGCTGGATATACTGATTGACCTTTGATCAAGGGGTAAGAGGTACACACAAAACAACTCCAGAGTTAAAGATATGGGATAAATCATCCAGACTTTTTTACATCAGTTAGAGAATTATAATTTACTGGTATTCCTGAGCATCACTCACGCACTCATGTACCCTATTTCTGTTGAGCCTTGAAAAGGCACCTGCTGAAATGAGACACCACAAACCACAAGCTGACATCAGCAATGAAATTTTTGTTGACATTCAGGCATGTATCACAAGTCCTGGACTTGTTGCAAGATGAAAACTGATAAAATCGTTATTAAAAAAAGGTTTCTTAATTTGTCTTCCATTCTTTCTCTAGTCTGAAGTTCTTAGAGTTGCTGTAGGATTATCTACTTCCCACTCTGACTGAAGTCCCACTGCTGAAGAGTCCTCTCATCAGCACTACGTTCTCTTTAAATCTTTTTTTAAATTTTATTCCAATGCTGGCAGCTTGAACTGGTTGGTTCTAACACAAAGTATCTCTGTACTGGATGTTAGCTTTCAGACAGAATAATCTAAAAAGCCAACAACCTGACACTTCTGTCATCACCAAAATTGTGAATCTTATTTTCAGAGAACAAAATGCATGGCACAGAACTTGCATGACAACAGCAACAGAAACTTCCCTACTGATCTACTCATGGGTTTTTCAACTACCTGAGGGTGACCTAAATTCAAGCTCCACATGGCTGCTTGAAGTTCTGTTGGTTTAGTAAAAACTGATATGCTACTTCATGCCCAATTACATGGAGATTTTTTGACTTGGACCTTTTCTATCATATCTTGGATTTGAACTCTTTAACCCAATCCTATTAGATGAAAGAAATACTTGATAACTACCATTTGAATATGGATTTGAACAAGCTACCTAGCACTAAAAAAAGTCTGTTCCCTATTTTTAATACCCCAAGCCCATTTACCTTTCAGCTCCCAGAAAGTATTTTCACTCCTAACGGTAGCAGCTAAATAAATGCTATCAAGGCTAATCAAAAAGGGGAGCCATTTCCAAAATAAATTGTAAAAACATTAAGTACCTCTGTAATCCACTGCAATATTTTGTCCTTTATTTCATTGCTAGCCCATAAAAAGTATTACACATGAGGTAGCTCCTATTGGTCTCATTCTCCTGTACTTTATGTGTTCCTGTAAAATATACTTATGGTGTATTTCTTTTGGGTGCATGACACAAAATGATTCCTTATTTTCCAGAAGATAACATTCCTTGAACTGAAGAAAAACATGTAACAAAGCTTGCTCTATAAATTCCCATTAATAGTTTGATTTCATTCCAAAACATTGAAGACCTTTTGATCCCTTTTAATTTACCTAGGATGACAAAGCTATTCCCAGCTTTTCAGAAAAATTTACAGCATTTAAAAAAATCAAGCAGAGGTTTGTGCAATGTATTGACTGTAATTTTACTCTTCATCCATTTTTAGCAAACCAGACTGTAAAAAATATTTTTCAGAGAATAAAAAGGTCATTTATGGCACTGTCAGAGGCATTTTGTGGTTTTGTTTTTTACTGGCAACCACTACTCACTGCAAGTCTTGCACTGAACTTTTCATGAAGAATAAGCGACATAATAAGAAGAAAATGTAAGTGACAATTTTACTCTTATTTAACAACCCATCAATGTCCATCCCATCAATTCCTTCAGAGTAAGCTCTGACAAGCATCCTTGTGAGGTGTGGTGCTGAATACAAAAAAGGTCTTATGCCATTTTGTTCTCCTTTGCCGTTATTAAATGCCCAGAAATCTGAGGTGTAAGAGAAACCTTTGAGGTCAGCTGCCCTGCTCTTCTCACCAGGCTCATTCCAAACGTCTGACTGTATTTTACTCAGTGCAATAATAAAACAACTCAAGAAGAGAAGCTCCTAATTTTCAGGTAGTACCTTCCAAGCTATCAGTTCTCCCCAACAGGAAGTTAATCCTGTTATGTGGACTAACATTTCTTTTCCTTGATGACAATCTCATAATTTGATGTTTTTTCTATCACACTGAGCCCTGACCATTCTCCTCTGGTGACATCCTTAAATACTATTGATCAGGGTAAACATGGGCACCTGGTCAACCGACGTAAAACCTAAGGTAAGACAGAAGGGGGAAAGGACAAAGAGTATTTTCAGAAATCCTTAGCTCCAACTTCTTCACCTCTTGGTTTCTGAGGAGTTGTAGGCTGATACGGAGTGGAACGCAGCAGAAAGCCTCTATTGAGCTAAAGAAAAGACAAAGGCCAACCCAGTTTCACCAGGCTCTCCTAAGCATAGCCTTCCCTTGGAAACTGTAGCCCCTGGAGAGCCCCGGCGGGAGCAGGGGGTCCCTGAAGGGCTGCAGCCCGGGGCAGGGCCCGCGCTGGAGCAGGGAGACGGGGCAGGAGGCAGGAGCGGGGCTGAGGGGCTCACACGGGCCGGCACACGGCCCAGACCCGCCCCGGCCCGCGGGGGGAGCGGGTGAAAGTGTGGGAGCAATGGGTGAGTATAGCAGAAAGATTTTGTTTTAAAACTAGCGTAACTAGTTCCATCCCTTTCCTTCATCCAAAGGGCTTGCGAATGAATTTAGGATTTATTGGGCACCTTAAACTTAATTCAGAGAGCAGAGAGAGGAAAACAGGCCGTTGTTCTAAAACAAGGAAGCAATTCCTGAACTCCTCAGCTGAAGTCTCCTCTGCACACAGTGCTACGGAGCAGGAATATACCAACTACCTGGAGCCACTTGTCGACGAGATGCTGCTGCAGCTGCAAGAGTCTCTTTCTAGCAGTCTTATGTTGAACTTTAGCTCCACTGTAGCCGAGGGCTGAGACTGCAGCCCTTGACAGGTATCTATCATAGTTGATGCCTTTTTATCAATGTGGCAAGTCATTCTCATAAGCACCAACATGTTCTGTACTCTGAAACATTTTGCTGGTTAATCAGAGAAAAGGAGATCAGTTTGGTCACTGGCAGTTCTTTCTGAGAAAGAAAAAGTCATTCTGGGATGATGAGCTTGCACTGGGATCTGCTTAGCACAGGACCCTTCAGTCCTGTACAAAGCAGAATTCAAACCCAAGGAATTATGTTTACATATAAACCGAGCATTTTTATCCATTAGTACTTAGCAAGAGAGAAATCTGACGGCTTCCTTTCTCTTCCTCAACCATCTTGAAAACTGACAGGCGGAACACAACAGATTTGAAGAGAGTGTTTTGTTAGCAGCACACAAGGGCTCTGCAATTTGCACTGTCCTTTGAAACGCGTGGCACTGCTTTTAATCACTTAAAGCCCAATACAGGCAAATTGAGAACAGGAACACATGAAAGATCACCTAACCAATTACCTGTACCTTGTGGAAATATAACAGAGATGAATATGATATTGCATATTTATGTCATAATATCCAGTTTGATACTCTCAGGATGTGATAAAATACATCTCTATGACTGAGTGAACATGAAAGTCTTCCAAGATGAAAAGCTGTCCTCATTTCAAGGAAGAAAAAAAAAGACAAATGGACAAGAGCCACTGAATAGATTAAGTGCCAATTCTATAATGACAGTGCTGAGATCTGTGTGGACTCAGAACTTTATAATCTTAGAAGAAATTTATTAAAACATTTTGAAAATCTCAGACTTGCAGCAATGTCACTTCTGTACTCTGGTTTGAAAACACGCCGTTAAAAGCATTCACTTCAAGTATATATACTCAGGAAGTGTAACTCCTTGTTATAGTAGGAACAATTGGTCTAATGTTATCATCTCTGTAGTACTCTCATCTCTAGCTGTGTTTTCCTACAACCCCAAATCTGAGGTAAAACAGCAAAGTAGAAGCGTGCAGTTCCTTTCTCTTTTCATCTCATGGATTTTGCAGATGATACTAATCCAGTACAATGCCTCTATTAGTGCAGCGTCAGCTAAGTTAGGATGCTACAACAGCTGGTTAAAATCACTAGTATCAAGAAACAGTGCTGGGCTCAAAAGGAACCATAACCAGTCACAGAAACCAAACCACAGCAGAAAGGCAGGCATAGCCCATCTTCTCTACTCAGGAAATATAAATTACCCTCTGTGGATATAGTAAATTAGGGATGCAAAAAATTTTAGAACCTCCATTTCCCATGCCCTTCCCTGTGCCTTTTGCCCTTTGAGGTCCAAGTTTTCTCCTTCGTGTTTATACCAGTCTGTAACATGACATCCTTCCAGAACTCGTGTTCCTAATATACTTCTGTAAGACCTTTTAAAGAAGTCAACTTCAAGCATCATAACCTTACCTTCCATGAAATGACTCTGCTGCTACTGAAATTATTTGCTGCTTCCTTTTTCCATTTTTTACAACCTTTGCATGATTCCATATTGTGCTCAACATATTCCCAGAAACATTTGACGTGTTCTTAGCTGTGCGGATCAGTTACTCAATTTATGCATGCATAAGCTTTTAAAGAGTGGTATTTGTCAAGTGTTAGCCTAAAGCCAGAATACTCCTCAGGTGTCAAAGAAAGAGGAAAAAACAGAAGACCATATAATGTAGTAAATGCAAATGAAAATTACTAGTCTGTGGGAAGAATGTGTAGTCTTCAGAAATAGGAGCTCCCTGACTAACTTAAAACTAAAACTGCTTGTCTCCCCTGAATTGAAAAGGTCACTTAACCCTCAGAAAAGATTAATTGGATAAAAGGAGTTGAATCTACACTAAAAACAATCTGTGCTGTTTAGGTGATAACAGCAGCAGAGCCTAAGCAAAATATTTAATTCTTACCTTTTTGGTTGTTCCACATCCAGATGTAAGACAACTTGAACAGCTGTGGCCTCTCAAAACAAATGCCTGGTATAAACAAAGCTCTCCTTGTTTTCTTTATGCTTCTGCAAAAACGTAAATCTTTGGACATTCACTTTGTAAAGTCCAATGGCTTACAGTAAAAAGCACTTATCTCCTCATAGTATTACAGATGTTGCATATTCTAGAAAGAAGAAAATATATTAATTATGGTGGCAAGAAATCAATGTGCAGTACTCAGCACAGCTGAAAGTCCTTCCTGACTTACACCTTGTATGTTTCCAACCATTGCATTTCCAAGTAGAGTTGGGGAAAACCCTGGAATTTAAGAAAAGACCTGAATTGAAAAGTATTTTTAAAATTAAAAAAAAAGGATACAGAAATTTCACAAAAATATTTGTGCTTTAGTGTAGGAAAATGTGATATAACTCATCAATTACAGATCAAGCCTGAAACTACAGTAGGTATACATGGCCATGTTATACTGAAATTAAAATAAATAAAAACCCAAACCCCTTCCTCCAAGTACGGACACACCTCTCATAGACATAAGTATTGAGTGTAGTTTGTTATGCAGATTAATCAAATTGATATGTTCGGTGTATAAGTTTCTATCATGTTGCAAATGTTATTAAACACTTCATGACTCATTCAAGTTAACTGCACACAGAAGAAATCAACACTGACATCTGTGACCAGCTCCAACCAGTTACACCAAACGGCAAAAAGTCTCCATCCTACAAATGTAATATCCCTGGGGCTTCTTGTGCACTTTCAGGATTAAACCAGAGGAAACACAGCTGCCACCAAAGTTAAATGATTTTCAGCTCTTTTCCATTCATAAATTTAAATTCCCTATCGCCACAGTTCAAGGAGAAGCTACCTCTAAATGTTTGCACTCTGATTTCGTACAGAATAGATCCCAACAGACTTAGAAGAGGCAGACAACCAACCCGCTGCATGACATCCATTTAGTCCAAAGCTTTCTTCCACTTTTCTACCCAGAACACCCATAAATAAGTTCAATCACATAGAAAGATCTGCCTAGACTGCATTATGCTACTTTCTTGATTAGAGACTACTAACTGGAGTACAATAATTTGTAAGTTACAATAATTTGTCAATGTCAATGCAAACCAGCTTTTTTTACTTAGCTGTGCAAGGGAAACCACCATTTAAGAAATCAGTGTGTTAGAAGAAAACATGACGATTTTGTTGTTAATTAATAATCTTTATAGCTCAAATTTAAAAATATTAAACCAGAAACAATTGAGGATTCATGAAGAAAAATCTGGAACTATATACATGCATAATTATCTAGACACTTGTCAATATTTACTTAAGTATTTTGTACAAGTTCTTTCACACAATCATATTTATAAGTATGTCTGTTTAAAACATATGAACATACATCTTTTATAGCATTTACAAATCATTTTAATATAATTTTTTTCTTAAAAACAAAAGAATATTTCCTTGATTTGACAGATTCTGTTTCATTATACAGTACTGGACAGGTATTTATCCAGTGGGATGGAAAGAGTTATCATTATTCAGTTATCTAAACAACAGTCATCCTACTGGTACCCAGAATTATCATATATGGCTTTAAACACCTCCCAAGCTCAAAGAATCATCTCACAAGTACAAAGTACAGTCCATCTGTGGGATGTTTCTGATTAAAGTCTTGAGCTTTTGTTTGGGTTAGATCCACAACTTGGCAAACACATTCTAAGCAGGAACTGAGAAAAAATAAGTCCATCTAATTTAAAGAAACAACATCTCTGCTTCCAAATCAAGCACATATTAAGTATGTATAAAAGGGGATGTATGGACTTTTCTAGACGTTCTAGCTATCTTTATAGATGTTTTATTATTGTGGGATAACACAGTTTTGAACAGACAATATCTGTGGGGATTTACAGGAATCAAGTGAAAGATCTTCTAAGAAGGGAAGAATACTTTTTCCTCAAAATATCAATTTTTTTTTTAAAAAAAAAGTGCGAGGAGGTTTTGTACATAGTATGTCTGTTACCGATACAATCCAACCAGACAGATCCCTATCTAGTAACAAGGTCTCACTTCACTAATTAACTGAAAATTTGTCGGCTTGCTTGCTTTTGGCTAGGCAAAAAACCCAGACCTTTGGCTTTGGCAAATCCGGTAACCATCTCCTTTGAACACTGCTCTCTAGAGCTCCTGCACTGATTGTTCCACAGTTTGTTCTTCTACAGGCTGCATGGCTTCCTGAACATAAACTATGAATTCTGAAGCCTCTCCACCCTGTGTATAGACAGTCACCGTCTCAATTCCTTCCACTTCATCTGATGAGACTACCAGGTGATGCTGTTCAGACAGCTCCACTGAAGCCTGCTGCAGCGTCTCTTGAATCATCAAAGTGTGATTGGTTGATTGCTCCTCTTCCTTCACCTAAGGACAAATTGAAGAGGTTACAGAAATCTCGCCTTTCCAATAAGTACTTAGTATTGCAATTAATGGAAATATTAATGGGAGTACAGCACAGAAATTAGCAATCAGATAGTTTTGAAAGAAAATGTCAGTTTTTCAGAAATTTGTGTGTAAGCAGTTCCGATTAATAAGTGTGTAGCTACAACGAATACTGAAAGCAGTAACAGAGCATCTCAGTTACACGTACAGAGAGGAACATAGGTCTTTGGAGACAGCTTTAATCTCTCAGTAGTCATTCATTCACAAGCACTCTTATTTAAATAAATCTGAAGTCAAACAATTCCTTCAATAGCACTGAGATGAGAATCCATCATAAACCACATGAAAAAAGATCTACTGTACCCATTTATTCTTTTTTTTTTTATTTCTAGCCAACCAATGGCTCAGAGAAGTAAAAATTTCATTGTAAGTCTTTAACAGACTTTTATTAGAAAACTGTGAAAAGTCTGACTGAAATAGATTCCTAAGACATACTGTTTGTGAGGCAGCAATTTTTACATTATTGAAAGGATGGGGATAGAAACATTTGAACATAAGAGAAATTTTAGTTAATTTTGCATCTTCTCAAAACCAAAAAAACCCCAACACTGTTTGGTATTGAATTTCAGTGTGTTCGAACAGCTGTGCCCTGGTTTCAGCTGGGATGGAGCTAATTCTGTCCTTGGTAGCTGGTGCAGTGCTGTGTTTTGGATTTGGTGTGACAACAATGTTGATGGCCCATGATGGGTTTGCTTGTTGCAAGGTAGTGTTCATCCTAAGTCAAGGACTTTTTGGTTTCTCAGGCCCTGCCAGCGGGAGGGCTGGAGGGGGACAAGAAGCTGGGAGGGGACACAGCCGGGACAGCTGACCCGAACTGGCCAAAGGGATGTTCCATAGCACAGAACGTCATGCTGGGTATATACGCTGGGGGAAGAAGAAGGAATGGGGGGGTGTTCAATGTCCTGGCGTTTGTCTTCCCAAGTCCCCGTTACACGTGACGGAGCCCCGCTGCCCTGGGGATGGCTGAGCACCTGCCTGCCGTGGGAAGCGGCGAATGAATCCCCTGCTTTGCTTTGCTTGCACGCACAGCTTTGGCTTTACCTATTAAACGGTGTTTATCTCAACCCACGTGTTTTCTCACTTTTACTCTTCCGACTCTCTCCCCCACCCCACTGTGAGGGAGTGGGCGAGCGGCTGCGTGGGGCGTGGTTGCTGGCTGGGGTTAAACCTGACAAGCTGTCTGTCAACTAATAAAATGCAGTACTTACTAGAATTCAAGCATCAAATCTTAACTCTTTACCAGGTTCATACAAAATTCCTCTGCAAAGTACTCCAGGCCAGTAAAAACACATCAGAAAAATATAAGTCATGTAGAGGAAATGCATTCTCTAAATTATGAGGGATAAAATCATGTACTTTTGAGGAGAGAATGGAATAACAATTTTTTTGTATGCATGACATATGCAAAGGCATTTGTTAGATGTTTTTAGTAGAACACCACTCCCATGTCTTCACTGAAGAGAGCTGTTTTATTTCATAGAATCATAGAATATTTTAGGTTGGAAAAGACCTTTGAGATCATTGTGTCCAAACATTAACCCAGCACTGCCATGTCCAACAGCAACCCATGTCCCTGAGCACCACATCTACATGTCTTCTAGATATCTCCAGGGATGGTGACTCAACCACTTCCAGGGCAGCCTGTTCCAGTGCTTGACCACCTTTTCAGTGAAGACATTTTTCCTAATATCCAATCTAAACCTCTCCTGGCACAACTTGAGGCCATTTCCTCTTGTCCTATCACTTGTTATCTGGGAGAAGAGAACGAACCCCACCTCACTACAACCTCCTTTCAGGTAGTTGTAAAGAACAACAAGATCCCCGCTGACTCTCCTCTTCTCCAGGCTAAACAACCCCAGTTCCCTCAGCTTCTCCTCAGAAGACTTGTGCTCCAGACCCTGCACCAGCTTTGTTGACCTTCACTAGACACACCTCCACGTCTCTCCTGAAGTGAGAGGCACAAAACTGAACAGTGTTCAAGGTGCAGCCTCACCAGTTCCAAGTACAGGGGGACCATCACCGCCCCAGTCCTGCTGGCCACACTGTTTCAGATACAGGCCAGGATGCCATTGGCCTTTCTGGCCACCTGGGCACACTGCTGGCTCATGCCCAGCCGGCTGTCAGCCAGCACCCCCAGGTCCTTTCCCACCAGGCAGCTTTCCAGCCGCTCTGCCCCAGCCTGCAGCGCTGCGTGGGGTTGGTGTGACCCAAGTGCAGGACCCGGCACTGAGCCTTGTTGAACCTCCTACAGTTGGCCTTGGTCCAGCCTGTCCAGGTCCCTCTGCAGAGCCTCCTGCCCTCAAGCAGATCAACACTCCCACACAACTTGGTGCCATCTGCATATGTCCTGAGGGTGCACTTGATCCCCTTTTGTCCAGATCATCGATAAAGACATTAACCAGGACTGGCCCCAGTACTGAGCCCTGGGGCACACCACTTGTGACCGGCCACTCCATCCACCACCCCTCTGGGCTCAGTGTCCAGTCAGTGTTCCTGTGTTACCTAGCAAAAATTATGCCTGTCTAAGCCATGAGCAACCTGTTTCTCCAGGAAAATGCTGTGGGAAATTTTCTGGATCATAAATGTCAACCCACCTGCAAATGCAGCAGACAGTTAATCAGATCCTCTCTTCCTTCTCTTTTCAGAAAATAGGTTGTTTTTGTAAAGGTCTGTTTCTTTCTTTCATTTAGACTTAGCAAATGTTTTATGAAGTAAGCTCCCAGAGAGAAATCATGTTTATTTCTCACTGTAAGAAAGTAGCTGATTGAATTTATAGGAGGTCACATTTTCTACAACAAATACTTTTTTCATATCATGAAGTGCATCTATGAATTGTCCACTTCCACAAGCGACAGGGAATGAAGACAATGGCTGGCTCACCTACATCTCATCATGGAAAGCAAAACTCCATGGTACTTCCAATAACCATACAAAGTGTAATAAGAAGAGAACAAAGGATTGATAGGTATCCGTTCACTGGCTATCAGTGTACCCTTGTATCTCAGAGCAGTATATGACATGCTCAGCGCTGAACTTGTAAATGATTTTAAAAAGAACAGGTCAAACATGGACACATGTTTGGACACATGCACACATTCCACCAAGTGTGGAATCTAAACTGCGCTAAATAGAACAGGACTATGTTTTTTAATTAGAAGCTGCTTCAGAAGTCCTTCTCCAGTTCTCACCTACATGATACTGTTTTGTGAACAGTAGTATTAAAGCAACTGAGTTCAAGAAAATATAATTAAGATCAGTATTGTTGCTTAAGAGGGGAGCAGGAACAGAAGGGAAGAAACATAGCGAAGATTCCAGGCATGTGTTTGACTCCTTAGAGACCAGCAAGAAGAAGAAGTTGTTCTCTGTTTGTTTTCCTGATGCTCTTTACTAATTTAATACTTTTTTCCCTAAGCAATCATTCCCATTGTTGTACACTGACTCTTCTGTTAACTTTTTCATTCCGTATTTAAAATATCTGTCAGACGAAGATTTCAGAGGTGCACAAACCCCTTAGGACTTCATATCACTGAACTTTCACTCAATTCATCAGGCTATACAAAGCTTTTTCTTGAACAACAACAAGTATGTTCAGGTGCTAAATTATTCAGAGGTCCCAGAGTCAGTATCCCTGTAATATATTGATGAAATACATGTGGGTTTCATCTGGTGAAAGATTTAACATCTGAAGGGAATCTTGCCATTGTCATTGCCCTTAATGCAACAGCACAATTGTACCTACCGATGCTAACTCCGGCTTTGTTGCACAGGATTCAGATTATAGGAACAAAATTACAGGAAGGGGCTTGAAGTAATTTCCATGTTCTGTTTCTTTCAGCCAGTGTATCTCACCATTTTAATTGAAAGCTACTTTAAACAGCTCCTGCTGAAGTTCAGGCTAAACATCCTACAAAAGTGAGTGATGCCAGATGCTTGTCTTGACACAGTAAAATTTGCAACCACCTTCCAAAAAACTAATTTATGTTGTCACAAAATATGGGTATCACCAAAGAAATAAAGGAAGTATTAATGGAAGCCTGAACCTCTCTTTGGAAAGCAAGGAGCTAAATCATGAAAAGAAACACAGCATGGTTAACAACTTTCTTCTTTCGCTCCTCCCCAGATTTTTGCTTTGGTTTTTTTTATTACTAAAGAAACCCTAAGTCCTACTGAAAGCCATAGGTATTTTATGTATTAGTACACAGGACTCCTTTTTGTAACTGTCCTCTCCTCTTTCCAGTGCAAGCTCCTGTGTGAAAGGAAAGGACATACACAAGATCTACTAATGAAGTTCACAACAGGTTGACAGAAGTCTAATCACTAGTGAATTCAGATAGGAATCTGCAGTAAAAAATGCCAGATAATTAAAAACCTCACAGCTCGTGATGAATCGGGCCACAACTATGCCCTTGATGCTAGAGATCCTCGAACAAATACACAAATAGGGGTGTCTAAACTTTGGTCCTTTAATTATGTAATATACACTAAATTCTGTGTTAGTGCACTATACATAACCCTCTGGCAACATGCCTCGGGCCAGAAAAATTACGCTACATTTGCGAAGACTGAAAGAATGCACAACACAGTCTGAGAAGGATCTCATAGTCTCACTTCAGTAACTCTAAATCAAACCCCATAAATAATTTTAAATACACATTTGTGAGTCTACATAAATAAAAAAGAAAGGAAAATAAATAAAGCACAGTTGACATGAAATTGAAATGAAACCAGAATCTCATTCAATTCAATAGCAGCAATCTAATACTTATTCAGTTTTATATGCTTTTGAAATGAAAATGGCCAATAAAGAAAGTTAATTTAACCTCCGTACCTGACTTTATCGATGTGGTTTTATTACCCTTGTCATGCAGGGTAAAGAAGACTAATGCCCTTATTTCTGGTGTTTCTAGTTTCCAGTATCTTTTTTGGACAGCTATCTGTAATCCTTTTAGTTTGACAAATCACCACATTATTTTTGATATTTACATTTCGAATCAGTTCAATGTTTACATGCTTCTGCTTGCTTCCTATTAGATTGTTCCACAGGGAATAATCTCAAAACGTTAATTTACATCCCTCAAATTGATGAAACAGTGGGACAGCTGCCATCAGAATGAATGAAGTCACTACACTCAATTCTTTTTATTGGCATCTGGAATCTTTTGAAGAGTAGCATCCAAGACCTCATTTCGGTCTGAGAGCCAGCTGAAAAGCATCTGGCTGCTTATCCTTCGCTAAAGAATGACAGCAAGACGCTGAAGCCACACACAGCTGGCATATTAAATCAATTCAGTACCTGCATAAATATTCTTTACTAGCTAAATGTCTCTCACAAAAGCCAATGGGACTCTCACCCTGATGTCTTCATAAGAAGCTCAACATTTTAAAATTATAAATGTTCTTAATGTAAATATCTGAGGACCATCCAAATACATGTAAGTGACAATAAAAACCAGTATCTCTTAAAGAAATCTCTTCCTCTCAAAACAAGCAAGTCTTTTAATTTGAGAGAAAACAATTCAACCCATTAAGGAAAATATACTTCTTCCCTCCCCTGAAAAGCAGTAAAAAAAATATCTGCAGTAATGCAGTAAGATGCTAAGCCACTTTCTTATTCTGTAACTCATGCAGAGAAACAATTAATATCTTCAGTTTTCTTTGAAGTCAGCAGGAGTTGCAGGTCCACAGTGTTTAAAACAGTGTTGCTGGGTTTGACCCAAAATCCTCTACAGAATCTCCCCCCTAATTTCAGATAGAATACTGCCTTTCAAGAAGAAAAGTTAATCACAGAGATTCTTGCAGGATTTCAAAACCTTACACTAAGTTACAGATGCTTCTAATTATATCGTAAGACACCACGGTAAGAAAATATACATAATATCTACAAGAAAAGATTAAAAGGAAGAGTGAATATAAGTATTCTAGCTCACAGCGAGCACCTTGGATATGGGATGTGCCAGCCTACATTGGTGCCTACAGGATGGTCTCTACCATTCTGTTCAGTGCCATTTGAATAATTTGGACCTCTCAGTTGTAGTTTACATATACTGAGTGAAAACCACACACAGACACACAAAGAAAACACTGTAATTTGATCATATGAACCTCTATAATGAGCTATAAAACAATCTGGTGCACAATAGTTTCAGAATAATAAGAGAGCTGAATATGAAAGACTTGCTTTGCATAAAATAAAAAATGCAAGGTGGCAAACAAATCTTCATACTGGTGATGCAGATTTTTAAAAAGTTTTAGCAACTGGCTGGTTGAATATATCCTGACAGAGAGACTGTGACTGGCAACTTCACTCACCTGGCAGAACACTGTATCACTAGATTTCCTTCTGCAGAAGCACAGTGACATTGCCGTCATTTCAAGAGCTCTAACAGGACAGTAATTGTGATACCAGATTTTATCTGTATGTTACACAGATGATAAGAACTCCACAGAGGCTGAGGAAACAGGGCCATCTGTCCCAGTTAAAATTTTACTTTGGTGGTCCCATCACATTAAGCATCGAATTGCTCCACGTCCTAAAGGAACCGCAAACTTCACAAGCAAACTATTATATAACTCCACGTATCGGCAAATTTTCTAGATGAATACCAGCACCCAGCATCACGTAGGTACAAAGCAGAGCCAGACGGAAATATAAGGTGCATTGCTGAAGTACAATGTGCAGTGGCCTTTCACTTGACAGCCATGCTAATATTATTAGATATTTATTTTTGAAGATGTGTTCTGCTATAGAATTCTGTTCTGTGATCAGCTTCAAGCTGATGTGTAATCACTGCTGTGCATTGCTACCACTGTCACTTTGAAGAAAGTGACTGTTACCATGGTAGGATTTTACTGGAGCCTGAAGAGATTACAGAATAAAAGAATGAAAGGAAATAAAATAAAGGTTGAAATGCCTGGAAATACAGTGTTTGCTTAAGCTTGATAAAGATCTGCTTAGTTAGTGAAACAGTTGATGTACTTACTCTTCAGAGCAAATTATGTAGAAGTCTGGTGCGCTTTTCAGGAATAGAGTTAACCCTACCCTCCAAGCTACAGAGGTAGTAAGAACATCAGTCCTGGCTCTTATTTCTGAATGTGAGGAAAAGGGAAAAAAATCAGCAGCCAATTACTGCTCTTTCTTGTTAATATTAGTGTAGTGCTTTGGACAAGGACCTGGATTGTGTCAGGTATGCTAAGTGCAAAAAGTATTTGATGCTCCAAAGGCCTTATAATTCCAGTATAAAACAAGAGACGGTAAGCAGACACAGAAAAAGGGAAGTGGGAGTACAACGTAAATGAGACAGCGGTAGTTCTGTGTGACAGGCATTCGTATCAATATATGACTAGCTTAACCACAGAAAATTACTGTCATCATATTTTTAAAGAGTAATTGAGAGAAGACAATGAGGTGCAAATTGCTTTTCATTAAAAATCCACATAACTAAGCACAATATGGAAGAAGGCATTAAGAAACTTGTTTGAAAAAAGTAATGAGCAATTAAATCTTCATGGACTGAGCAAAGGTAGGAGTCAAAATCTTTACAGCTAATGAGAAATGGCACTCTAAGTCAGAAAAGAGTAAAAAGCGTTGGAAATTAGAACAAGGGGGGTTTATGTAGCAAAAAAGGAACATCAAGTGAACAGATTAAGAGAGGGTGATGTCAAGAGGGGCAAAGAAAAGTAATTTTTGAAATTTTTCTGTAAGAATACAAAAGGGGCAAAACATTCTATGAATGTCAGAAAAAAGGTTATCAGAGTCAACCGTAGCATAAAATAATGATGGCTTGGAAATCACTTTAGCTAAGTGCTTGAAATAAGGAGACCATATAAAAGTTGCGATGCAGAACAAGTCAGCACCTTTTCACTAACAACTTGCAAGCAAGGACCAAGAATCCTACCTGAAGAGGACATCAGCTTTCTGGACTGAGTAACAGGAAAGACTTACATCCCATAGGGTTGAATAAGAAAATGGGATTACTCATGAACATGTGCAAAAAGACTGATATAATCATCTCAGTGATTAATAATAATGGTTAGTGATTAACATAGCCTTCTTAGCTGCTTTCAGAGTAAGCCTGAAGTGACAGCTTTAGAGCAACAGGAAAACTTTTGAGGACAGATGACTTGGGACAGGAGAAGACTGTCTACAGTGGCAATGTAATTTTGCAAACAAAGATCATGCAAATCAGATGTCTGTGTATTACTTGCATGTGAAGTTCTGGATTATTGAGTGAAGCTTTCACATGCTAACATGCTACAAGTTAGGGTGGCATAAAAACATCAATTTGCTGGAAGAAAATAAGAAAAAGAACAGGGAGCTGACATGGTGACCAAGACAATGGGCATAGGTTAGCTGGTTTTCTGGGGTGTTGGTTTGATTTTGTTAGAACAAAGACTACTGCTCTGCTCTCTAGCAGTTCTCTGCTCTGAATGAAGCGGGATCTCAGTGGCTTGTTCAGGCAGGAGAAAAAAAATACTGAGGAAAGATTTAAAGCTTTACACAGTTAATCTGTTGATGAGTTTCTCCCATCAGGACAATCATCTCTGGTCCAGTATGACACATAAAACATATCTGCGGCGGGCTGGCCATGCCGGAGGGCAGGTGCCCCCCTGCCCGCTCTGTCCCTGCCCTCCTCAGCCGGGCAGGGGGCAGAGAATGTAACGACAGGCCCGTGGGTCGGGGTGGGGGCAGGGAGAGATCGCTCCCCAGTGACCGTCACAGGCACAACCCAGGTCTGCCCCGGGGAAAGTCAGAGCGGGCCAGTGAGAAATAAACCCGACCCTCAAAGCACCTTCCGCAGCGCTCCCTTCTCCCCGGGCGCAGCTCGGCTCCTGCCCGTCCCTGCCCCCTCCCAGCAGCAGCACAGGGCTACGGGCACTGAGGGCCGCGCTCAGCTTCTCGCTCCTTGTCTCCCCCGCTCCTCGTTCCTCTCCTTCCCTGCCGCAGCGTGTCCCCCCCGCGGGCGCAGCCCCCCCGGCCCAGCCGGCCCCAGCCCCCCCGCCCCCGGGGGCACAGGCCCTGCCCCAGCCCGGCCCCAGCCCGGGCTCCTCCCCGCGGGGCCACAGGCCCTGCCCGGAGCTGCCCCGGCGCCGCTGCCCGCGGGTCACAGCCCCCTGCGGGCACCCCCTGCCCCGGGGGGGGCCCTGCCCGGGCTGCGGGGGGGGAGCTGCTCCCCCGGGGGCTCCGCGGGCCGGGGGCGCCGCGGGCTGGGGGGGAATCTCTGCTCCGGGCCGGGAGCGGCTCCGGCCCCTCCGGCGCTGCCCGGGGGCTGCAGGGCCGCGGCTCCCACACAGCTCGCTCCTCTCCCGCTGCAAGTTGCTGTGCGGGTTGTTCCCGCTTCTTCAATACGTTCTCTCAGAGGCGCTGCCGCCGGCGCTGATGGGCTCGGCCTGGGCCGCCGGCGGGGCCGTCCCAGCGCGGGTCCATCCTGCAGCGGGTCCATCTCACAGTGGCTGGAACTGGCTCCATGTGAGACTGGGGAAGCTTCTGGCAGCTTCTCACAGAAGCCATCCCTTTGCCCCCCCCCCACCCCCCCCCCCTCGCTACCAAAAGCCTTGCCACGCAAGAGTAATACAATATTACAGGCCTAAGCATAGCAAATTAGCAGCACATTTGTCTATCAGTATCTAAATGAAAAAAGTCCAGAAAAAGAGATAATACACAACCAAATTCAACTGGTTACTACAGTGTACAAATGTAAAACTTTAATTGAGACTAGGATTCCAAAAATCTAATGTTCTGGTTCAGTCATTTGAGGCAAAAAGAAAAATTAAAATTTGGACAAAGAACTGCACATTGTTTCTAACTTTTGTTTCAATGAGATTTGGTAGAAGCAGTACACTGCATTCAGGAAAAGTAAATTAATGAAACCAGAAAGTATCTTGCTACCATTACCCATTCCTGCTAACAAGCACCAGGAACGGAGGAGCCACAACTGTAACAAAAACTAGAGGTGATGGGGACAGACCAAGGGGTGGCAGCACTTCTGATGCTCTGCTCGATGCAGTGAGGGTTTCAGGAAATAAGCTTTCAAGGATGTTCATATTGTGAAACCAAGAAAACGCGCTTTGAATCTTGTCTCACTAGAGAATAACTTACAGACAGTACACAATGAACTCCTCTGCAAAAAAGTAAGATAACAGGAGTGCTCATTTCTGAGCCAAACGTTTCTTCACAAGAAACTCGGTATTTAAACAAATGTTTAACTTGGAGCGATCACCTTCTTCAGGATCAATTATTATTTTTATTTGATGTATATGCTAACTGAAATAACTATACATCAAGGTAGTTCGTAGTTAAACTCTCTCGGTTCTAGTCTACATAGCGATACACTGTGTGAAAAAGAAGTCTTTGAACAGAGACCTGCAGATGCTGTAAATCAGGGGTGGCTGTGATACTGGCATGACAGCTCATCCTCCGATCCTGCCTTTACATTCAGCATGTCAGCTAGGAAAACAGTCCACCTATACGAATAATGGACTGAACAGCCCCTGCTAGCAAAATAAACAAAACCCCCAAATTAATCAATCTCCACCCTAAGGCATGAGGGCATAAGTGTATTTGTAATAGAACACAGAGAGTCAAATGTCAGAAAGTGACTCGTTCTACATTTCTAAATCCTTCACCTTGCTATGTGCTCCATTCCCATAAAACTGCTTTCTCCCCAATTTCTTGTCTGTTTACCATCCACTTTGAACAATATTTCCTGCTTTTTCTAAGCATTTATTAACCTCTCCCCTAGTTATTATTCAAACTCAGCACTCTTTGCTCTCATCTTTTCCCCCACCTTGTTACTTTTTTTGGTCTTTAAGCAGTGCAGAACAACTCAAATATCATGCCATAAAGAAGTATCTTCTACAGTTCTGTCAGAAAGAGATCCCGACTGGATCACTAGCAACTGAAAAGGACTCAAACTGACAAGGATACACTTCTCGTGCCACGCTGCGATCAAAGCTTCAGCGTGGGTTTTTGCCAATCTCAGATCATACTGGTAAAACATCACCTTATTAACCTTTTTTCTCAGGCATTTGGTGTATTATGTTCCTTAGCAGTTGTATGTTTTCGTAGCTGTCACACAACAAGATTTCTCCCAAATTAGATACCAGAAAAAGCTGAACTTTGGTAACTTGTTAGTATACTGACTCTCAGGCAAGAATGAGCTAAACTCATTTTGGGCTCTAGACACAACCTTTGCAAGGT
Organism: Falco cherrug; assembly: GCF_023634085.1. Classification (NCBI taxonomy): domain Eukaryota; kingdom Metazoa; phylum Chordata; class Aves; order Falconiformes; family Falconidae; genus Falco; species Falco cherrug. The sequence continues at coordinate 2,492,297 of NC_073699.1, forward strand.
CTCATATATGTGATACTATCAGAGCCAATGATTCCTATTTCCCAATCACAATCCAAGCTAAACAGGGCTAACTTTGCATTTTTGGGGTTTAAAATAGTAAACTGAATCCTCATTCAGGCTGGGGTTGGTTATTGCTATGTTGTCAAAGTGTTTTCTTTTATTAAATCGTTCCTATGAACAAAAAATATAACGTTTCCAAAGTAGGAACTGAATTTTTTTCTTCTCAACATCCAATTCAGGAGCTGGGGGCTTTGAACAGACAATCTGATCTTGATTTCACCTCCATTATAAAGTGTACTTTTGATTTAAGATACAGATAGAGATAAGACACAGAAGATAGAGATTAAGATACAGAATCCAGAACAGTAATTTAATAGAACACCACCTGTCTTGTGACTTAGTAGAAAACAATTTCACAAGTACAGCAGTCACATCTAGCTAATATACTCTACATCTTGCAATATGCTAAAAAAGCCTGATGGATAAAGACAGAAGTTTTTTTCTGCAGGCAAAAGTCTCGCATTAACCTGAAACTACAAGTGCTGCACACCGAAGGTATTGAGCACAGGGGTAAGGGGAAAGGCAAAAGCATGAAGATGGCAGCATTAATGATAGCTACATCTGGATTCACACATAATTTTAAGGATCAAGTGTAAATAGCACTTTTATGGGTGAAAAGTAAGGAAGAGGACAGCTGTGGGAGGAAGTTCCAGGGAGGAAATGGGAGACAAAGAGCAAATAGTTTACGAAGAGCAAAATGTTTACAAACAGTGTAAACATTTACAGCAAAATATACTTTTAAAGCATTCTAATAATTTAGGATTTAGAAGAAGTTTCTTGGTGCAAATATATAAATATGAAAGCAACTTGCAAAGCCTAGCTAAGAAAGAGATATGAAAGTAAGAACTGATGAAAAAACTGGATAATGTCCTCAGAGAAGAAGAAAAAAACCCAACATAACAGCATAAAAATCAGAACAACTACAATAAATGTTATTACGGGAAAAAATGGAACCAAGCTGCTAAGCAAGGATTCGATGAGACCATTAAAGAACAAGAGTGGAAATTCAGTGACAGATGATGCTGATATATTGCTGACACCCTGAATGAATTTTTTGTCTCACAATCCACAAGAGAAACTGAAGGTCACAAAAGAAAGTGTGGAATAAATTTTCCAGTAGGAAAGTGAAATATGAACATTTCTTGAGATCACTTCAAGGTTAAAATTAGGAACTCGGCATAATTAGAAGCTCATAAAGTTGTAGGTACAAATGAGTGATATCCCACAGAAAGCAGTACTGAAGAAAGAAGAAAAGTTGACAGTTCTGAATAGGAGAGGATTACAGTCATGTTAATAACATTTAAAGACTCCTTTCCCTCAAATTAAATACGAGTGTGGCTGCAATTCTGAAGCAATCTTTGGCTGGAAAGATTAAAGAGCTGAAAACTAACTAAAGCTGTATAACAGGTCAAACAGACTTCGACAAAACACTGATTTATATAGAAAATTAAAAGAGGAAAAAATGAAAAGAGGAAAATGAAAGGAGAAAAACTTAAAAAGAGAAATAAATCATCACCGACAGACCTCCCCTGGTCCTTGCTCTGCTTCCGTAAAGCCCACTAAAAGTAACTAAGCAGTCAGTAGGCGTACTGCCACCTGATCCCCCCGGGAAATCACAGATCTGCACACTTCTGCACACACAAAGCGAAAAGTCACCGAGGCTACCAGAGAAAGGAACGAGCAGGCATTCCAGTACACACAAGAAACATGCTAATACAGGGATGGTGCTCTGAGCATCAAAGTAAGGCATTAGTAAAATCCACCATAAGTAGCACAAGATAACCCTGCTTAAAACGTATTTAAATTCTTCACTGATTTTGCTTCTATACAACTTCAAGTTAGGGAAAAAAAGGTGCTTTATGTTACCAAGACTGTAAAGACAGGGAGGGGGAGAAAACAAAAAAGAAAAGCAGCAAAGAGACTCTGTGCTCTCAGAATTCAATATTTGATTTGATACAGGAGTAGAGCTTGTAAGAGTTTGACATCGGACCAGTGAGAGCCACTGATGTATACAAGACAACAGAAAAAGAAGTGGTCAATGCTTAGCAGCTTGTAAACTCAAAAAGGCTAGAAATACGGATTAAAAAGTGAGGGGAAAAATTAATTTGGAATCTAAATATTTACTTACAAAAAGCTATCAGCAAATTCAGAAGGTCTAACAAGAAAGATGATAGATTTTAAAATTAATCAGATATTGATCACTTTTAATACTTTAAGGAGGAAGAATCACTGAATTTAATTATGTATTTTTAAAGTTTAACATTCCAGTATCAAAACATAGTTTCTCCTTGGCAGCTGCTACTTCAACAGTCCACTTTCTCCTAAGCTTTTAGTAGAAAAGCCTCAAAAGATGAATTCTTAAGAGAAGAACATGTTTTGGCAATACTGACAGACAGCATAGACAAACACCGACGGCTAATACTACATTCAACACTTAAACAGGTCATATGTATAGCACAGCATGCATGTTGGCAGTGACTCTACTGTAAAGTTGTTTTGAAACTTGTATATAATAGGATTAAAATGTCTCTTTAATGACTGATTTTAGTTTCCAAATTTGGATCTGATAGTCTTCACAAAACCTCAAAACTCTTACGTGGTTTCTCATCAAAATACCTGTGAAGTATTACAAAGGAACATCTCAAAATACTTTGTCTTGAACTTCTGCCTTGCCTCCCTCTCATGTGGGCAGAAAGTTTAGGAATTATCCAAATACTGCCTTCGCAGACTACAGACTTCCCACTTCTATGGAGCTCTCATTAATTCAATATTCAAAACATTACAAAAAAAACCCACCCAAAAAACTGAACTCAAAAGTTAGTTCTAGCACTCAGAATATTCAGTGTTTTGGTCATTTAAATAAATAGAGTTAATTAAAATCTTCAGGAATTTAAGACTACTCATGTATTTTCCTTCCCTCACCTATCAACCACGTTGAGTGCAGAGACCCCACTGAATCAATGAACAGAATGGGAAAAGGGATAAGCAGAGACGTATGATGAAACAGGAGGAACAAGGGGAGCTTGGAGCACATGGTGAGGAGAAACGTGAAATGTCAGCAACAAAGTTAGCAGACACGTGTGAGGAAGAAATATTGAGCAAAAGTCTTGATGCTTGCACTGAATAGCCACCTCAAATAGAAAATGATTTCCTTTTACTTGCTGATTTTAGCACAGCTGAACATTCTTAATTTCTGAAGTGCTTTAGTAATAGTGTACATTGCAAATATTTTAAGCAAAAGCTGTCCAGTACCAAACTTCAAGAAAAATATACATACATTAAATTACTCCTACCAATATCTTATAAGGTGTGTCTCACTTTAAGAGGAACTATATTGCCTACCACAAATTACATCACTTAATTATCCAATGCACCAAGTTTCTGGAAAGAGAATTTGTGCAAAAGCCTGAAATTAACAATCAGTTTTATACATGGTTTTTTTTTTTCTATTGATCTGTATCTTCTGGTCTTGCACAATTTCCCTGGTAACAACAAAACTACCTACAGATCTTTTCAACCAACTACAACTCAACTGAATTTTTCTTTATCTCAAATGTGGGTGGCCACACTGACATGTCTCACATAAGCAACTCCTGTGAGGAGCACCTGCAGTACTCTTCTCGGGGCTGTTACATGCCTGCAGATCACTTGTGTTGCAACCCTCGTTAGCAAGGCAGTGTGAACTCAGGCTGAGGAGAAATCTCACATGTCCACAGGGTACATTAGGACCCCACAAGTCTGTCAAACTGCAGCCACAGGACAGCACCGCAAAGAATAACGGCAGTGGTTCATCTTTGGGTATGGTCCTACAGCACCTCGGCTGCAGAGCATGCACCATTCTGCACAAGCACCAGCCTTTCATGCTCTCCTGTATCTGGATGAACACTGCGCCAGGGACCTCCTGATTCTGCTAGATGGCCATGGAACTAAGTGCCCATGCACAATGCAGGTATGTTATTTTAAAAAGCCTGAAAACACCTGCTAGAAAAAAGCTGTATTTTCACCCACACATAATAAATGTGTATTTATGTATTTTATATGCATGCAAAATGTATGCATTTTTATATGTATAAACATGTATATGTGTCTACGTATAAGCATATATGTGCATGTATGTATAAGCAGGTATGTGTGTGGGCATATAAACACGGGTACACACAACATGTAGTAAAAAAATTAGTTTAGGAAAAATTCTATGTGTGGCTTGCACGGTCATTCAAAATTTAGCCCTTGCAAAATAACACTAACTGAAAATTAAATATAGCTGTTTTAGAGAAGAAAAGAGCTCTTACCTGCTTTACCACTGTCACAGTCCCAGGTGCCATGGTAACTACAGAAGCAACTGCAGTAGCATCATGGGTTTCCGAACCCAGCTCAATGATTTGCTGCAGGATGTTTACAGCTGTTGGATCAAGCCTTTCACCTTATCAGAAAGACAGTGACCATTAAGATCATTACAGTAAAACAACTCTAAAGGTATGTGATTTAGGCTACAGGCACTCTTTCCCCTCCTGCCTTAACCCTGACTCACAGCACTGTTTATAAATTCCAAATAGCTCAATAACATGATTCATTAATAATAGATCTATGGCAGGAAAGCATTCAGAAAACAGATTCGCCCGAGGAATGCAGGAATTGGCAAGTGAAGCCACACTGATCATTTTAATGCCTACTTGAAAGAGATTTAAAAGAATACACTGAATAAACAAAGAATAGGTACAACTCATAGCAGTAACTGTAAATTAGGAAGCTGCAAGACTTTAGAAAACCAAATGTGTATTTGCCAGACATTCAGCTGAAACAGAACCTGAACTCTATACCTGTAACTACAACAGCTATCTGGTATATTACAAACCTGCATTTACCATCTGTCCAGCCATCTGCAACACCCCTCAACCTAAAAGAAGTATTGTTTATCACTAATGAGCTGAAGGGGGAAGTTAATTGCTTGAGAGAGCTCATGCTTATCATTTTATAAGCATGGGATCAGAACATGTTTGCCTTTTTAAAAAAATCCTCTTGATGTGTGTAGCCCTGCCAAAGGAAAGGCAAGTTTAAAAAAACAAACAAAACCCCAACACCACCTATACATAGTTGTACTCTCACTTTTTCCAAAGCGTGAAAAGGAAAGAATTGGATGCTGAAAAATATTTTTTGTTATGCACGAATACCAACTCCCCTCCTGTGGTCCACCATTCCTTCATGCCCAGTGTCAGCATGAGAGATATGTCAGAAAGGCAAGGAAACTGTAGGGTTATATTTGCTGTAATCATTGTTGGAACAATGTAGGAAAGAGACAGTAAATAGAATAAGCTCATCTCTAAACTCCAAAACCTTTCAAACTGAGGTTGATACTGTGATTGGGATCTAGTTCAGATATTTTATTTCAAACAGAAAGTAGTTATATTTTGTTATCTATACAAGAAGCAAGTTTATTTGAGTACTGAAAAATGTCTGCTTGCTTTAGGCTTTTTTTCTATATAACTGCCTTTAGACAAGATACTACTGTTCTTTGTACCTAGTGGGAATATTCTGGAAGAGTAGCTTCAGTTGGATGCACTAAAAAGAAGATCATTTTACTCTGAAAACTACAGCCTCACACTTAAAATCCAAACTGCTATGTACAGCATATTCCATGACCATGCTTATTTTAATTTAAATCTATAGAAGTTAAAGAAAAGTTCTCAAGAGGTTGTTACTCATTCAAAATTCTCAGTCATTAAAATAAAATAATATACAGACATGGTCAGTAATGTAATTTAATTGCAACATGCTTGGAAATTCCATTAAAAGTGGGAGTTTCTGAAAAGTATCTGTATTATAAACTGTACAGACTACAATGGTAAACAACTGTACAATGCTGTCTTCTGATAACCAACACATTCATTTATATATATGTAATACCAAAATATGAACACATACAGGAGTCTCTGATGTTTTAACATTCTCAGAAACATGGACATACTTTCTTTTCTTCCCGTTTCTGTTATTTTCCACTTGGCAATCATTATCTAATCCCACTCTTGCTCTTCCTCAATGTGATACAGAATAGCTTACTTAGTTTTGTGTACCGTCAGAAATAAGTTTGTTAGGATTGTCTTGGGAACATGGCAAATGAGCTATTCCACCATGTCACTTCTGCAATCTGGCTGACTTAAGCAGGGAGAAAAATAATAGCTAGAGAATTGCCATTAGATACACACCATCTACTCTGCCAAGATAGCTGATTTCACAATATATTTAATAATACAGACAGGAAATTCCACACACCTAATAATAAAGTGCAAAATAGTGTGTGATAAGTATTAATGACTAAAGAATGGTCACTTCTCATTATTTATTCTCAAAGAAAAACATAACCCCCCAGAAGTAAATTTAATCATTTTTAATAGTTTAACGGGAGACCCTATATTGTCAAGTACACTCAAAGAAATTAGATATTTATGATAAAAGCTGTATGTTGTGTTTCAACCTAAAAAAGGTAACTTACCATTCTCAGAAGTATATCTAAGGTTCTGTAATGCAGCTACAGCAGCTTGAGTGCCTTGAACATCTTCTCCAGCCTCCGTGATATGCAGATACTGAGTGGATGCTTCTTCAGAAACTTCAGCAGTTAACTTGAAAACAAAACCCAGCCAAAGCATGAATAATCTCACTCTCATTTTAGCGATTTAGAGAACAATTGAAGTTCTGAGTTTAAAGGAATGAGTTTTGAACAACAAATATTGTAACAAGACTTACAGAAATACTAGATGAAACAGAATTCAAGAAGAATATTACATGGGAGTGGGATATTATCCCATAGTTTTCTTCTAGATTCTCCTTCAAAAGTTGTTTTAAGCATGCTAAATTATCTTGACTTCATTTCTGCTGCACAGTTATTTTAGATCTAGCAACGGACTTCTGTTGTATCAGAGTCTAGTAAAGACCTTTTGGGCAAAATTAGTTTATAATGCATGTCTTTGCAGACCTGGTAAAATGCCTGTGAAGTCTGAAAATGACATTTTGCTTTAGAAAAATTATCCTTTACATAACTTTTTTTTCAAGACAAGCTGTCAATATGTACTCCTGCTCTGATGAGACTTCTTTATTTATAGCTGTTTGAGCAGCAGAGACATGCTTGCATCCTGGATATCCTCTTAGTATTTCAGGTTTGGGCATCTGCTGGAAGAGCGTACAGAGAATTGTTTGTGAAATGCATGTGGATACAAGACTTCAAAGGACTACATTCTAAAATGCTCGCTCTGTCTTCTTTGTCCATGTAGAATCTACTCTGATATTTTTCAAGGACTTAACGTTCTATCTGTGGACACTCAAAACCTCTTACACAAGAGCTGCAGGATGGCTCTTCCAAATTAGGTGTTAGATTTGTAACGAGGGCCAGACTGCCTGAAATTTAGCAGAACAGGTCTTTAACTGTGGAGGTCAGCCAGCTGCAGTTGACTTCTGGCTTTTTCCTCTCATTGGACACCAACAATAGCCTACTCAGGCAGTGAAAAGACAGCTTGCCAACTGTAATTTTTTAAATAAAAGTGGCTAGATAGTTCTGTAGTTTTCCCATAGCTTCTGCATCTAGGGTCAGCTCTGCTCTCTGAGTAAGTCTTCATTCTAGAACAAATTGCTACACAGGACAGCAGGGGAACACTGGAAAGGGCAAGCCCTCTCAAGGTAGCTACCCTACCTCACCCCAAACTAAGAAAATTCAGATTGTTGATTTGTTTTTTTCTAATCCAGCTTCTTAGGTCTAACTTAAATTTTTTAAGGTCTGATCTTAGTGATAGTCTGATTTCTACATACTTTGGGTTGAAGCTGAAAACACAGAACAAATGATAGAAGACTTAGTCTGTGTCAAAGTACCATTTTTTTAGCTGATAATTTACAGATTCAGTTTTCTAGATTCTAACCTTTTTGAGACCAAGACATCAGCTTCCTTCATTAATTCAATATAAGCTTGCAGCTCTGCGCATCTTGCAGTTCACACCAGCAAATTTTTGGGATATAACAAAACGCAAGGTTTTTCAATGTCACATTTTTTTGCTAAAACGTTCACCCTTTCTGCTGCAAATAGAGGACTAGAGCCCTAAAATGCAGAAATAAGCACTTACAAGGTTGTTAATCCTACCAGGTATTAAAGCAGTCAAGCTTAACAGTCATAGCAATGTATGCATGCAAAATGGAGACAAGATCACATGACCTCCTGATCTTATGTGTCAAGGATGTATTTTTGAATAGTTCTTATTCTTATCCTTACTTTTCTCCCTAGACTTTTTTAAATCCTTAGGGCTAAAGCTATGGCAACTCTGCTTTACCTCCCACTTGGTCTCCCCATCATGTTCCACTAGCTTCATTCCATGCTTGTTTTTCAGATGTCTGTTGAACTCCCATTTTGTACCATACACAAAGCTGCAAACAGGACACTTAATGCCACCTATAAGGAAACACAAATAAATTCCTGGAGTTATTTTCATATAATTTCTTTTTCAAGGCAGTAAGGACCCGTTTCATTGGACCTCATCTCAATCAAGCCATGTAACTGTAATTTAGAAATTTCCTTTAGCAACTGTGTCCAACAGGAAAAAAAGAAAAAAAAAATAGTTGAACTCTCACAATGCTTAAAGAGCAATTTTAGATAATGGTAATGGAAGGAGTCTCGAACAGCTCATCTATCTGGGAAGCTACAGGAATACCGCTCCCCTGCCTGCATGCCTCCCTTCAGTAGATGTGAAGTTGCAGGAACGCCGTTACCATCTTTCCTCTTCTCTGCATCTCTCTCCCTGGGGAACCCCTACCGCTGACCAAGTGGAAAAAAAGAGCAGGAACAGGTAATTCTGCACTAGCCTCAGATACAGCATCATTTCTGCAATTAGGCCCATGTAAAAAGTATTGGTTTCATCTCTCAGGAGCTAGATGTTAAGGGAGATAGCCTACTATAACAGAGGGAACACAAATTGCAAAGTGAATAGTAACTTACTCACGGAGTGAGAACTGGTGCTTGCTTTGCTAACAAAAGCCATTGTAGAAGTGGCACGTGCATTAGAAAGTGAGGATTTTTTTCAAGGAATGACAACATAGGAAGTTTTACCAACACCACCCCTTTTTTTTTTTTTTTTTTTTGCTTTGCCACATACAGATAGTGCAAACGTAGGGGATGCTTCAGTCTGTGCAGAATCATTCCCGCAGTCATGATTCTGGTTGAAATTCAAGTTTAGCAGCCAATGGAGACTAGTTCTAGTTCCTAAGTGAAATTTCTTTCAAGTCTGAGGGCGTCTATGACTTACATTCTGCTTTAGGCTTACCAAAAGCAAAGCCTAGCTTGTTTTAAATAATTCTGAACTAATACTTTTGCCCTGTAAATACTCTTTTTTTCAAATTAGAGTGCCTTTGAGACTATTTTTAGGGCCTACTTCATTACATATAATTGCGGCTTCAAATATAAATTGTATGTATAGTCCACATCTCTGTAACACTGGGGTCTCTGACAAGCTTCCACTTTAAATACTGGTTCCCCGTTGTCCTGCAAAGCCCTGGTGTGACAGCCTTGCAAAACCACAGTGCACTGTACTCTTTCTGGATGTGCTAGGATTTTTTTTTAAGTGCTTATAAACAACACTAAGACCTTAATATTTAACATACACAATAGTCGCATACTTTAATAATTTTTTTAAAATGTAACTTCTCCAAGACAGCTGTTGTAGTTTTCTCAAGTTTCAAACAAACAATTTATTTTTTTTGCCACATTATCAAAGCATACTAGAAAGAGATAAAATGTAATGTCACCTTCACCGAACTATCTCTGCTTTTGAGAGTTTCTACTGTTTATGTTAAGATGCAAAACCTAAGTTTTCTGTCTATCTACAAAATGATGCATAGCATGAATTTAGTACAATGTGTACTGTTTGAGTATGCCGCGTTACAGGTAAAAAACTGAGCGTGACAAAATTACAAGCATCCAGTTTTGTACACTAGATTAAACAGCTTTTACTTCTTTTTCTTATGAAAGTAATTTGGTCAAATGTCAGATCTCAGCTGCTTGTAATTATGCATGTAAGTATTTCTCTTTTATCCCCCTATTGACTAAAGCAGAACAAAAATAATTTGCATGTGATAAATTGTTGCATTAGGTGACTAGAACTCATTCTAACAAATCTAATGGCTAGTGAGGTGAGTTATGCCACATTAGGAAATATGCCACCAGATGGCTGACTCCACATTATCATGGCAAATGATGACACTTACCCATCATGTTCAAATGCTTCAAATATACTCTCATAAACTGGTTATAAGCCAAGTCCTCATTGCACAGTCTTTTATGAATAAGGTGATTAGAAAAAGCATTCCCTTTTACATTAATGTAAACCTACCATATGATATTCTACCAGGTGAAAAGAAATATTTTTTTTATTTTGATGAAACAGAATATAACTAGTCATTAGGGTCTTTCATCGAGACTTACTGTTTCTATACAATTCCCCCTCTCTGCTCTCAATCTATCCTAAGTCTTCATCAGACTTCACCATTACAGCAGATTCTCAACACTTCATCTCCAGACAAAACTGATACAGTTTCCTTATTAAGGGAAACTCAAAAGTTCGCAAAAGCAAAATACCTTTATTCAGATTAGGACAAAGACATTATCAGTTACAGAAAATGAAATTAAATATTCATTTCACACCAACCTGTAGTATTAGGAAAAACCTGCTGTTGTGAAAGACAGGACATTTTGCTGCATTACTTTGGAACTGAAGCTATTGTAACAATACACCAGATAAATTAAAGCTGTAACTTTTGTCATTATGACTTTAATTAAAGAACATATAATGGAAGCATAGAATTAAACTGGTAATATATAACTCCATGTCAGTGACTGGATATGAAAGGTCAGGAAAATTAATTTCTAGATGATTCTTTAAAGTAATGGGTAACATACAGAGAAAGTTAACGAATTACACACCTTATCTACTTTCAATACTAAAACTGATGTTTGCAACAAAATAATGTGCACAAATATTATACAGCTCCACAACTTTTTTCCATCATGGCATTGACATGTGCTCTCCACATTATTTACTTCTTGGCCTAAAATATCTATAAGACAACTATTATTTTATGTTAAAAAAACCACGTGATGATAGCGGTATAAGAGAACACAGAGGCCACAACTGGATCATCACGCATGTACTGCACAAGTTGCTGCACAAACACAGATGGAAAATCTGTCTCCCAGAGAGTACAGGAACACATAAACAAAACAATGGATGGTAGGGAGTATCAATGAAGAGAAAAGAAACAATTTCAGGAAAAAAAATTATGTGACATGCCCCACACAAAGCAAATGAAACTAAAAAAGGAAGCTATCAAATGAACAAACAGGCAGAGTCTCACAAAAAAACTAGTGGGTAAGGCATATATAATACTCTTGTCCCCTATGCAGAATACATCAAATTCTTATAGTGTTTATTTTCCTTTATTACTTTAAAATACTAAAATAAATGTCAGACAGTAGACTTCTATTTAAACAAACAAAAAAATACCCACCCACCCCCAAATCCCCAAGCATTTCCCTGATCCTGGCTGATTCTAATTTCTAATATAAACCCAGAAATTAAATACTGCTGTCTATCCCTGGCAATGCAGTTGCTCAAATGAACATGTTCCCTCTTCTATTCTATGAATCATTCATTTATTTATAAACTCATTCTAGGAATCTTGAGTAGAGTCCAGCAGTCTACAGTCATATAAATATTTCCAATTAAAATTACTTGAAATGTCTGCAATGCAGTCAGAAACCAGTTGAGAGTAGAGAAGAAAAGATGAGCAAGTATGAGGCAATTCACGCTGGGCTCAGTGGGTAACTTAGAATACAATATGAATAGATAGAACTTTTATTAGACATCAATCTTTCTTAGTTTCCCTTCCCACTTTTTTTCCAAACCCTTTTGCTTGCCGCTTCTCCCACTTTTTCTTTTTTGTCTATAGTACTTTAAGTTCAAAGGACTTGTTCAATATCAGGTCTGAAGGGTCTTCTTCCCTTATATGAATGCATGAATAACTGTCCAACATCGCTTTTCAGATCTACGAACATGGTAAACTGAAACGCTACAGGCTGGTCAGACAGCAGGCTGCACCGGCCGGCCCAAGTGGCTCAGAAACACACACCTTGTCGTACTGCATCGTATGTCCGCGATGATCTGTTTGTGCCGTGTGACCCAGATACAGAAGATCTTCTGATTCCAAAATCAGGAAAATTTTTATGAACTTCAATAGGACTCATGTTTACCACCTCCAAGTGTAAATCCTAATTACCAAAAGTCTCCCCACAAGGAACTTTTTCCCCCCGCACTGAGATATCAAAACATTGAGAAAAACCTGACATTTCTACAGTATAATAAGAAATCTGCAGGTCTCCTGTTTTTATTTTGAGACCACAATTAGGATCCACGTGATGTATCATAGAGCAAGAAATAAAGCTGGCGAGGGAGGCTGCACGTGAGAAGAGTACAGCCATCACCATGGCTTTCCTCACGGCAGAGGCTTGGTAAGAGGCACTGACTCTGTAGCTGCTCCATGGATTCGAAGCCCCTTTACTGCTCTGAAACTCCACACAGCAAGCAAACACGCGGAAGGCAGGCCCAGCACTACAGCAGCACAGGAAACACAAATGCTGTGTAGGGATGGGAGGAGGAGGAGGAGGAAGGATGCGAAGGCAAGAGATGGAAAGAACAGAACAGACGATTTCAGTTGGAAGGGACCTACAATGACAGCACGTTGTTAAGGGCATTGTCCAAATGCCTCTTGAACACTGACAGGCTTGGGGCACCGAGCACCTCTCTAGGAAGCCTGTTCCAGTGTTCCATCACCTTCCTGGTAAAGCAATGTTTTCTAATGCCCAGTCTAAACCTGCCCTGGCGCAGCTCTGACCCATTGCCACGCGCCCAGTCACTGAACGCCAGGCAGAAGAGATCAGCACCTGCCTCTCCACTGACCCTCCTCAGGAAGCCATAGGGAGCAATAAGGTTGGTGCTCAGCCTCCTCTTCTCCAAACTAGGCAAGTCCAAAGTCCTTAGCTGTTCCTCATACTCCTCACAGGACATTCCTTCCATCCCTTTCACCAGGTTTGTTGCCCTCCCCTGGACACATTCAAGGACCTTCACATCTATCTTAAACTGTGGGGCCCAGAACTGCCCACGGGACTCAAGGGGAGGCCACACCAACGCAGAATACAGGGCTAACCACCTCTTTTGGCCGGCTGTTATGCCACGCTCGATGCCCCCCAGGACGCGCTGCCCTCTTGGCTGCCAGGGCACAGTGGGCTCCTACAGAGCTGCCAGCACCCCCAATCCCTTCCTGCTGCTCTCCAGCCGCTGCTCTCCCAGTTCATAGTTATCCCTGGTGTTATAGTTATCCCTAGGTGCAGAAGCTAGCACTTGGACTTGTTAAATTTCATCCCATTAATCATTGCCCAGTGCTCCAATGTGGTAGACAAAGCATGTCCACCACAGAAAAAATTAAAGGCTGTTGTCTCCCATCTCACTCTAATGTCTTCATTGTACGCCTACTCCTCCATCATAGGTTTTTTGTTGCAGTGGAAAATAATTATTTTCAGAAATACGTTTACATGGCTCCCAAAGCGGAAAGAAAACCTAACTAGTATATGATTACTTTTATTTGTTCAAGACATTGTAAATATGGTCCTTAATTTTATATTAACAGAATTAAATCTCAGGTACCTATTCTTAAGACTGGCTACGGACAAACAATTCCTCGCAGTGCTCAGGTATTTGGAAAGTTCAGCAAAGCTCCCCATAGTGCACCATTCTTCCTGCACCAGGATGACTACAGAAGAGGCTCAGAGTACTGACCAAGTAAAAATTACTTTAAAATTACTTTAAAACAACTGCAGGTTCCCCGTCAACTTTTACTGTCTGTGAAAATAATCATGAAATTCTACTATACGTTCCTGCCCTGAAATTTATAGACAACGATCTACTTTTTAAATTATTTCTGTTTTTTTTGACAAAAAGGAAGCAAAGAAATGTCATATAAAAATAACACAGGCTCAAACTCCTTAGCGTAGTTGCACATTTCTCCATTATAGTGCAAGTTTAAAGGGATAGTCTCAGACTTCAATTTGAGTGTCTTTCTCCGTGTCATGATTTCAGTATTACTTTAACATGGATTAATGCCTTCAGTAGATAAATCTTCTGCATTAGATGAATATTTTGGAAATACCATTTAGAAATAATGTCATCTTAGAAGAATTATATTTAATTCATTATCTAATGCAAGAAAATTATTTTGATCTCCACTATTCTTCAACTAAACCAGAAATTTTGAAGATACCAAAAAATACTATGAAAAGGGTGGTAGTTTCTATTAAAATAATAAGGAAAATACTTCCTAAAATTATCACAAAATAAGAAAATCAACTCTACCAACCATTAAAATATTTTCAATATAATTTAGTGTTTAATTTGGCTTTCTTCTCTTCTTCCCACACCAGGCACTAGAACTGAAGGAGCTTCACACCCAAAACGGTATGTGACTGCACAGTCCTTGTTTGCTTTGGTTCACCCACTTCGTGTGCAATAGTAAAACTACTCATGGGAGCTGGGCAACTTGTACACGTCTCCTTTGGTAGCACCCAGACACTGCAAGGAATGAGTTCCAGTTTATGCTATCTGTATCAAGTAGAAATAAAGCAACCAGTAGCACTGACCATCTTTTCAGAAGGATACAGGACTTCATCTGGGATTAAATTTATAGACAAAACCAACAACCAGGGATATAACTTTTTATGCTACTATATACAAGTGCTAAAAAAACCTACTACAATCTGATTTTCTCTCCCACCTGGCATTGATGGACTTAGCATTATTAGGTTTGTGGTTGGATTTGATGTAAAGGTCTTTTCCAACCTAAATGATTCTATTCCATTAGCTCTTCTATTTAGTCTTGAATTTTTGATGCTCCCCAAAATCCTTTTCGCCTTTACTTTGTTCATCTTTCAGTACAATTTCTGTAATTGACCAGGTGTCTGTATCTAACTAGTCTTATTTGTCTTTGTCTTTGTGTAGTGTGTCTCTGGTTTCACACAGAGAGCAGCAACAAGCAGTTGTTCTAGGCAGAGTGAGATCTTTAGGACACTTAACACAGAGATGTAATGTAGGGAAATGCAGCCCTGGTAGGACAGCATTGACGAGCAGGGATGCAGGATGCAGAACAGGGAAGGGCAGGCATGGAGTGATAAGAAGTGGGGCACAAGCTTGGCACTGAAGAACCCACAGCTACAAACAACTCAGAAATGATAACGCAAATCTGTAGCTGGATAAAACTGGTTTTAGGGACAACAAGAAAAGGCATTGAACATAGATGAAGGGCAGTGTATATGGTAAATCTGGATTTAATCTGGAGCTAGAGACCAATGAGAAAGAAAAGCATAAATGGGTGTAAGCACACATGTAACAATGGCCCCAAGTGGAGGGGGAGAGGAAGATGAACATCATACTCCTCCCAGGAAAGAACTCCAGACGCTGACAACTTATTGACAACGCCATCCCAACACCAACACCAGAGGGAAATCACCCATCTTAGGACTCCGAAAAACAGTGGAGGGGTGACCACAGCACCAGGCAAAAGAGTAAAAATTACCATTTTAATTGTATTAATAATACTATTGAGACTTCTTTATGTAAGCACTCTAACTATACTTTGCTGATTTTTTAGAAATAATTAGGGCTAGATAAATGGTGATTCTTGAATTAGACTGTTAAGTTTTCCATTATACTAATAAATTCTTGTCTTTACTTATATAGAAAAGGTGTGCTTCCTTTGCCCATAAACAAGATTCTGAATATAACAATTTGTAGCCTGCTTCACCTTTACTCTCATCTCCCCCTCATTTTTCTAGTAAGGGAGTAATTTGCTGCCATTTATTCTTCAGCCTCTTTCCTTACGTTTGCTGATCCTTACCTTGAGTTTAACTTTACAAAACTGTCATAGAAATTTATCAGTAGAACGATTGAAATTTTTCATTCATTTCAACAGACTTCAACTTCACTTCCAAAAGTAGACAAACAAATGATAAATGTATGCAACAATGAATAGTACCGGCAAGGTCAATCAAAACTTTGGTTCACCCATCCTTAGAAATCATGACAAAAGAACACTGAATGAAGGGTAAAAGGTGGGCATTTCAGAATTACTACAAAGCAGTAATGATTTATCACATAACACCCAATAAACTGAGGAAAATGCATATTGCACAAAAGTTTGCATTTAACCAAGTTTGCACGAGCAAAAAAAATGACAAGTTTTATATTGTAGAGATGTACCTTGTTGGATAAGGGCTTCTGCTGCAGGCTCCCCAGAACCTATGTTTACATACTCTTCATTAGGATGCTTTCTGTTGTAATGCCTCTTCAGGGAACCAGATATGTTGCAGGAATAATGGCAATGTGCACAACGGAAAGGCTAGGAACAAAATGGAAAATGCTAGACCGTATTTCCTGACCTCTTCAGAACACAAGCCTAAGCTGCAATGTTTTGATCCCAAGAAACCATGTTGATTTCTGGTTTAGGCATCTTTCACAGATTCTAAAATTCAATGTAAGTGGAAGTTGTACCTAAATGTTTTTAGGTACAACTAAATATTTTTTATGATGTGCAAGACAACAAGTATTCTCAACATTATAAGATCGTGACCTACTTTTCATAATTTGGTAAACTGTGTGTTTTCATAATTGATGCTCACAGGTCTGACCACGTGGAGACTTTCTACTACAAGGAAATTACTCAGCTACCATTAGCTTTGGTCTGGAAATGGGCAGTAAGAGAGCTAAAATACACAAAGGTACAACATGACTGTGCAGCCAATCTAACTGAACAGATAACCAACCGTACCTGGGGGTTGAGCTCCTCCCCGTCCCCTTTCACTGACACCTGCGTTCATGTGACCATTCGGCAAGCTAAGTCTTGGGAACTAAACTGATTAATTTTTAAGAACATACGTCTTATTTTCTAAATTATTTTCTAAAGAAAATGTTTAGGAAAACAAGTGTTTGTGCCTAAAGTTAGCCTTTGAGAATGACCTTCCGACTGAGATATGTCACAGTTAGAGGAAGCTTGACACAACCATCAGGGTCCTGGAAAAGAACGCTGACCTTGACCCATGTCCTTGGGGAAATGTCAAGTACCTCGGAATGGGATACAACATGTTTCATGCACAGCACCCAGGCCCAGCTGAAGTTAGTCAGCAGAAAGTGGTTGGTACAGAAATGTTGATGAAGAAGCTGAATTTAAAGCTGGGAAATGTCTGCAGTCAGGGTCCATTGACCAGAACATTCCCCTAAGCTTGCTGCTCATGACCTTCCTTCAGGCTCCAAACAGCAAAAATAAGGAAGAAAAGTGGTGTTCAGATTCCCTTAACCTCACAATTCAGAGGGTACTGTAATATTCAGCTATTCAATTTTTCAGAGAGGGGTACTTTTCTATTGCTGAAACTTTTTTCAAGAAAATAATCCAGACAGAACACTGTGTTCTTGTACCACTTTCTACATATTTGCATATCCTGCATGTTATCTCCTGTCAGATAGCAGGATTGCAAATCCACACAGCCTGGAAGTACAATGGCTTAAATTACCATTAGGTTGTAAAAATACTGACATTCCTCCGAGTTGGACATGCATGCAAACAACTGTTCCAGAAGGAGACAATGTGTTACTAACAGGCTTTTTGAACTTTTGACAAATACTCCTGACTGACCTATTTCAGTGTTTTGCAGCTCTCCTGGTAATGCACTGAACAGCCACACTTCTATAGAGGCTCACAGAGGACTGAACAGAGGTGCTGAGTCAACAGTTTTAAAGCTGATCCCGAGGTCAGAACCAAGTATATTTCAAGAACTGCATCATGAGTACATTCAACCCATTAGCGATGAAAAAAGGAAAAGTATGTCTTTTCATTTACAAAAAATCCTTTCAAAAAAAGAAGACCACAGCAAAACTACATACTTAAGAAAGAAAAACTATTTGTTCAAAATGTTTTATCTCTTTAGATGACTTGCTTCATTTTCTTATATGTCTTGTCTTCCAAAATTTAAATGATGAATCAAAAGACTGTCTTCCTTTCTGCTTTATGGAGGTACATAGCATTGGTAAGTATTAAGAATGATGGAGTGTACTCTTTAAGGAAGCAAAACGGTTTGTTAGATAATGAAAGATGTGGCATATGAACATAGTATGATGTTTTCAAGAAGAAGTATGCTCATTGCCAAGATAAAGTGTTACATTAAAATAAACATTTTTCATACATACAAAAGACTGGTGTTTTTTTCTGGAAAAGAAACATATAATTTCTATTTCCTGAATAAAATATTGCACAGTTCATTACATCAAGACCTGTCATGCCAAGAACCAACATGAAATTTAGGAATAAAACCATAATACAGTCTTTTAAAATAAACCGTATCTCTAACCTAAACACATCATAGAAACATTAACAATCTTCACAACTCTTTCCAAGGCAGTTTCAGATAAATGGGGTGTTTTAAAATTAATTATTTTCAATTTTCTTCAAGTATATGAACTGATCTATAGTACAATAGACTGGCAAACTTTCAGAGTAAATGCAGGTGGGCAATGTATGGGATTCACTTCCCTACTTCCTTAGGACATTTTAAGGTACATATTAGATTCCTTCTCTCAGGGACTGACGATCGAAAAAACCAATAAGGTTTATTTTATATTGCAACATATGTCTATTTTTGGCAAGAAAAGATACTAATTAATTGTCCACAAACAAAATAACCCTATCTCAAAAGTGTGACTATAAAGTCAAAATTCTTGAAATACTATGTTAAGATGCCATAACTGTCACCAAACAGGAAAATGTGCCAGTTTTTTCAAACTGTTGTCTGAAGTTCTATGTGTTTCTAAATGACTTGTCAGTACGCATGATTTACGTGTTTTCTTACCTTGAAAGAAACATGTTGTTCCATATGACGTAGCAGCTGTGGTTTTTGGGCAGCTGTGTAGTCACACACCGTACATTTAAACTGCTTTCCTGAAATGGGAATAGAAAATGGAGTAACCTTTTTCTATTTATGTTCAGAAAACTACTGATTGTATTTCCTTATAAAGATAATTTCTAAAATGCTACGAATGTGCAGTGAACAATACTAGAAGTCTGGCACTTGTGTTGCAAAAATTTTGGTTAAATAGAAAGCATAGCAAGGAAGAAAAAAACGCCTTGAGTGTCATCTTTAAATTATAAGCATTAAATAGTCTAGACGCTCCTGGAATAGTCACTTGGGAAAGGACAAAAAGAATCCTTATAGTGCAGCCTAAATGGAAGAAGGAAATCAATTATTTACAACTGCAGGAACAGTTATTTTGCTGTTTGTAAAGCAGATTTGGAAATCCTTAAAACACAGATGTTTGGTTATGTTCACATGTTTCTATTTACTTCTGTCCCAAGTACTGAACTGTTATGATTCAAACACATTTTCACCTCAAAGCATTCTCTCTCCCAGATATTTTTTTCCTTATGATTTAAAATAACACAATTCCCTTTCTTTTACTCTCTGGGTTTCATACTCCCCCTCTCCGTATTTCGTCTTTTAAGATTCCATCAGTCCTGCTACCTCCAGCCGAATGACAAGGTGCATTAAACACACAAAGACTTCATTCCTGTATTAAATGCCCATGGCTGGCAAACTGTATTTGACTGACATGGAATAACTATAAGCTAACAACTTACTCCAAAAACAAAAGAACCAGAAGGAAGGATGGAGAAGTACAATACATTTTTTTTCCTGAATAGATCAGGTTTCTTTAGATTCTGGATCTTGCTCAAAAAAGTTACAGGCATTTTATACTGAGTGTGAAAGTTTCCATAAAACACAGCTAAGAAAAACCTTAAGACAATTTCTGATATCTAATTAAAATAATGAAAACCAGGCTTTCTGTTTTATTTCTAATCACAAACACTAATAAGCCTGGGTTACCGAATATTTTTCTATCATGCCAGTCATAAGAAGTCTGTTTTCTGGAGAAGAATAAAGCAGACAGAAAACTACTTTATATTCCACTGGTTAAATTGACCTTGCAGGGCTGATATTTGAAAAAAAATTGCCTGGATTCGTAAGTCAGGAAGGCAAGCATCATAAACAGCAAAACATCTTTCAAATTCATTTATTTGTGAAAGAACACTAGATGTGCACCAGTAAGAACTTTTGAAGCGCTGTCACTATAGAAAGGGACACTGGGCAAAGAGAAACTGTCAGCATTCAAGAGGCTGAAAGTCCCCTGACAAATCATGTGCTGCATTCCTGGTGGCAAATGTTACCTTTTTTTTCCACAAGTGTTTGAAATGCATGAAGAGTTTACTGGGGTGGACTTAGTGAGGAGAATTACTTAAGACTCCACAGAGAGTGAGGTTCTGTTTCTTACGGAGCCAATGGAAAAATGTGTTTTCCAAAGGTATGGGGAATTTCCTGGAATGCTTCTGGAAGTTTTAAAGCAAGGCAAAAGAGCTAAGTTTTGGATTTATTTGTATCAGTCAACAAAGGAGGTGCATCAAAAAGGAACATGCAGTCACCTCGGTTATTGCAGAAGATGATGACAGTCTGAAGCCAGATAAAAAAGGCTCCTGGTAATAACATTGCCTCTAGAGTCCAGGTTTCAGCCTGGTAAGAGAATATGGTTTCTTGCATGCAATTAAATGTTTCAAACTAACTTCACACCTTTAAATTAAACCCAGACAAAGCTAGTTCTTGCACAACTATTGTGTTATTCTTAACAGTGCCAAATTTCAAAGCAGCCTCTGCTGAACTGCAGTAATTACCTACACACAGATACGTTTTTTTCAAGAAATAAGAACCAACTCGCAGGTAAAAAAAATTCAACTTCTGTTGCTGAATTTCGCTATTTGGACGTAACAGATGGTGAAAACAAAACAGAAAGGTTTTGAAATTAAACACTATGCAGGGTTTTTTTTTACAGCACCCTAAAAAGACACCTCTTTTTTCTTTATATTCTAATCACGCACCAATCTCCTTTTAATTCAAATACAACTTACTCCTTCTCTCAGCCAGGAATCAGCTGAGGATTGCATTTGGTAAGTAAAATCTTGATTCTTGCATATTAAGTTTAGAAGTGTGTACAACACCTGCTTGTTATTGGCCAAGATAGTTCAAAATATTGGAAAGTACTTTCTGGATAATGAGTGATCTACTAACTGGTAATACTCCAGTAACTACATACTTCCTATAATATGTACCATATCAATCTAAAGGGTTCATGTCTTTCACTTATACATACAGATACAAGCATACATAAAAATAAATACCTCTGATAGAAAAACATCACATATACTATAAAGATGTTACAGAGCATTGTGTGCTTTCTGTGAAAGGATAATGCTAATTAATACCTGTATTTTTCCAAAAAGAACTGAAATGAAATGGTCAATAAAGAGCTGAATGATGTTTCACAAGGTTGCACGAGTAACAAAGATCAAGCTACTAAGTCATAATGAAGGTCTGTACAACTTACCCTGCTACATCATTTACTTCCATTTGATAATCACAGAGGAATAAAGCATTGTTGAAGTAATGATATAAAATTTTCTGGATTTGCATTTCGCTTCTTTCTGTTATCATCACAGAAATATTAAAAGTATGGAGCAAATGCATGTGCTGCGTGTGTGCCTATAGAGAATACAGGCTCAGGCTTGCCCCTGGCTGACCAGCCCTGCAGACACAGAGCTGCAGCAGCCTTGGCCTCCACTGGGCTACTGAATTCAGCAACTCCCAACGATATTCCCAGAGAATAAAGCAGTAAGGGACTTTAACCATGGAACTATCTGTATTTTCGAATTTCTATTGAGAATAACAAATCTCTGTAAGAATACAAAGGGATATAAAGCCAACGTAAAATTTCAGAAAAATCAAGTAGTCCAGAAACAGCTGTCTTTCACAGAACTTCATTTTGCAGAAGTTTTGAATTATTTCATCAACAGTGTCTCTTGGGAATAAACAAAATTTTTAAGTAGCTCTTAGTGTTCAACTGAAAAATGCTTGTTAATAAGGTCTTATAGTACAGCCAGTATTTATAGCCCTAAAATAAACTTGAATTTAATAAACATGCACTTACCATCAGCAGTGTGAAGGAGTTTATGGCTCTTCAAAGTGCCTTTTGATTTGAACTTTTTCCCACACATATCACAAAGGTGCGTTTTCTCTGTGCTGTGACGATTCATATGGGCTTTCAAGTTACTTTTGCTGCGAGTGGCATACTCACAGAGAGAACATTTGAAGGGTTTGACACCTAAAAATAAAAAAATATACTATGAAACAAACAAGCTGTACTTTTAAAATGAGAGGGCAGACATTTGCTTGAAAGAAATTTCAGATCATGAAAGCAACATGGATAACAAGGTCAACATTTTAAAATTTGCATATCTACATCTAAGAAATTTCACCTATAGCTTCTACGTAAATGATAGCAAGCTCTTGACAGCATCATTTAACTTACTAAGAGAAAGGAGGGTTCTTTTAGAATTAAATACTTCCCTATTGAAGCCAGGTACTTAGTTTAACCAAGCAAAAACTAGCATTTTGGTCTTGGTGTGTCCATCCTTCATTTAAAAGTAGAATCCAGACTATGTAAGTTGATGCGGAGCTGGTGTACATACCAAATCTCCCTCTAAAAGTCTTCAGATAACTATCATTCTCTACTTACTGCAATAAAGAATGAAGAAACCTGTTTCAAGGAGGACTGGTTCATTAGGTAGTTAATATGTAAGCAGAAGCTAAATGTGCAAAACTGTGTTTTATTGTTAATTAGTGTCAGATTTGCTAATGGCTCACACAGTAGTACTTTTCCCCCCACCTCAGTAAGCACTTACAATTTCACTTCTCTCAAACAGTCCAAAGCATGTAATAGAGAGATACACAGTATGCCATCTAGCAGAAGGTCTACAAGAACAAAGTAAATCCTTCAAAGAAAAGTTGAATAAATATGAACTGTCAGAGTAGTTCAACAGTTTCATGAGGCTCTGGCAGTTTTAGATTGATATTCATGACCTTAAGACTACATTTACAAGCATGAGGAATTACAGCCTACTTTAAGCAGACTTGATTGCACACTTTGATTTGGGAATAAATTTCTATTCACCTCTTTCTCCTGCCAGTTAGATGAAACGGGTCCCAAGCTCTTCTGGCAGAATAAACAAACTGTATCTATGGAATACACAAGTAATTGCTGTAAGCCTACGATTCTGCATTAAAAACTCCTTAATGGAGTAAAGGCTGGTGCAGAGGACCACTGCTGTAGTGCACATGCAGGTAAGCTCATAGTTAAAGCATTCAAACAAATAGGCAGTACGAGCATATTTGCGTGGGCACACTTTGGAACCAAAATATCAGCCTGCGTGTACCAAATCCCATCATCCCCTTTAGGCAGAGGGATGGCTAAAGAGTCCAAAACCATGCTCAATCATCATAGAAAATTTGCTCCATAGATCATTAACTGACTAAAGAGAATACGGGTGGTCTTCCACCTGTCATAAAAATAGACAGAATAGGTAGACACAAGATTTTACTGGGCATAGATTTTAAGTTCAAGGGAGTTTTAACCTGTGTGTTGCCGTATTTCTGGAACTCCTCCCTGAAAAGACACAGATATGATCAGCATTATCTTATGGGGGTTTTGTTACTGCTTATGTCTGTGGCAGCTAGCTGCCACGCTCCGCACGATTTAATTAAAATACACACAGAATTTATATGTATACATTAAAGCAACTGGATTTCAATTGTTTTACTAATAGATTTCCAGACCAAGTATTTCTGGACAAATGTAAAAGGAGCAGCAGTTATTCATTAGAAGATACAGGAAATTATTTGATTTAAGAGACTGAGCACATATTTAATTCACTCCTCCTTATGCTATTTATTATAGAATACTTTACAGAAGGTTTATGAATGACTTTTGGAAAAAACCTCAATGAGAAACTTATAAATTTTATAAAACATTTAGGCTGTCTATTCATGTATTCAGTTCCATATGTGATCCAGAATCTATTAAACTAATTATTCAACCTTCACTGTGGCTTAAAGTTTTTGATTCAGGTATAGCAATAAATTTGAATTCCTTTTTTTGTCAGCAACACTTGTATGGAATATGAGACTGACTATATGCCCAGAAGCTTAAAAGCAGAGTTTTACCTTCATGAGCCCAAATATGACGTTGAAGGTCTGATCCATTCTTCATAAAATAAAAATCACAGTAGGGACATTTCACAGCTCGTTTTCCAATAAGTCCTTTCAGCTGAACTCTTCTGCCAAGAATCTCAGAAATAGTAGTCATTGAAACCTCTGAGAGAAATGTAAAAGGTAATAAAAACCAGAAGGACATGAGGGAATTTGTTTTGTAAGTAATATTGAAGAGCGAGATCCTGATTCACTCCAACTTTTTCAAAGCTCTGCTTCCCCTACTGCCACTCAGGTAAGACCTGAGCAAAGAACATAAGGACCTTTTTTCCTTTAGGGCTTCTAGGATGTTCTGTGCTCTCTCTCCTGACCTGTGTACTCAGTGTCCCCACTGCCTGATTAAGAAAAGATATTTTAAATATAAAAAATCTTGGGTGTGTCACAGGCTTAGAAATAATTTTCCCACTATTAATTTTCCCAATATACTTATTTGGCGCTTTTTCTATCAATTATTTTCAAAAGATTTTATTCAGGATTTCACCCCAGATTGCCAGATGTCAAGGATCTGAAGACAATTCATGTCAGCCACAGCTGTAATAATGAGAATGCCTGATAATCAGAAATGTTAAAGGAAAAAAACAGACTCACAGAACAAAAGTGACTGGAAGGGACCTCTAAGGTCACCCACACCAAGAAGGGCCAACTTTGGAGTTTCAACACAAAGTTACATCAAGTTGCTTCAGGTCATATCCAGTCCTGTTCTGAACAGGATGGCAATTCTACCACCTCTCTTGGCCCATTCAAGTGTTTGATGACCTTAGGAGTCAAAGTTAGTTGCCTAGTTTCTAATCTGAATCTCCTTGCTTCAACTCATGTCCCTTCACTGTACAGTTCCAAGAAGATTCTGGCTCTGTCTTCTTTTTAATCTCTTACTAGGTAGCTGAAGACAGCAATTAAACTTCCTCTCCCAGCCTTTGATTATTCAGGCTAAACATGTTCAGCTTTCTACGTTTTTCCTTCATATGATCAAATATCTTAGTTGTCACAGTGAAAAAGCTCAAAATAATGAAGTTTAAATTAAAATGTCCCAAACACACATAATGAAAACATTGTCAAATGCTTTAAAAAAAATAAATCAAATTACTCAATGCATTTCACAGTAATAAAATGCTGTCACTTGACTCAAATGAAAATACAGCACTCATGCAATCTAAACATTAAGTATGAAAGCTGGTGACTTATTATGCTCAAAATCTTGTAAAATTTTAAAGTTACAGTCTAAACTTAGATTTTTACCAAATATGAACTGTTATACCTAGTCTCGTGATGATAAGTCCCAGAGTGGAATCAAAAATCCTGCCTGAACTCGTATGAACAAGGAATCCAACTTCAAAAGGGAAACATAAAAGCCCATGAACTGAGCATAGATATGTTCTAAAGGACCCCAAAAAAGAAAAGAAGTCTGAACCTGCATCTGCCTTCTATGGCTTATATCCTTCATTCGTGACTGCAGGCTAGTATGTCTGCTCAGTAGGCATCTATTAAAGCTGATGCCTCTCATGTCTCAGGACTATTAACAAATATCATATTAAATCAAGACAATGGATGAATAGGTAGATAATTCTGAGAGCTGGAACCAGAATACGAGACCCTTCACTGATGAGTACCGAAGTCATCTGGCAGTAAAGCCAAGCTCTCTTATCTCTTTGGTTTGAAATACTGCTCTGCCAAAGTCCACAGAAATTTTTGTCCCACTATATTCATGGGACCAGAATTCAACTCCTATTCTCTGCACACCTAGAAGAGGAAAAAAGTACTGTTTTATTTCATACTTTCTAGTTGATGAAATGGAAGAGACAAGAGAGGAGTCACGCTAAATGATATTAAGAAATGAAGGAGAGAGGAGCCCCAGAAATAGCATTTTAATGATAAATATGAAAGGATTTCAGTTTAAATTAATTTTTGATATGTGGTTTTAAAATTCAATTCCTTTTAACAGTATTCATTTTTCCTCTCATCTTTACTCTTTTCCATTTACATTTTTAAAAACAATTGCACTCATTTCACTGCGGTACTTGATCGTTTATACCATCAGACCCCTCACATTCATTTGGCTTGTAATTAAGTATGTTGTACGAATAAAGGATTTCCTCCTGATTACAAGAGCAGCATGCACAGGAAAAAGATTTGTGCATTAATTCTCCTCCATATACTACAACAGTGTTGTTGCATAACTACTGCATAGGCATATCAGATGTAGCATTTCTTTAGTACCATGGAGATATATATAATAAATCTGGTATTTTGCTTCTAAGTTCTATTTGCCTGCGCTACATGAATTAAAAATGAGGACACAAAATAATAGGCTGTGCAGATTTTCTTTTTTAACCTTACCACTATTATAACCCAGAGTTAAAAAGAACCCACTTTCCTGGATCAAAAAAAAATGTACACTATACTTTTAAAGGGATTCAGATACCAAACGAATTGTTCCAAAGTATTCTTCAAAAGCATGAACTCAGCACGTCAGGGCTCCAGTTAGCTGGCACTCCTGGACCCCAGACACAGCACACAGGAACAATTCAGCAGACAACGGACCAGTGCAGACCAATGGCAACTTGTAAGGATGCAGTACGTAAGGTGCTGCTCGTTTACAGATCGCATTATTTAGGGAGGCCTCCTATACTCCCTGGCTGACAGCACAAAGGCTTTATAGGCACAGCTCTTGAGAATCCATTTCTATGCTCACTGGGTGACATAACTCCCGACTACAGTATAGCACAGAAGCCTTTCCTCATCTCAATTTGCTGCATCAGACATGTCCCCTGATGTATGACAAGCCCTCCAACCACACTGTTGTAGAGTGCTCTGCAAATAAAGAGGTTTGGTCACTAAAGAACTAAACTGGGAGCTAGTCGGAAATTAAAGGGAAGGAAATTGTTTAAAACACGGGTCTAGCACTACCTAGTGGCAGTAGGAGCATAAGAAACTACTGCTTTACCTGGTATGTTGCATTTCTGACAAAGGCAAGAAAAGTTACCTCATTTTAATTGGATTTTTTCTTCCCCAAACTCAGTTTGAGCATGGCCAGTATTTTCTTTCTTAATATCAAATTAAGTCGGGTGAGAAGTGCCACGCTAGACGAGTTAATTACAGTCTGCTGGCCGATGCAGTCAGCCCTCCCGCACCCACAGCAGCAGCGGGCCTTCCTATCGCACGTAACGCCAGAGGAAAGTACAGACACAGCAACGCGGCTCTGCCGAGTGCACATCAGCCAGGCTTAGACCAGGCCCCGCACTGGCCACCTGAGCATTTGGGAAAGGATTGTTCGCTCAGGCACAGCACACCGGCTCCCCGCAGGCACCTCCTGTTGTGCTTGCAGGGATAAATCAGGGCACTGGAATGCACAGTATGACCCGGGGTTGGACTGTGGTTAGCTTGGGCCCAGCCCGGCTTGTCAGCTCCGGCTTCACCCTGGGCACAGCACATCACAGCTGGTTCCCCGAAGAGCCGGGCCACCGAGCCCAGCGGGCCCTGGAGGTGAAGCCCAGCCACGCACTAATGAGCGCGCACAAAGGCAGCTCAGCGACCTCTGAATTCATGTCAATCACCGACAGACAAAATAACGTGCAATAATTGCGTTTCTGTCACTTTATGGATGGCCAACAGGATTTTTATGTCTCATGGGCTGTTACAGGATGTCTGTCTGTATGACTAGTTCCAAACTTCCCAATGCTTAATTTTAATTCACTTGGGTCCTCCTTTGGAATTGAGTTCTCTGCCAGATGAAGATAGATTTCTTAGCGCAATTACCTGATATACTCCACAACACACAAGCTGGAAGAATGACTTTTCTCACTCTAAATTCTAAAATCTGCAGACCCAATACAATTCTTACTCTAAACCAGTTAAATTAGACATAGACTCGGCTCTTTCTGTGCAATGTAATCACATTACACTGCTCGCTCTAAATCTTTAGCCATTTAATCCAACAGACTGAGAAATTTTCCTTGATTTTTTCTTACCAGGGTGATTTGTCTTGATGTGAGATTTTATAAGTCGATCTTCAGAAAATGACTTCTCACACACAGGACAGGAATAACTCTTCTTATCCTTAAGGGAGAAAGAAAGAAAGAGAGAGATTGCATTATCAGTCCAGTGGTGTAACCACTGCAGTCATTATTCAGTAATACATGGTTCTCAACAAAGTTATAATAGAAGGTTCAGTTTTTAAGGAAAAAATGAAGATATTTATAGTGAAATAAGTGCAGGAAAAACATTAAAGTATTGTAAACATATTATTAATCTTCACAAATGAAGGGCTCCAAGTTATAGCACATGAGAATATGCACAATAAATGTAAGCATTATCTTGACTGACTTTAGACAATCAAGAAGCGAAAGATCAAGTCACATAACAGAAGAGAATACATTTGATATAAGCAGTAATATTCAGGGTTTTCCCATTTCTTTCACAAGTCCACCCTTCTGAAACCTAAGGATCAGTTCTCATTATTCTGAAGATATCCACCATATGTGTATTTATAAAATGGCCTGAAAATGAGCAGAAGAGTCAACAATGACAGACACCATGACTTATTCAGTGTCTGCATTTCTAACTACTTTATAAATATCCAGCACTTTATATATTACCAATAAAGTATTATTCTAATTTTTTTTTTTTAAAAAAAAAACAACTTACAGACTGCTCTGGCTTTTATCAGTGGCACTGATATTATAAAACATTTAGCACCATTAAACAAGTTGAACTGGAGAGTTTTGATTCAACTTCTTCCTATAAACAATTTAAGTGTAATTGTAATTTCAATGTTTTTACAAACACGTCAAACTCCACATAAAAAATGTAGGATTTTTCTCCATTAAGTGTTAAATTACCCTATTCAAAACAATCTTTGCTGCTTATTATCTAAATTGAAGAAGTTTTTCTTTCCAGAAGCACCTGCTGACACAACAGACTGGATGCTCAATCAAATGCGTGCATCATCTAGTCACCTCTGCACTGACCAGATTAACACATGAAGAGATTATCAAAACAACAGATGGAGTGAAGTCTAGTCAGTCCTGACAACTAGGCAGATAGCCAGATAACACGTTACCTGGTGGGAGATGTGTCCCTACCAAATTACCAAGAGATCACTGTCAAAAGGTGAGCTGAAGCTACAGAACAGATATTTCACTAGCTATTTCAGGACAGAAAACTTCCTGAAGAGCATGAAAGGAAGATTACTGTATCAAAGAGATAGACCCCCTCTTTTTTTTTTTTTTTTTTTTTTGTTATGAAAGGGAAATTTATTATGTATGTATGTATGAAATTTTGTTATGAAAGAGAAATTTGGATGTAACAGGAGAATAAGGATCCTAGACTTTACCAGTTTCTGACCTGAGACCAACCAGCATCTCTGAATAGCGAGGAAAAATGTACAAGGAGGCTATTATTGTCTGTATGCTGCAGTTATACATCTATAAATGGACACCTCAATTAAAAGAAAAGGAAAAATTAAAGCATTTTCATGGCAAATAGGTTTTGGAATAAGATGCAGGTATTTGCATTCAGTCTCATTTACCTCTGAGAAAGAAATTCCTATGTTGAAGTACCTACAAGTTAAAACCAGAAGTAGCAATAAATAATTTTATGACAGTAGGATAGGGGACATGAAGCTTTCATCACCATTGATATGGCAATGGCATGAGGAGAGTTCTGCCTGCGCTGTTAGAAGGTCATTTGCTCCTGTGAGAATACTTATACCAGGGGCTGGGTGTAGAAGCTTCTAAAGGATTACCACCCTGAGTAAAGCAAGGACAGTATCTTGCTCTGATGGAGTTGGGGCAGTCACCATCTTGAGTCCTGAGAATCTCAAGTGAAGCAGGAACAGCAGAGAATAGTAGCTGGTTTTTGGAAGAAGAAATTCAAGGAGTCTACAATGCTCCGTGAGCAAGATCTTCTCGAGAAAAAGCTGTTAATTTGTGGAATTAGGTTCTCTCAAATGTTATCACCTATTATCCCTAAACCTGCTGATGATGATTTCAGACTTGCACCTGAACACATTACTCAAATGAAAATTAGTAGAGCAATTCTAATAAAACTCTATAGCAATGTTGGCACCTTTTCAAAGACTGGGTTGCATGATCACATTCATGTTGTGGCACATGTAAGAAAAAATAAGTGCAGTATCATTTAGGGGATATTGAGGGGCCGGCTGAAATTTGTTGACAGATCTCACTCTGCTCCTCAAACTTGCTATATAACTGTTTCAAAATAGACAATAAATAAAGAATTAGTATACTTTTAATGTACAGTTGGGTATTGCTGGTCTTTAATACTCACCGTATTATTTCTCATTGTGTCCAGAACACTAAGACAAATACACCTTGCTGTTTCATAAAGTTAAATAAGCCAAAAAAAAAATAATCCTACCACTCCACACACAGTACTTTAAGTAAAATACTGTAATTGTGACAACTTTACATTCTTGCTAAGAATCTTCACGAAGCCAAGACTACAAGCCTGTGCCTGAGGGAAAAATCAAAATCATCAGTAAATGCAACAAGAGCTATAGAGCAACATGAAAGTATGGGCACCAAGAACACATCTTTCCACATGACAACGGTAACAAGATTTTTCAATAACAAACTAATCCCACAGCTTTCTTCAGGGAGTTAGAAAGTTATCTATACCAAGTTCTGCAGTAAATGATCTTCCAGAGGGGTATCTTTTGTAGTGTAACAAACAGATCGTGCTTCTGAGCACCGAGTCCCTTCAACATGGATCTGTCAAGCTCGTCTCTCACAGAAAGCACGCAGCTGAAGCCAAACCTTTCACTGTTGTTTCTCCAGGCCAGTGTCACAGACTTTTTGAGCTTATATTATTAGTTCTGAATGTTTAAGTGTACTTCTGTTGCTGCTCTGAGAGCTGTGCGACAGTGCTAGTCCTTCAGTGTAATCCCATCACTCTCAAAATCAGTTTTAAGAAATCCTCTGCTGCAAACAAAATATTTCATAGCACCTAGGTCACAACACAAAGCCCCAGAGGTCTCTCCCACTAGAGCTCCAGCTCTTCAGAGTGCCCTTGCCATGGGTGATGACAGAAGCACTTTCAAGGACTCAGGCTGAGGATATAGTAATACCTTCATCACATTCTCAGCATGCAAGCTTTCCTCTGGTTAGAATAAAAGTTATTATCCTATGCCTTATCAGAGTGCCTGCCTTTTAAATGCCTTTGAGGTGTTTTGGTTTTTTTTTTTTTTTTTTAAGGACACAAAGAGAAGTGAAGTATCAAGGGAGCTGGATTTACCTTTGTTAGACACCAGCTGCACAGTCCAATCAGCACAGTCCCTTCCACACTTCCTGAGACTTGCTAAATCCCCGTTAGCCAATTTGAGAAAATATAAGAAACTTAAAATACTTCTGAAAGTTAGCTCCGTGACTGAAAGTACTGTTCATGTTCCATGAATCAGGAATTAATTAGGTTCATAAATATTCTTACCCCTAGTGAAAAAAATTAGTCTAATGGTACCACAGAATTTTCTTGTTTATGCTATGTTTCATTATAAAATAACATCACTGACATAGGAACCACAAAGTCTTTCTATACAAATTAATTAAAATTATTTATAAATTAATTGAAACTCATCATGCTAAGAAAGCATCAGTTATATCGCATATACCAATTTATAGCTCTCTGAAGAGAACTTTTTTCCTCTGTTTCAAGAAAATTCAAGGGGCAGGTGTACTAGTATATGTTAGTACACAGTCATGAAAAGAAAAATGAAAAGCCTCTGTATATGTAGCATTTATACCAACAGAATTCCATGAAGTTTACTTAATGAATCAAATATACTATGACCTCAACTGCAAAACATCAGAAACAGCAGCTATTCTACTGCACTCATCAGTAAAGAGACACTCTATGACACAAGCATCTTCTCATTTGAAAATACATGAGTACATAGGATCATGTATTGTATGATCTATACAGCAATTTTGCCACTAATTTCAAAAGAGACTGTGTGAACTCCTGACTGCTTTGTTATCAATTTCATTGATAGTGTACAATTAAGACCATAGCCATAATAAAAAGTGTTTAGAGAATTAGACAAATATGTTCTAGAAATCAACAATCTATTCCACTCCTTTTAGTAGTAGTGACATGATTTTATGAGCAGAAAACTAAGCTCTCTTAAATATTGGTACTCTGAGAGCATTTCCAGCAAAAGTTCCCATAACTCAATTAACGCAACATTTGATTGTATAAGTTCATAGAGGAACAGAGAAACAAAGCCTGCTCCTGCATCTGCTCAGATCAATAAATTAATTAAATTAATTAAATTTCATTTCTAATGCCTATGGGAAGAGAATTAGGCCCTTGAGTTACATATCCAATGAGTGAAGATGTCCAGAAATGATGCTCAAATCAAAATTTTCAAGAAAGATTCCCAAATTAAGCTGATGTCCTATTAAAATGCAACTTAGCTAAAAGGATCTGATATACCCAGGAGGCGGCTGTGCACACACGTGAAGGAGGCTACAGGAAAATTTGCAAATGGTTAGACAGACTTTTACAAAGCCTGGCAAGCAGCAGAAATCACAGCTCACAAAATGACAAGCACCTGCATACAGCATTACTTAAGCATTTTTTCGTGAAATAAGCACTAGTAAAAATGAATGGCTAGCTGACATTCATTACAGAAGCAAGGGCCAAGAACAAAAAGGCATTTTCCAGCTGAGTGCCTGACCATTAGATCATCGATTTTTTGGTTAATTCCTTTCCAGTACCTTGCATTCTCTACTATGTAGTGGCACTGCTCCAGAGGCAAAGGTATCACCGCCAGACCAGAGATGGCCTGAAAATTAGCACTCCTCAGGAAGGGGAAATAAGCAATCAGAGCTCAAGTATCTCACTTCCTACTGAAAGCGATAACTAGGCTATTACCTGAAAGGTCAGCAGCATTATGAAATTTCTAAGCATCCTTCCAAAGACAAGAATCGTTTCTATCCTGAAATGTACGTGAAAGCAGACATCGGCACCAGTTAGCAAGTGATGGTTCTGGGTCTGAACTCCAGTTTTACAGAGGTGCTTATCTTGCAGTATCAATTACATATATAGATTTAAAATAATTTCAGAGACAAACCTCTCCATGATGTTTATCTGTTTAGCATACCGAGTACTGTAAAACCCAGTGGAGGTTGTAAACAAACACTGGTACCTACATCAACATTGTCCAGTTCCACAAACAGTCCCTGACGTTACCACTAGCTCATTCATAACTAAATTATTCAAAAGTCATTATAAACAGCCCATGCCTTTCCTAGATAGTATGTCATTTATGTGATTCACATGTGTGGTGGTTTAAACTTCTAAAGAGATCCATAAATGCCAAGAATCATCAAAAACCACTACACAAACCTTAAAGGTAAAAGACAGGTACTGAAAATTGGAGAATATACACAAAATTTTGGAATGTTCAAGGCCAGGCTGGACGGGGCTTGGAGCAACCTGGGCTAATGGAAGGTGTCCCTGCCCATGGAAGAGGGGTTGGAATGAGATGATCTTTAAGGTCCCTTCCAACCCAAACCGTTCTATGATTCTATGAAAATGCTGGTTTTGAATCAAGCTGAGCCTCAATTCCCAGACTTCAGAAGTAGAAATCTTCCCTGTAACAGTGTGTAGCAAACACAGAGGCAAGAAGCAGCACATACGCATTCCCCATCATCATCCCCCAGGGAACAGAGAATCCCAAATTCCGCACAAGACTTGGATGGTACATAGAAAGTATGATCGGTGGCCATACACTGAGCAACAAGGACGAACAGTAAACTGCTTTTTAATAACCATCATGTATCCTGTTCACCAAATAATACAGGGATCCAGCTGAAAAGCAGCCAGCAACAAAGTACCAAAAGATAAGCATCCATACAAGGAACTGAACTGAGATTTTAATATCACCTATCTCCAGGAAAGCTTTAATTTTAATATTTATTAAGAACTGATTTTGCAAACTGAAATCAACATTAAAGTTGCTTCCCACATGTAATTGTGCACAGTTTGTTAAAGTACTATATTTTGGAATGAGTGCTCCTGTCCAGTGAGGTATGCATTAAGTAAATAGATCAAGCAGTGGGCACAAAGGCCAATATGAGAACTGCCAAGATTAGTTACTGAGTAAATTCTAACACATTAATTTTTCAAGCCATTCAAATACTCAAATAGATTTGAAAGTAAGCACCAGCAAGCATACCTCTGAAAGATCTCGCTGTCACAGTGTTTTTAATTATGAAATGCATTTTCTCGGTTCGGTTTAGTACCATGAAAATGATCCTGTTGGTGGGAGCTGTTGAACATACATCACACTTGAAAAGCAGTACTTATGTAAGGATATAGGGTATCTAATTTTAGCCTTTTTTTTTTTCTTTAGTAGCCTCAGACATCATTTACTCAGATTTTTGCCATCAGATGAACATCATGAACATAATAAATTCAAAAGCAGTCTAAAAGAACGTCTATTGTGAGCTTTCTGCACATTTCATAACAAATTCAGATTCTGTTCAAAATATCTACAGAATTGGGGGACAAAAGGGGGGAAAAGCATTCCCTTTTGTGTCACTGGCTCTGTTTTGTTTGTTTTTTTTTTTAAAGCTGTCCTGCAATTACAAAAGACGAGTACTTAAGAGGAGTAGGAGGTAAGTGTTCTCTTCTGTTCCAAACACCTTTAAAGTTACTTCAGCTGTTGCAAATATTCGCAAAAAGCATACAGAAGACGACCTGAAACCACTAGGCACTGTATGGTAACAGCTTTTTTAAGTAGCTACATGGAAATTGTCCACATCTGGGGGAAAATTAACATAAACCCCTAACTCAAAAATCACATTTTGCTATTAAAAGGAAGTGTAACAATGATATTTATCACAATACTCTAAGTGAGTTGTGATGTTGCTTTCTCAGGTGATGAGCAGGAATTTGTCATACATGGTGTGTTCTATCAAGGCTGCGTAAGATTTATTTACAAGACAATGCCAGCTAAAACCATAGTGTTTGTAGAGAGCTTTATAGCAAGTGCAGGAGGCCACGATGCCTGTGAAGGACCTTGAAGGCTAAAGAAGAAAGAAAGTAAGATAAGGTTGGCTGAACGCCTGGAAGAAAAATGGGATATGAAGCAAGGCCGGAGTGGATGCGCGATGCCACGCCGGCAGCTGGCTGAGAACATGAAACTCACAGAGATAAGAAAGAAGAGAGAAAAAAAATGCAACAAGTTCAGTGTGTTTGTAGCTTAGTAATTAACCAATTATATGTAGCCAAGAAGTGTGTGAACAGTATTGATTAACCAATGATATTTTAGTACGTTGCGTTGTGAACAACAAATGAGGATATATAAGCGTGGGTTTTGGACTAATAAAGGGTCTTCTGGTCAGATTCAGGAGTCCGTGCCTCCATCTCAAGTGCTGTGTACAGAATGGAGAGGCACATCTGTGTATTTCCTTGTTCTTAAAAGGACAGAAGAGTGAGTGTTGCAATTAAACAACTGGTATTTTCTCCTCTGCTGGACTAAGAATAAAAATAAATTCAGGAGAAAGGTAAATCACCTTTTGAAGTATTTTACTGCATAAATAATTAAAAACCCAAATTGCAAGGATGTCATTCATACCAGTTTTCTGGCATTATCAGTCAAGAAAGTTTAATTACAAATAGCATGCTTGTCAAACATGTTAAGAAAACATAACCTGTACTGTATTCCCTACCGGTACCTTCATATAAAATCATATGAGGTAATGTGTTCCATCTAAGCACTCCAGATGTCTTCAGGAGACTCGTCAAAACTAGACTAAAATCATTATGCTGGGAGAGCAGGCACTTGTCAAACACCCTTTTCTAGAGGTCAGTTTGGAACAAGAAGGAACTTACCTGTGTTCGTACACTGTGTGAGTGTACGCACATTATAACCCCTCTGGGTATACACAAGTCTAGAATGTTCCAGATCAACTACACCTTGCAAGCAGAAAGGATCCTGCCACGCAGTAGGAAAAGAAGTCCATGGTATGCAGACCTTTTCTGAGAATAGCTTAACCTATTTGGACCACTCAAGCAAAACAACAGAACAAAAAAAAACAAAACCAAGAAAAAGCCAGGCAACACTGATGGAAAGAAAATGTTTTTTTCTTAATCTTCCAAGAAAAGCATGTAAATAATTTCATTTCTAAAAGAGCATCTTAACAAGAATTAAAATCTCATTCCTTAGTTTTTAAAATATTTCTCATTCCGAATACCATAACAGATTTTCAAAACCATACTTTTGAAACAAATGCAAGCAGGGTTGATGCAAAAAACATTTTCCTCAAAAGGTTATTCATGTGGTAACATTGGATCAGAGCAAGATCACAAAGCAGGACCTTGCCCAAAGAGGGCTTCCAGTCAGCCACGCAGCCCCTTGCAGAGTCTCAAAGAAAACATGTAACAGGGCAGGTTGAAAGGATAGACCAGGCCTGGTTTTAACACAACGGCACTCAGAGCTGGAAGGCTCAATGAGTAAGACAGGAGTCTTTAAAACATGATGTCTTCAGCTTTTTAACCAGAACAGAACATGACAGATGTGCAAACACAGGGGCTGCAACTAGTTGGAGCTATTAGGAAAAACAAAAAAAAAAGTAATCCTTTTCAAAAACTTCAAACTTCTGTTTATAGTAATTGAGGAACATAATTTACATATCACCACAGCCATCTATTTATGAAGGAAGGGAATTCGGGTCCATGGAATGAAGTGAAGTAACAAAAGTACCAGACTTCATTTCTCTCTCTCAAAACCCAAAGAGTCTGACAGTACAGGGAAAACCTAAGGGAGAAAATGGATAAAGGAAATGGAAACTACTACGAAAGGGACCAAATACCTAATTGCTGTAACTCTTGTACTCCCTGCACAGAAGTATGCAGAGAGTGCTCGGAAAGAACTCTTACCTACATCTTCAAATATTGCTACACAATTCCAAAAACTATGATGACACTGAATTTGGACAAACATACCATTTTGTTTGTTACTTACCAGTTCTGTGTGAACTTTAAGATGTGCCTGGAGCTTGTATTTATCTGGAGTAGAGTAGTCACAGTGTTCTGTGGGACATTTCAGCAAAATATTACTGTGTTTCTGAATGACGTGACGCTTAAGGCAGTTTTTGGTGATGGAAGAATAATTGCACTGAGAGCAGTAATATAAATGTTCTCGAGTATGCGTACGAACATGCATGTCATAATGCACTTGGTACCAAAACAACTTGCCTGAAAATAAAATCAGACATGAAGAAAGTAATTTCTAAACAACTGTTAGTGAAAATTCCATTACATACCCAATTTTCTTTCAGGGCAAAACACATTGTTTGAATCCTGTCCCTTTTGTCTTTAATAAAAACCTGTCCTAAAGACCCTTCATTACTGAAAATATGTTTACAAAAACCACTTTTGTCTAAAAAGACTGTGTCGTATGTCCTGAAACAGCTTAACAAAGGCAGCTTTAATACCTATCAATGATCTTTTTCCCAAGGAAAAAGTCCTTTAAATCTGTTCTATACAAAGAATCTGAACGCAACTGTATACTAAAAGTCTATCAAAATCAATTTTCTTACTTCCTTTCGTGTTACTCATTCCTAAAAGCCTTTCTGACCTAATAGCACCAAAAAGTACATAGAAATTCATCTAATGTACAATGCTATGGTGTTTCAAACTTTTCTTTAAAACTTTGCTTCCTTTCCCTTCTCAGCAATGAAGACTACAAGATAAATCCCAAATTATTTCCTTTCCAGTTATGTAAACACAAAAAATTACAATAGAATAAATGCGAATGGTGCATTATTCCCATTTTGATAAATCCAAAAACCCAATTACAATCAGAATGGTCTTTACCTGATACTACATAATGACAATTTTCATCTCAAAAAAACTGGTCCAAATCAAGTCACAAAAATACACCAGTACATACATACATTTTGTACAGAATGTAAGTCATCATACATCCTCCCATATTATATGAAAAAGACTCTGAATTTTATACTGATCTGATAATAGGGCTTAAGCATTAAAGCATGGACTGATAAATGCTGATTGCATACCTCAATTTGCTGTGCTTGACCCCAGTGAAAATTATGAGGTGAGGAGAGGCATGTGGACAGAAATAATCTAATTCTATCATATTTCATATCAATAGAAAATTGAACCTAGCAAAACATTGCTTTGCTATACTCTGCATGTGGTCTTTTGAGAAGATTTGAGTCATTTCACACTATACAGCAAAGAATAAATCTTGCTGGACCCCAGAATCCATACTGAACCACAAAATTAATACTTCTACAAAGATACACAAATATATTGAACACTATAAAGCAGATGAGCAAGAAAAAATGTCCCACTACCTAACAGTTAAAAAAAAGCCCAACAAAACAATAGAAGAACGTAATTCTACTGCTCCTTACCACAATATTCACATTCTAAGTCTCCATAAACCTTCCTTATCCTCTCACACAACTCTGTGTTCATTTGTCTCTTCTGCAAACTCTCCAAGATCTGCATAAAGGCAACAGCTCCGCTCCCACTGTCCGGTGTAACTGTGTGAGAAGAGGCTGCCTGTTGGCTGATGGCTGCATCAGCCTCTGGGGCTGGCAAGGAGTTTGTGGTTTCTACAGAATTTTGAACTGGTGGATCGCTTGTTTCTGATTCACTAGAAGGAACAGACCGATTTCTCTCTTCAGAGACTGAAAGGTTCTCAGTCATTGCATTGTTGTGACTCAAATTTAAACTTCTGTCTTCAGACAGCAAAAGCTGAATTTCTTCACCCTGCTCATTTACAGAACTGCAGTGATCAACTTCCTCTTCATTTCCAGGAGGAACTTTTAACTCATCAGGACAAGTATCATTCTTCAGCAGAAAGCAATCTGACGCGACACAGGATTGAATGTTTGGGACTGCTATATCTGTTGTTTGACACAGCGTCTCTGTTACATTCTTGACCAAAGAATTTTCAAATTCTAAGGCAAGAACTGTATCAATTTTTAAGTCACCATTATGTTGACCATTATGGTTTATATCTGCAGCTGTTGTTTCACCTTTACAAGCAGATGGTTGCGGTGTGTTAATAGCATCAGTACTCCTGACAGTCAATTCATCTGCACTTTGTGCTAGCTGTTCACCAAGGGCTTCTGGCTGGATATCACCTCCCGGTTCAAGCAGGCAGAAACTCTGATTGATAGAGCTGTTAAAAACAGAAGTCTCCTGCAAATCTGCGTGCACATCTTTGATGTGAGCACGGAGTCTTACAGAACTAACAAATTTCTTCAGGCACACAGAACACACATACACAAATGGGTGCTTTCGAACATGAAGCTCAAGGGCTTGGTATTTAGTGGCTCCGTGACCACAGAGCTCACAAGCAAAGGGTCTTTCATCACCATGAACAAGCATGTGACGGTCTCGGTCAAGTTCATTTTTGAATTTGCGTTCACAAATATGGCAGTCATAAAGAAGTTGTCTTTTGCCCTCTCGTGTCATCAAGCGAAGCTCATCAAAAACATCTTTCACCTTTTTATCTTGAAGGTCATGTGTTTCCTTGATATGCTTGATCAAATTTTTAACATCAGAGTATTTTTTTTTGCAGAAGCGACAATGCTGCTTAATCTTTTTATGAACTCTTTCAATGTGGACTTTGAGATGGCCTTTGCTGAGGCAAGTGAACGTACAATAATCACAGCTGAACTTCTCCCCTGTATGTTTCCGCATGTGAACATTGAGGTTGGCTTTGATTGCACTGGCATAACTGCAATACGAACACTTGTAAGGTTTTTCATTTGTATGAATCCTCAAATGTGCTTGGAGGGAGTGTTTAAATTTGAACACCTTGTTACAGTATTCACAGGTAAAAATCTTCAGTTGAGTTGGCCCCAACCTAAAAAAACCCAAAACCAGTTATATATTACAATATTGAAAGTTGGTGACATAATTTGTCAAAATTTCCCTAGATATTCATAACGGACAGAAACATTCACTTTATTTTAAAACGGTATTCTCCACAGGCTTTTTAAATTCTACAAGTTATGCACAGATTATTTTCAGCTGTTCCTTTATTTGAAGGGCTCAGAAAATATTTCAGTTTCGTGAAAATGGACAGGGAAGCATTTCATTCATATTTTGCATGAACACAAATACAAGTACTTCAAAATCACCTGCTTGATTTCATTGCCTGTTCATATGGGGTTTGCTGAATGGCATATTCTTGATAACCTCTTCGTTGTGATGGGTCTTGAACTGTTGCCTCTGGAGCTGTGGGTTCACTTTCTTGCGGAGCAGCCTCAACGGGAACAATTTTTGTGGCTCCTAAAAGCAAGAACAAAAAATGCTCATTAAAAATATCATATCAAAACATGCATTGTCTATAACATAAAAGTGTAAACAGAACATTAAACTCTGTAATCACTACTTTAATTATTTTAGTTTCTGTTCTTAAATTCATGCGCATAAAATGATGGATACACTTCCAGAGGATGTCAGTACTTACACCACAGCTCTGCTTAAATAACATGCCAGGACTAATGATTCTGAGGGTTACTCATGGTGCTTGATGTCTGCTGTTATGAGATACTGCATCCAAATACTTCAGCCTTTAAAAAACCTGTATCGTTTGACAATGAAATTTTAATTTTCCTGTTTCTGCCTCATAGCACATCCCTTGAAAACTTCAGTCAAGCTGTTTAATCAGTTCCACAAATAGGGCTGGGGAAAAGATACTGTTTGGTCTGTATTTAAAAGTCTGCATATGTTTTCCTTAAATCTTTTACTGCTTACATTTCGGGGCATACTGCCATTCCCTCAGAATAAAAGAATATGTTCCATGTGCACTCCTCAATCTCTATCAGAAGCAGGAGTAAAGAGACTCCTTCTACTGGATTTCCAAAGATCAGACTCTGTCCCTCAAAGCTTTACAGACAATACAGGCAAAAATGAGCATATTTTGAGATGTGATCTATTTGAGATTATTTAGCTAGGTGTTCTTTACTTTCTGAGCAGTGACAAAAAAACTTAATGTCAGGCATCCGTAGTTAGCATTGAACATAATGAAAATTGATATAAACATTAATTTCCACTGGAAAAAAAAACCCAAACCTGATGCATACCAAACCAAGCCCCCATAATTGATTGCTCCCCTCCTTTTCAACTTATCTGTCTATAATACATCTATACATGTGTTCAATGGGAATGCCATTATTTTCAAAAGTTGAATTTATATGTATTTGTATATTTACATACTTGTTCACATATAAATATTACAATTATATACGTATTTGTGAAATCTTCATGTTCTACTAACAAGTATTATAGAAAAATCTTGGAAAAAATAAATTTTGCTTTCTGGTCTGATAATGGAAAATTAATAGTAAATGAGACACACCATATACTAATTAACAAAAAGAAAACAAGACATTGAATATGTAGTAATAGATGAACACCCATCCATCCTAGGAAAAAAATATTACAGGACCTGTAATTAAAGACTGTTCTATCATACACTGGGGACAGGGAAGCACGAGAGGTCGCACATGAAAATATCTTTGAATTAAATAGTGAAGTTAACAACTTCAGGTAAAACTGAAATTTGGTAAGTTTCCCTTTATATTTTTTCCTGGATATTACATTAGTATCTGATCTCATTTCAATTCACCTGATTAGAAGGCAGGGGGGAGGGGTGGGGGTGGGGGAAGTACAGTACAGCTTTGTGACAGAGGAAAGCATTTACAATAAGGATCACAGAAACCTGAAACATGAGAGCCTAGAAAGCAAAAGACAGAGTCAACATACTCAACATATTTTTAACAGATTCTGTTATTCATATATTCTCTATATAAAATGAAACATCTGAATAGAAAGAAGTTCAAAGAATGATGCATGAGCTTTTCCTTTAACAAAAGGATGAAATTAATTCTTGCTCCATTGCAGAGCATGTTGCTGAAGATATTATTTACAAAATATATGCAGTATTAACATGCGGTCTCTGAAACAGCAATTATAAGAACAACAAAACTAAACCACAAAGAGTACAAAGTCCAAAGAAAACTAGCTGGTTAGCAAATTATTAAATCTAGTTTCCCTAAAAAAACTTTTAGCCTGTAGACCACCAAAAAGCTTCAGGAAAAAGGCAGGTAGAGTATATGGGAAAAATCAGAAGTAAGTGGGGTTACTCAACAACATGTGTGAAAGACTTAAAAGATATTAAGTGGGGGAAAGCAGTGCTATAGACAAGGGAGAAAGATGGAGATCCTGTGGGTCCTTCAGAGTGATTTAAAGTGGGAAACTGAGATATTTTGAGAAGAGGCCATTTGCAAGTGTGTAAGGCTATTGCAGCCTTTTGTATCAGATGGGATGTCAGCCAACACTGCAACTAAACAGACTGTAATACCTCTGCCACTCACTGAACTGGCTGGATCTAAAAATGGCTTTTTTTGACTGTTGTTTTTTAATAATGCTTTCAGT
The DNA here is from genome assembly GCF_023634085.1 of Falco cherrug. Taxonomy (NCBI): domain Eukaryota; kingdom Metazoa; phylum Chordata; class Aves; order Falconiformes; family Falconidae; genus Falco; species Falco cherrug. The sequence continues at coordinate 2,535,078 of NC_073699.1, forward strand.
TCTGTACTAAAGATTCTGCCAGTTGATCAGAACTGGTCTTCCAAGTTTTGAACCCGAATGTTATCAGAATATTTTAACTTCCTATTCCCTCTGTCACTCCCTCTCCCACAAATGCCAGGCTGTCCAGCAGGACTGCACCTCCCCAACTGCGCTGTAGTAGCCCAGCGAGACGGGAGCTTGTCATTACATATACAGGAGACACGGTTCAATCAGTGGCTTCAGTAGAAAAATGATAAAACAGACATTAGACACCGGACTAGTGTTCCCATAGTTCAGCGTTTCTAAAACAGAAGCAAATTCTTCTATATTTAGAAAGACTCAGTTAAAAAAAAAGGACCTTGAACTGCTCTGTATGCATGGCCAGCTCCTTCAGACCTCCCATTTCTGGAATGTAAGGCAGATCCTCAGTAATGCTCTGCACTGAACCTCCTCTCTGCCCTTCTGCCTTGCAGGATGTTCGAGCACTTCCTGCTGAACTGTTTAACAGACTTTTGTGCTACCAGTATAACTTTTCAATCACCTAAATTAGGTGAACTAGGTAAGTACTAACTCACCAGTATTTTGCACGCTTGGATGGATAGCAGACTCCAGGTCATCCTAGTATTACTGCTTCTAAATTCCCTCTGCAGTTAATAAAGACAAACGACTCAAAAACCTAAAGAGGGAGATCCAAGTCTTCAAACATACTGACAGAGTACTTACTCACAGTAGGCAATTATGTCCCCTCATGTTAAGTAGTTACTTCCTACCCTTAGAAGATACAGAAGCACTAAGAAACATTAGATGCCTTCAGCCACTGGGGATGCTGCCTAAGTATGTAGCCACAGCAATCACTGCTGTACCATAAACTAATGACTAAAGCATATGCCCAGAAAGTGAGAAAATTGGTTTCTAGGCAGCCTAGTAAGTAGTGAACCCACACATCTCACATCCAGAAAGAATGCTCTCAACAGGCTAGGGAGAAGCGTAAGAGCAAGGCAAACGGATACAAGGTCTGGTTTTCCATTAAAAATACCATATGCCAATAAGGAAGATAAAAGCTTTCATAACTGTTTCCCTGGACAATCATTTCAAGAACACAAGTATCAGGAGAAAAAAAGAGGTTAACTGTAATGATCATTTCTTTCACTAAAACCCTTCCTCCAGCACTATTCTATCTTTATTTTAAATGCAAAATGGACTTCAGTTTACTAGACGGATTTTATGCCTTTTGCTTTCCTCTTTTCAGTCAATATCATCTGTTCTAAATAAATCTGCTTTAAGAGTAATAAGATTTGAGTTCCTCATGACATTCTGACAGCAACTGCTGCGGATAAGCATTACCCAGCATGCCTTATCTCTGGCTCAAACTCAGTGATGGCCTCTAATCTCTTACAGTCTGCCCCTTGGAAAAGTAGCTTGCCCTTTACTACAAAGCTCTCCAAGACTTATCAACACCCTAAAAGGTAATCACAATGGAAGGAACGCTTAGGAATGGATCAGAAATAAAACAGGAGACAACAACCACCAAATTCCTACTAAAACCCAACTGAATTCCATGAACCTCCTACAACTTCAAGTACGGGCAACAAAAAAGGATACAGAAGAACCAGAAAACAGTAACAAAGACAAAATCAGAAGTATTTTGTTTGGAAAAGTGATATGTACCTCAGAGACCTTCAGCTTGGAAGAGAGATAAATGCAACAGCTTGGAAGAGAGATAAATGCAAGAGGAGTATCAGAAAGACCTCTAAAATTAGCAATACTGTCAAAAAAGTGTGAATAGTCATTATCTCATAAACCATGAACAAAAAGTGGTTTGAAGAAATAAGCAGCCAGCAGTCTTAAAACAAAACGAAAGAATGTACACTTCCACCCTGTGTGTAATTAAATTATGGAACAATTACTGCACAATGTTACAGAGACTGAAATAAAAGTATTCAAGAAGGGATTTAGACAAATTAATAGAGATGTATTAAATATGATGATCCAGATGCAACTACCAGCTCCGTGGCTGCCAGAATCTGGGAGGCTTTACATAGCAAGTTTCTTTCATCCTTCCTGTAGAGATGCTTCAAGCCACCTTTAGAGACAACTGATCTGACTAGATGAACCCTTATTAAAAAGAAAAAAAAAAAAGCACTGTAGCTTAAGGTTTTTTAAAAAATTCATAATGTAGGTAATCTGGTCTGCATGGGTACAATAATTTGCTATGGGTATGAAGTAAATATTTGTTTCTTACAACCTCTTCTTGAAGGAATCTATTTTTTCAGTTTCTACAATACCATATGGAATGGGCTTCAAATGCATACAACCCCTGGTACGAGAGTTCTGAAAGTGAAACCAACAGAAACTAACCCTAGCCATAACCCCCCAATGTTCCCCATGCAAACCTACCCCTCACCCCCAAAATAAAGCTTAAAAAAAGGCAAAACACCCTCTTAATATTTTTATAGGCTAGCTCACCATGAGGTTAAACACACTTTAACTCGGACAAAGAAATAGAAACATAGGCCTGTGCCTATAGGAATGAAGATTACTATCCCTTTCAACAGAGCTGGACATTAGATTGGCTGAGCTAAATCCATCTGTAACCCCACGGTAACACAGATACCTGCTCACATTCAGAGGGAAAAGCTCTAATTTTCCAAACCTTGCTTAATTCCACAACATCAACAAGGTTAGCTTTTCTCTAGCCCTCCATCAACTACACATTCGTGATGCCTTAGAAATGCCAGCACAGGAGTTTACAAAGATCAAGAGGATCAAAGAAGGGATCTGGCTAAGATCAGCACCATGTCCCTCCTTTTGCAAATACATAATTAGTTTTTTGGTGGGCTTTACCACACAACTGCATAAACAGGCAAAACGATCCAAAGAACAGGAATGTGTGGCCAGGGGCTGGGGCAAGGGGCGTGACAGCAGCCTATACTTACTGTCCCTGCTGCTTTAAAAAGGAATACCCTGATCCTCCTCCTTTCTCCTGAGATACTCATTTGGTCACTACTTTCCCTCTTCCCACTTTTGAAACTTGCATGGCCCCAATGTGAGTCATTTCAGTAAGCAAAACTGGTAGAAAACAAATTATGACAAAGAAAATGTGTATGTGTGTGTGTATGCATATGTATGTGTATATATTTTAGCAGGTTTTTGAACCAGTTTCACAGGCTGACACAAGCACTAGTGCTGGTACACGAAAGGGGAAGTGAACCGTGAAATCAGAAAGAAGCAGGAAAGTTCCCTTGGCAACAGTCTGATATTAAATCCACTCAGATGTGTCATAAACCCACAACCATCGTTCCGTAAGCTACAAAAAAAGTAATCTTAAACAGAAAAGACTGTTACCAGTTACACTAAGTCAGTCCCAAAATAGTAAGCAAAATAACAGTATCCAATTTTCCCTGCTTCCTAAAAATCTCAATGGGAGAGGGCACCAAGTGTTCATACTTGGGTATAGTAGCAGGGGAACACTGGCCTTTTACACGTGGTGGTTCCTCAGTGGAAATCAGGGAGAGAAAAAGTGGCTGAGTGTTATATTAAGAACTTGTAGGGGAAAAAAATCCAACTCCTTTAGAAACCAAAAAACAATCAGCATCAATGTTTTAAATATTTCACACAATTTCTGCGTATCTTGAGCTCTACCACAAAAAGCAAGAATGGTACCATTGACTGTCTTCACAGGAACTTAAAAGAACTCTCCAAGTAACAATCTGAGTCTTTAAAATATTACAAGACACACAGAAAACCAATTTAAATGTTCAGAGTAGAATCTCCCCTGATTCAACCTAATTGAGCATGAATAATAAATTGGTTTTGGAAGCCTTGATGGTATTACAGAATTTAAACATGGGAAATAAAATACATAAAAAAGCAGAAGACTGAATATTTGGCAGAGTTTATTCGCTGGTTCTTAAAAATAGACTATGAACAAAAGTATCTGCCATTCAAAACAAAGTAATTTTAGCTGTGCATATAATTGTAGTTCTTCACTCTCATTCTTAATTCCAATGCTTACAAAAATATGTACTATGTTTAATCTGGTACCTGACATACGTGTTCACGAACACAGCATTCCCTCTCTTCAACATCTTTGGGTGCCTCTTGTTACAGAATCACAGAACGGTTTGGGTTGGAAGGGACCTTAAAGATCATCCAGTTCCCACCCCCCTGCCATGGGCAGGGACACCTTCCACCAGACCAGGTTGCTCCAAGCCCCGTCCAGCCTGGCCTTGAGCACTGCCAGGGATGGGGCACCTGTGCCACTGCCTCACTGTCGCAGCACTCTCCAAACTACCAGCTCCAGCAAGGTCTTTTACCATCTCATACCAACATACTGGGCTCCTCCACCGTGTGTCAAAAAGCTGTTGTCAATGCTCTGTAGGCACCCTCCTCTACCACATCAAATGCTTACTACATTTTCTTCAATATCTGTATTTACTATTATTTCATTTACCTCTTTAGGTTTGTTTCCCAAGAAAATGGGTCTTTGATTGCACTGTCTACCATGTCTCTCCTTCCTCTCTTGAAAATTCTCCTATCCTCGCCAGAAATTTAAAGATCTCAAAGAGAAAGATTCTTAAAGGTTTATAAAATTCAGCAACTAGAGAGAGGAGACCCCAATTACAGGTCTTCCCAAAAGCCTTGAGGAAGGGAGGATCAGTGTATAAATCCATACGAACACCTATATGAATCCATTTACTAACAACTTCATGAGCCCCTTAACCAGCCATTGCACGCTCACGTTCGCCCATACAAAGGAGGACAAGAAGGCAGCATCACATATGGCAGTGAGGGGAATGGGCACCAGGATGGGGAAAAAGCTACATGCAGGGGGAAAGAGGCAAAAGAGGTGGGAGACACAGCAGGAAAATGAGTGTCTAGCAACAGCTAGAAAAGAGCCCAGGGTTACATCACACAAGAGAAAGGGGCCTGCAGTTAGTGAAATGAAATGGCGCAGACCTCAAACCACCCTGAAGCTGGGTCCCCACACTTCAAGTGCTCACCAGTCCTCTTCCACTTTCCACTGTATTTACAATATCGCAAGACAAATTTTTAACAGCTCAGCTGAAGTCCAAAACCCTGTGTGATGTTTCTCAAACAGTGAATGTGAAGGTGTTTTTCACTTACCTTCTAAGCACACAGGCTATTAGCAGGTGAGCTCATCCAGTTTCCTCTTACCATTGTAATTAGAAATGCATTTTAGCAAACTTTAGCAAACAAAAGCAAATTCTGCATTTACCAAAAAGTCAAAGCATATCACAGATCTCAACATCAAAAGATATCGAACAACACAAAAAAATTCAGCTAACTTCCAAACTACAACAATAAAATAAATATAAACATTGTAGTTGTTCTGAGAGCTGTAAGCAGAAGAAATACTCAGAAACGTTAGCAATAATGAAAAGGAGAACAATAAAACTGCAAAGCTGAAAATAATGCACAGAACTGTTAAAAAGGGATCCTGTCAGTCAGGTGAGTGAATGGTTTATATAAACAGGCAAATGCACGTCTAATTTTAAAATAAATAGTTTGAAATTATTCCAAAATCCTTTGATGAAAAGGTACTATAGAAATTTAAGGATTAAGAATATTTTAATCCTTATATAGAGACTTTATTTGATTTGCAAATATATATACAAATTTTCTGCCAAATTATTTGTATACAGAAATATTAAAGTTATATATATACTAAGCTGTGTGTGTTTTCATAAACAAATTTACATTTATCATAAATATATACAAAAATCAAGGGCTGTAATAAAGATATTACAGGGGAAAAATACTTTCCTGTCCTTTGGACACTGTATTTTTCATTTTCTTCTTTAAAACTATTCACAGACTAAACATAACTGATGTTAGTGCAGATAACTACATCCAGGTCCAGCATTTGTCATACCTATGAAGAAATGTGCCGGCAGTTCTAAAATTATACAGCTGTCAGATACAGAGATTCTGTATCAAGTTAATCAAATCATACTAAATACTTTTCAGCTAATAAATACCCCAAGCAGTTAAGTCTTAGACCAGTGACTATTTTATACAGTGTTAGCATGGGCAAAACCAAATTTGATTATATAATCGGTGATTCTGATTACCTGGAATAGCTTCATGGGCTGTCAAAACCACACTTATAATAGGATTTTTAGCTCCTGAAACTTGTTCAGTCTCCTTAGTTGATGGTGTTTTCTCTGTTTTCTGAGCTCTGGACCTCTTTGGAGTTTTTTCTCGCTCATCTTCCTTCCTGTCAAGGTCAACGTCAGAATCATTACCTAAAGAGTAAACATCAAAAAGAATGTAACTATGTACAAAAGAAATGGGGTAACACAGTCACTACCACCACAAGAAAGAATTAGAAGAAATTAATGCTACTCTAGAAAGAAATACATGTAATCATAACAAGACGTGCTGGACAAATCCCTAAAAGGGAGTATTTTCCCTCTATTTAATAAAACCAGTGTGATACTTACACAAACAGAGAATCCAGACAAAAAATTTAAAACTTTTCAAAGTTTTCTGAGCGTTTCTGGACCCTCAGAAACATTTGTGTTTCTAAATTATCTTAATATTATTGTGGATCTTATTGAAAATTCTACAAACTTTGTAGAATTTCTTATGATTTCACTATCAATGAAAAATTATTTTTCTCCTTTCCATATGTAATTGTTCTGATGACTTCAGGATTATTTCTTCTAGTACTGGATTCATTATCTATCTTATTTAATGGAAAGTCTTCAGACAGCCTCTCTGGATTAGGCTTTTTTCACCCACTGTTACTGTGAATCAATAGCCAGAAACACAATTTTCTTTCACAGAATTGATTCAGTAATTAAAATTCAAAATAGTACTTTGGTTCAAACTGTCTCCTGACACATAACTCTTCATTTTGAAGGCCTGCACTTCTAAGTCATTCCCTAACTGCTGCTGTTCAGAGTGTCTTCAGTCTCTTAAGTTGGTTAACTTTTGGACCTGTTAACTAGAAAGCAATGCAATAGAAGTTAGAATGAAAAATCACTGATCAGCTAAGTTGTTCCGAGAAGCTATTTCTTTCTTAAAGCAAATGAGGAATTCCTCACTGAAATTCTAAAAATGAAATAATAAAAATGCTTGTATATAAAGAATTAGCAGCATAAAGAATAAAAACAGAGGCCTGTAAGTTTATACCAACAAAATTTCTTTATCTTAGATGAAGTGGTAGAAGATGCAGGCTAGAGAAAACAAACTTGGCAAATTAAGGCATGCAAATGTTCCAGAGGTATTGAGTATGGAGAGCAAAAACCGATGGAAGAAAACTATAAATGAACCCAGTGAATTTTTTTGTTGTTGTTGGGGGTTTTTTTGTCTGTTTTGGTTTTTTGTTTGTTTGTTTTTGGTTTCCTCTGAATTGAAAGTAGCTGACATGATCTCCAGAGTAAGTCATTCAATGTATATTCATAATGTGCTGTAGCTGCTCTACTGAGATAGGGAAAAATATATAAATTAAAAATGGTAACAGCAAAGCTGTAGTGTGTCTAGAGTTTATGACATGCAAATAGCAAAACAGTGGAAAGACATGCTATATGGAAATGGCTGTGGTTTAATTTCAGTAATATTTTGTTAATATTCATCTGAGATTCAAACAAGACTGTTCCCATGGTCTTACCCTTAATGAAACAAAGGGCTAAAGAGTACTGTCTGTTCCTTAAAAAAATGAAGGACACAAGCACAAACTAGAGTAGCATAGTTAGGACTGATCATGTAATTACCACCTGGATAAACTGCAAGCTCTTCACCAGATACAAACCCAGAAGGAAACAAGGTATGTAGGAATTAGTTTAGATTTCTCAGGCATATTGAGGCAGAAGTATGTATACTAACAACGATTAATGACTTGATGCTAATCTGTACATTTGAAATTCATATTTACAATACCAAGCATGAGCAACAATCACAGAGCAAACTGAGTTCGCACACTGTTAGCAAGCTATCTTGCTACGGAGTCATTAGCAATGTTTTTGCCCCAGCTTCCCATTTCTAGATGATACAAAATTATCTTGAGAGCCCTGCCCCTGCTTTTCAGTACCTGCTAATGATTTTTTCAATTTTGTTAGAGAAATTCCTTGATATATACCTCTTCTCAACTACCTTTTCCTCATTCAATTTCTATTATTTTGGAAAATATTGCTACTTTATAGGTATGAAGGTTCTCATCCCATCCCCACTTAACTCCTTAATATAGTTGTAAATTACTGACTGATATTGAAACTATATAATTGTAACACCGACACTTTTCTGCAATACTTTAAAGGGATATTTGAATATAAGGAAATATCCCCTTCGACAAGAAACTGCTTCTGCAGTGTTTTCTTTTGGCATGATGAAGGAGCATGGGGGGAAACAAACACATTTTTCCACATTGCCTCAATAAACAGCCTCTGTTAGTTTATTATCAACAATACAATGAATCATCACATATTTCACAGCAGGACCAGGTCAGGCAACAGAAGAAAGTCTGCTCACAAAGAATCAGAATACACAAAGAATGTGAACTTTTCATTAAATTGTGTTTCCCTGAGGCTGCTTCACGTACTGCTACATAACAAATACAAATATTAACTGGGTTTATTACTCTGGTTTTGTTCAGTGGACAGCAAGAGTTAGTGATACTGTTGGGGGAGTTAAGATTTTATATACCTGTGGACAAAACTCCAAGTCATTTTTTGCATGTTTTAGCTAAAAGAAATCCAGAACTATAGATTGAAAGGAAAGCTGTGATAAGGACAACAGAATTTTTTCCATTTTCTTTGGGATCACACAATGAATTCCTAGTAGGCATACAAACAGAATCCAAGCACCCTACTCCTAAATTCTCCTTTCTAACTATGACAAAGTAAGAGTTAGTCAGTTTTATGAGGAACTAAAGTAGTTGAAACCAAACAACAAAGCCATTTTATTGCCTTTTCATGCTCTTCACGTTAACCTGTTAACTCCATCAATTTTGAATACTGGAATTCTACTAGAAACGGAAGAAAAGGAAGAAAAGAAGAAGAGGAAGAAGAGGAAGAAAAGGACAAAACACAGACTTGAGTTTGTTAGTGATCCACACTAATGATTAACTACTACCATAGTCACAAGCTAACAAATGCTTCATGCTGGTTTTCTTTCATAATGTGCCTCTATCAGGCAGATCAGTTTGCTAGTTCCTTTGCTTCAACCAAAGATAAGAGCTCTAGAAAAGAACAGACATGTTACAATAAATACAGTTCACTGTGACACCCTGCTTTCTAAACAGACATCCAAAAATGCTATTCAAAAAGATTTTAAAATAATATACAGAAATGCAAAATAAAAATACTTCTTTACTACAAAGTTGCTATTGCATATTCATAGAAAACTTGTACATGGATGCTAAGCATAAATATGAAGATTATACCCATGTGAAAATATTTTCTTTAAAACCCCAAAGCTGGTAAGTACTTCAAACAAAGGACTGAATCTCAATTTCCATCTTCTCAATACGAGCTGAGAACATCCAGCAGCTAACAGGAGGACTACACTCAGCGTCTGCAAAGATGCAAGGAAGGTATTGAGTGCCATGCAAATTACATTAATAGGAAAAAAACCCCACCATACATATATTGGCCAAAAACAGGCAAGTGAGAAAATTCAACTTATTTGCTGATCATACATCTTCAATTAGCACTGAATAGTTGTATGAACCTTCTCAACACTCACATGATAAAAAAAAAATTAAAAAATTGTCTCCTCTCTACCGAGTGGTCAACTCAAGTTTTGACACTTAAATGTGAAAATTTATTCACTAATCTGATGGACATTGATGACAGTAGCCCCATTCTTCCCCTTCTGGAGAAGGAACAAGCATCTTCCAGAAACTGTTTGTTGGTAAGGAGCTGGGGCTGCACACATTGCCAATACTTTTTGCTACAAACATAACTATTTCATAGTCTATGTGTACCTGAAAGAGACTTAAAAAAAAAGCCAGAACCAACGTTCCCCAGCGAATCACCAAACAAAAAAAAATCTTAACTCCCAATGACAGCTGCTTTCTTCCTGAACTCTCTCTATACCAAAAAACCCTGAACTAGAAGGTGTGCTTTAAGGAAGGATTAAGAGGGAGACAAAAGCACATTTTAATGAAAAACAAGAGCTTCAACTTTGACCACAGGGCTCAGACTGTCTTTCCATAATATGGTAGCATATCATGAGTAATTTAGTTGTCTTCTTGGAAAAAAATTGTCAAAGTGTTTTGCCTCTCACAGCTAGGACAACCTGTACAATGTAACAATTCTTGTTGAATTATAAAGGAACACCCACAAGTGATTTGTAAGACGGTTTATCAGAAAATTGAGTATATGCAATTTAGCATAGATAAGCAAAGTTTCTCCAAGCAGTAATGCTTGCTCCTAAACAGATTTATTTACACAAACTGCCTCACTTTGCATCTCCCTCGCTAAGCAGTCAGTTTAGCACTTTGTCAGCTGACTTTGATTCAACAGACAAATAAACTGACCTCCCCTATCTAGCTACAGGCATTTTAAATGCCTGTTTCTGTTTGTGCAAGAAATACAGCACCATGCCTTGTGCCTTCTAACACATCTAAGAAATGGTCATGTCTGTGTTGACAAGTAAAGCTACTGTCAACTCTGAATCAATCACTGCTTGCAGGCTTCTGTCAAACTGGATTGTTCATCTGTCCCATGATTTTATTTCAGTCATTAATTGAAGGTATTGCTCTCTACATTCATAACTGGATGCACAACTTTCTGCAGGCACAGCTACACATCCTCAACTGGCACGTTTTTAAACTACCATTCATTCAAATTACTATTTTTTTATACCCTACAAGATGTCGGTATTTCATAGTAGCAAGAGAGCAGCTTGGAAAAAAAAGTAAACTGGCCATTCAAAATGAACACATGAAATCGGTTCTCCTGCACAAACTGACATACAACTCACAGAAAGAATTCAGTCAAATCAGAATCTAACTGAATGGCAAAACCATTTTAAACTAAGGCCAAAAGTGCCAACTTTAAGAATTATGCAGGCTCCCAATTCAGTAGGAATGAATGGTTCACTCCAGAGAAGAGAACCTGTCCACTGCTGTAATCTGTCTTCCACCCAAATCCCATTCCCCAGGCATCAAATGTCCTCCCTTCTATCTGTCAGCGATTCAGCTATGCTGTGGTGTGGGAGAGGGATGGTGGTTAAAATAATTACCTGTTGCCTGCCTCCCAAAACAACTGACCTTAGAGGCAGCTGCTGGGGAACTGCTTCAATCCAGCAACAGCCAAAAGCCTTGAACCCATCCCGCCCCAGCGGCAGAGGCTGAAGCAGCCCTGTTTTCTGGCTGGGGGCAGACACAGTAAAGACACATGGCTGTTCAGGAGCAACCTCAACACCTCCAGTTTTGTCTTCCAATAAAGAGAATGGATGGCAGCACCACCAGCCAGCCAGATCCAAATCATTAGTCAAAAACAGTAATTTGTTTTAACCAAATAAAAATAAATAGGTGTAGACACAGCTCTGCTTGAATCACAGCAACTTTCCTAAGCAAATTTGCCCCCTCCTGAAGAGAGCATGTACAATTAGGATTTGTAAGCACAACAGACATATTTTAATTCTGTGCTGCAGTGGGTTTGCATGGCAAGGTTTTGGTAGTTGGGGGGTAGTAGTTAGGGGGTGTGGTACAGGGGGGGCTTCTGTGAGAAGCTGCCAGAAGCTTCCCCTGTGTCACACGGGGCCAGTTCCAGCCACTGTGAGATGGACATGCCGCTGGGATGGACACACAGCTGGGATGGCCCCGCCGCTGGGATGGACACACGGCTGGGATGGCCCCGCCGCTGGGACGGCCCCGCCGGCGGCCCAGGCCGAGCCCATCAGCGCCGGCGGCAGCGCCTCTGAGAGAACGTATTGAAGAAGCGGGAACAACCCGCACAGCAACTTGCAGCGGGAGAGGAGCGAGCTGTGTGGGAGCCGCGGCCCTGCAGCCCCCGGGCAGCGCCGGAGGGGCCGGAGCCGCTCCCGGCCCGGAGCAGAGATTCCCCCCCAGCCCGCGGCGCCCCCGGCCCGCGGAGCCCCCGGGGGAGCAGCTCCCCCCCCGCAGCCCGGGCAGGGCCCCCCCCGGGGCAGGGGGTGCCCGCAGGGGGCTGTGACCCGCGGGCAGCGGCGCCGGGGCAGCTCCGGGCAGGGCCTGTGGCCCCGCGGGGAGGAGCCCGGGCTGGGGCCGGGCTGGGGCAGGGCCTGTGCCCCCGGGGGCGGGGGGGCTGGGGCCGGCTGGGCCGGGGGGGCTGCGCCCGCGGGGGGGACACGCTGCGGCAGGGAAAGAGAGGAACGAGGAGCGGGGGAGACAAGGAGCGAGAAGCTGAGCGCGGCCCTCAGTGCCCGTAGCCCTGTGCTGCTGCTGGGAGGGGGCAGGGACGGGCAGGAGCCGAGCTGCGCCCGGGGAGAAGGGAGCGCTGCGGAAGGTGCTTTGAGGGGCGGGTTTATTTCTCACTGGCCCGCTCTGACTTTCCCCGGGGCAGACCTGGGTTGTGCCTGTGACGGTCACTGGGGAGCGATCTCTCCCTGCCCCCACCCCGACCCACGGGCCTGTCGTTACATTCTCTGCCCCCTGCCCGGCTGAGGAGGGCAGGGACAGAGCGGGCAGGGGGGCACCTGCCCTCCGGCATGGCCAGCCCGCCGCAGGTGCAAAAAAGTAACACTTTTTTCGTGCTGTTTTAGTGAATTGGCTCAGAAGGTGGTCATTATGCATCAAACGATTTAATTCGATGCACAGAAGATGTCAGTAACCAGTAAGGCTTGGTGACTCCTGAAAGAGTGGGAGAACTATCAACGAGATTCCGACCTCTGGGAGGTCAGTGTGGATCACTGATCACGCAAGCAGAGAGCAGCAAAGGCCTGTTATATCCACCAGTTTTACCTCTGACCAATATATACTGCAGGTTCAATAGAGTTCTGTAGTGATTTATTCATTTTAAGTTTAAATGTCCAATTTGATAAGGATTTCAACACTCCCTTTGTGGATCTATAAAAGGCAGCAAAACATTTTATCAATTGGAAACCTTTCCTAATACTGTATCTGCAGCTCAAATCATGTATTATTTTTCTCTCAATAAAGAATATCACATGGAATATCAATATATTTTTCCATTATTTATATGTTTAGCATACTTTAGCAACAACTAAAAATTAGTGTGTCATCAGCATTATTTTGGTCACAAATCAAAAACACCGCATCAGGGGAAAAAAAAGAGAATTCAGGGAAAAAAAAGAATTTACTACCTTTGGAAGAAGGGGCAAGCAACTCTAAGAGGACTATAAGGATGTCATTAGTTATGCAGGGAGAAAATTAGAAAGGTGAAAGCCCAGCTAGAACTTAAGCTGGCTACTGCCATAAAAGAACAAAAATGTTTTTACAAATACATTAGAAACAAAAGGAGGGCCAAGGATAATCTCCATCTGTTAATTGATTGTGGTGGGGAACATTCCCACAAAGGATGAGGAAAAGGCTGAGGTCCTGATGCCTTCTTTGTCTCAGTCTTTAATAGCAGTACCAGTTACTGTCAGGGTACTCAGCCCCCTGTGTTTGAGGACAGGGAGGAGCAGAATGAAGTCCCCACAGTCCAGGAGGGAACAATTAGTGACCTGCTGCTCCACTTAGACATGCACAAGTCAATGGGGCCAGACGGGATCCACCTGAGCATACTGAGGGAGCTGACAGAAGAGCTCACCAAGTTGCTCTCCATCATTTATCAGCAGTCTTAGCTAACTGGAGAGGTCCCAGAGGCTGGAGGTCAGCCAATGTGATGCCCATCTACGAGAAGGGTTGGAAGGAGGATCTGGGGAACTACAGGCCTGTCAGCCTGACCTCAGTGCCAGGGAAGGTTATGGAGCAGATCATCCTGAGCATCATCACATGGCACATACAGGACAGCCAGGGTTTCAGGCCCAGCCAGCGTGAGTTTATGAAAAGCAAGTCCTTCTTGACAAACCTGATCTCCTCCTATGACAAGGTGACCCACTTCCTGGATGAGGGAAAGGCTGTGGATGTTGTTGACCTGGACCTCAGTAAAGCCTTTGACACCATCTCCCACAGCATCTCCTGGAGACACTGGCAGCTCATGGCTCGGATGGGTGTGCTCTGTGCTGGGTTAAAACCTGGCTGGATGGCCGAGCCCAAAGAGGGGTGGTGGATGGAGTTACATCCAGCTGGTGGCCGGTCACAAGTGGTGTGCCCCAGGGCTCGGTACTGGGGCCAGTCCTGGTTAATGTCTTTATCAATGATCTGGACAGGGGCATTGAGTGCACACCCTCAGGACATTTCCAGACAACACCAAGCTGGACAGGAGTGTTGATCTGCTTGAGGGTCGGAAGGCTCTGCAGAGGGACCTGGACTGGCTGGACTGATGGGCCAATGCCAACTGTATGAAATTCAACAAGCAGAAGTGCCAGGTCCTGCACTCGGATGCCCAGGTGGCCAAGGAGGCCAATGGCATCCTGGCCTGTATCAGAGACAGTGTGGCCAGCAGGACAGGGGCAGTAAATGTCCCCCTGTACTTGGCACTGGTGAGGCCACACCTCGAATACTGTGTTCAGTTTTGGGGCCCTCACTTCAACAAAGAAATTGAGGTGCTGGAGCGTGTGCCAGAGAAGAGCAGCAAAGCTGGTGCAGGGTCTGGAGCACAAGTCTCCTGAGGAGAAGCTGAGGGAACTGGGGTTGTTCAGCCTGGAGAAAAGGAGGCTCAGGAGGGACCTTATTGTTCCTCACAGCTACCTGACAGGGGGCTGTAGGCAGGTGGGATTCGGTCTCTTCTCCCAGGTAACAGCCAACAGGACAAGAGAAAATGAACCCAAGTTGCCCCAGGGGAGGTTTAGATTGGATATTAGGAAAAATTCCTTCACTGAAAGGGTGGTCAAGCACTGGAACAGGCCTCCCAGGGAGGTGGTGGAATCACCATCCCTGGAAGCATTCAAAAAATGTGCTTAGAGATAGGGTTTAGTGGTGGACTTGGCAGTCCTGGGTTAATGGTTGGACTTGATGATCTAAAAGGCCTTTTCCAAGCTCAATGACTCTATGATTCTATGAGCTGCTACAAAGAAAATTAACTCCATCCCAGCCAGATCCAGTGCAAAGTGAAAACATTCTTGATTTTTAATCCGTTGTCCATTTAGTGCTAAACTTTGCAACAAATTAAATAACATGAGAAAGCAGTAAAATATATACTACGGAAAAATCTCAGAAGCATTAGAAAACCAGATAAAAGTATTTTCAAGTTGGAAAGACATGGATAAAAATGGGGGAAAAAACAACCCTTATGTATTAGGCAAGAGGTCAATGCCTACGACTGAAGAACTTGCAGTCAAAGCTTCTTATGATTTTTAGCCACTCTTAGCTACTGTGTCTGAAATGCAAGAGAAGATAACGTACCTCTGGAAGGTTCAGAGATCCTCAGTAAAATTCTCCATTTAGCTCTAAGAACTTCAGTAATAGAGAAATCTCATTGAAATAGAAATTTCAGTGCTCTTTTCCTCACATACACCAAAATAAGTGTGATTTCAAGATGTTTTTGTCTCAGGGATAGTTTACACTAGAAAATGTTATTATCAACCACATCTGCTCAAGTAACTGAAGTATTTGTTAAAAATTATAAACACACAAAAACACAGACACAAAATAAATACCCAGTGTAAACTGCAATACTATGTGCTGAGTCAGCTACACCACTATCTGTGTATGATACACTTAAAATTCAACTCCATTTGAGGACAATGAAGCTACAGAAAGGTCTTTCAATAATCAGTAACTGGTGACAGAATAACTTGGAATTAAACGAGATTAAGGCTCCCACACGCTACGTTTCTAAATGGCCATTATAGACAGAGCTCTAGTTAACACAGTCAACGAGGCCTAGAAGCAATGCAGCTAACCCTGTGTGGCTCCACAGGCTCCCCCTAAAGCACTGACTTGATCTTTGCTGGGTATAATTACAGCTTAGAAAATCTCGTGCATAAACACATATGCAGACAGGTGCTAGTCTGAAACATACTCCTACCTACAGTGACAATAAACGCAAAACAAAGCACATACACAAAAAAGTTTACGATAAAGCAATGGGCTCTAAACTGACTCTTAAGCAACAGGAAAGATCTGACTGTCTTTCTAAATAGTTCCCTGAAAATGTAAGTTCAAAACTCAGCAATAGTCAGAAAAATCAAACATAATCTGAGGAATCATTAAGAAGAGAACAGAACAGAAAAAAAAAAATTCATGCCATGGTATAAACCAGGGATGCTTTTGTGTACTGAACACCACCTATAGTTTTGGTCCTCCATCTCAAAACAGTTACAGCAGAGCTGCTGAGAAGAATAAGCCTGGCCAGATGTGTAAGCAATTTCCATATAGTCTAGTTAGTCTGTTAGTTACAACTCAGACAGGATAAGAATAATCTAAATGCAAATATGAAGATTTCTAAATCATAAACGTTATGCAAGAGGTAATACAGAACTATTATTCCCCAATGGAACGAGCAGCATCGGGTTTAAGAAACGAGCAGAAGTACTATTTCACAGACTATGTACTAATGCTCTTAAACTCATTAACACAGAACATACTGAAAACTTGAAGACCGGACAGCTTTGTAATGCACTTAGAAAAATTAATGAGTTTAACAGCTTTCAGTTGCTAACGATATGGGTGAAACCTCTAGTTCAGGGACTCTGACACCAACTTTGAAAACTAAGAATCTTGGTGCCTTTGGGTAAGTATTTTATTTTTTTTAATTTTTATATCATTAGAAGGTCCTCATGAAAATACATGAACAAATAAAAACACATTTGTAATTTAATTCTTTGCTTGTCTTTTCAAGTTTAGACTTTTCTTGTTCACATTTCGAAGAATAACCCATCATCCTCAAAACTTTCTTCATAATGAAAATTGAATCTGATAGCAATTCAACACCAAGAGCTCAAATTTTAAAGAACATGTTTTCTGAGCTGGTAAAGCGACACAAGCATGGCAAACAGTCCTAGGCACAGACCGTATTGTTCTTGTCCACTCCTCACAAAGTTTTGAGCTACTCAATGTAACCACATTTTCTTAAAGGATAATAATAATTCACAAGCTAGTTTCATCTACGTATTCAGAAATTGAAAAGTTGTCCCAAAGCGGTTCATATGGCAAAGCCAAAAGTGAAAAGTTTTCCTGTGATGGTTCAGTAATCAGTAGCTGGCTGAAGACTGAATTTCTCAGATGTATTCAAGGAAGAATTATCCCCTCAGGATAAAACCAGCCCCCAACACCTTCAATGTCTGCAGTCAAAGCAGGAAGCTTTGGGCTGGAGACAATCCAGCTGCACCAGTCACCAACAACTAGAAGCCTTTGTTATTTGCTGCTGCTCAAGAATAACTTACTTTGTTTGATAGGTTTGCTTTTGCCAGACAATAAATAAATGTTTCATCTGTCCAAAATTGAGTCTATTTTGTTTTCAAAGAAGGAAAAGGATGAACAACTTCCTTTGAAAAATCTGCCAGTGCGTTTTATACCAAAACTGATCAAGATAAGATTTAGGAGCACTAATAAGCTGAAAGATCAAGAACAGTTAATTTGAGCTTATTCTCTGATCTGAGATTTAAAAAAAAAATTAGAAAAGGCAACATTGCTGCCAAAATAATGCAAATATTAACACCATACCTAGCACATACAAACCACAAAGGGCATGGATACTTGTGATGTCAGAGATGAGACAGCTGGAATAAAGGTCACTATGTACACTTGAAAAATCCTACCACTGATGATAGTTAAAAAAATAACCAGGTACTTTATCAAAACAAGTTTCTGTGCTCTGTCAACATATTGAAAGCCCATTTTAAATAGTTTTTGCCACAGCATCTCACTGAAAGTAAAATAGTCATAGTAGTTGTGTATCATGGCAACAGACTGGACACAAAAGGCTAACAGAAAACTGGAGGAAATTCAAGGGCAAATTCTGTCTACAAGTAG
The DNA here is from genome assembly GCF_023634085.1 of Falco cherrug. Taxonomy (NCBI): domain Eukaryota; kingdom Metazoa; phylum Chordata; class Aves; order Falconiformes; family Falconidae; genus Falco; species Falco cherrug. The sequence goes on from NC_073699.1 coordinate 2,553,052, forward strand.
AAGGAACAGGATATCATGCTAAGAAGCTAGGCAAAAGCAAAAGTCTAATTTTGACGCAAACATAAACTCAGATAATTTGGACAAATTTATTCCTTTGTATGCATACTGACATTCCCTTTGAGCAAAGTTAAATAGGCAGTTGGACTAGATGACCTAGTCTATAGTCTAGTCTAAATGAATATTCACCGTTGTCTTTTTAAACAGGCTTCCTAGAGAGGTGGTCGGTGCCCCAAGCCTGTCAGTGTTTAAGAGGCATTTGGACAGTGCCCTTAACAACATGCTTTAACTTTTGGTCAGCCCTGAAGTAGTCAGGCAGTTGGACTAGATGATCACTGTAGGTGCCTTTCAAATGAAGGACCTATGTTCTGTTTTATTCTGTTCTATTCTAAAACTTTTGGGAGGCTGAATATATTCAAAGCAATCTTAAAGCTAAATTTAAACAATGAACTCTCATTCTCCAATGAGTCATTCACATAAAGTTTTGTAAAATAGAAGAGGTGAGTGTGGCATTACTTTTTATACAGTAAAACGAGCCATCTGGAAAAGCAGTCTTTAAATCTATTAAAAGAACAGGACAGAATTCAGGTTTTCCAAGTCACAGGACAGAAATACCTCCACAGAGCCATCCTTCCTCACCAATGCGTGATACTGACCTATGTGGCCAGTACCGCCTCTCACTGGAAAACTGTAACCCTCTTTGTGAGAAACAGAACAGTTGCTTACACAGAAGAAGCATTTCAGGGAGTTTAGAACAATCATTAGTGCAATAAACATCTTGACCTTTTTGAAAATTAAAATACCTTTTCTGACTTTATTCTGTTTTGCTTCAACATGCTTTTTCTGTTAAAAGAAACAGGCAATTACATTACATTTAAAATTAACTCTGATGATTACAAGTCATTACCAATCAGGTCACAGGATGGAAACACACTTTCCATTAGTTTCTTACCTCCATCTCCTTCTTCCTCTCCTTCATTTAAAACAATAATGCAGATATGTTTCCTCAGCTGACGTGTGTTGGAGAACTTCCGATTGCATTTCTTACATTCCAAGCTGCCTGGTGAGACTTCAGACAGTTCCAGTCCTTCTTCTGTCCCAGGTGGAGTTTCTTCGCTTGGAACAGGGTTATTTTCTGCCACATCTTCATCCACACAAAACTTCTTAGTAGACCCTTTTGGTCTGCCTCTTTTCCTCTTCACTACAAGAAGATCTAGAAAAGAAAGCTAAAGTTAAAAAGAAGCTATAATTAAATTCCACAGCTAATTTGCCAATATTCACCTGATCTTTGAAAAACAGGAATATTAAATGAAGTTCAAGAGCCTACATCCCTAAAGCTTAAAAAAACGTCAGCTTCACATAAACTTGTTTTTAAGGAGGGATATTTGCTGGCATTTCTGCTAGCTGCAAAGCAACAACATCTGTGTTACTGAGATTGGCAGATGTCAAAGTGCCATAGTTTTACAGAAGTTACACTGCAAGCACCCTTTTTGATTGTTGTATAACTGTATCAGCAGGCATATTCTACAAAGTTGCTCTGCTGTGTTCTGACACTCTGAAAAAGCCTTTTAAATTTAAATCACTCTCAATGAAATTGCTGAAGTATTGAGATGTCTTCAGAGAAAAATGTTCTATTTTTTAAAAACAAAAGTTCATTGTCCTTTTAATAAATTGAAAAATCACTCTCTAACATTTCCTGTGATTCTTTGTTGTTAGCGCTTTCTAGCCAGAAGTCGGTATAAAAAATTGTCCGCAGCAAATAAACTCCAGAAGTCATGCAAAAAATGTTTCCTTGATGAGTATTTCAAGCAATTAAAACCAGAAGTCATCCACAATTCTTAACAAATCCAACTTAACTTTCCATTTCCATATTTTTGTAGAGGAGACACTGATAAAATCAATGAGATATAGTGAACACAGAATGCATAACAACATAAAAAGGTCACACTCTCATCTCCTGCTTAAGACTTCCCTCTTTACTGCTGTAGTTATTTCAAAAATTTGCTATCATCTGCTCACAGCTGTAACTGTTGACTCCACGGACCAAACCGATTAGATCCCAAGAAAACTTTCAGTCAACAAAAGCAGATACCAAGAGGGAAGGGGGGAAACTTCCAGATAGCGATCAAGTTATTGTAGGAGATTTCACCCTAGCTTAGTTTAATACAATGAAAAGGATCAGTCTCTACCAGTCTTTATCCTTCTTGTTAATCTCAGGGTTGCTTGCTTGTTTTTTACTTCTTTACGCTGTGCTTCTCGAGGAATTATCCAATTGTTATTGGACAGATTTTAGTTATTTACTTTGAACTCGCTCTTCTGCAAGAAACTGTTGGTTCACAAACAGCACAGCGTGGTAGCATTTAAATATTTTTTTGAGTCTGAGCAGACATCTGGCGATGTCTATCTAGTCCGCGTAGAGGGAAAAATCAGTGTGTATCAAAAAGAGCTTGCCTGATGGTGTATGGAGACATGGGACAGAGTCAGGCTTCTTCCAAGCTTTTAGGATTCATTTTATCTACTGTTAGACACTTGAGCGCTCAAATTAGTTAATATTTGTTTTCTCTATTGAAGGAACAGAGAAACTACTCTTCAGAGTACAGTTCAGATTCACATAAGACCTGAATCATCTCTGGATCCCAGGGTGACTAGCATCCCAGTTTAAGCACCTTCAGTTATGTGCAGTGAATTCCAACTTTGAGAATTAAAAGGTAATAGAGCCTGATATCCAGGAGTATAATGTACATTAAAATGTGCTAAGTGAAACAGAACAGGTACAAAGCATCTGTCAGCCATCATCTTTGTAATGTCAGAGAGAAACAAAGGACTGGCACATACAAAAATTATGCCGAGAACTCTGTTTTTAATGCTCAGGAAAAAAACAAGCAAAGTTAAATGTGCATGTTTCAGCTTACGGTAGTCACAGCAAAGAAGTCCCTGAAAATTTTCTTACATCTAAATATTTCCAAATCTTGAGACTTGTTCAAAAATAAAAAATAAAATTCTTCTCAGAATTTCATGCTTTTACTATTGGCTTGGGTTTTCTTTGTTTTGGGGCGTGGGGTGGGGTTTAGTTGCACAGCACAGATGGGAGAATTATGAAATACGTCTTCTGGGTTATAAGAAAGAATTAAGTAACTGTTGCAGTTCCACAGGCTTGAAAGTATCTTGAGATTACTCAAGCTAAAACAGACTGGCAGTACTACACATAAATTGTGCCTCTTATGAGAAACAACTTACATTTCTCCTGCTCCTGCTCCAGAAACTTTCACCAAAACCAGTGCATATCAAGAATAAAAATTAAGAGCTGTCTGAAGCTTTTTATCAAGTATTTATCAGTATAGTCTACCTTCTGCCTGATAAACTGAGACTGACAATGTAAAAGTCTGAAAAATCATGAAAGGAGAGAATATAAAAAAAATCCCAAACCTCAAATAAATTTTCAAGTACATGTGCCAAAAGACCTTACTAAATTGGTTGACTTAGAGCATATGGAAAAATTAATGACCTCAAGGAATCTTAAGGGAAGATGATGGAAGAGAACAGGAGGTGGTGACAGCATCTTATTCAAAATCTGTTCAACATTTCCCTTAAGTATACTAGACAAAAAAACCCCCTACATACAGAGACTCATAGCTTTAAGTTAATCATGTAATTAATATCAAGTGAAAAAGAAAGCATTCTATCATGTTACAGGAGCAACTGAATACTTATCTGCTTAAATATAATTTAATAAGAACACTAAAAGCCTCATTATAAATAGGAAAAAAGCAACCCTTTCACTTAAGTTTTTGCAGCCCTCCATCAGCAGTGTTCTGAATTTCTGTGCTACTGCACTCCAGTAAAGGTAGTTTTGTCAATTATGAGCCAAAAAGAGGGGTGATTTTAGTGCTCTCAAAACTGCTCTTTGCTACCATTCATGTTATTTTGATATCCATCAATTGCAGCAATCAATATTTGGTGCCTTGAGTTAAAAGAAATTAACATGCAATTAAAACAAGCAAACAAACAACATTTATCTTCATGTCAACCTGTAAAATGGTCAGAGTTTGCTAATGTGTCAAACACACTATGAGGAATACAGATGTGGATATTATCCAGGTTACTATAAAGTAATCAAGTAATCCCAGGATCAAAAAAGTGAATGCAACCACCATATTCTCTGCTATGATATTCTTTTCATTCTTTTACAATGCGATCATCAGATTACCCAAGTAAAAGCAATTATGTAGAATCAGGTAAAAGACATATACTACTTCTTGAGTGTTTTAATGTATACATAATGAAAAGAACAGCACTTTCACATTAAGACAGAAATTGAAACAGAAATTTGTATACAAGTGGAAATGTGAAAACTGCTCCTTTAGAAGTCTGGTGGTAGATTCTCTTCTGTGGCCTACAAAATTGAAGTTCTTATCACTGTGGCTACTAATTAGTAGTACTAATACTAATAGTGTGGCAAACATCTAAAGAATGTGTAAATTTTACAAATGTTTGTAAATGAGCCTACCAGTAGGAGAATTTGCAGCAGTTTTCAAAGATTTAAGAAGTGGGTTTAAATTCTCAAAGATTTAAGAAGCGGCAAGCACTGGGTAGCAACATACCAGCGACATAAGCCTGGGTATGGGCAACTGATACAAACTTCTGAGGCTTATGACAGTCGTTTCATTTCCTTGCTCCTTCTTTTCCTCTCTCCAGGACAAAATGTATCTGAAGCTACTTTAAGCTAGCAATGCCAGATGCACATGACCATAAATTCCAGCTGTCTTTCTCCACCTAGCTTGCCAACAGCCAGCCATTCATGCTGCATTGTACCAATCACAGTTCAAAGCACACCTCAGACTGCCAAGGCACGGTCACCCAACAGTGGTACATTGCCATTCCTCTGTTAGACCATAACCAAGTAAATCAGAAACTTCATTGCTTGCCAGAAAAAAGAATCCGCTTAACTGTTAAAAATAAAGGTAGCACATTAAATAAATAAATAAAAAACCCCACCCAACACTTACCGCAAGGATTAGTCAGGAGTAGCAGTTTTAAATTGGTCATTAAAAAGATACTAAATGCAAGATCCTGTTCCCCTAAGAACAAGTTAGCTGTTTCTGGGGCTTTTAAACTCATCACAGACTCACTGAAACCAATCTTCACATCGACCAGCACTGGATGAGCAATGGCAATATTCGGGGAAGACATTCTGTGCTATATAATTAGGCACTCAAAGACATAAAAAAGGCACTTCAAAAAGATTATAATGAAATCAACTCTATGTCTATTTTTATACTGTTCCTTCATAGGAATTGTTCACAAAAGCTTCTCCAAATCAGTCCATTTAATAACAATTGTCTCAAAAATATTCAGAACATGAGTAACACAGAACATTTCCATTTATGAGGTCTTCACATTACCATACTGCAGAATTATATTTAATTAATCCCATGATGTTTAGCTAAGCAATATATATATATATATATATACACACACACGCACACACACATACATCTCAATCAGATTCTACTGATCATTCCTATTAATTACTTGTCTGGGAGCATGCTATGTGAAAATAGAGGTCCACAACCAGCCCTCCAGAGCACTAGGGCCTAGACAACATTTTTTAAAGTTTATTTTTACAGTAAACTAAGTTGAATGAAAGAAAACAAAATTAAAGTAACAGTTACTTCACTGTTGAGTATTCTTAACTCTTCATAGATTAGACTGTAGACCATGTAGATCCTGGCACATCGGCACGGTGGATTCCCCTGGGCTTAATGATCATCAGTACAGTCTTTGCCTCAAAACCAAGTTTTACCAAAACTGATCTACTAAAGGAAAGCACCCTTAAAGGGTAGGATTTTCCAAATTCACTTTATTATGTATGGGGAAATGCAATAAATGGTTAAGACTATACACGGTTTCTGCCCTGGTCTTCTACCCCTCAGCCTTAACTCAATCACATATATAACTGAAGTTACACATGTATAAAACATCTTCAGTAGCCATTTTAATGATGTCAGGGGGCAAATATCTCTGACTCTGGAAGAGTAGGAGATAAAAGACTATTAAACAGCCCTTTTCCCCCTAACCTGTTTAAGTGAGTCACTCAACAGTCATCACACTGCCAGCTGTAGCGTGGTTCAAACAAAGTTTGTCAGAAATCACAAAACACTTGTGCAGGTGTTCTACTTGAACATCTTGGCCAAATTTTAACAGCTAAATGCATTATGCAACCTGAACTCTTCCTCAAAAGTCAGTATAAAAAGCTTAAGATTTTTATTTCATCAATTACAACGGTATATGGCTGTATTCAGAATCTTTTACACAAGGTGTCATACAAATACATGCAAATAAATCTCATCCGCAGCTTTATTTTGTTACTGTTACATGTATATATCATGGCACCTAGGAACACCTCTTACCCTGCAAGCATGAATGCATGCTCTAGTTGCATCCTATGTTCAAGTTAAGGATAAGGCTGATGCATGTACCACAGTTTTAAAGTGACCTTAATTAATTAAACATCTTGGAAAAAAATTATGATACTCAGACTGTAACTCTTCAAGGTTTTAGAATCAATAGAGCATGTATCCTGTAATGCATACACAGCCTAAAACAAAGAACGATCCATCAGGGAACAGTATTATGAATAGATGAAGCTAGAGCCATTGATGCTGTCCCTCAAATAATTTCCAATCTGACTAATTAGAAGCAGAAAAAAGTAGAGTTTTGACAAGCACTTTGAAGGAGATGGAAATCAGTGTGAAAAGTTATGAAAGGAAACCCTATGTGACAGTGGAGTGACTACAGTTAATCAGTAAATACCTATCATTTCCCAAACAAAGATGTCACACTTTAGCACTGGACAAAATGTGACCTACACATAATTTGTGTAACAGCAACATCTGCCTGGTACCCTTGGTTCCACTTGATAAAAAATTTCTAACATCACCCTACCAAAATGATAAAGACAAATCAATTCTAAATCGCTCATGACCTAACTACGGGAAAGTGGCATGACTAAAAAAAATTCAGCAGAGAGCACTGCCAATAAAATAACATTAGAGTAATAAACGCATATTACTTGCCTAGCTCTTTGCTTGTTCACAGTACTTATAAAATCATTAATTTATTACTCAGGCAGAACAAAGAGCTCCATTAACAACTCGGCATTCAGTTGTCTATACCAGCTCTGGAGTAGCTACAGTGTTTACCAATACTTGGAAGGGGCACTGTGCTTTCAAAGGACAAAGAGATGTTCATCTGTCAGTCAATGAATACTAAAAGGAAGCTGTGATTTCTAAGACTGTCATTCATCAACCACTTCTTTTAGTGACAATACTGAATTACTGCAAAGGGTCCACTGAGAAAAAATTGTATATTATAAACTTCTAAAGTTTCATCAGCTGCAGATTCCATAACAGGAGGGGAAAAACTGAAGCCTTGAAAGAACTCTCCAAATTCCTATATTCAGCTGTGAAATACCTTATTTTTTTAAACAGAACACAGCAAATAATTGAATAGGACTTCAAAACAGACAACCCTCTTCTCCGATCAATCTGTGTGATGGGAAACAAAAAATATTAAACTATGTCTAGAATACGAGTTGAAATCTATGTGGCAGTAATTTACCTTGACATTCTGACTGTCAGCAGATGGCAAAGAGTTGGGCTACGTACTCTGAAAAAGGTGGCACCATATGATCATATCAGAAGATGAAAAGTATTCACCAAGAATAATGAAAAACGTAACTTATGAATATGTCATTTAATATATTAATGATATACTTTACATTAGATTTGCAAAGTTATTTTCTTAAAAGATGCATATGTCTGATTTCTGTTGCTTCAGATCATAACAGTAATTACATACTATTTTCATAAACGTTCAATATATGCTTCACAACAAACAATACAGAAAGTGCAGATAGTCCCTGACACAAATGCAAAAAGTTTACAGAAGAGCCTTTTTACTAGAAGGATAAGGACATGCTATGAAGTACTACTCTCACTGTACTCAGAAATACAGTTTAGTGAAGGGATAACAGGAAACCAAGAGTTAAGACAGGAAGATGTATGCTGCATGCTTAAGAATATTCATTTTGTACAATTAAAATAAAAATCCAAGGGCATTTTGAAACTTGATGTAGATCTGGCATTTATTCATCTTCTTCTGATGAGCTGTTAATTTTAGGCATTGTGTGAAATAATAATCTGGTGCAATTTTTCCACAGCAACTGTCTGAAGAGATAGCAGCTATAGCTGAATACTATACGGCCATTATTAGAAACGTCTTCTTATGTTGATTAAGTTAACATAACTACCAAATTACTGCTGGTAAACAAATGAAGAAATATCACATGCATATGTTAATGATAAAAAATATTTTAAGTATGATATTAGAGTATTTTTTATTCATAAGCACATAGTTTTAAAAATCCAGAAACCATAACAACTGGAAAATCCTAGTAGCTGTTTTAAGGAAGAGTTTGCCAACAATATAAATCCACTGCTCAGTAAGGGTCTAAAAGAAGATATAATTATGAAGTCTAAATTATTTTCAACCCACTGCTAATATTACAAGGGATTGCAATTATAATAATTTAAAATTAGAATTAATGTAGCTTCTTCCACTACAGAGTAAAACTGTTCTATGTAATTAATTCGACCTCTGACTACAAGAGTACTTTATTTACCAGTGCCAATATCAAAGCGCAGTTCTAAATTATGAATTGTGCACTTCCTTTTTGGATTAGAACTACTAATATTATCCACATCACGACAAACAAGTTAGACAATTCAAAAAGCACACCACCATTCCTAAGACTCAAGACGCATCCTCATCCATGGTGTCCTGGTTGCTTTCCACAATCTTCACACTGCTGCTACACTGCTCAAATTAAAGCTGGAAGAAGAAGACTTTGCTATACTTGACATTTAAAATTAATGGACCAATGTCATCACCCCCTGTCACATGCTGAGTTTATCCACGTCTGTCCTCCAATCTATTCTGCACTGAATGAAATTCAGTGTGGCAGTTGTACAGCGAACTTCATACAAACAAAATTGTTCTATACACACTGCAGAATCACCATACCACAGGTTTGTTTCATTAAAACACTAAACAACTTTGAAAATTACATTCCATTCAATTTATGAATTTACCTTCTCCATCTTTGTTTATGTTTGTGGGTACTGTTAGAGGTTGGAGCGGAATAATGATGTCATCCACACTGGTCCCTTCTTCTGTATGCTTCTCAGAGACATGAGACAATAGCTCGGCTTGATTTGGTGAAAATAAGTTACAAAGCTTACACATGAAGATGGAACTGATCCCTGAAAAATAAGTTTAAAAATGAGGAGTTAATATTTCCAAATTGAAGTTGGTTTTTTATATGACCGCTAGTTACTGAGATTTTGGTTCAGCTAACACAGTAACTATCAGCTAACTTAATACACTTAGCAGAGAGTGATGAGCTGAAACAAAGAATATTACACCATTAAATGAAGACATTCATAATAAATCCCAAAATGCATTAATTAACAAAACTGTTAAAACTCCTACCCATATCCTCACAGGGCAAAAAATTTCTTCTAGCTCAAATCTTAAAAATTTCCTAACAAGACCCAAAAGGAAACTGGATAGATTAAGACCTTTTTTCCCCTTCCAGCATCAGACAATGTTACAATTTCATATTTTTTCAAATATATGGTAAAATTATGTAAGACATAAGTCACTGTCTGGGTTTGTTGTGTATCTTATCGGTATAAATGCAAAACATTTTATTCTTTACAAAGCAGCTCTGAAATACAGCTGGGCTCCAAATCCTAATTTATGTTCATGGACCCCACTGTTTTTTCCTACAGGTACTTAACCTTCCTACTTAAACTCACCTAAGCAAGTCTAATTGTCTGATTATTTGTGTAGTGCTGGAAACAACAGAATGAAGGAAAAATAAAATACCATAAAAGAGAAAAAGAAACTTTTCCTTCATTATTGTAACACTTGTCAGAAAATAAATACATTTTATAAAATTTATAAAATTTATTTATAAAAAAAGTATGCTTTATTGTGTCATTTTTGCTGTAGCACATTACCATGAGCATACACTGTGAGTTTAAAATGTTAAGTGCATGGTTTCAGGGCTCATTATCCTTAGATGCGGCTCTGCCACTAATGAAAAGAGTGTGGAGGAAGGTCAAAATATCTGTAGTGCTGTAAACCGAAAAATACTGCATCACATGACAACCCCAGCTATGCAGTCACATCATCTGCCTTTCTCCTTCTGGCCATTCACTTCAGAGCTGTACAAACACAAAGCTTTTTCTTCTTTTATCTCAATATTTAAAAAAAAAAATCAGGCCTCAGCTTGACCCATCTACATGGAGAAAAATGAGCAGGGATAGGAGGAGAATTTAAGGAGGGGAAAAAGTTTTGCTGTCAAAACAAAACACATCATATTGGTCTCAGAGGAAATATTGACATCCAACATTATCAAAAACATCTAGCATTTCATATGCTTTGACATACAAGTTCTAGGAAAAATGCCTGTTGGTTCAAAAAAACTCCCAACAAATTAAAAACCTTCAAAGCAGCAGCAAGGAAGAATTTCAGTAAAATTTTCCTTGGTCAATGTTTAAAACATAAATTTTACAGAACCTTTTAGACAAAACTTCATGTTTTGTTTTGGCTTTTTAAATTTACATGTACTAGAGGTGTGATGTGAAAGCAAAGCCACAGGAGAGTAAATAATAATGAAGAAGGGTTAATACAAACATAATAATTCAGAAAAACCCAGCTAAAAAAAACACCTCATGAGCTTCTAGCAGAGAGTTAGTTCAGAGGACTTTGTTTGCTTTCTAAAAGTGCCTTCATTTGCTTTAATGGTTTGATTTTTCAGCAGTCACTGCTCCCTTCAGTGTCCAACGAAACCTAACAGCAACCAGGAACCAATTTGAACAGCACGCTTGTTCTTCAGATACCCATATAAACTCCTGGCCCAGAGATTGGTTTAGATTGCCTCTCTCCCTCTGCCTGCCTGAAGAAAATTATAGGACATACACTCACTGAAATCAAACTGGAACAACTAAAGCTATTTGAGGTACAAATCAAAACACAGATTACCAGATAAGTACAGAAATAAAGTGATATTTTGTGAACTTTGGGATGAATCTGGGAGAAAGAGAATAGAGAAGCTGTATTTTGGAACCCGTTTTCAAAACCATCCCAAGCAAAGACCACTACCCCTACTCAACAACATTCCCCTCCCTTCATGACACTAATCATACAGTTAAACCCACTCAAGAAAAATCCATCTTTAAGGTGCTCTGAATGTTAAGAACAGCAGAGCTGGCTCTCTTTTAGTTATTTGCACCTGAAACTATAACAAAAGCATCCTCATCTTCGGAAATAATACAACTATCTCAAAACTAAATGGCAGCGTATGCCTTTATCTCTTTTAAAACATCTCTGAAAAACAAATACAGTTCCTGTTGTTTGAAATATACTCTACATTTCACACACAAGCACCTATATAAAATGTATAATATGCTCAGTGTGTTCTTAGAATCTTGGTAGGACTTCTTCTCAGGTGTTTTGCTGTCTTGGGCACACACACATTTCTATTTTGGTTGCAGTATGTTTATAATGGAAATGTTCTTTTGGATCAGTTTCTTTGAACTAGTTCTGCTCTAGTGAGCATTACTCTTTCATAACCAAAAAAAAAAAAAAAAAAAAGCGAATGAAGCCTGTTATTGACCCAGTGGATGACAACTGTAAATGTAAATGTATATTTAAGATGCGCACTACAAACCCTATGAGTATTTACCTAAAGGTTTAACTAACACTGAAATTCTATGATTTAGCTGACATTTCTGTTTTGAGGTTTTCATTGCCTCCGTTCCTGCTTCCTGGCCTGCTAGTCATTTTTCCTTCAGGTTCACTGCTTTGTGTCTCCTCCTTCAACAGCTGTAACCAGAACTCACACACTATTTTATCTCTCACTCCTTCCAGTAATGCCTTGGAGATGGGCACAAGAGCAAGAAGAATCCCCAAAAGTCTCTGTGGTTGTTTAAAGTGCCTGATTACACAAGGCTTCAAACAGAAGTAAAGCTGGAACAAACCCAGAAGTGAGCAGACCAGCTGGCAGAGAACAGTACGACTGTCAGAAAAGGTGCAGAAAGCATCAGGAGACTGTGCAGAAGATGCATGTGCTTTGCTCAGAGGTGAGACAGAAACAAAACTGATTAAAGAAATTATTTTTATTCTAGGAAGCATGACTGGAAAAGGAGGTCAGGTAGCAAGAGGATAAACCGTGCTGATCACATGCCTAAACAACTAGATGAGGAGTAAGCAAACAGTAATTGATTAACCAGTTGCTAATTAGGTGGTGTAGCAATAGAGCAATGAATTATAGTCAATTAACTGTAAAAATCAAATAAGCAATAAGTTAATTAGCTATGCAGGGAATCAATGATTAATTAGTGAATAATTAATTATGTAGGAAATCAACAGAGCAATTAATTAGACAGCAATTAAATATGCAGAGAAAGAAAGGAACAGTAATCAAGTATGCAGGTAAACAAACAACAGGAATTTCAGCCAAAACCATTTTGGAACATTCCGTTCACTAAACGTGCTTTGTGTTAATTCATTATCTTCAGTTTTGCCCATACAAACTGCACTAAGTGTACACTGAAATAAGTAATACCAGTTACTTTCCTCTTAAATGGAAAAGTGGAAAATTAAGCTGTAAGTGAAGCCTTTTTTTTTTTTAATTCTTCCACAGACCTCAACATATTTCATAATTAGTATTTTTTTTCTTTACACTGAGCATGTATATAGTAAAAGAAAATTAACAAATGCCTTACTTAAAAAATAGCAAGTTGCAGACTAGGAAACAGGTTCCCTTATTCCCAATCCCCTTCACAAAGCATAAAACAGTATCTGTGCTGTTTTGCTTTAAAGTTGGAGTGAGGAGGAAAGAAGGGGGAGAAAGAAGCCCTTATCTTAGAAAAATCACCGAAATGAACAGTATTTAAGGGATTCAGCTAATATATTATTGTCATATATTCTTTTGAACATTGTATGACAAAACCTAGTCCAGAGTTCATTTTAACTAATCACAAACTTTCATTTTGCATAAAAAGTAGGCTGGGGTTAGGTACAGCTTATTTTTAAATAAGGATTTTCACAAGAAATGCAGCACAAGGGAACAAATCTGTATTCATATGCCATAAATCATTCTAATGTATCCAAAGTGTTTCTATCACTCTCTCCAATGCAGACCACAAACTTCTGTAACAGCTTTAGAAGTTCTGCAACTGTTAAAAGGAACTAGAACTCTGTAGTTAAATACAAAAATAAAAAAAAAACACCCACACCAGATATCTATTGGCCAGTGGAATAACAAAGGTGATCGTACACATGCTTATGCACCTGGTCAGCCTTCCTAAAATACACAGCAATAAAGTTCAGTATATGAGTAACTACTTATTTCCTTCTAAACTTACAACAGAGCTGAAACAGACCTTGCTGCCTCATCACCATCAAATCCTTCAACAAGAACTTTCTCCAATTAAAAATCTTATACATCATTCTTAGACTAGAACACTGTTGGGTTTTTTCTTTTTTTTTTTTTAATGACAATTAGGTATTTGTGATTGTATTAGAGACCATTAGTAATGCTGATGGTGAAAGTGAAAAAAATAAAGTGTATTAAATCTAAAAGACTTCCATCTTCAGCATACCGGATACTATCTTTATTCTCAGTTTAATAACTCCTTTATCTCTCAAGTTATATGTTTCCAGTTTACCCCTCCCCCACTTCCTATCATGCGTTTTTAACCTTCCCCCTTCTGCCTCTTGTATCTCTTAGGCCATGCTCTCTAAGAGACTTTTTTTCTGTCTTCTTGTTCCTTACTACCCACTTCCAAGCTTTCAATGTAACTACTCATGTTAACTTGTACTTCTGCTTCCAACCTCCTTTCTTCTTGCAGCTACAAGAACTTTGCCCCTCTCTGCTGAGGCCTGGTTGGAATCCAACAGTACCCATTCTTAGCTTAAAATCTTCAAGGTAAACATAGCTTCCAGGTTTCACAAGAGGTAGACAGGTCAGATCTAAGCTATCACAGTCTTCATTGGGCATATTATACTGTACAGCTACTAGACATCTGCCTCACTGAATCCTGCCAGAAGATTCAGGTATTCTTAAGCCAGGTTAAATAAGAAACTGTATCTTTATTTCCAGGGTTAACACCCAGTTACACCACAGAGAAAACCAGGTACCTACTCCAACGGTCCTTCTTCTGGTAATGAAACAATTTAAACTACTGCTTTGCCATTTTCTACACCAGCAAATCAGCAAGAGGATCTCCAGGTACTTAACCACTGATGTGGTTCCTCACATGGTCGATCCTGAACTTCCTTTGCTTCTATCTTCATCTACAAGCACATCATGGTTTACAAAGAAAGGACTTATGGTGGTATTAAGTTTCTTTATGGAACCGGCTGGAATTATTAGAAACATAAACACGTCTTCAGCTCAGAGTCACATCATTGGGTCTATTCTCCTTCTCCTACTTCCATGACACTGGCTCCTTCTCCAGTGTCTGGCTGCATTTCCAATTTGTTGTGGGTCACTTAACTCCCCGCTCCAGTCCACAGGCAGCTCAGTAAGAGCTAATGGGGCAGTGCAGCAGGGAGCACAGGCGGCCCTGACACTCAGTCACCTCACCTGATGTGCAGGTCCACAGGACCGCTTACTCTTCACCACTCAGATTTTCCAACTCTGTAGTAAGTCATGTCATAGCATGCAACGCCTGTCGTAAATTCTATTATTAGGTGAAAGCCCTTAAAAATAAATGGACGAATGTCCTTCTTCTGTTATGCATCCAACGGTACAGCCAGGAAACTGGATGTAGTGAGCCAAGAATGAGATAAGAAACATCAACTTCTTAAAAAAAAGGCTTCAGTCTTTTTTTTATCATTTGTAAGGGTATGCTGAAGGTGCCACTCTGCATCATTAAGACTATCTAATCAAGGAACTTTTCAATGCAAAAGAGTACAATAAGTTAATGGGATAAACGATGAACAAGAATACACTGACACACAAACCTGGCAGATGAGATAACAGACTATGCCAAGGAACAGAACCCTCAAGTTACTAACTGATGGGACACCAAGAAACTGCAGGCACAGCTTTGGAGAAGGCTACCTGGACTTTGTAACTGGTAAAAAAAGAGAAACAAGAAGATTTGGGGTAGTTGAGGAGCATCTGTGGGACTATGCGTACTTGGTTTACATGGCAAGGTTTTGGTAGCAGAGGGGAGGCTGCAGGGCTGGCTTTTGTGAGAAGACACCAGGAGCTGCCCCCATGTCAGACAGAGCCAGCTCCAACAGAGCCATTATTGCCCAAGCCTGAGTCCATCAGTGGCATTGATAGTGCCTCTGGGATAACGTATTTAAGAAAGGGTAAAAACCCATTGCACAACAGATGGGAGAGAGGAGTGAGAAAAACATGAGAGGAACAGCCCTGCAGAACCAAGACCTGAGAAGAAAGAGGGGCAGGAGCTGTTCCAGGTACTGGAGCAGAGATTCTCCGGCAGCCCATGGTGAAGCCCATGGTGAGGCAGGTTGTCCCCCTGCAGCCCATGGAGGTCTATGGTGGAGCAGATCCCCACCTGCAGCCCAAGGAGGGCCCCACACTGGAGTAAGTGGATGTGCCCTGAGGGAAGCTGCAACATGCAGAGAGGAACCCACGCAGGAGCAGGCTCCTGGCAGGAGCCATGGTCCATGGAGGGGAGGCACGCGAACAGGTTTTCTGGCAGGACCTGTGGCCCCATGGGGGACCCACGCTGTGGAGCAGCCCATTCATGAAAGACCATACCCTGTGGAAAGGACCCACTGGAACAGTTTGTGAAGAACTGTCTCCCATGGGAGGGACCCCATGCTGGAGTAGGGGAAGAGCGTGAGACGGAAGGAGCAGCAGAGTCAAAGTGTTACGAGCTGACCACAACCCCCATTCACCATCTCTACCTCCAGCCACTGGGATGGGACCACTATGTGTCTAAACCTCCCCTGGGGCAACTTGGGTCCATTTTCTCTTGTCCTGTTGGCTGTTACCTGGGAGAAGAGACCGAACCCCACCTGCCTACAGCCCCCTGTCAGGTAGCTGTAAGGAACAATAAGGTCCCTCCTGAGCCTCCTTTTCTCCAGGCTGAACAACCCCAGTTCCCTCAGCTTCTCCTCAGGAGACTTGTGCTCCAGACCCTGCACCAGCTCCATCGACCTTTTCTTGCACATGCTCCAGCATCTGTATGTCCTTCTTGAAGTAAGGAGCCCAAAACTGAATGTGAACACAGGATTCGAGGTGTGGCCTCACCAGTGCCAAGTACAGGGGGACATTTACTGCCCCAGTCCTGCCGGCCACACTGTCTCTGATACAGGCCAGGATGCCATTGGCCTCCTTGGCCACCTGGGCACACTGCTGGCTCATGTTCAGCCAGATGTCAGCCAATACCCCCAAGTTCCTTTCCCCTCAGGCAGCTTTCCAGCCACTCTGCCCCAAGCCTGCAGTGCTGTGTGGGGTTGGTGTGACCCAAGTGCAGGACCCGGCACTGAGCCTTGTTGAACCTCATACAACTGGCCTTGGCCCATCAGTCCAGCCTGTCCAGATCCCTCTGCAGAGCCTTCCTACCCTCAAGCAGATCAACACTCCCACACAACTTGGTGCCATCTCCGGACTTATAAGGGTGCACTCACTCCCGTCATCCAGATCATTGATCAGACAAACAGGACTGGCCCCAGTACTGAGCCCTGGGGCACACCACTTGTGACCGGCCACCAGCTGGATGTAACTCCATCCACCACCCCTCTTTGGGCTCGGCCATCCAGCCAGGTTTTAACCCAGCACAGAGCACACCCATCCAAGCCATGAGCTGCCAGTGTCTCCAGGAGATGCTGTGGGAGATGGTGTCAAAGGCTTTACTGAGGTCCAGGTCGACAACATCCACAGCCTTTCCCTCATCCAGGAAGTGGGTCACCTTGTCATAGGAGGAGATCAGGTTTGTCAAGAAGGTTTATGAAAGTTTATGAAACCTTTCATAAACTCACGCTGGCTGGGCCTGAAACCCTGGCTGTCCTGCACATGCAGGTATGAGAATAACTGAGAAAACACCAGGGTTTCTGTTCAAACCTCAAGTGCCATAAGAAGTGGCCACAATTCTTCCAATACAACTTTTGTTTTTATTAAAGAATGCTTCATACACAAATGCTGAGCATGTAAGATATTCAAGTGTTTAAAACAATTAACAGCGCTTTTCCTTTATAGCTTCTTTAGGTAACAGTATGGAAATTGTGAAATAATATGAAAGCAAGAGGTAAAAAGCCAACGATTTGTGTTTAATACAAGCAACATTATTTCTCAGCAAAAAAATGGTTTGAACTGAACATAAAAGAATAGGCAGACACAGTACATATTGTACACATACGATATCCTATACTAATCTCAAATACATTAAAAGCATTATTCTTAGACATCAGATCTTATTCCTTTGTGCGTGTTAAGAGATTTTTTCATTTTAATGCTATTTCAAATATGTGAAATTTTCAAAAACATGTTATAATGCAGCTCTGATTTTTATTGATTCACTGGAGGGACATTTTTTTTGTTGTTCTTTTTTTACTTAAACTAAACTTTATTTAAAAAAGAAATCAAAATATTTTTCAAAATACTGTGAAACGTAAGATAACATGTTTTCAATACCTTCAAGTAATGAATACTATTTAATAATTTCAGTAAAATTTAAGTAACTGTCAGCTGCATTTTCTATGTTACAAAAAAGGATCACCAAATGAATGTAAGTTTTGGTAACATACACTTCAATCTCAGAAGGCTGTATTTAGCCAGATTTATTCCCTAAACCTCTTCCTTGACCTTAAATATTTTAGTTATCATTTTAATAAAGACATTGGTATAAACTAATTTTATTTCTCTTGTGTTTGATAGAGTAAAAAAATATAAGTAAACCAATACTTGTTTCCTGCCACTTTCTCTACTGTGGTTCATAAATAAAATTAATATGCAGGGTTATGGCATATCTCCAAATCAAAAGTATTATCCTCAGTAAGCATTAAGGAAAAAAGTATATAAAACGTGCCACTATTTGCTACTGCAAGAATGCCATGTTCAAAACTAACAAATTAACTGTACTAAAAGCAACAGGTGAGACACAAGAGAACACTGTTTTAGGGCTTTCTTTATCTGAATTTGAACTATTCTGAACAGTAAGCAACTACTTTTTTAATTCACCAGCATAGGAGGACTACTGAGACAAAACCCGCAATACAGAACACATTCAATCAAAGAAAAGGAGTGCTTGACATTGTCTTTTCTCACTTTTAGGTGCTAAATAAAATCAGGACAATTTAATTATCATCAGTTAAATGCCACAAACAGCTTTTTTTTTATTTTAACATTAAGAAAGTAAGTTATGGTAATGTTGATATAGGATGCATTCCTGCAAAAACTGAACGATGATACTAAAATCAATACAGCTTAATCCAGTTTTATGAAAAACCTAATCATGTACATTCAACATTTTTTCTAACAAGGCCACAAGTTTAGTTTACAAGGTAAACTACATCTATAGACGCTCTCAGATATTACAGGGAGGTACACAGTATATAAGACTAAATTTCACTTAAGTCTGTAAATGTCTCCGATTAAGAAATAAACTGCATTTCATGCATGACAGTGCTGTTGTGAGCACTGTATATACCTGCTGTTGTATATACCTAATGGCACGTTACGACTTGAGAAAAAATATAGAGGAGCACCGAGCTTCTTCATCCAACCCAAAATGTAAAAGATTATGAAGACATTTTTCAATTAAACACTGATGGGTAGATGACAAGTGCAAAAGGCCACAAAGATGAAGTTGATTCACCTTTCAGCGGTAAGATCATGAAGCTTATTTTCACATGAAAGATGACATAGAAGTTAAAACTTAACCGGAAACAACAAAAAACAGTCGAAACAAATCATTCAGTTTGTTTTCCATTTCTTTGTAGTTGCTTTTAAAAAGCTAAATCTACTTACTACTACAATAATGCAAAAATCCTAACAAGGTGCCAAAATCAGAATGGCTAGCTGTAGACAAGGATTATTGACAGACACGCATTCAAACAAGTTTCTAGAAAATATTGCTGTAATGCCAGTGGGACACTACGACCTGAAAATACTGAGGACAGAAAGTAGGCTGTATTGTTTGTGAAGCAATGCCATCTGTTAGAAGCTGCTTAGGGCCAAATCTGATTAACAGTCTATTTTAACAAGTAACAGAATCCCTGCGGAATGAAATACTCACATTGTAGAGAAAAGCACAGCATTAGGACACATAAGCAACAGTCCGACCACAATGGTAAGAATGACTGTGACACATTGAAGGGGATAAAAGAGATTACAAAACCAGAAACAACAATATATTGTAGGCTTCAATTACCCTTATGCAGATTGGTTGAATGCCAGGATGGGACAGGATGCCAAAATTAAATGTTTAGACACCATTAATGACTGCTTCATGCACCAAGCAGTCGGGAAACCACATGATGAGAAACACTTCTTGACTTTATCAGAAGTAAAAAACAGAACCCCATTCAATGTGCCCTTAAGTGAGACGTAACCATGATTAATGTACTCAACAATCCTTTAAAAGAGTGATAAACAGCCAAATGTTTGTGTTTAACTTCAACAATGTGAACTATATGAAGATAAAAAGCATCTTAAAACAAAAAGCACAAAAAGGTCTAAAAAGGTTCCACGAAGAGTTAAATCCTTGAAAGCAGCATGAAGACTATTTAAAAGCATCATATTCAAGTACAGCTAAATAGCAGTGTAAGGAAGCTTTAGTAGAAGAAAGCATCTTTATATAAGTCAAACTTTTGCCAAACCAGGAAAACAAAAAAAGATTGTAAATTGCATTAAATGTAATGCAGTAAGGCAGGTCAGTAAGGATAATTTTATCAACTTGAAAAATAAAAAGCAGAATGCAGCAATTTTTTTTAAAACACCTCAACAGTAACAAGCCTGCCTGAGAGCCTGTGTTGTAAAAAGTAACCTGTGTGTGAAAGGACCCTTCAAAGAAAGTGAGACCATAGCAAAACAAACTTTTCCATTTGCTGTTGTTCTATAGGGGTTTGGAGGGGTTTTCTAGGAGAGATCTCTCAATTATGGCAAACATTTTAAAGACAGCCTCAAAATGAAGCTAAGAACTGCGCTACTCAAAACCTTACAGTTATAATAGACAATCCTATAAAACTGATGGTCCTATAACACATAGACCTATACAGAAAAGAAGATTACTGCTGCAAAAGTCCATACCGGGCTTATGTCTTTGGATACTGTTCCTCTAATATGAAAAAATAAAAAATGTAACAACAACAACAATAATAATAATAATATTTTAAAGTACAGAAATAAAAACAACAAGCAAGCAGCTAAATAAATTAGAATTTTTCTGCCTGGAAAGGATGGAACTGAGACATGAAGAAAAGGCAAAGCATAAAATGAGGAACTACAACATCATGTGTGTCATGGAGGCAATAATCAGCAAATGATCCCTCTGAAACTACTGTCTGCTCTTTTAGCTCATCTCTCCCTGCTGCTGCACTGGGAGGAGCAGAGAGTATGAAAGGAGGCAGTTCTGCATGTAACTGTTAGGGTGGGTACATGTTTGCTTGGTGTTAAAAATTCTTAGAAGGAAAGTCCTTCAAGAACTAGTAAGTGGAAAGATGCTAGTGGTGGCTCAGCCAGCCTGTAGAAGGAGAGAGTATTCTGGACAAGTATCACTGTGTGCTTGCCCGGTTCTTACGCTTCTCTATACAGACAGGCATCATGAGTCACTTTTGAGAGGTACGTGTCAGGCGTGCCACAAAATTAAGATCCAGATTATTGATACTTTCTTAGATTTTTTTTTAAGTTGCAGTGTGACCAATACACAATGTAGACTTTAACACAGCTCAGTTACTCTAGCATTCATATACTGTAGTATTTCACCAGTATAACACAGTACCTCTGAAAATCTCCAAATATTTGACATAGAGACATCATTTTCTCCAATACAAAGGTAAAGAAACAGACTTAGTAAGACTAGAGTTCCACTTTTCAGTAGATCAATTTTAGAAGATTAACTTGAGTTATCGGAAGACTAAGCATCCAGGTTACAGCAAGTGGTTTCAGACTTAGTCTAAGATACCACCAGAGACCAGAACCTGCCTCATGCCACATGATGAAACAGCCACCCCAACAGGAAAAGGGCTCAAGGCTCTTATCTCTCTTCTTTGCCTGAAGCTGTCTTCACACCCTCACCTCAGATAACAAAACATACTGTATTTAATTAGTCTGTTACTAGATTTGTAAAAAAAAAATTCAAAAAGGACTGAAGTTTAACTAATGAAGGCAAATAAAAGGGTTGTTTTTTTCTTTTATACACAACAGCTTTACAAATGCTCCTGGAAAAAGTTACATAAAGTTCTTCAAAAGAAGTTGATGAGTGCCTAGACACATTTATGTTGGCTAGAATATACAAAATTCAGAACTGGAATACAAAGATTGTTCTGATAACTAGGAAATTAAACTATCTGCAGCAGTTTAGAATAACCAGTTTATCAAACATATAAACAAGGTAGTTTATCCATCCTTTAAAAAAAAAAAAGCCTAAATAGATGTGCTTATAGTAAGACTTTTGTCATTTTTTACGTTCTAAGATCGCCCTCATGTGGTTCAATGCAACGCTGCTGAAGTTGCCGGTAAAATATACTGTCGTACAATACAGTAGCATCAGCCACCCTACCGGAGATAACGACAACACTGGGAACCTCTCAAATAAGCCCGAACTACATGATCAGCCACCGACTCCAGGATGCCCTGGCTGAAATTCTCCAACCCTGATTTTTGGAAGCACACGTAACAGAAATGCATCAGAGGTCAGACACAGTTCACCAGTTGCAGTACCAAACAGACTGGGCTTGTTGACAGTTCTAACCACCCTCAGAACATTTTTTGTTATTGGATAAATGTTATTAAATAAAATGTGCTTGAATAAATACGAATTTATTAATAACAGTAGTAGTGGTAAGAGAACTACCTTCTCATCTAAAGTTGGATGAGAAAATATAAAACAGTCCTGGAATGATTTTACAACAGCACTTAAATAACACAGCACCTGTTCGATATTCTGCTATTCAGGTACAAGTTAATTCTCCCGACAGGGCTCTTCTCCTTGGCATAAAATCCTGTTTGAGTTGCAAACTCACTGTCTGTAAGTACTGCACAGGACACCAGAAGTGACTTAGGATTTTAAAAATTAAAGTGTCATCTCAGGGAATGACAACCAAAAGCCATTTCGAGTACACAGTGTAATTAACTTGCATTAAACTATTACTACATCACGAACTTGTACTGCAAGGAGCGCACGGGGATTGTGAAATGCAGAAAGCAGGTAACAAAATCACCACGGCTATCACGCCTGCGTGATTTTACTTACACGTTTAATCCCCATGAAAAGTCAGGCCAATACAAGGCACGTACAGGCCGAGATGACAAGGCAGCGGAAGCCCCTGACTCCGGTACGTGCCGCCCGCCGCTCAGCTCTCAGGCTCCCCACCTAGAACCATTTACACCAGCTGCCAAAGGCAGGCGGCAGTGGGGGAAACGCCGCCGTGCGACTCGTTCCACACAAACCGCGGGCAGCCCGCCCGCCGCTCGTTCCCCTACGCGCTCCCGACCAGGAGCGACGGGGCAGGTGCCCCCGCCGGCGCCCCCTGACCGCGGAGGGACCCGCGGGGCCGCACGGCCTCGCCCGCCTCCTCTGCCAGCGACCCGCACGGGCACGGGGCGGCCCAGCGCCCTCCCCGCCCCCGCCCTGGGGCGCCCCCGGCCCAGGCCTCGGCCCGCCCCGGCAGGCGGCTCCACAGCCCCGGGGCTCCCGGCAGCCGCTGCCCCCCCCGCCCCCGCCGTGCCGCCAGCGGTCGGGAGAGGACGGCTGGGGTAGGGGGAGCCGCCGGTGAGGGAACTACTTCTCGTGCGGACGGAACGTGACGAGAGACTCCCACCGGAACTACTTTCTCCCCCCACAGCCCCCGTCAGCGCCGGCCCTGCTGTAAGAGGATCCGTCCGCGCTCCCCCGCCCTCCCCGGCCCGCCGCTTCGGGCGGCCCCGCGCCGCCCCGCTCACCTGCAGCCGCAGCCTCCATAACCGCGGCGGGGAAGGGGCGGGGGCGGCGGGGGAGCTGACCGACAGCCAGGCGGCGCGGCCTGGTTTGAAAAGAAGGGGCGGGGGGGGAGAAGGGGAAAAACAAAAATCACTTCCGCGCCAGCCCGCCGGCCTCGCGTAGGCCTCCCCTTTTGGTAAAAAAAATGTTATTTTAATCGGTGGGGCCGGTGGGGTGAGACTGGCCGGGCGGCGCGTTATGGCGAATCTGCCGCGTCCGACACGGCGGCGGCTTCCTCAGCGACGTCGCACAGAGAGCGCGAGGGCAGGGCGGGGGAGGGGGCGGGGCGCGAGGGCAGGGCGGGAGCGCGCGCCCCGCCCCGCGGCTGGGCCACCGCCCTCGGACGGCGCCTGCGCGGTGGCCTCAGGGCCGCCTCACGGGCCGCGGCGGGCCCGCCGCACGGCCAGCCTCAGCCGCACGGGCCTGCGGGCCCGGCGGGGACAGGGCTTAGGCAAGCGGGGGACTCCCCCGGGCACCGCCTAAGCCGCCGCCGGCCCGAGGCCGCGCCCCCCCCCCCTCCCCCGCGCGGGCCCGGAGCTGCCCCAGCCCCCTGAGGAGCGTGGGACCTGCCCAGTTCGCGCTGGCACAGCCTGGCGACAACCAGAGTCGCCTTAATTTATCACCAATGGTTACAAACGTGTGTCTTAATGAACCTAGTAGATCTGCATATTTACAGCAAGGTAATCGGACAAGCTTGGAAGAAAATAGTTTCCACCACGTTAATAAGTCCATAAACAATGACGATTTGCAGTTCAGGTGGATATTTAGCCTCATACCCAAGACCATGAGTTTTGCAAGTTAATTTTTGAGAACTGCTGCATTTGCCTTGGAGAGCAGTATACCAACATCTATCAACAGTCCGGTGCTCCCAAGTTATAGATTTGAGTATTGAATTATTTCTTCAGCTTTCCTTTTTTTTTTTTTTTTTTTTTTTTTTTTTTTAATAGGAACTTAAAAGGTGGGTACTTCCATGCCAGAGCACAACTAGTGCCACTGGAATACTCAAACACCCGCTTCTGCCTCATATTTTTCTTTTGTTTCTACACCAATAAACCACTGAATATCTCTTAAATCATCACAAGCATTGTATGTGTTCAATATTAATGAATTTAGTATTAAACTCCATAATGTCTGCTACTATAGTTAATTTCAGTACAAATGACTGTATAGGAATCTCATTATCCTTCCTAAACATTTTTTGTGTGTCATACTGTAGATGTAAACTTAAGTTTAAAGAGTAAAAACTGTGAAAACAAGAATTAATTTCAGTGTTAATTACAGTAATAAACCTAAATAATTTCCTGTTGTAAGGGGAATAATACATACATATTAACTGAGAAATAGCTTGTAGAAATATTTTTTAAACATCACTGCTTATATCTCATTGGGAGGAGTACAATGCAGCCACAGGCAGAAGGCCACAAACCCTATCTATGTATTTCTTAGTCCAACGAAACAATTTTTAATCTAGGAAGTATCTGTGTGATGATTCATGTCATAAATATTGACTGCGGAGCCCCAGACCAGATTCACCCCAGCTCTGGGACAGCCATCTCTGCCCCCACTCGGACAGTTTCTGACTATTTCTGCTGCGTTCCACTGTAACATTACCTGTGCAAGCACGGTGATCTTCCTGCTGGGCTAGAAACAGCCTCTCTACCCCCACCACATCTCAAAAAACGGTGGGGGCTAGTAGCTGCAATTTTCCTTGCCCCGCCCCGCCCCCCATGCCTTTTCTGCTGGATGCTGAAATAACCAGGATCTTTAGCCTAACAGCCAGCCTCAGAGTTTTACCCAATGCTTTATTCTTGGTAGAATCTTTTGGCCTGGACAGAAAAATCCCTCACGTAGAAGGGCTCATTGAAGCAAATGCCCTTAGATCAGATATAAAAGACAGAGAACAAACTACAGCCTTGTAGCCAAAAGGAAGGTGGGTGCCTGTTACTTAACTCACCGGCACCTACAGAAAGCTGTCAAGAATCTAGCAGTGGTGGGAGTGCAGAGATGTCTTACAGAAATGTTGAGTTCATTGTGAATAGGAGCATGAGTGTTGGGAGCAGAGGGAGCTGGCAAAGGGCAGGTGCTCAGCAGGTGGTTGACACCGTGGCACTTCTGCACATAGCTCCTCAAGAGATCCAGACTGGGATTGCTTTCCCAGTCAGAGGGGTCACAGTGCCCAGGGAAGACTCCAGACAGTAGATCAGCTGTGTTGCCAGGGACTTGGGGTGGGGCAAGACGAATGCACCAAAGATGAAAGTTACTGTCAATTCCTAAACAGCACAGAAGACACAACCAAACACCAAGCCTGACAATCAAGGAACAAGCAGGAAACATGATGGGTCTCAGCAGCCTGTGCCCCTTGTCCTCCACGTAACCACGAGTAATTCTGGCCAGACTACCTGAGCAATCATCCTTGCTGCTCGTGCATATGAAAGGGCAAGTGTGAGGAAGAGCAAGCGTTTGTGTGTAAAACAAGGTCACCTCTCCCAGCTGGTGTCATGTTCTGTTACACTAATTGTGGCGTTAAACAGTCTTGGTATTGAGTTTTGCTACAGGAGTTGCTACAGGTGCTGGAAGAGGGCTTGGCCAGAGCCCAGTGGAGTCTTAGGCCCCATCAGAAAGACTCTGAGCAGCTGTACTCTACCAGTGTTCACCCCACCGATACTCAGAATGACTTACATGAGACAGCTAATACGGGAACGTGTGCCTTAGAACTTACGTCAGACCCAAATACAAGGCAGAAGGGAACAATGACCAGAACTTTCCAGAGGCTATGATCATGCACCTCTGCTAAATTACTTCATTTGTCTCCTCTAACCTGAAAGACAGAGCAACATTACAGCACAGTCATGCATGCATATTCTCACCTGATGAGCAGCAACATTTTGGAATCTTTGTCTTTAGCTTACTGCCTTGACTTGCCCTCGTCATCTTTCAGACCCCTACTTCTAGTGTCCCTTTTGCCCCTCTTCCCACCCCTTCTCACTCCTGCACCTACCGTCTTCTAGAGAATGTTTCCTACTAGGAGCAATAAAGATGAAAGCACATTCATGCTTAGGCGCTCACCACCCATGAAAGGAAAGGACTATGTTCTTTTTTAGGACATGAGTAATACTCATCCTCACCTTGGCATTGACAGAACATTCTCTGGTCCTTGAGTCACCAAGCCTTACCACAGCTAGTAGGGTGGATTCTCCTGCCAAGAAAAGTTATTGTCCCAAATCTTTGACCTAGTTAGAACCACTGTTGAGCATCAGTATGACACGTGGTTTGTTACTTTTTGCATACAGTTATTGCATACAGTCCTGCTTTGCACAATCACAAGCCTGTGTAAAAGGCCATATTAATAAAGGTTTGTTCTTTACTAAAGACAAAAAATCAGAGCTGGAATCTCTGAGCTTTGGTGTCTGGCCCAGTCAAAATGTTCTGGGAGCTCTGTCTCTTGGAGGTCAGAAGAGAAGGAGAAAAACTATGTGTCTGGCCAGGTCACAGAGCCACATTAAAGCAAAGGTTTTGTAGCTCCGAACCACAATTTCCATAGTTTAAACAAAAATACCCTCAGGTTCTTCCAGAAATTCCACCACATGGCCATCATATTAAAACCCACCTAATTTGTCACCAGCATGAGTTCGGAGGCAGCACAGTCCCCAGCTGACCCAGCTAACAGGATAACTAGCATCAACTGCCCTCTCCGAGTAGACGACAGCTCTTGCCTGAAGAGGGAATCTGATCCTGGGCTGTTTATCATTCTGTCCTAGTTTCCTTACTGACTAAATTCAAGGTCCACTCTGCTCATGCATTCCCTGTCTCTCCTGTGTATCTCCTTGTCTGACCCTTTTTTTGGTACCTTTCAGCTCCCAGTTTTCATTTGCAGGAATATCTTTTCCCGTTTTCCTTAAAGGCTCTTTCCAGGTACTCTCTGCACTTACTCTCCCAGCCCAGCTTGTGTTAGCCACTCACAGATGCGCCCCTGCACACACAGGAATTCATCAAACACAGCTACCAGCTCCCTCTCTTCAGTCCTCTAAGCGGTTCCTTGTTCTGGCCTTCACACCTAACTGATACCAGTTGACTTCTTCTTAACCAACTCTCATTTAATAATAACGAAAAACCCTACAGAGTGCTAGACAATGCAAGTTTCACATATAGAGCAAGTTAAGTATTGTATAGGGCTTCAGCCTGCTTCAGGAGCTGGAATCCACGAAGAGAGTGTAGACGCCCTTACTGGGGGCACAGCAGATGCAGACTCCTCCTGTTCCCCATTATGTGGTTTGGCTTTATTCACAAAGAATAAAAAAAGCACCGTAGTGAAAACGTGTATTCACAAGTGTGAAACCAGAGTGCACCTTGCTTAGCTGTTCAGTAAGAGTGGTCCCACAGAATTAAAGTTGTAAAATCAGTAACGAGGTAGAATTAGTGCTGCCTTGTACAGCTTTCGTTTCCATTTGGGTTTGCATAAGCTATTTCTGGGAATCTTTAACATCACAGTCCTATACTGCCTTTGTGCAGGATCTCTGACTCATTTAGCATTGTTGACGTACCTGACCTAGATAGCAATCAGGGCTACTTAGCAAAGGGGCTTGTCTGCAAATCAAGACTCTGCCTCATTTGTCACAGAAGCTGGAAAATACTGAGAAGTAAACATGAGGGTTTTATAAAGGGAAATCAGGAACAGATTTTTCAGGAGGATAATACTTTTCCCAAAGAGTCCTTTTATGATATAGAAACACTGCTCATTAACTGTGTCTTCCTCCTTTTCTGGTTGCTCACCACAGTGCAAAAGCTTTGAAAAGGATCACGTATTTCTGTAGTTGAGAATTTTAGCATCTGTGCTTAAATGTGGTAATTGCTTTTAAAAACCCTCCTCCTAGCTGTCTTGAACATAGAAAGATAGGGAAAATTTTTACTCTAAACTTCAGTGCTTCACTTTCCCTTCCCCCCCACCTCCCTCCAAGCGTTTTGTGAAAAAAAAGCGATTTCTGTTGAAGCAGTGTATCAATATGAATGCCCAAACAGCACCCACAACAAAATTAAGGCACAGGGAGGATGCAAAGCTCTATAGAGGACACACGCCAAGTGCTATTTCACTGCCTAAGTGCATCAGTAGTCCTGTGAGAGAAAACAGTAAGTTATATGACCACAGACCTAAGGATCAGCAAAACAACAACCACCACCAAACAACAACAACAAAACCAACCAAAACACAACAACCTAAAAAACCCCAACAAAAGAAGTCAGCAAGAGGATAAAACCAGAAGTATGCCGACTGGCTTGACTTCAACACTTAGTGAGCCTCCAAGTGCTTGACTTTCCAACCTTACTGTTTTTTATTATAATACCAGTATTTTAAGATAAAAATCCTTTAGCACTTAATGAAGTAGACTGCATAATGCATTTTAACAGAAGTGTAGACCTCCTATCTATGACAAACTAAATATTGTAAGAAATACTGGAATAAAATAAAATACATTCAGGTCAATTTTGTGTACCTTTGCTGCAGAATTGAAGAAACCAACCCAAAACATCTGTTGGGTTTTTTTATTAATACAAGGAACCCTACGGTACATACGCACTTTACTCTGTGTGACCTTACTGTGCTTCCTTGCAAGCAATTTTTTGGGGAAGTACAAAATTCTCACTGAATTCATAGTGTTGTTCTCTGGTTTCATAAGTTTTTAAAAGAGCAGTTTGACCAAAAAGCAGTTTTAGACAAGCATCAAACAGTCACGTGAAGGTTCCCCCACTTTTTTCATGAGAAAGGGCACTGCAGGAAGGGACAGTTGAGATCTCAATGAGATAATTCAGGAAGTCTTATAAACAGCACTACTTTTATACATTTTTTCCCCCTTTTGATTAGCACACCAAGAGTTATGATTATTTTCTTTAGGGATAAGAAGTATTTTATTGGATGTTAAAGAATAAAACATTGATAAACTAAGTTGTTATTCTTTCATGTAGTTAATATATTTTAATGTAACTGATCTTTGATAAATGATTCTTTCAAGCTGATGTGTTAATACTAATTAGAGTATTTACTACTTGAAGCCCCCTTTCTCATGTTTCCACTTTGAGAGGCATCTTGATTACTGCTGAACTTTAAAAACAACTTCCAGAACTTAATTTTATTTTTTTTAATTGCTAGAGCAGAAGGTTTCTCTTCCTCCTCCTCAAAACTGAATGCTTGGAACCAAAAATACGAGTATTTACAAATACAAGTAGTACCATACCACACACGGCAGCATTCAGCATTCCCCATGTCACTGCAGTTCCTATTTCTAGGCTGCCCTGGGGGTCGCTTTGAGGTCACAGTGCTCATCACCAGCTTTGAGGTCACAGTGCTCATCGCCAGCTTTGAGGACATGGTGCTCATCGCCCAGGACACGGTGCTCATGGCCAGAGCCTGGCCCGCGTGGTTACCCCGTGACACCTGCTCCAGCAGCTGCGCAGTGGCAGTGGGTGGCAAACATCATTAGCCAGCAAATAGCCTAACCAGCAGCGCTGCTACTGAAACAACTTTTCAAATGACACACTCAGAATATACTCTAGATTAACGGCCACTTCACAGTCCTGCAATGCCAGCCTCAGTCAGAAGTCCAGCCATGTAAGCCACGGACACTTCATTCCAGGCTTACCTTCCTCAGTGCAGGGCACTGCACTTCCCTGGTGCCAAAATGGTTCGATGCTCTTTTCACGCTTTTCCCCCCGAGCTGTTCAGTCCTCCTTGCCAGTGAGTTTATTGCTGTCTAACTATACCCATCAAACTCGGTGCGGCCAAGCGCTCTATATTCAGTTTGCAAAATAATCTACATACAAAACTTGTTTAAAAAGATCTGTTTCTAACCTGGATTAGGTCTCTTAACCAGCCCACAGACAACTGCGTGGAAACAGGAGAGCAAACAGGAGAAGAGTGGGAAAGGGAATTGTATCACTATTCGTTAGTTCATAACATCTCTTCTTTAATTTTAGTTGCTTAAACTGGTTTAAAACCAATCACCGTAACTATCAGCTTTCATTTTACACCGCAGAAACAGTCCGAGTCCATCACCTTCACCTCCAACTCAGAGACCTGGGTGAAGGTATTACCATGTAGAGAACATGTTTCATTATTTTTAAAATAAAAGCAACATTGGTTACTGCGAACAAAGGCTGAAGTTTGTTAAGTAACTAAGTAGGTCTTCCTGGCTTTTGTAAACTGTTCTTCCACTAAGGGAAAACTCTAGCCGTGCGTACAGCTGTGGAGGTATTCAACAGTGTCCATTTCAGAGGGAGTCTGGGAGAGGACATGGAGAACATTCTCGAAGTATTTTAATACATAATTTAGTGTATCTAAAGTATATAATTTAAGTTTAAAAAAAAAACGAATAAAAACATGGGTTCTTCAAAAAATAAGCTCAAAGCACTACATTAAACAAAAATATTAGGTGTTCGAAGTGAATTTACCTTTACCTTCTTGTGAATAATGCTGCCCTTTATCCCTATTTCATCAGTTTGATCATCTGTGTGGCAAAAGTCAGATCACCACTACACAGATTTAAGAGGAATTTTCAAAGCTATTCAGCACATTTTTGACCTCACTTTTATTTTCCCATTGATTTCAATGGAAAAACAACCCAAGCTAATGCTGTGCACTTTTGGAAGGCCCACCTGAAAATGCAAAGGAAATGAATGTTCAGAAATTATCAGAGGCTGTTTTGCAATTAGTTTTTTGCTTAAGGAAAAAAAAAAAAAAAGTTGTCATCGTTTTACTGTAAATGCTTTTTTTTTTTCCCCCACAGTATCTATTTAGAGTAACTGTATCTGCTTGTTATTTCTATCTGTTATGTTTAATGTGGAGTTCCATGTTTAGGACTGTCTAACTGCTGTTTTCTTGTTACAGAACATTAACTTTATGCTTCCAGTAACAACTTTATAATGAAAATGCTAATAAAAATGGGACAGTGCAAACTGCACATTTACAAATCTCTCCAGAGCTTAGTGTTAGGCTTATCATAATTCTTGCCATCTCAGGATTGTGTAGTCTACTGATACTGATTACACTGCACAGTTAATTTAAAAATTATCTCCTGCAGGCCTGAGAGAAAGGCAATGATTATAAATAACTTCAGAAACAAATATATACATACGGAAAATGATTCTAATAAACAGATTGCAGTTTTCCTGGTGTAGCAACATATTTACTGCAGGACTTAGAAATACCCCATATTAATCACATTTCCGCTTGCAGGTTTAGACTTTAATCCTATTACAACTGTACAGCATGTTTTTCCTTTGCTAGGTGATGTCAGACTGTCTAGAGCAAGCAGCGCAGCTGGAACACTGTGCAGACTCGAATGGCATTTTTCCTTGTTCTTTTAAGGGCTCTTTGATCGGGGGTTGCTTTCTTACGCAGGCTCCTGTCAGACAAGAAATTATGTTCAAAAATGAAAGTTAAGGAGAAAAGTTATGCACTGTTTCTAGTTTGCTAGTACAAAATGAATAGCACGCAGCTGGGCTGAGACAGAAACGCATGTGGGAAGTAAACCTTGCCAGAAGCTTTTCAAAATGCAGCACTGTCAGAAGATCGTACTTGTGATGATGTGTAAAAATAATTAAAAAATACAATGCAACATCCAAAGAACACCCCGATTTAATTCTCTTCACCTTTACTGTAGTTCAGGGGAAAATGACACACACACATATATATATATATATGTACCAAATACCAGAAAGTAAATTCATAGTACAAATGGCATATTTTCAATACCACCATGAGACAGTGGCATTGAAAAAGGCACAAAGGCAGGTGTAGAAGACAGATCTTTGTCACCAAATTCCTACTGGGAAAGTTGCCACAGCTCCCACTGAACAGCGAGCTATTTATAGGATGGTAGAGCAGAGAGGAAAAACAGCACCAGGCACGCTGGTTTTGATTTATTAACTTTACAGTAGGAGTTTGACAACCATGCTATACCCAAACTGCAAACCATACAAATCTGACAGTTCCTACATGATTTGTATGATTTTGATTTGATTAGCCGTTGCATCATATGTTTGGCTTCAGCAGACTACTGTTCTATTCTTAATCTTCATCAATTTTCTGCAAGATTAGCATGTCATTAAATAATACATACCTTAAGTTCCCTCCGAGGAAAGCGAAAACCACCACCACTACCTACCTAAACAGTTTTAGTTGCTCCAATTAAATAATACATACATTTGCATATATATTCTACCTACACACCACATTACCCGTGTTCTTACCCACATTTTGTGCTACTCAAGTGCATGCCTCATCCTTCAGTTACTGCTGGTGCTCCTCCACCCTGCCCCAATAAGCTACAATAGGATGTGGCACGCCTTCACCTATCCATCAAGCTCAATGCTTGAGGCAACCGTAAATTTGTTCGGTACTCATTACTAAAACTGTATTAAACCTACAAGGAACAGTACACATATATTACAATATCCCTGGGGCTTTCACCCAGAGAAGGAGAAAGGAAAACTAATGGGTATTTCCTTATAAACTAATAAAAGGTAGTTTGTTTATTGGAAGCTCTCCTTTTCTGGTAAAAAATACAGCACCTGTTAGTTATAAAGAGGGTAAAAAAAATAACCACTGTTAGTTATACTCTGACGGTTGTCTTTTTTTCAAATACATGCGAGTGAATGTTTTTAAATCAAAGACCACTGTTCTTTCTCAGACAAAACCACCACAGAAGTCGGACAGCCTGCAAGCGTAGCATTCACTATCCCTATTCTTCTAGGTTATTTTTTTACATAAGACATATGTAAAATTATGTCATACATAATTAAAGAATTTCCCATTCTTGGGGATTGGAAAAGGCACCCTTCAGTGCCCTCAGCTCACAAGCAACTCCCAACCCATTTCCACCGGCGCCTGAAGTCAGATGCTGGGCTTTTTACTTTCCTCTCCTGACTGTCCGGAGAAGCACAACGATAGAAGGAAAAAATCTGCAGCTGAAATCTTCAGCGCCTGTTTGCCTACAGCTCCTAGAGGTCTGCAGAAGCATTCAGATTTTTCCAGTGGCTGCAGAAGGCGACTGATGGGACTACCATGACCGTCTAAACAACACTTCAAAGGAGCACACACCTACTTACAAAACAAGGTAAAAGAAAGTGAAGGTATCTGACTAGTGTCATGTCAGTATCCTTGATTTGCTCTTTAGGCTTTGCATATTACATTGCAACTTCCACAATTGTTACAGCCCAATAATGTACTCTTCAACACAGTAAGTACTGATGGCAGAAAAATATCCTTAAAAAGGGAAACGCTGTAGTTAATTCCTTTTTCTAAGTAATATTGCTTGACTGGCAAAAAGTCCTGTCATCACCTATTTGTTCTTTACTCTTTACAAGAAGGAAAACACACACACTCCACAGTGTTTGTGGGTCTTTTAACCAAAACCCCTCCATCTCTCTTACAGCTGAATTTTGAAGGTAGTATAGAGGTTACACCACAAAATGTTTTAAGGAAAACTTAATTTTACAAGTCTCCTAAAATCACGAATACTGCTCATCTTTTGAATACTCCATGTATTCCATGTAATGACATGTAATGTAATGATAACAACACTGGGATGCATAGCCTACAGGAACTCTGCATCAGAGAAGATGACTTAATTTCTCTAAACTCCGTCTACCAGGGCTGACAGAGGCTCCACTGAAACTCCTTAGCTGGTATAAGCTCTTTGCATGTCCTGGTTTATTACTCCTTCAGTTTAAGCTGCTGTCTTCAGGTATCGTATTTCCGAAACAAGTAACTGCTCTATCTGGCACTGTTCTCTTGGCCATGCTACCAGGGTTTTCCTCATCCAATAATGTTTCTTTTTCCCCCTCCTCCCTGATAAAAACTTGTGGAGTGTTTAATTTCTAACTCCAGTGCTCTAATGAGATAATTGCTCAAATTGGAGGGTAAAAGAAAGTGAGTTTTGTAGCTTCTACACCTGAATATTTCCCCCATCTTCAATATGTTCTTTAGATCATTTTCTTTGAAGGTTTAGCTGTATTTCTTTCTGCCTCATTTCTCTTTCTCTGAAAGAACAGCACAGCACAGTTGCATAAGATGTAAAGTGTAGTGCCTAAAAACCATCTGCTCAGTCTGCTTTCATTAGTGCATCACATCAAGGGTTTCAGGGTTTTTTGGGTTTATTTTTGTAACACAGATACCATTACTTAAATGTCTAATAAAAATACAAGAGTTCATTTTTCATGTTCTTACAGGGAAGCTATGCTAATATATTATTCAGCCATGTCATCTCAGCTGTCAGTTTTGCGAAACTTATGATTAAACCCACTTAAGTGTTGTGTACACTTCACCTGCTTTACATGACTGTCTACATTAGCTCATGTTTTGTGTCTCCTGATATATTCTCGACCATAACTGAAGCCTGATGATAAGCTTATTCATATTAATGAAAACCAGAAGAAAATACCTTAGAAATCAGTGAAGTCACCCAGATGTAGTGGAATTTAATGGAGTCAGAATCTGGCCTTCAGTTACAACTACAGATTGATGAAATGCTCTCAAGTCAGCGCTACTATTCTGCTATAAAAACAACCATTAAATCTAACTAATAGGAGTGAGCTATCACTGAGATGAAGCCATTAGTTTAGCATGGCCTCCCTTACCCGTTTTTCTAGCAGAAATGCTGCAGCTCAAACAAAAATTCAGGGAAGATCGGTACTCTAGGATCTTCTAGTATCCCATCTGGATTCACTGGAGGAAATGCATCTGGGGATTAGCAGAACCTTCACGTACCTTGCGGTTCCCACGTGTGCAGGCCATGTCTGCGAGAGCTTCAGTACCGAAGCTGCCATGAAAGGTCAGAGCCTGGCACGGCACAAACCTCCACCTGCCCACTGTCACAGAGACACGCGTGTCAGCTCCTCTCCCTGACTCTGGAAAGGCACGGAAGGCTCCTCATCCCCATCGCTGGGGGAGCCCAGATAGCGACCTTCCATCCACAAGGGCAAACGGAAGCCTGTCATCAACGGCTTCAGGGAAGGCTTGGAGTATCACTTGAATCTCCCTCCCGCCTTCCCCCACCAAAAGGCTAATGCCTGCACCTAAAAGCTACCAGCCTGGCAATGAAGTCTGCAGCCCTTCCTCTCCTACCTTGTCTGCCTCCCCCACCCACTTGGCCCGTCTGACAGACGCTTCCTTCCTTCCCCCAACAATCAGTTTGGAACTGTGGAAACTCAACCTTCCTTTCCACCACCTACAAGCCCATACAGATCCCTGGACAACCTTTCCCAGTCACCTCTTACAGAATACGCGATGCCCTGGAGATTCTCCTGTTCCTCTTCTCTTGGAGGGAAGCAGCACCATCAGTAGTCTGGGAGAGAGCCGTAACGTGGCTGTGGAGTCGGTGGAAGATCCTCACTCACCAAGGTGTATCAGAGAGCAACTGCAAACAACTGAGTGTCTTCCCAATCCCTCCACCTTCAGGTATGGCAATGACCATCACCACGGTCACACCTAACTAGGATGTACTGCTGGCAAGACAGCAGGGCTGAATGGCACAGTTAGAGGAAGGAGGGCAAGAAACAGACGAGAGCAAAGCAGGAATCGAGTAAGACCACGGCATTTAATAACAACTTGGATTGATTATACCCATCCCTCAGCTTTCCTTTGGAGAGTGCAGAACTGGGTCCTTCCAAAACAGTCATCCCTGAGTTTTAAGACTGCTTTGCTTCAAGAACAACTCCTACTAGCCCACCAAGTCGGCTCTAGCTGTCCTAGTGGCCTTTAACACCACCCAAGTAATGACACCATTGCACCCTCGGGCACCAGAATACACCCCCACCATCACCCCAGGCATGCAACACGTACCTCGGTTTATCCTGCCCTGCGACCACACTCCAATGAGCTACAGCACAGCCCCCTGCCACCAGACGCTGCCAAAAGGAAAGGAGGGAACCCCCACCCGCATGTTGGCCTATGACAGGGGCACTGCACGGGTGATGGGGAAGATCCAAAGTCAAACACTATGTCGGGCAGATCCAGCCAGTCCTGAGGGCACCCTGAGCGCTGTGGGTGCAACCTTTCAGGTGGTGCCGGGAGAAGGACCAGGGGAAGGAATCACTCCCGGGAGCAAGTGCATTTATCAGTATAGATGCAGCCTGTACGCTGGATGTATAGATTCAAGTCTTAGTCTACACCTTATTTATGGGAAGAAACTTTTCCATCCCTAAACCAAAAAGCATAAACTTGTCCTAACTTTATACAACAATTCACAGATGCACAGAATGTACTTACCAGCTTGTAAAATAAAAATAAAAGTATTTCTTGTAAAAAAGAAGCATGAGGTTTAATTAAAATGCTTCTGCATCAAAAGGGGCTATTTTAACATGGCATTGCAGACTTTGTTGTACATCCCACAATACCAACTACTGCTTCATCAGCAGTAATAAGCTAACATTCTTATCAGCCCAGCCCCAGAAAAAAACTTCACTAAATCTCCATTTTTCTTACCACACTATATATACAGTCTTTATGGTACAACACCTTAAATTTGCACTGTAAGCAGTCAAAATAAATAGAAAAAAAAGTTTTAAGATTAAAATCTGTATGGAAATTATTTCTGATTGTTCAACATGCAATAGATTTTTCTAGTTAAAAAAAAAGATGAAAAACTGTATCCAAAAAATTTATTCTTACCATGCAACACCATCCAAGATTACTTAAATATTTATTGTCTGCTACTAAACATGTGAAATGGCCAAAGTTTCCATTTCCTGAACTCATTGATTAAAAATAGGAACTTTTAACTATGGTAGCAAGAACTCAAAAAGGTTCACAAAGGAGCAAAGAATTTAGAAACCTGGGAAATCTGTGCTTCACCAAAAGCCTACAGGAGACCAACCAATTCAGCGGATCAAGAAGCATGTAATCGTAACGTAGAGAACTTATGTGGAAAACATTCCTAACAACTTCTTAACTGTTTTCACTAAGTCTTCTAATGAGAGGAAGCCAGAGCTAAGCATGGATGTAAACATATTTACTAGTGGGAGATAAAACATCACTGTTAGAATTCCTGCAGAACAGAAATATAATCAAACAAATGAAAAGGTGCTTAGAACACCGTGGTTATGATAAGGCATTAGGGAGACAACATCCATGCAAATACGAGCGTCCGATGGAACACTGTGTGGTACCACAGGCTCTGAACAGCACCGCTGTCTCAGAACAGCACCTACCCTTGATGAAAAACCCAACATTCTGGATCTGACACGGAGAGTTTTAATGAAGTTTTCCAAGGGTAATGAGTTCATTTTTAACAGATGTTCAGAAGGAATGACTCCAAAGAGTAGCTGTGCTCAAGACAGTGGCAGTAAATAGATGAAATTATACAGATGGGCTGCTTGTGTATGTTGTCACATCATGATTTACTAGAAAATAGATATGGAGCTCCAGTTTGGGCACAAAGCTCTTTCTTTTTTTTTTGTTTTGTGGGGGTTTTTTTTGTTTTTTGGGGTTTTTTGTTATGTTGGTTTTTTGTATGTTTGTTTTTTGAGGGGGGAGAGTGGGGCATATTTGCCATTTTTTACCAACTTAGTTTAAAAAAAATGGGTAGAGTCTACCACTGATTTTTTTTTTTTTTAGTCTACATGTATTTAATGTATTTCAGTAAAATTACATCCCATTTTTGGCTCAGAAAAAACAGGTCAAATATTGATTCTTAGATTATCTTGAAGAAATGAAGTTTATTCCATTTTACAGTAAAGACACATAGTACTTATTCTCTCCCTGCCAACTCTAAGTGTTGCTAGCCAACAAAAGTTTAACCAACAAAAAATTTTCTCAGCAATTATCGTTACCAAGGGTGCAATTTAAACTATTCCTACAAAGCATGTAAAATCCTTATAAAATGTTAAAGTATTCTGTAGCATTGAGAATAAATTAGGAGCAAGCAATCCTGTGTTTACCAGTCAGCTGAGTGGGTCTGTGTCATAGTGTAATTCTAACGTACTTAAAACCAAGAGTGATAAAATAATACTCAGGACACTTCCTTTTGCTTAATATTTTGTTCTACCTTTGTGATAGAAGTCATAAGACCACCACACACTGGCAAACCTTCAAGTAGCAGGAGATAAAATTTTCACATAGCACGCTGACTTTGGGAAATACTGTTTTCAGGGCTGCTTCAGCACCTAATG
Organism: Falco cherrug; assembly: GCF_023634085.1. Taxonomy (NCBI): domain Eukaryota; kingdom Metazoa; phylum Chordata; class Aves; order Falconiformes; family Falconidae; genus Falco; species Falco cherrug. The sequence goes on from NC_073699.1 coordinate 2,591,466, forward strand.
ACTTTATAATTCTTGAGCATCAGAAAATCATTTTAAGTGGGATATTCTCACCTGATTCATATTTTGGGGGCATCTGTTGGGGTGTTTTTTTACTCAATCTCAAAAAAGCTTAGGTTCTTACACTCTGTGAAGTTTTCCTATTTTACATAAAATACGAAGACTTGATCACCATGTGTCCAGAAACCTCTGAGATTGGGCTCTGTCCTATGTAACGTTTTTTATGGCAATTTGGTTGTCAGAGATGGACAGTTAATCTTCATAATATCAGTTAAGCTTTGGGGCTTTCACAGAAGCATTCTCTGAATTAGACGATTTGGTGAATCCTCTTTCTCTGGACAATATAATCAGCAAGACGTGCCTGGTTATCTTTTCACACCTAAGAAAATGCCACCTTGTGAATACCCTAGAAGACACCCTTGCAAAATATTCCTAGTGGCAACTGACCCTGAGAATGCAAATTCCATAACACACAGGACAGTCTGACTTTCCCTGCTCCATGCTTTTAGAGCTCAGAGTGAAGAACAGGCTGTTTAAGGCAACAAAAATTCTGTACGTGTTCCTGATACCAGATCTAAGCAAGGGGAGCCTGAAGTTACACAACTGTTAGAGATCAAGGCAGCCTAACAATAATCCTTGTTAGGTCACAGCAACTCTTCAAAACTACATTCAGACAGGTGGATCTAACAAATTTAATAATAAAAAAGCAAAAAGCCATCTCCTGTAAAATAAACAAAAAAGGACAGAGATCCTTGTGGACGTTTCTGGATCCTTCTGAACATTACACAGTGAACGCGGCTCACAGGAGAACCCCTTCTTCTGTCTGATGTCCACAAACAAGGTTTGTTCTCTGGAAACTGGCAAAAAAAGTCCTTCGTACCTTGGTGTGTGTTAAAACTTGGAGGATTCGCTCCTCCCTTTTCAGTGTGCTCAAACTAAGGCCACCAAAGACACTGTCTCTGGGTTTGAATTACCGGCACTGGCTCCCCTGTTCTCTCTCCTCGGGAGGGAGAGCTCTGCCTTTACTTCTGAGCAGACAGGTAGGAGTAAAGACAATTCCTTTATCGCAGCTAAAGGAACTCTGCATTTCCTTCTGTCTGAAAGGAACCAGCTGGAACACTCTATGATTTCTAAGTGTGAACAATGCTCTGAACCTTAATTTTGTGAGAGGATTAAAGAAGAAAAATCTCAAGGACCAATATTACACCCCACAAAATAAATAAAAATGTGTTACAAACAAGTTCTTCTATTTGCTTTCTATGTCTTTCAAACGTGACAATCTAGAAAGTCCCCAAACATCTGTTCCTAAAAATGCAATTCCCAACAAGTTTTTATTCCTGGAAAAAAAAATAAATGAGAGAGTCCAGTTAAAAATCCCACATCACCACAGAACTCCCAAGCCTAGTAATTCCCATTTTCTGGCACTCAGGCACACATGATGGGAACCACAAACTTCAGAAAGAGCAAAACCACCACGGAGGTAGTAACATGCCAGTATTTGCTGTACTGGCAGATGGGCAGACCTGTATGTGCACACATGTCTGATAACACGACTTAACACTGCAGGCTTTAATAATCAGTCTCAGTGGGAGGACACATGACTGTTACAGAAAGAGCGATACTAAATTCCTGTACGCAAATTCACTGCACAGTCATCTCAAGCTGTGAGGAGCACCATTTTGTGTTTAGGACCATACTAAAATGTCTTCCAATTACTCTTTTTTAATTTATTTATGCATTTGTTAGAAAATAACTATGTTATTTTATAGTCTTTATATTTATTTTTATACACATATATATTTATATATTAAAATATTGCCTATTAAATATATTTATATTATTACAAGGGGCAATCTTCAAGAAGAGAAACCAGTGATGGTCGTGTCAAAGCAGTTCTTTGTTCCAGTCATGAAGCCAGCTGGTATATTCCTGAGCACCAGCAACACTCTGGACAGCACAAGAGCCAGAATATCTCCTGTGGGTGAAGCTTCAGACCTTTTTGCTTCGTTCGAACCCAGACAGACACAATACAGGCCTGTTAAGACCCTACAACACTGCTAGAACATCCTGCCACACGTGTGGAGGAAGGCAGACACCTTTCAATAACCAGTTCCTTCATTTAAGTAACCTTGCTTTAAATAGTGTTCATATTAATTGTATCAAAATATGCCCCATTAGAATTCAAATTTTGGACCCAAAACTCTGTAGGAGCCTGGACTACTTGACAGAAGAAAGGAAGACTCCAAGAGAATAAACCAGCACTTCACTGAAATGCCGAATTCCTCAGTAATTAACGTTCCTTTCCTAGGTAAATGTAATCAGGTCCATGGAAGTTTCTCTTCAACACTGCAGTCCGAGTTAAAACATGTCTTTAAAATACAATGTATTTCACAATACAGGCAAGCATTCGGCAGCTGGGTGAAATCGTTATCGCCCCCGCTGAAGAGGTTACAGGGGTTGACAGGCTCGGTTCTGCACAGAAGCTTCCCCCCAGCTCGGACAGGAGTTGGGAAGGCAAGTGGTAACAACGCCCGCAGACAGATACAGCAGACTAGTGACACTGTGACTCCCTTGCAACTCAAAAACCAGCCCATGCTTCCAGAAATTCGGAGCAAAGCAGCAGAATATGAAGAAGAGTTTGAAAAATGCAGCTCGTGTCAAGTAAACAAATAATGCAGGAACACGATCAGCAGCAGCAGCACTTGAAAGCAAATATTCTAGTAGTTAAAACCCCCGAGCTGCTCCTGATTGACTCCACATGAGTAAATGAGGATCTTGTTTCCAATTTAGCTTCAAACACTTTCACTTGTTCTGGCATAAATGCATACGGAATGAATCTGGAGCCGTTTTTTAACCCACAGTTCAATTTAAAACACGACGTACAAGTAAGGTAATGGAAAACGTTCGTATCGTTCTGCCACCCGCTTACTCTCTGGCAGCGCACATTGCACATACTGTGGTATTTCGACATTGAGAATGGGTAAGAAAGTTTATACGGCAAAGTTCAGCAAAACTGAAGATGTCTCCGCATTTTAATGCCATTACAAGCCATTAAAGTCAAATCCTGCTCTCCCTGGAGCTTAAACTGGCTTCAGCAGCTTTGTTTACACACATCATATGTAAGCATGAACCCCATTAATGCGTAACTCCCTTGCTGAAAACAAGTTTCTCACAATATTAAAAATATGGATCAGATATATTAAACCAAAATTAAGCATCTTCTGAATATTCCTTACCTGGAATAATAGATGACCTACTATATTCTTAAAAAGTGGAAGTTTATTAATATGCATCAAAACAAACATAAAAATTTTGTCGTCTCTAATGCAAATCCAGCATCTTAAAGATTGACCCTTAGAACTTCTAAATGATATGGCCTAATTACATAGGTGCCGTGGGAAACAGTCCTGTATGAAACTTTTTATGCAAAGTAGGGCTTCTGTTATTAGCATATAGCTGTCACTTGAAAACTACAGAGTTAAAACAGTTGACTGAAAAAATCTTAAAACTGCAAGTGTCCTCCAAGTTAAAACTGGTATTGCATATACAATCTCAAAAAATTTAGTTCTGAATTTCAGCGCTTCTCCTTCCCTTCCCTAGGCTCCTTATTTGGAATTTATTTTTCTACAAAACAAGCCTCCACATATTTAAAAATGGCAGGGTTTTTGTTGTTTGCTTGGTTTTTGGTGGTGTTCTTTGATTTTTAATCAGCTTTAGCAAATAAAAATGGGAAGCACCAGTAAATTTAAGATGGAAAGGAGAATACCTCAATTCTCTGAAAGGTTACTTCAGTTACAAAAGCCATTTGGGGATGTTTTCCACCCCCCTTTTTCAGCTTTTCAGAAAAAAATACAAAGTGATTTTTTTTCAGTTTGTGTCTCAGCCATACCAGCGACTTTCACTTCACTTAATTTGGTGTCTTGAAGCAGAGGTCAACAGCTGTTCTTCTGGCCTCTAGCACCACCACCCCCATACACTAGCGCCTCTGACCTGAAAACTCCGTATTAACGTCCCCTTTTTTTCCTCCCTCCTCATGAAGATTCTGTCTTCTGGTAAGATCCAGTTTGCTTCTTGATTTCCTGCCTCTATCCCGTAACACCAGCTTTTTTATGACTAATTCATGCAAGAAGGGGTAGGGGGTGTCTCTTTGTTTAATAGCAGAAGCAAAATCTCATTAATGCTTCTCTGCAGGTGACTGTATGAAGTTTGCATCTCCAGCTGACGGAGCCAGACCAGTAAAACCTCTGGCACACCAGTAAAACCTCTGGCATGTAACGCAGCCACCAGGGCCTGCGCCTGCAGAACCAGCGCAGCTGCAGGAGTGCTGGGTGCATGTTACGGCTCCAGTGCAGGCAGGAGGCGGGCAGCAACGTGCAATAGCTACAGCAGATGGTTTAATAGGATAGACAAGACTGAGTGCAGTGGGCGCAAAGGACATCGTATTTCATGAAATCACAGGTAGCTTTAATATTTCTGTTGACGATTAACACTAAATTGGAACGCAGGCTGAGATTTGCTAGCTTGCAAATTCCTTGGACTTGAAATGTGAAACATCCAAAAAAGATCATTAATAGATCATGTTTTCTACTAGGTGGTAGTCAATTAATTAATTAATATCTGGGGAAATGTGTTTACAAAAAAAATGCATTAAGCTATGCACTTAACGTATATGTTTTCTTTTCAGCATGTTTTCCATGACCTTATGTAAACAGTTCAGTTCACAAAGCATCTTTCATCCCTGCCAAAGATAAGGCTTGTGTAAAGTTTGGGAAAATAATTTTTCACTTTATTAAAATGGCAGATGTAAGATAAAACCATATTGTTTACAGGAAATTATTTCTCTACCGAGCGAGCGCTGTTAGTGGACAACAAACAATCCAGCCCGCGCGCTGTCACGCTCAGGCTTTCTTCTCTTTCAACACCCGCGTTAGGGGGCTGCTGTTCCCCAACAGAAAACCCGAATGCAGCGCGTTCCAGAACCGTCTGAACAGACTTCAGCACCAGTCCGGATCCTTGCTACTCATACTCAACTACTGTAAAACCACACGGAAGTTTTAAGTCGTTTTAACTATACCCTTACTCACCACACACACACAGAACCCCTGTGCAACATACGCTAAGCTGGCTAAAGCGGCACAGCCGGTTAAGAGCATGTGCACCAAATTAGTGGAAGAACAATCTTGAACACAGACAGACCAGGAAAGCGGGTATCAACGTACTTTTATTTAAATATTTGGATTTTTAGCACAAGAGAAAACCAGAAGGAACTAAACAGAGGAATCAACGTGTATTTTCAAAATCGCCACAGAAGAACACATTTAACTGCACCTACGTGTTTCTCAAGAGGAATTTTTGACTGTTAAGTGACTTACTGTTCCACCCCATTATGTGAAACTCCCAGAGACTCACAAACCGTGCACACTGTACCCTTTTCCCAGCTATTTATCCAGTTTTGTTTCATGCTGTCGCTCTAGGATTATGACGTATCTCTTCAAAAACCACCAATGCAATGGGAAGAAAAAAGTGAACTACATGATTTAAAACGGAGCTTCAAATTCTGCAGTGTTATTTTATGCTTGGAATCTTTGATTACATATTCTAGGTTGAAGTTTAACTTTTTGTTTTACTTTAGCACAAACCAGAACAAGCATTACCCAATAAATATGGCTGGGGAGGAACAGTACAAGAATTAGTCTATTTAATTCTCAAATTAAGATTTTCACAAGAAAAGTAAAATAAGTTAGCAGCCTACACAACACCCATACGTGCAGCCAAGCACACTGAAGGATGCACACAGGCATGCTACTCATTGTCCTACCGAATCCTCACTTAGAAAAAAGAACAGACCACCACTACCACCACCCTCCCCCAACAGTGCTTACCTTTAGAAATTTCATCTCATGATACTGGTCCTGACACTTTCCAGGGAGTGCATTCTCTCCTTTCCCAGGAGCCAAGCTACTTGAAATTGTTTGACAAGAGGATCTACTGCCCATTTATCCAAGGAGTAGCTAAACAAAACTTAACTCCCCCAAATCTGAAACCACTACAAAACTCAAACTCCTGCAAACCCCAACTATTCAAAATACATTAAATTTCAAGCTTCAATAAGCTTTTTTTTTTTTTTAACTCCTATTTAGTTTTTAAGCATCCCATCAAAAGCAGTCACAACTATTCTTTCTATAATAAACCAACATCAAGACTCCGGTTTTGCCGAAACTTAAAGTTTCTGCAATATGAATTCTAGATCTCAAATGCATTTAAAAAAAAAATATCCTACTGAAATACCAAATATATATTCACACCTGATCTGCTCAGAGCGTTTACTCACTATCCATGCTACTAATTAAGTTAGCTCTGGATCGAGGTACTTGCAGAAAAGATGAATCATTACACCTTTTGGTTGACAGTAATGTTGATTGGAGAGCTCCTTCTTGCCATCAAACCCTTTTTTTTTGTCACTGGACTATCCCACCACTACATCAGTGTGCAGTACCGCAGAATACATCAAGCAAAGGGAACTGATCCAGAGAGAGAACAAACAGCAAGTGCATTTCACTGCACTCAGTGACGGAATAGAGAGATGTGTATGTACTGCGTGTTCCTTTATACGAACAAGGGTAGAAATTCATTGGACAGGTCAAGAGCATATGTCAACGTTAATCACCACAACACGGAACGGCAAAGCTGCAACACGTTACAGGTTCACAGGTATATCCTTCTCGCCTCATCACTTTATGTTGCAATCAAAATCTGGCATTCCCAGAGCATGGTAACCCCTGGCAGGATAATTTTTCACCAGCAACTTGAAGTTCTAGGCATGCCACAAGGCATCTAACTCCGGGGAACAGAACAGACTAGAAAGACACGCAGATTCGTTTCTGGAGGTAAGCTTTTTTAATTACATGGTATTTCCCGAGAAGGACAGTTCACATCCCTCATCCTCCCTTAGGTCACCCCAACTGGAGAAGTCAGAGTTTTGTACCAATTAAACAGATGAACTAAAGTAAGTTTTACTAGGTCTTGATTTATGTACTCAGACACGCACACACAGTAAATACATAGATGTACTGCAGCGATCACACACTAGAGTTATCCGAAACCCCAGAATTTGATACATTTTCTTGCACGCAGCTGTTTGCAGTAGGGTATATGCCATACAGCCTGCTCACAAGGACTTCTACCAATTAAAAAGACCTCAGTTTGGAAGTAAAAATAAAACCACAGCAAAAAGCTTTACTATAGCAAAACGATGCTCATGTATGTGAATTTAAATGAGGAAAGATGCTCTTGATAATTTTCAGAATGTGTTTGGCCTTCTACATAAGAAATGTTACATCTCAGTCCAAGCCTTTCTGATATTCACAGGGATACAAAACAGTAAAAACGATCCTCAAGAAGCCAGATTATGCTTCACAATGATGAATCCCACGTCCTTCATTCTTCCATTTGAATAAAAACATTTTGAACTGTTAAATTTGGTACTTAATATTCTCCAGATGTTGGAGTCATACTCCATTTAACACCACATTCATCACTAGTAAAAATATGATTTCAAGAGGTAAGACATGATGTAAGAAGAGTTATAGGAAAACGAGAGATGCTCATCTCCTTCCTGGTTCTCCTATCCAGATTTTGCCTGTCAAAATGAGATTGTTTTAATTTTGTTAGATATACAGGGCAACAGAAATGGTTAAGTCTGAGTAGTCTTACTGCTGGTTGGTTGGGTTTATTTTAGCATTACCCAATACATCTATTCCTCCTTCGACGATGAGCAAGTAGATAACAATTCTCAATTGCAGCAGTCATTTATTACTTGAACACTGAATACAAGATTTTAGATTATTTCTCTGTCATCAGGGTATCAGAATTACTCTTCAAGCAAAGATATATTATCACAGTTTATTTGTAATTCAAAAAACGATACAGAGTTCATCAGTTAAAGACTGTTTCACAATAAATGCGGTTTTATACAGCCCATCTAAAACATAATTTGAGTATTAAGACATTTATAGAAATACATACTACTTCCACAGAAATTAAGAGTATTTAAATACAATAAGCTATTTGAATACTACTGAAAAATAGTATTCAGTTCTTGCCAATATGTCACTTGATCATTGAGGAAAGCTGCCTTTCCAAGTCAGTTGAAGTAAACATCCACCCCCCAGCCCCACCACTTGTTATAGCTGAGTGTAGGATGTTTACAGGAACTAAAAATTAGCTTAACAATAAATATACAGCACTGGCTTTCAAGATATCCAAAAATGAATCTGCACAGACACACTTCAGTATATTGTGAGCTACAATTCACGCAACTCAAAGCACATGAAACACTAAGCCGTACTAACATTATGAAGTTTGAACACATTTTAAACATTTAATCTCCTAAATATCAGAACACAGTAATAGATATGTACAGTCCCTGATGCTGTAGAGGTACAAAAAGGAAAATGGGAGAAAAACTTCTCGCAGCCTGCAGAGATCAGCATTCTGTCGCAATTTACCTGCCAAGGCCCTTGATGCTCAGAGCAGACCACCACCTAGAAATCTCAAATTCAAATACTTCTCAAAACTGAAATTCAACACCAAAATATATATGGGAGATGAATGGGGTGGTACAAACTGGGTAACGGTCAAAGATGCCCATCTCAAACTGTTTATGTAAAAATAAACTTTTGTGCTGTTGAATATTTCAACAGTTTCCTTAGTGGGCCAAGTTTTACAGCTTTTGATGCTACATTTGTATGTCTTCCTAATTGTGCTGTATTTTCTTAAACTAATGCCCATTTCTCCTCCAGAACTTTAAGGTACTCCTATTATTTCGATAATTTTCATTCTTATTTTCCTCCATGTAGATTTAGCTACCGAAAAATACAAGTAATTATAACAAGGGAGCAGAAAATGATTACTTTAGCTTCAACATCTTCTCTTAGATTTTACAAGTATGTTTAATTTAACATCTACAGTTGCAAACAAAGAAGATCTCAGCAGTCCAGTAAAGTAATACTTGAATAAATTCAATCAACCAGGATGCCAAGCCTCAGCCTTCTCAAAGCTCTTGTCCCAACAGGTGTTTTGCAGATTTGCTGGGGAGAAGGAATCACAGATGCAGATTATTTCATACATACAGAAGGGGGGGATGCCCTCCAAGTGTTGAACAGTTGTTCTTTGTATGAAGAAAAACATGAGCTCAAGCATTTCTGCCAAATGCAGCTGCGAGTTCACAGCAAGGAAAGCCAGTGCTTCATGGAGGCCAGCCTAGAGTCGCTGAGGACTTGAATGTATTACTTTTAATCAGTCACAAAACCCACAGGTAATTAATCCAAACCCCAAACGCTAGCCTGCACAGGCACTCCACTCACTCAGCAAGCAAGGACCTTTGTATTCCTCCCTAGCTCTCCCCTCCAAAGGTAAACTGTACATGGCACCTGCATATACAGCATGTGACAAAGTTGCTAGTGCATCTACAATTTCACTTCTGGCCTATGGACCACCAACCTGGTTGTCATTCAGGTATTTTCCTCTGCTCCAAAATTAGTGCACTGAAAAATATCAGAAACTACTCCATGACTCTCTAACATAAGCAATAGTCACAGGCTTCGCATCACCAGGATGGTGTGTCAGATCTCCCTCTTCCATTCCCAAAATTCATTGTTGCCTTTGTGGCCCCGCATTGCCTAGTTCTGCAACACTCGCTTCAACTCCTCCTCCCCACCAACAGAACTGCAAAGCTAGCATGCTGAACTCCCGTCACCCCTTCCCAGCAATCCCAGTAGCAGTGTGAGCTCACCCGGAATCACGGCATAAATATGCATTTGGACAACACTTCAGAAGACCCCACCTTTTTCAGTTGCAAACAGCCACCATGTTTGAGACATGTCAAGATGTTCAGTACTTTGTATTTCATGTATAGAAAAAAGGAACACTTGGCAAAAAACCCTCAAACAAACAGAAATGCAGTGTCATTTTAAAAAATTTATTTATTTCCTGCAGTTACAAGCCACTTCAATTTGTTTTTTCATGTGCAGACATATGACAGCTGTGTAAGTACATGATTAGATACTAGTACAATATAAATGTACGCATAAGTAAAATTCCGCAAGACTGGACTGACAAACTGCACATGAACTGAGCTTATAAAAAAAAAAAAGGAAGTACTGTTATCTGGCACGTGGGAAGGCCAAGCCAGCACTAACCAAAATGTCTACTATATTAATTATGAGACAACACGTTTTGTTAACAGAGAACACTTCCTTTCTTCCAAGTCCAAATACTATATAGAACTAGGAAATGCTAAACATTTATAGCAAAGAAAACTTGGAAAACTACCACCAACACTTTTTGCTTTTTACAGAAATGAAGATCTGTAGATTCTGTTTCAAAGTCCTTATTAATACTTACGTGAATTATCAAGCCAAACAAAATCATGGGTTTTTTTTAATATTAGCTAACTGAGATGTTAAGTGTGCCCAGTTGCTTTAAGAACAAATCTCTGTAGAGGTGCTGGCAATGAATTAGATCAATAAATAAGTTCACTACCTTCTATCACCATTCATATTCCTATGTCACCAGACAGAACATCCAGCTAACAGGAACAAAACAGTTACAGTCATGGGATCATCACAGAAGACAACTGGCTGTCCTTGGTTCACATTTCGTCATTCACTGCCTGCTTGAAAATCATTATCTTTCCAACGCTTATTAGTCTAGCCTTCCCAGGACTAAGAAATCCTAATAGCTTTAATTCTGATTAATTAAAGACAAAATATTCCACTTTTCTAAGTATGTGTACCTTTGGACATAATCTCA